>NC_044993.1:61604685-62273081 GCF_008728515.1 Papio anubis
AAGAGCCTGAAGAGGGGCACCAACCAACTGCACTATATGAACTTTATCAGGATCCTGATCAACACAAAGACATGGAAAACTCTTTTGAGCTAACTGGAGAATATTGAACACTGACTGGGTATTTCATAATATCATCAAATTACTGTTAAAAATAGGCGTGAGGCCAGGTGCAGTGGCTCACACCTGTGATCCCAGCACTTTGGGAGGCCAAGGTGGGCAGATCACTTGAGGTCAGGAGTTCGAGACCAGCCTGACCAAAATGGTGAAACCCTGTCTCTAATAAAAATACAAAAATTAGCCAGGCGTGATGGCGGGCACCTGTAATCCCAGCTACTCGGGAGGCTAAGGCATGAGAATTGCTTGAACCTGGGAGGCAGAGGTTGCATTGAGCTGAGGTCGCGCCACTGCACTCCAGCCTGGGCAATAGAGCACGATTCAGTCTCAAAAATATAAATAAAATAAAAAAAGGTGTGATGATGGTATTGTGAATATATTTTAGCAGTAAATAGTGGGTATTTATGAATGAAAGTGTAAGATGGCTTGGATATACAACCAAATAATCTGAGCTGAGAAGTAATGAGCAGAGTATGAGTAAAGCGAGAATGACCTTGAGTTGATTATTACTGAGGCTGAGTGATAGGGACATGGGGTTTTTTTTTTTTTTTTTTTGAGATGGAGTCTCGCTCTGTCGCCCAGGCTGGAGTGCAGTGGCCAGATCTCAGCTCACTGCAAGCTCCGCTTCCCGGGTTCCCGCCATTCTCCTGCCTCAGCCTCCCGAGTAGCTGGGACCACAGGCGCCGCCACCTCGCCCGGCTAATTTTTTGTGTTTTTAGTAGAGACGGGGTTTCGCCGTGTTAGCCAGGATGGTCTCGATCTCCTGACCTTGTGATCCGCCCGTCTCGGCCTCCCAAAGTGCTGGGATTACAGGCTTGAGCCACCGCGCCCGGCCTGGGACATGGGTTTTTGTTACATAATTCCCTGTGCTTTTACGTATGTTTTAAATTTTCTACTTTTATTTAAAGTGAAAGTAAGTCATAGGCTAGGAGGGGATATGTAAAATACATGTAACTGCAAAGGAGATATAAAAACAGTGAGAAAGCAAGAAAGTCAAATATTGTGCAGTAGAAAAATGGACAAAGGCTGTGAGAAGCCAGATGTGGAACCCAGAATGGGGAACAGGCAAATGAAAAGATGGGCAACCTCATCTGTGGTCAGGGAAACACAAGTTAAAGCCATCTCATGCAAAAAGGCATTGGTAGGTACGAGTGGGAAAATACGAACCGTCTTCCTTCTGCTGTCACACCGCAACCATCAACAAAGACGACTTCTTGGGACGAAATGTGTGGGGGTTTCTCCCTACCAGCAAACAATCAGTTCTGCAGCGGATACCAGCTGGGCATCCTCTGATTCAATTCTGACACATCTACCCAGAGGTAGCATCAGATCCCACAGGGTGAGGCTCAGTCCCACAAGACCGCTCCTCACTTCTGATGTCAACCACAAGCCCCAGGTTGTTTGACTTGTGCTTCTGACTCACTAGCGATAAAATGCGGATCTCACCATCCCCTTCTTGGGTTCCATTAATTTGCTAGAGCAGCTCACAGAACTCAGAGAAACACAGTTTCTGGTTTATTATAAAGGATATTACGAAGCATCCAGTGAAGACATGCATAGGCCAAGGTATGGGAAGCGGTGTGGAGCTTCCATGCTCTCCCCGTGTATCAACCTCCAGGAACCTCCACCTGTTTAGCTACCTGGAAGCTCCCTGAATCTCGTCTTCCCGGGCCTTTTATGGAGACATCACTAGATAATCAAGATTAGCAACGTGATTGGATAAAAAGGGTAGGGTCTAAGACTAACAGACTGAGTGGGGAGACCCTGCAGCGCCTGTCTGTCCAGATCCTTCCTGGCTTCTCTGTGCAGTACTCTTTCCTCCCGGGGGTGGGGCTGGACCCCTTCTGAAATGGGGGTCTTGTGACCTACAAACAGACAATGTGGGTCAATTTCTTTACAGAAAGCAGGGGAAGAGTAGACTCTTGCCTTGGGTAGGAAAAGGAAGAGGTGAAAAGAGGGCAGGAGAAGGTCAGAGAGATTCTGTTTTCTGAGGCCTTCTTCTGAGGCCTAAAGTGCCTCCAACCTTACAACAAGGGCTGTGGGAGTTATGGGCCAGAACAGCGGATGAAAACACAAATATATAAAATATCACAGCAGGGATGTAACAGTGTCAGCAGGAACTTTTGCACACAAACAGAGGGATAATAAATAGGTTCTTTTACTTTATAAAATGGTGAATCTCAGTAAAGGTTAAGATGCCATACACTAAAACTCTGCAGTTTCATACTTAGGTACTGACCTTAAAGAAAGGTTTGTGTAATGGACCCAGGAAGTGATAACAGATGGCTGCTAATATCACAAAAAGGTAGCAAACATATGCATCTCCCGACAGAAAGCACCGCCCAACAACAGAGTCATATCATCAGCAAAATTAAACCTGAATCCAAGCCTCTGATGGAAGGAAATAGAGGAAATGAAGCAGCATATCGAATCGCACTACAGAGATACCTGCAGCAAAACTGAGGTGGTGTAAACCTCTGTAAGGCAAATCCAGTGTCTTCAGTAAACAAATTACGAGAGAGAAGGGGAGAGAGAGAGATGAGAGAAGACTCTGCTGAAGAAAAGAAACCTAAGACAGTAGTGGATTCATAGGAAAACAAAGTAGAATCGTCGCCAAGGGCTGGGGGAATGGGGAGCAGGGACTGAGTGTTTAACGGGGACAGTTTCAGTCGGGGAAGATGGAACAGTTCTGGAGAGGGGTGGTAGCGATGGCCTCACACTGTGTGAACATACTTAATGCCACTCAACTGTACACTTAATGATGGTTAAAATGGTAAAAGTTATGTTAGGTATATTTTACCCTAATTCTTAAAATTTAAAGGAAAAGCAACATAGACACATATTAACCAATCACAATGCATAGATCTCACGTGGATCCTGAATCAAAAAAGCTATTCAAAGGTATGAGGCAATTGGAAATTTGAACACTGACTGTGATGACATAAAGGGATTACTGGTAATGGGGGTGATAAGGATATTGTATTTATTTTTTTCGTATTTTTAGAGATAAACACAAAGATGTCTGTACATGAAATAATACCTAGAATTTGATTGAAATGATATAGAAGGAGGAAACGGACGTAGATAACCTGAAACACAATTGGCCATGACAGATAACTGTCCACCCTGACAAAGGAAATACAAGTGTGCATGACACAGCCTGCCTAAATGTGGGCATTTTACATAATAAAGAAGTTGTAAAATGAGGAAGCTATTATATGTCTGCACAAAAGGACAAGTGTTAGATGCTCACAGCGTTGTGGTTCGTAATAGCAAAATAGTGGAGACATCCTAAATGTTTACAAAGACACAACTGAACCAAAAATATTGTGGTATTTCATTCAACAGAGAACTACAGAGCCAAGCAAGCAAGTGATCTAGATTAGCAGATCTCAACCAGGGGTGATTCTACCAGGTTCTGAAATCGGGAGGACATTTGACGATATCTGGAGACATCTGTGGTTGTCAAAACCTGGCGAGGTGAAGCCACTGGCCTCTAGTAGGTGGAACCCAGGGATGCTGCTAAACATCCCATAATGCTCAGAACAACCCCCACAATAAAGAATTACATGATCCAAAATATCAGCAGTGCTGTGGTTGAAAAGCCTTGTACCTGATGTATGTGGATTACTCCTCAAACCGCAATATTGAATTAAAAACAAATAAGCAAAGACAAGTGGCAAACAGATACATACAAAAGTAATGCCATGGAGGTAAAAGTTAAGAACACAAAACCAAGAGTGTTTACTGCTCATGGAAATTTATCCACGCAGGGAAGTATGGAAACATGGATGGGGGAACTATATGCCAATTTTAACTATAGATGACTAGAAAGAGAAGCATGAAATGTTGCTTCAACAGAACTTGTAACATTTTACTTATTCTACCCCCTCCCCATAAAAAACAAATAGCAAATGTGGCAGAGGTGAATGTGGGCAAATCTGGCCGGTGGATACATGGTTGCTTGCTCTGTTAGTCTCTATGTTTTTCTCCCGGGCTGTGGGCAGCAGAAGCTGGACGGACACAAAAGGTTGGGGGAACACTCACCGGTCCCCGGAGATCGATGAGCTCCTGCCTCATCTGGGACACGAGGGCTTCCTTGGCCACCAGGGCCCTGTGCAGGCGCTCGTTGAACTCAATCAGCTCACCATGCATCTCTGCCACCTGGAACACAAGAACCGAAAGGTGGGACTTAGAGGCGGACATTCCCCAGGGACCGATCCCGCCTTTTCTGGACTCTCCTTCCTGACACCTGTCAGCAAAACATCCGTAGGCTGTTGGGGCTGGAGTCAATGACACCGCTTACCTGTGAACCATGCAATCCACCTGTAAGCTCAGTGTGTTCTAACCTGCTTCACACGCTCCAGAGTCAACAGTGTGAAGTTATGGTCCAAATAAGATAGTATCAGATCATGTTTGGACCTTGGGCTTTTTTTTCTCTTTTTTTTTTTTTTTTCTTTTAAATAAGGTCTTGCTCTGTCACCCAGGCTGGAGTACAGTGACACGATCTCAGCTCACTGCAACCTCTGCCTCCCAGGTTCATGCAATTCTCCTGCCTCAGCATCCCAAGAGCTGGGATTACAGGCATGTACCACCACGCCCTGTATTTTTAGTAGAGACGGGGTTTCACCATGTTGGCCAGGCTGGTCTTGAACTCCTGACCTCAAGTGATCCACCCGCCTCGGCCTCCCAAAGTGCTGGGATTACAGGCGTGAGCCACCGCACCCAGCCTGATTCTTAATAAATGAATGCTGTTCTATCTAGCAAAGGCTTTCTTCCACAGCTGACTTATACTTGTCAAGAATTTTGCTAACGGCACGAGAATAACTGACCATTTGGTTTATCAGGTCCTTGGCTCAGAAAATCAAGAAAAGAGAACCAGAGCTTTATCAAGGATAGTGACAACAATGGTGACAGATGAAATCACAGCAGTGCAGCTACCCTGAAGTCACTGTTTGTTCCCTGTCAGGCTAAATCCTCCCAGAGCGCTCTTTGCAGCTTCATCACACTGTCTCTCTGAGGTGGATGTTATTATTCCCACCTTACACAAAAAGAAACAGTGCCTCAGGAATATAGGGAGCTCGCCCAAGGCCAAACATCTAACAAGAAACTGACGCCGGAGCCCTGGCTATACACTGCGGTCCTACCAATCCACTCTGCCCACAAGCAACCCATCTGGGCCTGCTGTAAGCTGCTAAATTTTTCCAAATTGAGTTATTCGATATTCTCAGCTGATCCCCAATAAATAAAACTGGAGGTGGCTATAGACAGTCTATAGTTAAGGTACAGACTATTCAACTATAATTTACTTAAGCATTTTAGAAAAATGTGAGACGTAATCCTGCTACACTCTCCAAGAACCCTGAAGGAAGAATCTTGCAAGCATGTTTTAAGAGAAATCCCCACAATGCCAGGTCAGGCAGATCCTTACCTAGGCCCTTAGCTCCCTGCCCTTCCCAGGAGATCACCCCTCCAATGCCCCAGGCCTCACCTATGCACTAACTACACTGTATGCAGTGTAAAAACAATACCAGGCCATTTGCAATAAGTACTTTACATGAGCTATAGAAGACACTGTCAGAATAAAGGAGGGACACAGGGAAAAGCTTTGTGAAAAAACAGGGGTCACTAATGTGTGTCTTATCTCAGGAGGAATAAAAGGGAGCCCTCCTTTTTTGTTGTTGTTGTTGTATGAAGGGTAAGTCACAGAAGAAAATCCACCAAGATATGAATGATAGCCAAAGGGGTATGTGGGGTATGTTTCCTTCTTGTTCTTTCTACTTTTCCTTATTTGAGCTCCCATTCATCAGTGAGAGAAGCCACGTAGACCCTTTATAAAGAATTAAAATTCTTCATCTGAAATACAAGGGAGCCATTGTGCAATCAACATGAAATATATCAGGCTTCCATTAACTTGCTCTGTGAGTTCCCCTCCAAAGGTACCCCCTTCTGTCCCTGAGGTACAGAGGCTTTCAAACCAGTGTGAAATAGTAAGTGAAAATAACACAAAAGATACTGCAAGAACCATGCAATTAACAAAGGCAGAATAAGTCACTGAACCTTTCTGACAGATTTTTTCTTTGTACAGATGTAAAATTAATATTCCTTTGTTGCCTTATTCCTTTTGGATAAGAAAAGCTTGAGTCGATCGTCTTTTGGCCTTTAACAAACAAATACAGCATTGCTAATAATGCCTGTGTGCCCCCCACACACAGAAATCATATAAACCTTCCACGAGCTTCCTCCGGGCTGTGAATCCATTCACCACGCAGCAAGCTGGAAATCCACAGCTGCTGATATTACTGCTAAATACCTGCCAATGTGCCCCCACAAAATGTGAGCCTTAAATAAATGCCACTGCCATTTCCAAAGCAAAGCAGGGTTTTATGTTTTGTTTCTGTTTTGTTTTGCAGTGGGAGCCAGAGTGTTACTGCTATTTTCCATAAATGCAGAAAACATCGAAACATCCCAGCTCCAAGTGGTGTTTACCGTAAGCTGTCAAAACCCTGGTTCTCTTTTGCAGCCAGAAGAGCAGAACTTGACCACATCAGGCAAATCTTTCATTTCACTGGGGAATGAAAAGGAAAAATCCGATGCAATTTAAGAGACAAAAGTTGATAAAAATAATTTCCAGAAACCATTAAAACTACAATGTTCATTGTTACTAAGCTAAGCTCTGAAACTCTGAGTTTTTATATTACATATCCCTACCTACAGCCATTGGTATAAACAGCTTTCATCTTACGTAAACCATACTGAGCTTACTGTTCCTCAAATAACTATTTCCAAACTCCAGTATAACTAGAAATAAATTCAGGACTCAGAAAGAGCCTCAGAAGAGAGAATGTGAAATCACAAATAGTTCCTGTTATCACAAAAATAAAAGTAGGCTGCACAACCACTGCCTCTTGAAATTTTTATTAGGCTCTGAGGGCACTTATGGGTTCTCATCTGACCTTCTTATTTTTCAACAGCCACAGAAAATAGGACAGAGAGAGAACAGGTGCCCTCCAATCCATTCTCCTCTAAGCAGGCACAATGATCTCCCCAAAGTAACATCTAATATTGTCATCTGCTGTTTAATACTTTCAGTGCTTCCACAGCTCTAAGAGTAAAATCCAAACTCCTTCAAGATGCAGCCCCAGCCTTTCTCTCCAATCCCCTTTCTCCCTCTGGGGGTCTCACTAACTCACTCAGCCCTCACAGGCCTTCTCTGCTCCATAAACCTGCTGAGTTCTAGGAGGTCACCCTGCAGACAAGGAAGAGAAAGGTATGACCAGTGAAGGAAACTACAGGTGCAAATGCTGGCACCAGAGGCTGGCAGGCAGGAGGCGGAGAGAGGTGGTGCAGGCGTCAGGCCTTGGTGCAAGATGGGCCCGGGCTAGATCAGTTACTGATTGTGTGTGTGTTCTCGTGTGAGCCTGTGGCTGTGCGTCTGTGAAATGGGCATTAAAAGCCACACCCATTTCACCAGGCCACTGTGAGGATGGCAGGAGATGCCGCACTTAGCAGGCTTGGCAGCAAATCTGGGGCAGGATAAGTTCCCGGTAGATGAGAGCTGGTTTTATGTCATGGGTGATCACGACAGGAGACATGGAAGAAGTGGCAGACAAGCAGTTCTCCAGGGGCCAGGTGGAGAAAGGCCATGACGTGCCACACTGAGGAGCTAGAAATGCTGTGGGGAGCACTCAGTGTGCCCTGAAGCAAGAGCACCACAGAGCTGCTAACCATCTTCCAGGCACGGTGCTGGGATCTTAGGGAGGAGGAAGGAGAGCCACACAGTTCACATCCTTTGACATCTGGTAAATTATGATAGAGTGACTCGGAAAGAAGACAGTGTGTCAGGGAAGGCCCACCCCTCCAAGAGTTAACATTCAGGAATCACTTTTCTAATGAGCCTTGGTACATGCCAGGCAGCCTCCCAAGCCGTATCCAACGCCTGTATCCCCACCGGGCACTTGTGTCCTGACATCACCAGTTTGAGAGTCTGATGTGCTTCCTTCTACCCTTAGTTGTATTTCATGAAAATTAATCAATCTGCAGGTAGCTAAGGAGGAGATGCCATTTGACAACACTATGACAGTGACAAGTCAAAAGCAAATGCCAGGTGGAGATACACTGACCAGGGCTGACACAGCCCCAAACCCAGCCCAGCACGGGACAGAGGACCAGGAATGAAGCCTTCATCCTCCAAGAGGCCCAAGGACACCATGTGGCCAGTAGAAGTTGTGGTTCTGAACTTGTGCTTGGAAGGTGCACAACTTATCAGTTAATGAGATGCAAAGACTTTGCGCCACCATCTGGGTTTCATCTTTTGGGCTGGAGAGAAGGTAGAAGATTCAAGAAGTTTAGGTAACTTGCCTATTTGGCAATGTTTATCAAATTTTTTAAATCACTCACCTTTGATTTGACAAATCATGGCTGGGCAGAAATCTTGCCTCTCTACTTGCAAGTGAGCTCAAAATACAAGCTTAGCTCCAAATGGCTAGGATCCACCTAAATGCCCATCAAAGGGGACTGGTTAAGTATCTCAGGATTCCACTACTCCCCTGCCCGCTGTTCCCTTGGCAGACAGCACTAATCAATCACTGCGCCCGTTCCTCAAGAAGATACCTAGGCAGTCATAACTGATCAATCAGTGTGTTGACCAGCAAGATGATGCCTATTTGGTAACCCTGGTCTAAAAGATGGGGGAAAGCATCACCAAGAAGGTGACATTTGAGTTGGGCTTTGGAAAATGATGCCTTCGGGGCTTTAGGAGATGGAGCAATTCCTTCCAGCTGGAGTATCAGGAAACATGATCTCCAGTAACAATGTTGCTGTGAGAAAACTTTTAAGTCTGTGAAAATACCGGGAATTATCATAATTACCTGCCAAATCATGAAAGGATTATAAGTTTTTCAAAAACGCCTCTGGCATTTCGTTTCATATCAGAACGTTCCCTCCATCTAATCACATTCAAGTAAATCATGCTTCACCCTCCTCCGGCTCACAAATTAGATGCTTCTTGATTAATTCGATCAAGACACTCCCCAAATTTCAATAGCAACTGAGGCTCTTTGGGTCACATACTCAAAACTCTCCAAGATTATTCACTTCGATGCCTTAGAATCTGTAAGTTTTATAAAACAACCCGTTTTCTGGCCGTTTACTCTGGTTGTGGGGAGGGGCCTGAAGCCTGTTTCTATGATGATGGCATTGCACCTGTCTAGTTAAAAAGTGAACCTAGACAACGCCCACTTTGCATTCACATGCTCCAGAGCACCAACTAAGTGTTAGGCCTTTTACAGGCATTAGGTGCACCAGTTCATATAATTCCTGCAACCCCCTGCAGGGCAGGCATGCTTTCCTTACCAATGAGGCGCAGAGAGGTTGGCTCGTAAGCCTCAAATATCAGGGCAAGGAAATGACAGAGTGGGGATTGGAACCCACACCTTAACGGCCCTACTATCTGTGCTCTTTGCACTCCATCTTGGATATGGTAGGAAGCTGATCTCTTTGGTGGTTAAGAACAATTGGTTTGTACCGCAGAGTAGAGGGAAGTGACATGGTTTGGACCCGTGGCTCCCAATCCAAGCTGATCACTGGTCACTGGAAGGGCTTCTGAAAAATGCGGGTTTCTAGGTCTTGGCCCCTGAAATTCTGATT
The DNA here is from genome assembly GCF_008728515.1 of Papio anubis. NCBI lineage: Eukaryota > Metazoa > Chordata > Mammalia > Primates > Cercopithecidae > Papio > Papio anubis. The sequence continues at coordinate 61,614,448 of NC_044993.1, forward strand.
CAGTAGACTGAGGGGAAGGACCTCAAAGAATACTTTTTAAAGCCCGTGTTGACTGTAATGATCAGTCAGAACTGACAGCCACTGGTAAACACAAAGGGAGCATTTCACAGACTCAGCTTTGAACAGCAGTTGGGCCATTCCCTACTTATAGAAAACTGTTTTCCTGTTCCTCATTTGTAAAATGGGGATGTCGCAGAAGCTCCTCCACTTGTCAGCTCTCCACCTCTGAATTCTCGCTGATGTGAACAAAGCTACAAGCCAGAAGAAAACGGCATGAACCCCGCCTGCCCACAGCAGGATGGGGGCGGTACAGTCATCCCTCGCTATCCGTGGGGGATTGGTCCCAGGACTCCACACGGATACCAAAATCCACGGACACTCAAGTCCCTTCTATAAAATGGTGTAGTATCTACAATAGAACCTACACACCTCCCTCCTCCTGTATACTCTAGATCTTCTCCAAATTACTTACAGTCCCTGATATGATGTAAGTGCTATGTAAACAATTGTTATACCATATTGTTTGGGGAATAAAGACAAGGAAAAAAGTCTGTACACGTTCAGTACAGATGCATTCTCCCCGCCCGGTATTTTTACTCCTCCACTGGTTGAATCACAGATGCAGAGTCGCAGATAGAGGGCCAATTGTAACTGTCACATGCAGCGTTGCTACCTCAGTAATGACACGGCAAGTGCCACACACACACAGCAAGTGAGTCTACGACAGGGACATGCACAGGGTGGCCCACAAACTGGTGTGGGTGTGCCACCTGTTTTCTACCAGTATGAGACCAGAGGAGGAAAGGAACTGGAAGCAAGCGTTTAGAAATGTTTCAAGCAATTTCATATTGCTGTGAACACAGGAGCTTCAGGGCTTTTCTAGATTGTTTTTTGGTAATTTATAAAAATATCAGTCTGCAATGAATTAAAAGCTTTTTTAAAAAGAAAATTGGTTCTTATAGTTTGAGAAGAATTGACCTCTAAGTGCTGTGTTTGAAGCAATCTCTTGCATTAATAATTATGAAAAACAAGGATAAAAAATAATGAAAAAAAAGCCAAACTACAGCCATGTTTGGATAAAATTCAAGAGAGCTGAAAAGAAAAATGAGATAAAACCAATGCTAACAACACCCGTCATTCTTTTACCTGCATATACAAGTTAAGTATCCCTTATCCAAAATGTGCGGGACCAGAAGTATTTTGGATTTTGAAATTTTTGGACTTTGGAGTATTTCATTATACTTACAGGTTAAGCATTCCAAATCTGAAAATGTGAAATCCAAAATGCTCCAATGAGCATTTCCTTTGAGCATTATGTCAGCGCTCAAAACATTTCAAATTCCGGAACATCTTGAATTTATAGTTTTTGGATTTGGGATGCTCAACCTCTACATTGTCTTATAGTGTCCATTCAGCCTTGAAAACTAAGAAAACTAGAAATTTTAATTGAAATAATGGGTGTCCTGACCAACATGGAGAAACCCCATCTCTACTAAAAATACAAAAAATTAGCTAGGCATGATGGCACATGCCTGTAATCCCAGCTACTCAGGAGGCTGAGGCAGAAGAGTCGCTTGAACCTGGGAGGCGGAGGTGGCAGTGAGCCGAGATCGCACCACTGCACTCCAGCCTGGGCAAGAAGAACGAAACTCTATTTCAAAAAAAAAAAAAAGAAAGAAAGAAAAAGAAAAGAAATAATAGGTGTCCAGATCTAGCACCAGACACAGACTCACAGGAAATCCTCACGCAATTCCAGTAGCCATTGACCTCTTTGACCTTGGCACTGTGGGTCCAGGCAGTGACAGTGAGATGTGAATCCCAGTTATTAGGGCTCCAAAGCCCATGCTCTTCTTGTCACATGGCCTTTCAGGCCACAAATAAATAACCCAGGAAGAGAAACACTGCGCCCGTTTGAGAGTGGAGGAAACGTGGGCTTGGTGGGGTAAGTGGCCTGTCTAAAGCCATACAGTTCCTTTTATTCCCTAACAGAGCCACGACTACACACCGAGCTTCCTGCTTTTAATGCAGCACTCTCTGCTCCTCTACTGGGAGGCCACAAGACTTTTAAACAAGCTGAGCAACGGGGAAGTGTTCTGTAAAATGAGGGTGCTGTCTTCCCGGAGGGGCGATGGTGACAGTGGCGGGGGGTGGGGGGGGAAGGGCAGACTCAGGGGCACTCCCTGCACACCAGGAATGTTCCACGTCCTCTCCAAGCAGTACTCACCTGAACCCTACAACTCCCCTGGGAGGTGAGTTGTGTTACTGTTCCTAATTTTGTAGCTAAGAAAACTGAGGCACAGAAAGGGTGTGCAACTTGCCCAAGGCCACACAGGAAGTATGCAGCAGAAGCGGGATTTGGATTCCCAAGCCTGTGTTCTTGGCCACACTCCTCTCTCCTCCCTCTCAGCATACGCCACCACTGTGATGCTGAGCTGGCATCTCAAGGTATCAGTGAAGAGCAGAGGACCTGGAAAGGTGCTGAGCCACGGACGGAGGGCTGGGGGCATCTCGAAGGTAAGGGACACTGTCACGCACACACGTACATACACACAGAGCCGGGGAAAGGAGCCGTCAACCCCATAGCGAATGACTGCCATTAGCAGGCAGAGGGGAAAAACCACGTAGCCTCTGGCTGCTCCCACATCCCCCTCAGAGGGACCTAGCAGTAAGGGAAGGGGCACCGAGAGTAAGAACCTCGGCCAATCCAACGCCAAAGGAGACTCCCAGAGAAGAGTCTAGGAGCTCCCCAGCAGCTAGGGTAAGCCTTCTCCAAGATGGTTTTTGCTTCAGGTGAAGGTAACACAGAGAATTGCTTCAAACGAAAATCCCAATGTGAAGACAATCCAGGCGACTGGCAGACATGACTTCCAGATGTTCCATGTCAAGGAGAAAAAACAAGGCCCCTGGAGGTCAAATTCAGGTCCTGTCTACTCACTGCTGGGTGACCTTGTATAAAGAATCACACGTCTTAGGCTGGGCGTGGTAGCTCAAGCCTGTAATCCCAGCACTTTGGGAGGCCGAAGCAGGCAGATCACAAGGTCAGGAGATCCAGACCATCCTGGCCAACATGGTGAAACACCGTCTGTACTAAAAAAATACAAAAAAAATGAGCTGGGCGTGGTGGCGCAGGCCTGTCGTTCCAGCTACTCGGGAAGCTGAGGCAGGAGAATCGTTTGAACCTGGGAGGCGGAGGTTGGAGTGAGCCGAGATCATGCCACTGCACTCCAGCCTGGCAACATAGCAAGATTCTGTCTCAAGAAAAAAAAAGAATTACACGTCTTTGATTCCTGGTATCCTATTTTTTAAATTTTGTTTTCCAGAGACGGAGTCTTATTCTGTGGCCCAGGCTGGAGTGCAGTGGTACAATCACGGCTCACTGCAGCCTTGACCTCCTGGGTTCAAGCGATCCTCCTGTCTCAGCCTCCTGAGTAGCTGGGACTACAGGCATGTGCCACCATGCTCGGCTAATTTTTTTTTCTTTTGTAAAGATGATATGGCTATGTCTCTCAGGCTGGTCTTGAACTCCTGGACACAAGCGAGCCTCCTGCCTCTGCCTCCCAAAGGGCTATGATTACAGGCATGACCCACTGCACCTAGCTCTAATTCCTGGTATCTTATTTGTCAAACGAGGATACTGTCACCTATTGTACAGGTTTGTCATGAGGTACAAAGGGATGAAAGAGTTCGGGTAGTCACCAGTACCTGCTATGATGAGGACACGATGTAACAGAATGAGCACCTGCTATGGGTCTGACAGCGCTCTGTGTTTTACACATTAGCACACATTACAAGCCTGGGAGGTGGAGATTTACTCCCATTTTATAGATGAGGAAAACTGAGGCTCAGAAGGGTGACTTGAATGTCCCAAGTCATGCAGTCTGGAAGGGAGGGAGGTGGTCAGTCTGGCTCCAGAGCTCATGGTCCTGCGTCTACCATCTTTGGAATCTCTCTTGTTTCTTTCTTCATTCCAATCCACCTTTTGCTTTGGTTCAGGTGTGTGGAGGGCTGGCCCCAGGAAGTTATTTGGGCTCGCCCTGATGAGCCAGGTGCTCTGGAATCTTGGGACTCATCCTCCTCAATGCCACACCATAAAGCTACCATGCAATAAATTCAGCTGAGACCTGTGGGGCAGATCATCCTGAAGTGCCACTGGGCCAGTGCTGTGCGGGCGCTGTATGCAGAGCCACTAAGTAGAGGCTTGTAAGTAACCCTGGTGATAACTTCACATTTCAAACGCTCCCTTGATTGCCTCTGCAACAAGCCCCTCCGCACTCAGAACACTGAGATGGCGAGAGGTAATGCTTACATACATCAGGATGGGATTACACTTTAAAGAGGGAAAACACCTATCACTAACAACAGATCAATTAGTAAGGGGACGCCTCTGAGAAGCAGAGGTTTAGGTAACTGTCATAGCTCGGCCACAGAGCTGCCGGGTCTCAGTCCCCAATGTTGGTCATCACTTCTCCCGACACGTGGCCTTTTGGAGAATACACAGGCAAGCCAGGGAGGGAGGCTTCACAAAGCAGCAGCAGCTGCTACCAGCCTGGAGACACTGATGCTCTCCTGCCCCACACCAACAGCCCTCCAAGAGCCATGGCAGAATCCACAGAAATGACCATGTTACAATAGCAGCCGTCACCTTCCTGGTGGCTGTTTGAGACAAATGAGCAACGACAGGGGAAAGAAAGCAAAAACAAAAGCCTGAGCCCAAGCCCTCTGCTGAAAGGTGTGTTCCTCTAAGAACAAGCAAGAGGCACTGATGCAGCTGTGAGGGTCTTTAAGCGGGTTCTCTGATTCACACCTGTCCTGTGAGAGCAGTACGGAAGGGGGTGAGCTAGAGCCAGGCCGTTTTGGATTAAAACCCACCATTCCTTACTTCTTAGATGTGGCTTTGGGCAATGTACCTTCACCTCTCTGGGCCTCAGTTTCTCATCCATAAAATTACATTAACAACAACGCAAAATTCACAGGGCTTTTGTGAGGTTTAAATAATAAAAGAAAAAAGTGCTTAACTCAGGGTTTGGCATATATGAAGTACTCCATAAAGGTTAATTACCATAATTATCCATCAAAGAGGCACCAGCAGAAGCGTCCAGTGCCACTGGTCCTGTAGAATCTACATCCTTCATGTCTCCAAGGTCTGTCCCCGCTCCTCCATCCTTGTTGCCAAACCTAGGTTCAGAAGCCCCCTCCCACCTAGAGAAACACCACCGCCTCCCTGCTGCCCCCGCCACCAGCTGATGCTCAAATGATCTTTCTAAAGTATCACACCCCTTTACTGCTTAAAACCCTTCAATAACAATTACAAACTAGACTGCATGATGTCTGCAATTTGCTTCAAAATAATACTGGGAATGGCGGGGGTGGGGGAGTGGGATTGGCTTGGGTTGGTGGCTGCTGAAGTTGACGGGACTATGTGCTGGGCACACAGAGGTGCATTCTACTGTTCTGTCCACATTCACATGTGTCTACAATCCAAACTTTAAAAAAAAATTCTTCAATACCTTTCCACTAATTTTCTTGGCATGGCATAAAAGCAACTGGTGGGAGAGGAGAGGGGAGAAAACATTTCAAGAGAAGGACCTATATGGATGGAATGAGAATACGGCTGCACCCCCACCTTCCCACCATGCACACATCCTAAAATTCTATCCACCCTTCACAACGTCACTCAAATCTCAGTTGATCTCCTTGCCCAATGCCTTCAATCCATTCATCCACCTCTTCCATAGGTCATCCTCCGGTATGAGTGGCAACAATAGTTAACTGTTTTCTGAGCACTTACTACATGTCAAGTACATCATGTTTGACATAAAGGCTCTTTCGTGCAATAAAAGGGAGCGCCCTGACTGGCCACGGCCCCATGAGACCTGAGTTCAGGGAGTGGAGCACAGCTGGATACAGCTCCCACGGGTCCCCCCAGAGCCATAAGCTGTTGTGCAGTGTACAACCAGCACAACTGCACACAGAAGCCTTAGACATCATACTAGGTGCTGGTGTTGTTCCTATTTTATATGGGAGGAAACTGAGGCCCACAGGGACTAGAACACTTGCCCATGGTCTCATGGAGATGGCTGCAGTAGCTAACGTCCAGACCCATGTTCTATGTGTTATATGAGGCTCCCCCAGAAGAAGGTGTAGCATGCACTTCTGCATATGGTAATGCTTCCTGGGCAGTTCACAGCTCTAGCACAGGGCACAGGATCTTACCCAACTCCACGTGTGTTACCCGGGATTACTGCCAAAGCCACTGACAACAGCAGACACTTGCAGGGCTTATTTCTGCTGCATCGATTATGGGAGGGTCAACGGAAAAGGGGGAAGAGGCTTCTTTCTGTAAACATAGCATATGAGGTGGTTTACTTGGTGCCACACAATGGGTATAATTATAGTTCCATCACAAGCACAAAACACAGAGCTCAGCTAGGCCTGTGAAAATGGGGCCAGAATTACTTTAAAAGGCTCTGCTGGCCTCTCCTTTCAAAAGCACGGTGGTTACAGGCTGGCTCGCAGAGGGCGGCTATTGATTTCCCAGGACCTGGGAGTTAGAAGGCAGCGCAGCATTGGCCTCCTCTCCTCCCCAGTGCAGAAGGCCTTCTCCAGCCCGCCAGGCAGGCAGCCCAGGAGGAGAAAGAGGAAGAGGAGGATACAGTGAGGCCACTGTCATCAAGAGCAAACATTTACTGAGCATGTATTGGACGCCAGACCCAATAATAAGCCCCATCCTTGTGTTAACTTATCCATACGAGACCCGTCCATGGCTCCTCAAGAAACTTATCTTCAATATCTGAAAATTCTCAGATTCATTCGTTCATTCATTCCACAAACATCTATTGAGCATCTACCACATCTATCATTTGCCAAGCCCTGTTTTAAACACTATGGATACAGCAGCAAACAAGAGAGACTCTTGCCCTGGTGGCTTCTATATTCTAGCTAGTGGTTCCACCTACAGATTGAGGAAACAGACGCTCACGGAGGTTCAGTCCCAGGCAAAGCTAACACTAAAGGCCATGGGATTGGAACCAGAGTCCTTTCTTACACCACCATGCTGGACAATCTCTCTCCGCTCTGCAGTTATTTTATAAACCCTCTCCCTTTGTGAGGTCGTATTAGTTCTGTTCTCATGCTACTGATAAAGACATACCCAAGACTGGGTAATTTATAAAGAAAAAGAGGTTTAATGGACTCACAGTTCCACATGACTGGGGAGGCCTCACAATCTGGCAGAAGGCGAAAGGCACGTCTTATATGGTGGCAGACAAGAGAGGGAATGAGAGCCAAGAGAAAGAGGAAACCTCTCATAAAACCATCAGATCTCATGAGACTCACTACCACAAGAACAGTAGAGGGGAACCACCTCCATGATTCAGTTATCTCCCACCGGGCCCCTCCCACAACATGTGGGAATGATGGGAGCTACAATTCAAGATGAGATTTGGGTGGGGACCTAGCCAAGCCATATCAGAGGTCAAATGCACCTCCCTGCACAGGCCTAGAAGCACCAATTCATTTGCTTATTCAGTCATTCATTCATGTTTCTTCATTCATTCAACAAACATTTATTGACCAACTGTGTACCAGGTACTGAACTGAGCTCTGGGCATCAGTGTGGCAAGGACCCTGCCCCTGTGCTCACAGAGCTCCCTATCTCCTGGGGATCTAGGTGGCCAATAGTTCTCAGACAAAGTGGCCAGTGGCACAGCAGGAAGACTGAGGTCCCTGGAAACATGAAGGGGAGGCAGCTACCTGCCCTGGGGCTTGTGATACTAAGCTGAGGCTGGAGGCAGGCAGAGGTCAGCCGGCAGGAGAACAGGTTAACACCCAAGCCCCGTCATGCATCTGCTCCCATTTCCTCAGCTATAAAGTGGGGCTCCATCATGTTGAGCAGGATTTTAAACGTGGTTAAGATGTGACTTCAGAGCAGCCAGCCCGGCACAGGGCCTGGGGCAGCTTCTTATCCCCGAGAATTGGCTGCTGGACCCAGGAAGTTACTTAGTACCATGAGGCTAACACTAGCACACCAATTCAGAAACTTTTCTGGAAAATATTTCACCCTGAAGTGCTGCTTTTCCATTTATTTTGCAAGGTGCTGGAAAGCACAGGCTTTCACATAAAGATGTAAATTCTGAAATTATGTGGCTCTTTGTCGTGTTCTAACGTCTTGAGAAATCAGTGGAGGCTGGTGTGTGTTTTTAATCATATTCCTTTCGAAGTAACACACAGAGACCTCCCGAATATTTCAACCATGGGCTCAATAAATTATGTCCAAGTTTCAAGAGAAAGTAAATGAAAGAACATTAAATTTTATGAGCATCAAAATGTTGTTTTCCTTTGAGAGTCTCTTTCTCATACCCAACAGCACTCCCGTAAAGCTGCCAAGAGCCTCGTTCAGGTAACGGCTGGCTTGCTCCACCCAGGAAGGCGTACACAGCTATTCATTCCTGCCAAGTAGTAATTCGTGAACACCAACACCTGGACAGAGGGAAGACTGTGCTGAAATGTGAATGAGCAGTGTAGGGTAGTGGTCTGGGGGATGAACTTGGAGCTGGATGGCCAGGACTCTGTCCCAGTCTGCCAGTAACTTGCTGGGTGACCTTGGGTAAGTCATTCCACCTCTCTGGGCCCCAGTTTCTACATCTGAAAAATGGTGGCCATAGGAGCTCTTACATGACAGCGTTGTTATGAGGACTAAATGAGCCAATACACAATTCAAGCTTCGTAAAAGACACAAGGTTCTGATTCTTACAGCTTTGATTGACACACAGAACTGGGCACATCCCTAACTACTTCCTTAAGCCCCACGGACATTACAATGGAAAGATGAGATGGTATAGTTTAAAACAACAACATGGAATGTAAAGGGCTTGAATCTGGGACCACACTTCACTGGCTGTGTCCTATGAACAGGGGCAGCCATTGTTTCTATACAGCTCTGAACACCCCTAAGCCTCATGGTTTCACCAGCAACATGGAGACTGTAACCTCTTCTCTCCAAGGGACACTGAAGATACGACTGAGATCTTGCATGTTAAAATGCCAAGCATACACTCTTGCCCTCAGCAGGCATGCAGCAGACATCTGTGACTTTTCTTTCCTTGCAGAGGGTAACAGGCAGTAAAACTTTTTCCCTGGGTGACTCATATCCCCATGACATACTCAGTGAAGATAATTGCAAAAGTATCACAGTGCTTCCCTGCCTGGGCCACCCCCAACAGAGTGGCTCATCAAATGCGATCTTCTTCTGTTTTCTATTCAGCAGTCAGCATTACAAGACCACATCTACCTCCCAGAATCTGGGAGAGGTAAAACAGTTCACGTTCTCAGCAGCATCTGTGAAGCTGGGGTCTCAAGCCTAAATTTCTTTACTTCCTGGCACAAAGCACTGTGCTGGAAATGACCTGGCAGCTAAGGAGTCACCAGCCCAGAGCTTCTCTAATCCCTACAATGGGAATGTCATGGAAACAACAAGCGGGTCCTTGTGGCCGAGATACTGGTGCTCACCATGCACCCTACCTGCTCCCCAAACTTCCCAGCCCCCTCTGCAAAACAGGGCACATGCTTTTGACTCAGGGCCAACGAGCTCCAGGTGGAAGTGACAAATGTTTCTTCTGAGTCACAGCATAGGACCGCTGGTGTGCAACCCTGCACCATCCCTCCCCTGCCACACTAAGTGAGATAGCCATGATGTGGCTACAAGATGGGAGCCTCTGTCCACCTAGATTTCTGAGTCACTGTGTAGAGCTGAACGGTCCCACTGTTGCCCTTGGGCAACCTATGTTGGACATATATGAACAGGAAATAAGCTTTTATTTTGTTAAAGACCGAGACTGACGATCATTTGTTACTGTGGCAGAACCAACCCTATTCTGACACGTGTCAACGTGACGACCCTATATCTTTCCAGCTCTCTCACAATGGGCCTGAAAGTCTGAGGAAAGGCACAGAGACCAAAGATATTTGTTAAAGGCAGCTTTGCAACAGCCATAGGAAGTAGGTATCATGATATCCTTTTTCCCGAGAAGAAACTGGACTCAGACACATTAAATCATTTGTTCAAGGTCATACAAATCACAAGTGGTGAAGTCAGAATTTGAACCCAGGTCTATCCATCACAAGGCTTGTATTCTGTCTACTATATGGGCCCAGGAAGTACTTTCTAATGAATTTGTCTGTGAAAGCACCAAATACAATTCAAATCTCTCCTTGGGCTCCAATCATAATAGTAACCACAGGTTGGATGCATTCCACAGGCCAGACATTCTTCTGGGTCCTTTATCAATATTCCTGCACCGTAATCATCATGTCCCTTCGAGGCATTAGGCCCATTCTACAGGTAAGAAAACAGGGGCTTAGAAGAGACTGTAGGATGAGTTCTCACAACCTGATGGTGAAGTAAATAAAGGAAAGATGCTAATGGTGACAGACAAAGCATATGGGTCCTTTTAGTGGATGGAAAGCAAAGACTCCACATAAACGGCTATGAAGCGGGACACTGAGGAACACTCTCCACTGGAGGATCTCAGGCCTTCAAGAACCCACAAAGATGCTTCAACGCGCAAGACACCACATGTTCAGGGTGACCTAATCAGACTCTTAGAGATGTTTGCTGCGAGGGTTGTGAAAGAGAGACGGAGGAGATCATCCCTTCTGGTCCCTCCCAACTGTTCTCGCAGTTCTAGCCTCTTGTCTACCTCGCCACCAGGTTCAAGTTACTGGTAATAACCTCACACTGACCCCAAGTGGTCACTCTGCTCCAGATGACTCACAGACCAGCGGTTCTGGAACTCCAAAGACAAATCTGTTTTATGCAAAACCATGCTCTTCCCATTCTGCCTCCCACATCCATCCATTCATCCATCCATCCCTCCATCCATCTACCTTTACTATTACATGTCAAGCACTGTCTAGACACTGGGGATACAACAGGGAACAAACAGATAAAAGCTCCTTCCTCCTTTGAGCTTACATCCTTGAGCCCAAGGTTAGGAATGACCATTGACTGAGGGACATTGTCTTTATGCCCCATTACAGAAAAGAGGACTTCAAACAAAATGTCAGGCTTCAATCAAAATTCTCCTTCCTTTGCAGAGTCTGATTCTACATCTGAGAAATTAACCAGGATTTCTACAGCTAGATTCCATTCTAGTTAGTTTCTCCAGGGAAGAAGAGGAGGATGATGGAGAAGAAGAAGAAGATGAAGATGATGATGATGATGATGGTGATGAAGATGAAGAGGAAAAAGAAAACAATTTTTGGCTAAGAATCTAAACCTGATCATTACATCCTGGATTTAAATCGAAAAAGTGATCTTCTCCAATTCCTCATTTGATGCTAAAAGACCCTTTTTCAGTGGCCCTCATGGTGAATCTCTCTCTTTTTCTCTCTGTCCAAGATGAATTCCCCTCTTTTTCAGCTAATGGAATCCTGGTTTTTCTTAAGAAACCACCTCTCTTCCCAGTGGTCTGGGGAAGCTGACCAAAGGCCCCCACTGATTGGTGGGCACATGCCCTGACCCTGCAACCAGTGTATTTCATCCTGTGGCCACAGTGACTGGTTCAGGGATGGCAGAAGACTCAAGTCAGGCCGATAAGAGTCAATTCCAAGAATCTTGTTAGAGCTACTGGGAGAAAAACTCTCTCTTCATGACCAGAATTGCTAAGCTCATAGGACATAAGCCTGGAGCTGCTAGGATCCATCACATATAGCGGGAGCCTTCCTAAGAATGAAGACCACAGAAAAGAAAACAGAGAGCAACAGCAGGAAGAGAATATCCACATTCGCTCATCTGACCTCTGGATGCAACCCTGCCAAAGGTTACACCAATCCCTGGATGTCCTGTTTTCATCCATCAAAAAGTTTCATTTTTTATTAAGCCCAGTTTGATTTTTCTGTCATTTGGATTAGAATCCTGACTCACAAAGCCACCAAGTAACTGCCCAGTTTCTGCTTGAACACCTCCACTCACAAGAAACTCACTATCTCTCCTTTTTTTTTTTTTTTTTTTTTTTTTTGAGACAGAGTCTCACTGTGTTGCCCAGGCTGGAGTGCAATGGCATGATCTCAGGTTACCACAACCTCTGCCTCCCGGGTTCAAGAGATTCTCCTGCCTCAGCCACATAAGTAGCTGAGATTACAGGCATGTGCCACCAAGCCTGGCTAATTTTCTTTTTTTTGTATTTTTAGTAGACATGAGGTTTCGCCATGTTGGCCAGGCTGGTCTCGAACTCCTGACCTCAGGTGATCCACCTGCCTCCATCTCTCAAAATGCTGAGATTACAGGTGTGAGCCACCATGCCCGGCCACCACTCATCATGAAACAGTGACGATAGCGCATGTCTCTTTCCACTGAATTCAAAGTTGTCTGTGTGTAGTCCTAGGATAGTCCATGACAGTCACAGGTAGAACAAGTTCAACCTCTCCCTCCATGTGACACTCCTTATCTGAGGGACTCTTAAGCTGCAGGGCAGCATCATGCATCCTCTATCTGGAAACACTGTTATGTTTTTGGGCCATGTGTTGTTAAACATGTTTCTTTCAACATCTTTCCATCAAAACTCCCACGTGGAAGGTGGGCCTGGGGGTGGGGATGGGGTAGAGGGCTGCAGAGAGAGATTCCATAGAGTCTCATCTCCCAGGCCCCTGCCATCCAGGAAGGCAACAGGTCAAGGATGATGTCCCTTATCAAGCCAGCCATTTCTGATTTGCCCACAGGGATATGGTATGGGCTGTGGGTTCTGGGAGACATGGCGTGAATGCTACTGTGTGACTTCACACAAATTACACGGCCTTTCTGAGACTCAGTTTTCTCATCTGTAAGTGGAAATTTTAATGATACAGGTTTCCTGAAGTTGTGAGGAGAACGTGACACCCCCGTGGGGTCCTGTGCACAACACCTGATGCGCAATGAGAACCTAAGAGGGGATGAGCTTCTTTGTTCCTGGGAATACCTCCCAGTGGGCCGGCAGCCAAGGAAGGCAGTTCCTCTGCTGGCCTGGTCCCTGAGGAGCTTCCTTATTTACCCCCAGGGTTCTGAACATCCCCAGGGTTCTGAACAGAGTGTACTTCCCTTCCTCGCTCAACCCCAGGGCTCATGAGTTACCTCCACACTGCTTAAGAAAGTCCACTGGACTCCAACACTTTCCTTTTCAAAGAAAACAAAAGCCGTGCCTTCGGCAAACTGCAGAGGCAATGTCTGGCCTAAACAATTGAACAGCCTCCCACCTCCCTAATGAGTCAGCCCCAGAGAACACTGATGACACATTAGATAGAAATCTACTTCTGCTAAGAAAATAAGTCAAACACCGATTCCAGGATGCATTGAATAGCTCCAAATGCAGGTGCTTCATCGGCTCCTCTGGCAGCCACTGCGAAGAGAACCTGGATTCAGCTCAAGGACTGCAGCACTTTCAAAGTGAAGCGGCCGTGAGAGGGCCATGGAAGTGTCACGACCGTTCCTCGGCCACAGAAACTTCCACTTGCAACCTGTTTGCTTCTTTGGAGCTTTTATACCCAGGTCCTAAAGAGGACTATCCCAGACTTGAGATGATGAGGGAAGATGTGACAGTGGCAGCAAAATCAAAATCTCAGGGTTTCTCCACGAGGTCACTGTTCTCATTCGGCCAGGGAAACCACCCCATCACCGTCACTGAATGATAATCCTTCCCTTCGTCAATAAAATCCGGGGCAAATGGGTTACATGTTTGCAAGTATTCTTCTTCAAAGTGAGATTTGTGACCAGGCGCAGTGGCTCACACCTGTAATCCTAGTACTTTGGCAGGCCGAGGTGAGCAGATTGCTTGAACCCAGGAATTCGGGACCAGCCTGGATGACATGGGGAAACCTCGTTTCTACAGAAAATATAAAAATTAGCCGGGCATGATGGTACGTGCCTGTAGTCTCAGCTACTGGGGAAGCTGAGGTGGGAGGATCACTGGAGCCCAGGATGTCAACACTGCAGTGACCTGAGATCACACCACTGCACTTCAGCCTGGGGGACAAAGCAAGACCCTGTCTCAAACAAAAACAACAACAAAACACCCATCACATGGCGTACCTTAAATCCACATAATTTCCAGTTACCATTTATACCTCAATAAAGCTGAGAAAAGTAAGAAAAAAAATTAAAAGATCTACCTCCAGCAATCCTGGAGTCAGTGTGACATGAAAGGAACTTCTGGAGGGAAAACAAACCTGCTTTTGCCTCCCAGCCCCATCACCTGCCAGCTGGGTGACCTTCAGAAGGTGACACGCTTTATGCAAACTCACTTTCTTGTCTGTAAAAGAGTTTACCACTACCTGCTGCCCACGATGGTTCAGACCGAACTGAGAAAACATCTCCCAGGCCTGGCCAGCTCTGGTGCCCAATGATGCCCAGTCCCTCTGCCTTCCAAGGCTTTTGTGGTGTCTGTTTTTTGCTTGTTTGTTTTTGAGACTGGGTCTTGTTTTGTTGCCCAAGCTGGAGTGCGGTGGCACCATCATAGCTCATTGCAGCCACAACTTCCTGGGCTCAAGTGATCTTCCCATATCAGCCTTCTGAGTAGCTGGGATGACAGGCATGCACCACCACATCCAGCTAATTTTGGTATTTTTAGTACAGACGGGGTTTCACCATGTTGGCCAGGCTGGTCTCCAACTCCTGGACTCAAGTGATCCTCCTGCTTTGGCCTCCCAAAGGGCTGGGATTACAAGCATGAGCGACTGTACTCAGCCAACAGAGTTCTCTCATACCTTGATTTTCCATCTCTAAAATGGAAGGACAGGTGACTTGTCACTTGCCAACCCTTCAGAATACACAATGAAGTGCAAATGTCACCACTCTGAATGCAAACCCTGAGTAAAGAGAAAACACAGTACTCCAATTTCTTTTCTCTGAGGGGATAAAATTTCAAGGTATGGGCATGACAACAACACAGACCATCCAGCGAAACGTGCCAACATGTCCAGGCCAATCTGAACAACACAGTGGCAGACACAGGGCAGTGGGGACAGAGTTCCATGTCACCTGCTCCAAGATTTGCTGTTAAATTCTTGCCAAGAACTGCTCCGCCATCAAATTTACTTATGACTCCTGTGTCAACACAGGATGCTGAGCAGAGTCTGTTCTGAATACCTTGGCTTTAACTGTGTTACAGTGAGCTCCGAACCAAAACTTTCTCCTACAAGCTGGAAGACCCACAATATTAAGTCATGCCAACCTCCTGTTAGCTACTCTGAGAATCACCACTGTCTCTGGGTCTAATTTATTTAAAATGTAAATATTGTATTTCTCTATGTCCCAAAATACCAATGGGTTCTTCTTGTTTGATTTAGTAAGGATTTCATAAAGACACCAAGTGCTGGGCTGTTGTCACAAACATAGACCCAGACAGACTGTCTTCCTGGATATGCTTTGACTCACAGGAAGCAGGAGAGGGTAGCAGTGGAGGTAGGGTCCAACTGCCTGGGTTCAAATCCTGATCCTGCCAGCAACGAGTCACATGAGCTTGAGCATGTGGTGATCCTGGCTGGACCTTGGCGTCTTCATTAGTAAATGGGAGGGAGAACTATGGTACCCATTTTACTGAGTTATTGTGAAAAATTCACTAAAATAATCTGGGGAAGGCACTTAACACACTGTCTAGCACATAAGGAAATGCAAAGAGCATTGACTGCTCTCATCATGACCACCAGCTTCCCCCAAACCCCCAACCCTGATATGGTCTTGCTCTGTCACCCAGTCTGCAGTGCAGTAGCACCATCATAGCTCATCGCAGCCTCAAATGCCTAGGCTCAAGAGATCCTCCCACCTCAGCCTCCTGAGTAGCTACGAATACAAGCATGTGCAACCAAACCCAGCTAGTTTTCTTAATGTTTTGTAGTGATGAGCAGGGGGGAAATCTCCCTATGTTGCCCAGGCTGGTCTTGAACTCTTGACCTGAAGAGATCCTTCCATCTTAGTCTCTCAAAGTGCTGGGATTACAGGTGTGAGCCATTTCACCTGGCCTCATAATCATCATTAAACATCATTGATTTGAGCTTTTTTTGCTTGATGAAATGAATTCTTATACCCCCAGCAGCAAGAGGTTCACTTTGGGTAAAATTAAAGAATCTTTTCCAAGTCTGGATGACTCCTCTCTCTACCTCCCTCCTGTCCTGGAGTCCAAGATCCTCAAAGATCTGTAACTCAGACATCTAAGACAATAGCGAGACGATGACCCGCCTTCCTGGAGACTGCAGCCACTCTGTCCTGGGACACCCTCTGGGAAGTGCGGCTCAGTGTCCTGCCCACCTCTCCCCTGCTGCAGTTGATGCCATTTCCCACAGGAACAGTAGTGAAGTGACAGTCAACCTCCCCTCGCATGCATCTTGGCAGGGTTTGTTTTCTGACGCATATTTGCTGATGGAAGGCTCGATGGATGACAGGCCCAAAGGTTTGTGTATGACGTCACATTTGAAAGACTGTTGCTTTTTTAAAAAAGCCTCTGCGGCGGATAACTTAAAGCAGAAGGGGATGACACAAATGCCTACAGGGACCAGGCAGGTAAAATAAGCGAGAGAAGCAGGCCAGGTGGGGACAGGATGACAAGGTGACGAATGCCCTCTTGAAAATAGGGCCACCAATACTGAGCCCCAAGTGAACACACCCACCGCTGTGGGACCTTTCCATTTCCTTAAGGGAAATTGGAAATAGTGAACTTTATGGGAAATGGCTTGATGGTTCAGCATTGTCAATAAACTCAATACACTTTGGGAGGCCGACGCGGGCGGATCACGAGGTTAGGAGATCGAGACCATCCTGGCTAACACGGTGAAACCCCATCTCTACTAAAAATATAAAAAATTAGCCAGGCGTGGTGGCGGGCACCCGTAGTCCCAGCTACTTAGGAGGCTGAGGCAGGAGAATCGCGTGAATCCGGGAGGCAGAGCTTGCAGTGAGCCGAGATCCAGCCTGGGCGACAGAGTGAGACTCCATTTCAAAAAAATAAATACATAAAATAAATAAATTTGATAAATTCAATCCTAAAAACTGCATTAGACAAATCAGATCTATGGGCTATATGCGGCCCAGAGTGCCAGATTCCTATCTTTGATTTAAAGAGTTCCATCATGATTTCATCTTTGGGAGGAAGGATACTTTGTCATCAGAATAGCATCCCTATATCCCTCTTTTATGCATCAAGATTAAGTGAGATCATTCATGCAAAGCGCTTTGCACAGTGCTGAACACAAAAGAACATTCAAATGCACCCGGGGATGATTTTTCCCCAAGGTGGGACTCACCTACGCAGGAAAACAGAGCTTCACAAAAGCAAAGCCCCAGACCTCGAAGTCTCTAATGTTTCTCTATCAAAGGACCCACCAACAAACAGTTGCTGTGAAAGTTGCCCCAAGCTAAGCAAGTTCCTTGGTGGTGTGCTTTGTTTTAAAACATCCCATCCCAAAGATCTCCAGACTGCTTAGGTTTTTAAATCAACATTTGTCATTTTACTGCACTTGTCTTCACTCAAAACCTCAAAGACGTAAAGTGGATGGCTTCAGAGGTGACAGTGTCTTTGAAGTGATTCCCTACGTCTAGTTGAAAGGGATGAGCCATGTTTTCTCTTCCCTACAAGGCCATCTAGAAATTAAACATCCCAGATATTTAACAAACAGACCCACCAGCCACAGAGGGAGACAACGAACATCCCCGTGAGGTTGCATTCATAGCAGTGAGATGGCAAAGATAAACACAGGGCACAGAAACACGGGATGCATCCGTCTGGCAGCCGCACCTGTCATTCTCCATTCGGGTCTCTAAGAACAGCCGGAATGGACTTGGCTAAATGTGCCCTTTCCTACCTCAGTCATCCTACAGGGTAGGACCCTCCTGCCTGCCCAGCCCCCAGGACATAGGCTCTGTGAGAGATACAGATAATGGCTGAAGTAATAAGACTTCTCACCTGCTTGGGAAGAAATTCTTATCAGGAACCATGAAAAGATCAGAGAATCTGGACTGGGAGCCCTGGGGAAGAGGAAATCACACCCTCTCGATCACAGCCACAAGCCCAGCACCTGGACAGCACCAGGCCCATCACAGGTGCTTGATAAACGTTGTTGAATACACCGAATTCAACACACCCATACTGATCATTGATCAAACGTAATTGATCAAATTACTTAATATCTGAGCTTCAGGTTTCTTCTCTCTCAAACAGGGAAAACTCCACCAACATCCTAAGAGTTGTAAAAATTAACTGATTGCGGCCAGGCGTGGTGGCTCACGCGTGTAATCCCAACACTTTGGGAGGGCGAGGCAGGTGGATCGCGAGGTCAGGAGTTCAAGACCAGCCTGACCAATGTGGTGAAACCCCCATCTCTACTAAAAATACAAAAATTAGCCGGGCGAGGTAGCACACACCTGTAGTCCCAGCTACTTGGGAGGCTAAGACACAAGAATCGCTTGAACCCGGTACACGGAGGTTGCAGTGAGCCAAGATGGTGCCACTGCACTCCAGCCTGGGCAACAGAACAAGACTCTGTCTCAAAAAAAAAAAAAAATTAACTGATTGCCTACAAAACGTAGTACCCAGCATCCCATGAATGAAGAAAACTATACTGCTAAATATCCAGTGTGCTAAATACTCCATTCCCTCCTTTCTTTCCTCCCTTGTTCCATTTCCTCCCCTCTGAAATATCGCCAGCAGGGCATCTGTACACACTCACCACTAGAGCAGGGGTGGCCATGAGGGTCTCAAAGTGGGCCCAGGAGAGGAGGGAGATTGGAGGTGAGGCTTGAAGGACCAGGGCATACGGAGTGAGGAAGAAGGAGGGCAACGGCAGCCAAGATGAAATGAAAGAGGAGCAGACAGGACTGTGAGGACTGACGAGGAGACCAGAGGCCAGAAGAATCAAGAGTGGGAACAGGGAAGCACAAGAGATCAGGCTGGGAAGATAAGAGAAAGCCAGAGATGCCCAACCCTGGTGGCGGCCAGGGGCTGGGATGCAGGTGGACCTGGAAGGTGGGCCTAAGGACGAGGTTCTTGAGCGTCAGAAGCACCCACCCATAGACCTCGGGGGAGCCCACAACCATCCCACCCAGCACTAGGTCTTTCTCAAGCTTTGTGATCACAGCCTTCAATACGACGAGGATGGGGAAGGACAGAGTCACCACTTTAACAGGCAAAAGGCACACACAGAGCGTAACACATTTTTAAAATGCCACCAATAAAACAGCTTTAACGAGACTTTCCTAACAGGCACGACTAGCAAATGAGCAACCCAGCTAGATGCCAATGCTAATTTGCTCAGAATCTATGGAAAATGATAGAGTTTCATGCAGGGGAAAGCCAGATGCAACCATTTGGCAACGAGCTGAAGACACGCACACGTGCATGCATATGCCCGTGCGCGCGCACACACACAAAAGGATGCACGTGCACACACCACAAGCACACCTGGCTCTGAGTCAGGTGAAAGTTCATTTTCCCTGACCATCAATTTTCTTCCAGGATGAGGATAATAGTAAAGTTAATAACAGCATCAATAACAGCAGAAGTAAGTAATGCTCACACTGTAAATTATTTAATTCTTCTTTCTTTGAGACAGAGTTTCGCTCTGTCATCCAGGCTCCAGTGCAGTGGTGTGATCTCGGCTCACTGCAGGCTCCACCTACTAGTTTCAAGCAATCCTCCTGCAACAGCCTCCCAAGTAGCTGGGACTACAGGCGTGTGCCACCACTTGCCTGCTAAGGTTCCTGGGGCATTCACTGTGCTTGGCCAAATTGTTTAATTCTTAAAACAATATTCTGGCCAGGCGTGGTGGCTCACGCTTATAATCCCAGCACTTTGGGAGGCTGAGGTGGGCAGATCACCTGAGGTCAGGAGTTCAAGACCAGCCTGGCCAACATGGCGAAACCACATCTCTACTAAAAATACAAAAGTTAGCCAGGTGTGGTGGCAGGTGCCTGTAGTTCCAGCTACTTCGGAGACTGAGGCAGGACATTCACTTGAACCCAGGCGGTAGAAGCTGCAGTGAGCCAAGATCACTGCCACTGCACTCCAGCCTGGGCAACAGAGTGAGACTTCATCTCAAAAACAAAAACAAAACAAAACAAAACAAAACAATCCTGGAACAGGTATTCTGTTGTTCCCATTTCACAGGTGGGGAAACTGAGGCTCAGAGACATTAAGGAACATGCCCACAATGACACACTATCTGATACAACAGCTCATGCTCTCAGCACCTACATGTAAGCTATGCTGCTTCAAACGCTTTTTGGAACAAGACCGGGTATAAATGAATAAAAATTAAATCAAATTTTAGACAGCTTCTGTATCCTTTTCTGGTACCAAGCTAGGCCCGAGAAATGCATGACCAAGGGACCCACTTGGAGCATGTAGAGAAGGTTCTGTCCTGTAATCTCATGATCTCTGTGTAGGAGTTTCTGGGAATGAAACCGGGCAGCCAAGTCCAGCAGCCTGGAAAGTTGGGCTCACGCAGCTGAGGCCAAAGGTCTCTCTGGAGAAGGGCCAGTCAGGCCTGCCAAGCTCACACCAGCAGAGGATTCAAGGTAGGAGCCTGTGGAGTGCAGCCACAGCCCCCTTCCAAACACAGGTACAGGCTCTGAAGCAAGGAACTGCAGTTGGCTTCACAGGTCCAAAGAAGATGAGAAACTGAATTGCTCCTGGTCTGTGGATGACAGCCAAGAAAGCCTTCCGCAGCCTACAAGCTGGTGGGCTAACGTGCCTGGAGTGGCCAACCATGTTCTGTGTCAGGGCTCTGCCCCAGGAGCCTTCAGAGGCAGGTACAGAGAAGACCAGTTTTTCCATCTGAACGTGAAGCTGCCACCAAACGTCTCCACCAGCCAGACCCACACTGGGCTGCTGAGTGACCAAATAGGATGCAGGCCTAGAAATATCTGAAGTGATTTTCTGGGAGCAAGGATGCCACCCTCAGCCCTGCAACCTGCCACCAGCGCCACCAGGACTCGCACGCTGGTTAAGAACCAGGACTCTGGGGTCCGGCTGCCTGGCTGCGCTGCCTGCGGATATGTCACCTCAGGCTACTATTTCAACCCGCTGGGACTCAGTTTCCATATTCTGTCAAAAGGTGACAATGGTGAGTACCTGTGGTTCAGAGCTGGCCGGAGGATTAAACGGTTCACGCACGGAAAGCCTGGATCACAGATGCTTTGAGTGAGTGTTGACTATCATTACTTATGACCATCAAGCCCATTTCAGGCTGGAGTGCCGTGGTGGGATCTCAGCTCACTGCAACCTCTGCCTCCTGGGTTCAAGTGACTCTCCTGCCTCAGCCTCCCGAGTAGCTGGGATTACAGGCACCCACCACCGTGCCCGGCCAATTTCTCTATTTTTAGTGGAAACGGGGTTTCGCCATGTTGGTCAGGCTGGTCTCGAGGTGAGGAAACAGGCACAGAGAGATTAAGTCTTTTACTCAAGGCCACAAAGGGGCCACCATGTCCTCAGCACATCTCCGTCCCAGGCACCAGGCCACCTGTTTCACGTCACTGATCCTAAGCCTCCCGCAATAACAACAAAAGTGACTCATACTTAAGCTGTAAATTATTTAATTCTCAAAACAACATTCTGCAATGGGTCTTCGTTATCCCCATTTCACAGACGGGGAAAATGAGGTTCAGAGATGTTGAGGAGTGTGCCCATCAGGACAGTGTCTCAGATGCAACAGCCCAAGCTCCTGCCCCTATGTGTAAGATACGCCACTCAAATGCTTTCTGGAACAAGACAGGGTACAAATAACTGCTAACGCATCTTAGTCCCTTCAGAAAAAAAGAGCCCTTGTCAAAGAGGAAGAGTGATCTTTGTACTATTCAATGAACAGGTCTGAAAAATACAAGTCAAGTCATTCAACAGAAGCAGAAAAGAGAAGGGCCACTTGGCATGTGTGCCAACACCTCAATCCCACCTGAGTGATCTAAGGCAGAAGACTCGTTGCCAGTGGACTGTGAGCCAATGCATAGCAGATAAACATGCTTCGCAGCTGGCATGCGTAGACACGAAGGTAATATACACTCCTGTTCATTGCATGGGGCTGTGCAAGGTACAAACCACTCTCCAATCATTTATGCCACTAAAAATACAATCATAAAAACCATTAAGAGGAGGGCTAGTTCCCAGTGAGGAACCAAATTATCTTCACCTAACAACATTGTTCGATCTTGGAGTTTATGTGTCAGGCACCATGTAAGTGGCTGGGATGACAAAACCCAGTAAGCCAGCACTCTGCCTGTGGAGAGTTCAACCGGACACAGCTGCTAGTAGCAACCCAGCATCCATCCCAGGTCTTTGCCTACAGTTGCTAAGGGGCTGAGATGAAAGCCAAGACTGCTGGGGTATTTTTTCACTTTTATTATTTATATATTTTTTGAGACAAGGTCTCACCATGTTGCTCAGGCTGGAGTGCAGTGGCGTAATCACAGCTAACTGCAGTCTTGAACTCCTGGGCTCAAGAGATCCTCCTGCCTCAGCCTCCTGAGTAGCTAGGACCACAGGTACGCACCACCATGCCCAGCTCAATTTTCTTTTTTCTTTTTTGTAGACTGGGTCTCCCGATGTTGCCTAAGCTGGTCGTGAACTCCTGGCCTCAAGCCATCCTCCTGCCTCAGCCTCCCAAAGTGTTGGGATTACAGGTGTGAGCCATCATGCCTGGCCAGGGGGTTATTTTGTCACATAGATGAGAAGCCCACTGAGAATAAAGCCGATAGGAAACCGAGTCCAGGGAATCAGGGAGACAGTGTCCTGACATCACATCGCTTCAGCTCCCACATCCAGCCGTACCTTCAGCCAGCGTTCTCAGAATTGTCTGTTACATGAGCCAATCAATTCCATCTTTGCCTAAATCATTTAAAGAAGCATTTCTGGCAATAAGGAAAAAAAGTCATCTATGTATCTCTCAGGAAGAGATACATACATGAAAATAAGACTTAGCAGACTGTGATAGAAACGTGTTCAAATGTAGAGGGCATCCAAGTGAAAGGATGAACAATTCTTTTCCAAGAAAGGTTTGAATGCGGTAAGACAGTGGAGGTGACCGAGAAGTTCAGAGAACCAAGGCCTCTGGGGACAGAGAACGAGGAATCTGCGCACACAGGAATCACTCAAGTTCCAGAAGTGGTCCTCCCCATGGCCTCTCCCTGGCTAAGAGTCAAGTGCTTTGGGGTGGAGGTCACAGCCTGTGCTTCTGAGAGTTGTTAACACTGCAAAAAATATTGTCACTGGGGATATGACGCAGCCAAGGGCTTTCTGTTTGGCTTGTAGAAGAATTTTCTTTACTTCTAAGATACACGAAACCACAAATGCATGACTTTTCAAGTTAGTTGCTATAATAAATCATCTATAGCTGAAAGGTCAAGAGATATCAACAAGCTAGAAACATCTCTGGTTAAGCGTAATACAAAGAGTAGTGGTAAAATAATAAAAGCAACAACTAGGATAAAAGAACAACTAGCGTTTACTGAGGTCTACTCTGCGGGAGGCACTGTGCCAAATGTGCCATATGCAGATTCTCAAGCAATCTTCCCAGGACTATAAGGGAGAGGTACGTGCAGCTCCATTTTACAAATGGGCAGCCTGAGGCGCTGGAAAGTGGTGACCTAAGCTGGCTTTAGAAACCCACAACAGTCTGACTTTGTGACACTGCTCGTACCACCAGGTGACAATGTCTGAATACGGTCTCCGGGTGGGGTTCAACTCCACAAGATTATGTGGAAATCCACAGGACGGTGCCATGAGCAGGATGGTGGCAGGAAGGGCCCTGTCCACCTGGCACTCAGTAGAACGATGCTCAGACCTAATCCCAAATGGCCACCTCATGGGAGTGACCTCAACAGGTGACCCAATTTAGGACCCTTCCTGCCTGTCCTTCCTCCAAGCATCAACAGCCTCATTTCCGATTTCCTCTCTCTCTCTCTCTCTCTCTCTCTCTTTCTCTCTCTCTCTCTCTGGCTGTTTCCATGTGCCAAGCAACTCCATCTGTTATAGGCTGAACTGTGTTACCCTGTAATTCACACATTCAAATCCAAACCCCCAGTACTTGAGAATGTGACTGTACCTGCAGACAGAGGCTTTAAGGAGGTAACTAAGGTTAGATGAGGTCATTTAGGTGGGCCCTAATCCAACATGACTGCCGTCCTTCTAAGAAGAGGAGATTAAGACAGAGTCATGCACAGAAGAAAGACCACGGGGGAAGACGGCCGTCTATGAACCAAGGAGAGAGGCCTCAGAAGAAAACAACCCCGCCGACACCTTGATCTCAGCCTCGCAGCCTCCAGAAGGTGAGAAGACACATTTCTGTGATGACACCCAACCCATGGCACTCTGTTAGGGCAGCTCTAGCTAATTAACACACCATCCAATCTCCTCAAATTACAGGACGCCCATCCTGCTACAAAAGCTGATGTCAGTCAGAAGCTTACAAAGACCCCATCATTGGAAAGGAAGTTTTGTGAGGGCTGTGATTTCACTGATACTGACTAAGACAGTAACACGGCTGACACAGAAGACATGAAATTGAGTCAGGGGGACTGTTTTATTGACTTACAGGGGGAAGACAGAGGTTGTCCAACAGGATATAAAGGGACCCACAGATGGGTCATGTGGTTCCTGTAGGATGACCCCTCCGATTCTCACAGAGCAACCCAGCATCCCATCAGCCCCACCGGTCAGTCCCACCATCATCAGCCCCGCCCCTAAAGCCTTCAGTGTTTCTCTCCACCTGCAGCCGCTGCCCCCATTCCTAATCCAGTCTTTCCCAAATGTCTCAGGCTTTGGCCCACAGGAATAAAAAGCACCACGTTCCAACCAAATGGGGCTGCCCCCACTTCCCACAAGTCTCAGCAGCCCATGCCCCACCACACTGCCCCAGCCTCAGTGCCGCCTGCACCACAGTACCACGAGGCTCAGTGCTAGTATAATATCCACTGTCCTGCAAGAAAACAACAGCACAGAGAAACTTGTCCAGGGTTACAGACTTGGGAGTAACTTAAATTCAAACCTTGGCCACCAGATTCCAGACTCCACACAGGGGCCAGCAAACTACAGCCCAGGGCCAAAGCCAGCCCCAGTGCCCATTTTTGCACATAAAGTTTTCTTGGAACAAAGCCCCACCCATTCATTTGTGTATCGTCTATGACTGTTTGTGAGACACACTGGCAGAGCTGAGCAGATGTGACAGAGACCACAGGGCCATCAGGCGGGACATGTTTCCGATTCAGTCCTTTACAGAAAGTTTGCCAACTTGCCCTATACGCATGCCTCCATGCCATGCTCACCTGGTTCAACCCTTCCAGGGCTCCTCCCAACCTGACTGCCCCTCACACCTGGACAGAAAAAAAAAAAAAAAAAAGACAAAAAAATTACATATTTATTTAGCTGGGGCTCACGCCTGATAATACCAGCCCTTTGGGGGGGCCGAGGCGGGCAGATCACCTGAGAGGTCAGGACCTCAAAACCAGCCTGGCCAACATGGCAAAACCTCATCTCTACTAAAAAATATACAAAAATTATCAGGGTGTGGTGGCACGTGCATGTAAGTCCCAGCCTCTCCGGAGGCTGAGGCACGAGAATCACTTGAACCTGGGAGGCAGAGGTTGCAGTGAGCCGAGATCACAAAACTGCACTCCAGCCTGGGCACCAGGAGTGAGTGAGATAGATAGATAGATAGATAGATAGATAGATAGATAGGATAGGATAGGATGGTGACAGGACAGACAGACAGACAGACAGACAGACAGACAGACAGACAGATTTTTTTTTTTAAGAGATAGGGTCTCACTCTGTTGCCCAGGGTGGAATGCACCGGTGTGATTATAGCTCACTGCACTCTCGACCTCCTGGGCTCAAGCAATCTTCCTGCCTCAGTCTCCTGCATAGTTGAAACCACGGGTACATGCCCCCACACCCAACTAATAGCTTTTAAAAAATTTTTTAGAGACAGGAGCTTGCTATGTTGTCCAGGCTGGTCTTGAACTCCTGACCTTAAGCAATTCTCCTGCTTTGGACCCTCAAAACATTGGGATCACAGGCATAAGCCACTGTGCCTGGCCAAAAATTATATTTAAATATAATCCCGCTGATAAAGAACAAATCTACTTCCCTGTGTATTCTTTTGTTCTCAGAAATTGCCAAGATGTCAACCTCACACAAGATAATAAATAAGAAGAACCAGCAAAGTGCTTCGAAATATTTAATTAATGTGTTTTATCTGCTTCACTACCTGAGAACAATGGGCCACAGGTTGGAAGAGCAAGTCTAAACTTCAGCAATGAGTTCTTGCTTTTATAAAATGCTTGTCACAACCTTAATATTACTTAAATGTAGTTTTTTCCCATTATTATTAATTAGGTTTTCCCTAACAGTCGGGATCACAATTAACCTTCAAATAGGAGCTGCCAGAATGCATTTAAATAATTTTCGCTAAGCAAACCTCTTCCAAATCACCTCGCATTGGCTTTTCAATCCTTCCTCTTAGGCAGTTTCCTCGTCAAATTAAAATCTGTTATGATACTATGCAAATAAATGTCTGTGACATTTCAACAATGCTGCTCGTTCTTAAAAATGCCTTTGAGAGAGGGCAAACTGGAAAGGCTATAGTCAAAATGCAGACATGTCAGATTTCTATTCTTTCTTGCCATTAGGGAGCGGCCTGCAGAAGTGTGGAGACGGGATACATTGCTAGTGAAGGGCAAAATCTTGCAAAGGAAAGTCAGTTAAAAACCGGGGGCAGTTATGTGTTTCCTGTCTTTCACAAGGCTGTTGGTTTGCCAGATTGCTGTAATATACCCATCACTGTGGAGAATTATATAAAGGGCCAGTGGGAGAGAAAACTCTCCTGAGTAAAGTCACCCAGAGCTTGTGTCCCGGTTGAAATGTTGTTTTTATTGCCGCTGTTCTAATTTCCCTGGGTATCTTTCATTACCTGGTGGAGTTTAGGGGCTTCAGAAGTGTATGTTCAGGTAGCCTGGGAGGTTTCGCTTTCAGCAACCTCCCAGATAGATGGACTGTTGGACCAGGAGGCCCATTTGTCAGCTCTGAGCTGTGTTCATGGCACTGTTTATCATCAAAGGGACTAGGAGATGGGCTAGGGGCCGAGAATAGAGCTTTAAAGTCAACAACATGGGGAGCAGGAGAGGAGAAGGGGATCAATTCACAAACGGGCTTAGGCCAGAGGTTACAAACAGGTTTTGTTCACCTGGTATAATTTTTAAAAAGAAAACATTGACAGGCACAGTGGTTCAGGCCTAGAATCTCAACACTTGGGGAGGCTGAGGCGGAGGATCGCCTGAGACCAGGAGTTTGAGACCAGCCTGGGCAACACGGCCTGACTCCATCTCTACAAAAAGAAAGAAAGAAAAAAAAAAAGCCAGATGCCAGCACTGAAATGCCAAGACCATTTCCACAGGGCACGAATCAGCTGGAGAGGAGAAAGGTCATCCTATTCGGACACTCCTGTCTTCCTCCCCGTCCTCCTGGGACTTCATGCCTCATTATACCCCCGGCATGGAACTTGCTGGCATCTGAGTTGCCTTTGCAGCACCAAGAGACCAGCGGTGATGGGCTGCTCAGTTTTCTGAGGCTCCAAGGATGCTCTCCTCAATGTAAACTCATGGGACTCCCCCAAAGCCCATGGAATGACCCCCAGAAATGCCTAGAACAGGGCCCAGTCTCATGTGAAAGTTTATAATCACATGAGGAAACAAACCCCAGTACACTGTGATGGTCCAATCCGGGTCTCTGCAGACTGGTTGGATCTCAGCCCCATGGATAAACTGGGGAAGTATGTCAGATTCTTCTCTGGGATCGGTTTGCTCAAAAAACACTTACACTCAATCTCTGTATTTTCAAACCGAAAATATTCCTTAAAAAGTCTGGAACAGTTTAAACAACAACTCAAACCAGTAATAATAAAAGTTACTACTTAACAACTGCATGTCATATGTGAAGACATTTGAAAATACTGCTCCATCTAGTCCCAACATCCCTGGGAGGTAGGTCCACATCACAGATGAAGACGATGAGGCACAGGGAAGGGATAAAAACAGCACTCAAACTCCAGTCCACCTGGCTTCAGTGCCCACACTCTTAATCACCCTACCAGTGTCTCCCCAAGCATGGAACTCGGAACCCAAGATCGTTTTGTGTGGTGCCCGCAAATGACTGTGAACAACGCTGAATTCCAGACAAAGCTCTTCCCTTTCTCATGCCGTCTCAGTCTTTCAGGTCGGGCTTCATCTGCCTTTGCGCGCTCACCTTTGCTCACCGTTTGTTTTTTTTTTTTAAACCTCTAAGCAGACAACAGTGGCTGACTAGAAACTAAACACTGTTTTGTATTCACCATGGTACTTTTGAAGTTATTTTTCTATTGATGCCAAATGATGCTGGCTTTCTTTGCAAATGAGTTTACTTTAGGTAAAAAGTGAGAGAAAATTTAAAGAAAATATTCAGTGTAGTGGTGGGCAGACAGTTCAGCTCATGACTGCAGAAAAGGAATGACTCAACTTTAAGTAACGACATTAAAATGCCACAGCACCGGAATGACTCCAGTTTCAGTGACCGCATCCTGACAGTGGTCCCCAGTGACTCCAGTGACCGCATCCTGACAGTGGTCCCCAGTGCCCACATCCTGACAGTGGTCCCCAGTGACTCCAGTGCCCACATCCTGACAGTGGTCCCCAGTGACTCCAGTGCCCACATCCTGACAGTGGTCCCCAGTGACTCCAGTGACTGCATCCTGACAGTGGTCCCAGTGACCGCATCGTGACAGTGGTCCCCAGTGACTCCAGTGCCCACATCGATAGCAGTGGTCCTGATGACTCCAGTGACCTCACGGCAGTGGTCCCCAGTGACTCAGTACTTTACATCCTGACAGTGGTCCCCAGTGACTCCAGTGACCGCATCCTGACGGTAGAAGATTTAGTGACTCCAGTGACCGCATCCTGACAGTGGTCCCCAGCGACCATGTCCTGGCGTTGTTCCCCCAGTAACTCCAGTGACCGCATCCTGACAGTGGTCCCCAGGGGCCCCATTCTGACAGTAGTCCCTGTGACTGCATCCTGACGGTGGTCTCCAGTGACCGAGTCCTGACAGTGGTCCTCAGAGACTGCATCCCGATGATGGTCCCCAGCGACCGCGTCCTAATGGTTGTCTCCAGCGCAGGGTGCTTGAGATGATCCCCAAGTTACCCAAAGGAGTGTTAGAACTCCAACACAGATTAGTCTTTATTCATCATCTTTAATAAGTTCCTGATTTTTGTTTTGTGTATTATAAAGAATCTAGGTATACTACAAACAAGTGTATATTGCAGTGAACCACAATTCTTTCTAATAATTGGAAATGTGATCAAAGAAGTTTTTCAAACCCAGGTCTAGACTCTGTACTTTACATGGGACAGAATCCCAAGAGATGTGTCATGAACACTGAGGTGCTGGAGTGGCCCCTCCCTGCCCTCTCTTACGATAGCCCCTGATTTCCACCAGAGACCCCATGCAGTTCTGGGCAAGCTGACTCCTCACCCGGCTCCAGCGTGGAACACAAGATATAGGTTAGGCCACTCGGAGTTCTCCCCACTACCATCACCATCGTGACTGGCCTTATGGGTTCTACCCTAGGTCCCCTGCTGAGGACGCAGGGACAAGCACTTGTTCTCACCCTGCAGGTAGGGAGAAGCCTGGCACTGTTGGAGCCATTTTTGCTCCAGTAAAGGGAACCACGTAGGATTGTGTCACACAGACACAGCATCGGGACCCCGACGACCGCCTGAACCTCCTCTGGAGCCCCTCCTTACCTGGACTTCACCACCACATGAACCACTATAGGTGCTTTGATGTTTGAGTCAGCCAGAATCGGGGCCCTAACTAACACAAATCCCAAAGTTCATCCACGCTGGGCCACCTCCCTGGCACAGCTGTGATATCCCCGGCTCTCTCTCCTCCTTACCCCAAGGAAGTCCCATCAGGACCTGTGCTCTTTGAGTGGGTGGCAGCATGTGTTTGTCTTCTGACAATTATATCTGTGACTCTCACACCTGCCATTCGTTCGAGCCCAAGTTTCTTCTCCCTGGGGCCTTCATAAGACCTGAGTATCTGCAGGCTGGCTGGAGGCCCACTTACTCACTCACTCCGGCATGCACGTTCAGCCCAGCTCTCAGTGCCCTCTCGGAGCTCATCTGCTCACTGGAGCTCATCCCCTGATCTCTCAACCACCTGCACAGCTCCAAAAACAAAGCACTCCTCCCCCAGCTCTCTCACAGGCTCTGCAACCATGTTCCATGGAAGAAAGAAATAGCTATGACAGATGACATCATATGCCCTTGACACACATCACCTGTCCTCGCTCCCAGGCCTGGCCTGGGAATCGCTGCGATTCCAGAGGTGGAAGTGTGAGGGCTAAATTCTGAAAGGCCAAGATGTTTCTCTCCAGCTGGGCCGGCCTGGGTTTGGGAAGTCCTTCCTCCAGGACACAGTGAACCAACTCCAATGGCGTGTCCTTGTTCTGATGGGGAGGGTGGGGCCGCTGGAGAAGACATGGTGGCTTTGGTCCCTGGGTGGGGAACTAAGGGGGACTACGAGGTCTGAGCAGGGGTGGTAACTGTGGTGGGCGTGAGCTCGGGATGTGGTGGGAACAGAGTAGTGTGGCAGGTGACAGAAGGGATGCTCTGGAAGTCGTGTGGGAAGCTGAGACCTAGAGGCGGCGGCGGAGGGAAAGGGATTGCGGTGAGGACCTCCTGGAGGAGGCCAGACGAGGAGGGTGAGGATTTTCTTCAACAGGTTTCGCTCAGGCCTTACCGCCCCGGTCCTGATGCGCTCTATGGACAGGGAAGGAAACACCAACGTGCTGCTTTTTTCTGCTCTTGTTTATCAACATGTAAACGCTGCCGTCATCCTTTTAAGCACACAAATGTGGGATCTAAGGTGACCTCAGGTCCCAGATTTGCTTAAACTCCCAATTGCCTTTTTATCTAAAGAACTGGAACACAATTCTGATTAGATCACGACTCTTGAGTTTGGAAGAGAGTCATTGTCATTTTGTCACAATGCATGGGGATGCTGTTCTCTTACTGGCCTCATTTATTTAAACTGAGTTCCCTGAAATTGGTCTATGCTGGAGTGATCTTAGGTTTCCCCAGCGCATGACACAGTGCCTGGAACACGGTGGGCAATTCAGAACATTGTAGAAGGGATGAGTGAGGGATCACTCACATACACACACACACACACACACACACACACACACACACACACACGGTTAATCTTAAGTATTTTCCAGTGAGGTCACCAAAAAAGCAGCAGTAACGTGTCACGGTTCCCAGCCTCTGACTTCTGGTTCCCACCGCTTGGGGCTGAAGATGGTGGCTGAGGGCTTCCTGTCTTCACATTCATTCAGGACAAATATAGATAAATCCCTGCTACATGCCAGCCCCCACGCTGGGCACACAGGCATTGTGGCAGGAAGACAGGCATGGTTCTGGCCCTCGGTGACTCTCCTGAAGTTCTTTCCAAGCCCCTTCCAACCGCAGGGCTGGTGCACAGGCTGTGCCCTCTGCCTACTATGCTCCTGCCCAAGTCTCCAGCTGCCTGGCCCCTTCTCATCCTGAAAGGACACCTGCACAGAGGGAGACCTCCCCCTGGGAAGTCAGCGTCCGGCCCTTCACTCTCTCTCTCAAGCGCACTATGTCTTAGCACGGTAGTAATTAGTTTGTTCATTTCTCTCTTTAGGACCCATCTGTGTCTGCCCCAGTGGACGGTGACCGCAGAGAGGTGGCAGCTCCCCAGGAGCAGGGAGACCCGTGACAAGATGCAGCCACGCCCAGCCAGGAGCTGTCAGGCAAGGCCTCCTGGAACCCGCATTTCCACAACCTACTCTGGTTTCTTCCCATGTGGGAGGTTGAAGAAACCTGCCACCAAGGAACTAATTATGGCTGAGCCCAAGCAGTTCTTGCCTTCCAGGAAATTTCCAAGACAAAGGGTGTGCACCCCTCCCCCTTCCTGCTTTGATGTCTCCATAGTTAACAAAGCTGCAGTGATACTGACCGCCCAGGGCTGTGGTGTGGATCTGGGCTGAGCTGCTCTGGTCATGCAGAGCCCAGAGCACACTACAGAGAGCTATGGCGGAGATCATCTTCTCTTCTCCTGGCAGGTCAGTTTCCTGGTCTGTGAAACGGGCCCTCCTCATTGCTACCTCACTTCCTGCGGGATGACTTAATGCAACATCACAGATGAACAGTCTGGCTCACAGCCAACAGACACTCAACAAATGGCAGCTGGAAACACTGCATTTTTATATGGGAGTGTCTCTGAAGAGGTGGGATAGGAGTCCTAATTTTTTCTTAAGACAGGGTCTGGCTCTGCCACCTAGGCTGGGGCGATCATAGCTCATCATAGCCTCAGTATCCTGGGCTCATGCAATCCTCTCACCTCAGCCTCCCCAGTAGCTGGAACTACAGCTATGCACCACCATGCCCGACTAACTCTTTACTTTTGTAGAGATGGTCTATGTTGCTTGGGCTAGTCTCAAACTTCTGGCTTCAAATGATCCTCCCACAGTGCTGAGATTGTGGCAGGCCAGATCTCACTAACACAGCAGGCCTCTGTAACAATTGTTTCGGCACTGACTAAGTGGTGAAGTTAAATATTAAAAGCTGAGAGAGGCCGGGCGCGGTGGCTCAAGCCTGTAATCCCAGCACTTTGGGAGGCCGAGACGGGCGGATCACGAGGTCAGGAGTTCGAGACCATCCTGGCTAACACGGTGAAACCCCATCTCTACTAAAAAATACAAAAAACTAGCCGGGCGAGGTGGTGGGCGCCTGTAGTCCCAGCTACTCGGGAGGCTGAGGCAGGAGAATGGCGTAAAAACCCGGGAGGCGGAGCTTGCAATGAGCTGAGATCCGGCCACTGCACTCCAGCCTGGGCGACACAGCGAGACTCCGTCTCAAAAAAAAAAAAAAAAAAAAAGCTGAGAGAGCTAGTGCCCTTATACAAAGGCTGGAATGTAACAAAAGCCCACCCCTAGTTGTGCCCAGGCCTTTCCTGGGCCTTGAAGCATGACAAGATAATGAAGGATTAAACAAGTATTATTGGGGGTGTGAAGAAACTCCCCAGGCCTCCACAAACAAGTTTACTGGGGGTCTGAAGGGACTCCCCAAACCTCCATGATTTAGCAGGAGACAAGATAAGGGCAATCACGTCCACACCTGGACCCATTTAGATTAAGTAAATTTACTGAGGCTCCAGAGGAAGGTCTTCAGGACTCAGACCTTAGTTACAGACTAGAAAAGGCTAATCACTTAGGTCTTTAGAAGAATGCACACTGACACATGGACAGATAGCTTAGGAGGTATGCAAGCTCTGGGAAACTTTGTAATTTTGAGTTGGTCTGTGGATAACTTCCAGGCCTTCTCCCAGTACCAGGTTACAGAAATAAAAATTTTCTTCTCTCCTAGTTCATCTGCATCTTGTTATTGGGCCATGAGAATAAGCAGCACAACCCTTGGTTTGGTTTGGGAACAGGATTACATGCATAAGCCACCGCATCCAGCCGGGATCCCTCAACTTTTAAACAGCCCTGACTACTGCCCTGGTTTTACCTGTGGGTTGCTCACTCTTCCCCACCAACAGAGGATGGGAATGAAGCTGCCGGGTTCTGCCCTTCCAAGTCATGCCTCCCACCATGTGGAGTGTGTATCCAAGTCATGTTCTCGACTCTGACTGGAGGTAGAAAGTCAACACTCTACCATCCAGCGAACGATGCATCAGCGAGGACGCAAAATACCCAGAGAAAATTTTGAGTCACGCCGCCAAACGGGCCTCTGGGCAGAAAAAGCAGCCTGATCGAGGCCACTGCTGCTTATGGTTCAACAAAGGCCTGCCAGTTGCAAAATCTAGCAAGAACATGCGGGCTCCCAGGTGTGCGTGAGCTTGGAGGATGTGAACTTCAGTCCTGGCTCTGCTGCCCTCTCTAGAAGCAGCTCACTCTCTTGCAGCTGTTGGGGCTCATATGTGAAACGGGCCAAGGATGTCTCAGTCACAGCACTGCTGAGAACCAAGAACACCAAGAGCCAGCATGGGGCCGAACACAAGGTCGGTTCTCCATCGGTGGTGTGATGGTGGCATGATGACCACTGCCTCATCCAAGGCTGTTATTACCACTCCCATCCAAACTAACTGTGGTTCCCCCAGGCCGGTAGAAGTGGCAGGTGCTAATACGTTTCAGCTCTCAGTCGGGTCCTGGCCTGAATGCCTTATGTGCATTACCTCATTTCAGCCTCCCAGCACAGGGAGAGGTGTGTCATTAGCATCACCATTTTGCAGATGAAGAGACTGAGGCTTAGAGAGGTTAGGGAACCTATCCAGGCTCACTCAGTTAATAATGTTCATTTAATTCATTTTACACTAATTTCACAGTTTGTGTCTGCTGGCCACTAGGCACATGGTGGTGCATAAGATACACTTAGTCCCTGTGAAGCTGATGTCAGGTGTTAATTAAATGCACAATGAATTGCTCACAGGGTGAGGAAGTGAGAGTGTTAGGTGGCAGGACACAGAAATTTAAGCCATGTTATTTGTTCTTTGTGGCTTTACAAGCAGCAAGTTCCTATCCTTGAGGGAAGGGAAGCCATTGTGGTTCTAAAGACACAGGAAAGGCCACCAGGTTCTCAAGTCACCCTAGGACATGGAGCCCAGCTGCCCAAACTCCCAGCATCTCTCGATGAGTCACTGAGCCCCACTGTAAGGACAGCTTATTTGTGAGGGCTTCACAGAAGAGCCAAGACAGAGAGGGACACAGAGACGCCAGGAGGGAGACAAGGGGAGCCACCTGTTCAGACTGAGTCCCGCACATCTCGGGCCGGCGAAGTTTCCTGTGCCCAAGTGTGGCCCCGGAGGGAGTGACAGCCAGCAGCAGAGCCTTCAAAGGCCCGTGCATGGGCACTGGAGCAGTTGCCCCATGGATTGTTAACGTGAAGACAGCCCGCCACTCCCTTCTCCCGGGTCCTGGGCACCTGCAGAACAGGAAGGTGGACAGAGAAAACGTCTGGGAGAAACATCGTCTGTAACTGAATTTCCTCTCACCTGGGCAGGTAGGAGGAAAACCGGAAAATAACAATTCAAGTTCCATTCCACTTAATAAAGGAATCACTGAATGTGAGGTTTCTAGCTTCGTGATGGGCTCCTGTCCTAGCCACCACTGTATGATCGATTTTGAATCCAATAACCAGAATGACACTTTGAAAACCTGTCTCTACTCGACCCCCTCCAATAGCTCCCCACAAGGCCTCAGAAGATCTCACTTTCCACCCCCTTCGAGGATCACTGGGCATCAACCTGGAGCTCCTCGTTCCATCCCTGGGAGGGCTGCAGAAAGAGCCAGGAGGGAAGGGGATGCCGAGAAGTCAGGAGCAGAAAGGAGGCATGGGAGCGAAGGAAGTGTGCCTGCCCTAATCAAGTCCAAGCGAGCTGGACATTAAGATGTGGAAGGGGGCGCGGGGAGCATAACAAGGACCTTTAGAGGGCACAGAAGGAGTAGGAGGGAGGCCCCTGAGGTGAGAGAAAGCAAGATCCTGATTTGGGTAAGAAGAGGGCTTTTATTTTGAAATGGAGTTTCACTCGGTCTCCCAGGCTGGAGTGAGTGGCAAGATCTGGGTTCACTGCAACCTCCGCCTCCCCGGTTCAAGCGATTCTCCTGCCTCAGCCTCCCAAGTAGCAGGGATTACAGGTGCCCGCCACCACACCCGGTTAATTTTTGTATTTTCAGTAGAGACAGGGTTTCCCCACGTTGGCCAGGATGATCTCCATTCATGATCCACCCGCCTCAGCTTCCCAGAAGAGGCCTTTTGAATCTGATGAGAGTTTAGACACAAGTCAGCCCCGTTCCTGGGGAATCTATCCCAAATTCTTCCAGCCCCACTGGCTACAGCCAGTCCCTCCAATCTGCCAAGCTCTCCTGCTTCTAGCCTTGACCTTTGCTGTCTCTCTGCCTGGGATGCTCCCCTCCTAGATCTTCGTACTTCAAGCAACATCTCCTCTCCCCAGCCAGCAGTCACCCGATCACATCACCCCATGTCTTCTTCAGAGCACTTCGCTGTATCCGAGAACAGCCTGGCTAAGCAGTTGTGTATCCGTGGACTGCCTATCTCACTCATTAGAAAGGATCTTCCACAGAAGCAGAGGCCTGATGCAGCTCACCCCATTACATCTGCAGCCCCTGACCCAGAAGAGAGACCTCCTGATTTACTAACAATATGGACAGTCCTTTAGAGCAGGGGGTGACAAACTCTCTACCATGAGTCAAATCCGGCCCACCATCCATTTTCGTAAATAAGGTTTATTGGAACTGTATTAGTCTATTAGGGCTGTGGTAACAAAATACCACAGATGGTTGTTCAAACAACAGAAATCTACTTCCCACAGTTGTAGAGGTGCAAAGTCCAAGATCAAGGTGCCGGCAGGGTTGGTTTCTCCTGAGGCCGCTCCACGGCTTACAGATAACCATCTTTTTTGCTGCGTCTTTACATGGTCTCATCTCTGCACGCACACAAGCCCCATCCTAATAACGTTTCATCTTAATTACCTCCTTAATGGCCCTGTCTCCATAGACAGTCACACTGGGGGTTAGGGATTCAATATGTAATGATGGGGGCAACACAATTCCGTCCCTGTAACAAATGAGCATTGCTGTGTTCTGTTTACATATCATCTCTGGTTGCGTTCCTGGAATGACAGCCAAGTTGAGTGCTGGAAGCAGAGGCGTTAGATCCACAAGGTGTGAAGAATTTACTCTCTGGCCACCCTTTATGGAAGGAAAATACTCATCCCTGGTCTGGAGCAAGGCCCCTGCTGTTCGACATATCACAACAACAGTCATTTTCCGCATTACTCTCAACTGGAAGGCCCCACTGTGAAGCCCACTCCAATGCACCTGGCTCCTCTTACTCTGCGTCACAGTCACCAGTGGTTCTATCATTCCCCTGAGACAAAGGGAGTCAGCCAGGCCTCCCACGATTCCAGAGGATGAAACCAGAGACTACAAAGTACAAGCCCACGAAGTCATAATTAAGATATACGCAGAAAATTAGGGAACAGAATTGCCTGTCAAATGCCAGCCCCAGAGCAATTTCGTGGAACTTGTGGTTTGCTAATACCACAGCCATTAATAATTCAGAAACCACTCAAGGATTATTGAGAAGACGAGACTTTGGTGCCACAGGCCTCCTGGTAGGAGACAAAATGACATCGTGTGTGTCATCTTTTAGCCACGAAGATCTATCAAGGGCAAGGACGTGATGGCTTTTTTTCTTCCCGCTGCTTGTTTCTTTCTGCTTAACCACAGTTTCAATCAGAACCAATTCAATTTAAGACTGCAACGGCTAACCATCCCCCAACATCCTTTTCGATTTTGTGTTACAGAACCCACCAAGTTGTAGAATCAAAGAACCTCAGTTGCAAAAGCTCACAGGAAAGACGATGCTGAGGAAACAGCTTTAAGTTTTTAAGATAAAGACTTAACTGCTGTTTCTTGCATATCAGGATCCATTCCAGCCTATTCACAAACATTAACTCATTCAGTCCTCACAACAAACCACTATTAAGACCTTCGTGTTACAGATGAGGAAAATGAGACGCAGAAAGACTAGGTAACTCGGCTGAGGCCACACGGCTAGGAAGTCACGGAGCCGAGAGTCCAACCCGGGCTGTCTGGCTCCACACTCCACTCGCAACCACCACTCTGTGCTGCTGCTTTCAGGTATAAACTGTGTGCATACGTTACATCTGCAGACCATTCATCCAACAGGTATTTCTACAATTAACAAGCTGGGTACAGTGGCTCATGCCTGTAATGCCAGTACTTTGGGCGGCCAAGGCAGGAGAATCGCTTGAGACCAGGAGTTTGGGACCAGCCTGGGCAACACAGAAAGACCCCAGCTGTACAAAAGTTAAAAAAAAAAAAAAAAAATAGCCAGGCATGGTGGTGGCATGCGCCTGTGATCTCCCAGCTACGCAGGAGGCTGAGGTGGGAGGATCACCTGAGCCCAAGAGTTGCAGGCTGCGGTGAGCTGTGATTGCACCACTGTGCTCCAGGCTGAGCAACAGAGTGAGACCTTGACTCTATAAATTTAAAAAAAAAAAAATAAATAAGCGAAAGAATGATTAGCTTAGAAACCAAAGACCTGGACTTGAGTCTTGGCCCTCCTAGGCCCTCCACTTAACAGCCAGATGGTTGTTTTTGAGGCTCAGTCTCATTTGCGGTAAAGCAAAGATCATAAATACCCTCTATGTTATAGGAAGCCATTGTCATAGGATTCAGCTGAAGTGGCTCTAATTTACTGATCTCTGTCACATACAGCATCACTGACTCAACCGATACCAGTGGGGCAATTAAGACTCCACACCTGGCACTGGGTGAGGTGTGGGGGATGCAACAATGAGCAGAATGGGCCCCTCGAGGGGCCCTGAGTCAGCTGCTATAATACATGTGAAACAAACGCTGACAAGAAGAACCACAGAATTCAGAGCTGGGACGATGCTGCAAGGGATGGATGGAATTCCACAAAAGGACTGACGGAGACTGCCCCAGTTCATACTGGCAGGTCATGAAAGGTGCTTCTTACCTGGCAGGAACTTATCAAGCCATGGTGGCAGGGACTTTCCCAGAAGAGAGAAAGGCAGGTATAAAGGCCCTGGGGTCAGCCTGTGGTTAGGCACCACCATTTTACCCCTTCTGCAACTCAGGGCGTAGGCATAATTATCCTTACTTCAGACGCATCAACCAAGCTTCTCAGAGGTTTAAAAAACTCAGGCCAGGTGCAGTGGCTCAAGCCTGTAATCCCAGCAATTTGGGAGGCCAAGGCAGGTGGATCACCTGAGGTCAGGAGTTCAAGACCAGCCTGGTCAACATAGCGACATCCTGTCTCTACTAAAAATACAAAAATTAGCCGGGCATGGTGGTGGGCACCTATAGTCCCAGCTACTCAGGAGACTGAGGCAGGAGAATCACTTGACCCCAGGAGGCAGAGGGCGTAGTGAGCTGACATCGCCCCACTCACTCCAGCCTCAGCAACGGAGTGATATTCCGTTGAAAAAAAAACAAAAAACAAAAAAAACCAAAAAGTCTCCCCAGGGTCCGAAACTCCTTTATGACAATGCCAGGACCTGAAAAGCCAGATCCCCCTGACTCGGAAGGCCATCCCATCTCCAGCAAGCCTCAGCATCTTCTGTGAAAGGGCTTTTAAAGCAGTCTAAGGATGAGGTCTACCTGGTTGTCTTAGAACGCTCACAGGAATGTCTGCGTGTGAACTTAGTAAAACTCCTTCTATCTCCATTACCTACGAGTAAATAATATATCAAGAATATCAGCTTTTCCCTGACCATGGAAGTTATTTGGCCGATAAATTCCAAGGACCACTTGGAAGCTCTCCCCCTCTGTCCTAAAACCAAGCAGAAACATCTGACACTCAGCAAAGAAGGTTCTTGAGGAGGGGGAGATGAAGTACAAGATCTGAAGCTCCAAAGAAATACGAGACCCCCTGGCCTCCCGTGCCCTCACGCCTCACCTCTGCTTTGGCTCCTGGAGCTTATTTCCTGGTAAAACCTGCCCCGATGGGACACTTCATTTTCATCTACATTTACAAGGAAAAGCTGTTCCTGCAGACGAACAGGGTTTTCTCAAAAACGACCCTCACTCTCACCAATGGCCCAGAGTTAGGGGAAAGTCTCTACAGTCCAGTGGCCAGCTTTTCAACTCAACCTCCGCTACGCGTCTATTATACCCAGGCTCTGGCTGCGCGCTGGAAATTCAGAGATGAGCAAGCCCTGACTAAACGACAGTGTGGCAAGTGCTGTGCTAGATGGACATGTAGGGGGCTGGGACGGGGACATTCATTCATTCATCAAATACGGATCAAGCACTGCAACTGCTAAATAGCCCCCAATATCCTTTTTGCCTTGAGTTATAAAACCCACCAAGTTGTAGCTGGACACAGGGCTGCAAGACAAAGACTGCATTTCCCAGCTTCCCTTGCAGCTCAGAGCAGCCATCTGAGTAGCTAAACTCTGTCCAGCAGGATGTGGAAATTAGCGATGTGAGCAACTTCTGGATCACACACCCTTCCCGCAGGCCAGTGTAGCAACAAAACAGAAGAAACCGGGTCCCGGTTTCTCGTGGAAAACAGCTGCCTACCTACCCCACACCTTCCACTTCACATTTTCATGCAAAGAGAGAAATAACTCTACCTTGTTTAACCCAATGATAAGCTATGCTCAGTTAAACCAACACTCTCATTAAAACAAGCCCCAGTTGTGTGGCTGCCATCCTGCTCCAGGTGCCAGAGATACAGCAGAGATGGACAGAGATGACCGAGGTCTCTGCCTCCAGCACCTCACATCTGAATTGGTGACAGACAACATACAAAGAAACAAGTAACTCAGACTGTGTTTTTTCGAAGGAAATAAGCAGGGTGAAGGGTTGGAGATGAATTTAGGCATGCCCAGCCATGCTGTCTCAAGGAAGGGAAAGCTCAGACCTAAGGGCAGAGGGGCCAACGGCCTTGGGAAGAGCATTTCAGGCCGAGGGAGCTG
This sequence comes from Papio anubis, assembly GCF_008728515.1. Lineage (NCBI taxonomy): Eukaryota > Metazoa > Chordata > Mammalia > Primates > Cercopithecidae > Papio > Papio anubis. Next base: position 61,655,012 of record NC_044993.1, read on the forward strand.
CAAGCTCACACGCCCTGCATCTCCTGGAGGAAATGGGAGGTGGCCAGCATGGTGCAGTCCAGCAAGCAGAGGAAGCCAGGAGCCAGGAAAGGAGGACAGAGGAGGGTGTGAGCCCTGCCTGGGAGGTCCCTGTGGGCTACCCAGAGAAAATAACACCCGGACAGGGGCGAAAATAATGTCATGGGGTGAGAGGGTGTGTTTGGAGTAAGGGCTTCAATTCCTGTTCCCTTTGTAATGGAAACTGGTGGGAGAGACCTCTACCCATTCCAGCAAGCTCTGGGAGGAGAGACACTGGAAGGTTAGAAAGAAGTTTCTTTACCTAGGGTAGGGGGCGGGGGTTCAGAAAATCACTCCCTGAAGTTCCCAACAGGGTTTCAAGTGAAGAACTTCATTTTTTAGCAATGCAGCTCTGCCCTATAGAGTTGACTAGGAAGGACCGGCCCTCGCATGTAACTTTCTTTTTACAAGAAGCCTTATTCACTGTCTTTTTATTACAATTTATAACTAGGTTATGGTCCTCCCAGGGAAGCCCCATCTCATCACTTACCTCCTTCCCTCCTTCCACAGCTGTTACTGAGGAAAGAACAAGCCTCTCCTGTGGGGAATGTGCTACTTCTTCAGTTATTTTGCCCTGAATTGATGGGTTTGGAGACTGTCTTTCCTGCTGCGGGTCACTGCTCCTATGTGCCAGGATGCCCTGGGCAGCTCCCATCTTGCCTTCTTTTTTTTTTTTTTTTTTTTTTAAGCTTTACTGAGGTTTAACCAACAAACAGCACAGTGCACATATTTAAAGCATACCATTTGACAAGTTTTGACATATGTTTACGTTTATGAAACCCCCATCACAAGACACAGGACATGTCCATCACCCCCAAAGGTTTCTTCAGACTCCTGGTAACACCACCCTCCCATCCTGTCGCCAGACAGCCAGTGATCTGCTTTCTGTCCCTACAGATTAGCTTGCATTTTCCAGAGTTTTCTATAAATGGAATCATACAGCATATGCTCTTTATGGTCTTTTTTTTTTTTTCACTGGCACAATTATTTTGAGATTCATCCATGCTGTTACGTGTGCCAGTGGTTCATTCCTCCTTGACACAATTTGTGTATCTTTTCACCGCCAATGGCCATTTGGCCTTTTCTAGTTGTAGGCTAACACAAAGTTGCTCTGAACATTTGTGCACAAGTCCTTGTGTGAATGTGTATTTCCTTTTCTCTCAGATAAAACCCTAGGAGGGGAATGAGAACCTTGCCTCTGAAGGTGGAGTATTATCTCATTGTTACCTGCCTTTTTCGGGGTGAAGTATTAAGAGTAGCATTTCAGTGAGTCTCTCCTGATGCAGTGCATATATGATCTCTGACATGAGAACTTTAGCTGGTGCAGCAGTAAACACTGTATGTCAACTATGCGATGTGTATGTACGTGCATGCATCTGTGTGCATGTGTGTGCACATGTGTGTGTGCATGTGTGTTCACATGTGTATGTGTGTGTGCATGTGTGTGCATGTGTGTATGTGTGCATGTGTGTGTGCACATGCATGTGTGCAAGCATGTGTGCACATGTGTGTTTATCTTGGTGATCCTGCTTCTGATTGAACTCTGCTGCATATTTAGCTCAATAAGTATCAAGACAAAATACAAACTCGCACCGAGCTGGAACTTCAGCTGCAGAGTTGAGGGGATACGCATAGACTTCAGGCCAAGGGTAGGGGATGGTCAAAGGCACCGCATGACACCTACGCAGGTGCCTTCAACTCCACTGCCCTGTCTAAGGGAAACCCTTCCAATTCCTCCAAACCACTCAATACCTGCAGCCAGATACTAACTGGCAGGAGCGATTTAACGGTGTTGAACACATTCACTTCAAGTAACGAGTGAGAACCCGCCTCCCTCTGAGAATCACTGTGAGCACCCGTTCATTCACCACATGCCCAGGAAAGACCTGCTACGTGACAGGTGCCACAGTGGGCTCTGGGACACCATGGTGAACGAGTCAATCTCTGCCCTCAAGGAGTGGATGAGCTAATGCAGAAGCCAGACAGGACACAAATAAATGTCTCTGCTGGATGCTACCAAGAAAAATGAGACAAAGAGGGGCCAAGAGAGCGACAGATGGAAGGGGACAGGTTACTTGCAGGGGGATCAGGGAAGAAGGGCTTCCAGGGGGATAAATAACTGAGCAGAGACCATGCACTGCCTTCAGTGAGCCCTCGCAGGCTTTAGGCTACTGTTGCACTGGGAGGCTAGAGCTTAGGTAGCCCCTATCTGTGCATCTCCCCAACTTGAGCACCAAAAAGGCAGAATGAGGGATGGGGCTCAGTGGCTAACACAGTTCTGTCCACACCAAAGGTTGTTTGTCCTGAATGCAACTCAAACAGACCCTGATTACAGAGGAAGCCCACCTCTTCTCTCCCCTCTCTTCCTGTACACAGAAATCACAGCAGGGTTGTAGAACACCCAAGTAACTCCCAAACACACGTGGTGGGTAATCTTAGAGCAGTTTTTGTTGATGCTAATGGCCCAACCTCAAAGAGAGACAACCTTTCCATCGCCTCTCTCAAAGTGAAGCTTCCTTTGTAACAGTCTCTGCCATAACCATTTATGTTTGTCCCGTTAGCCCCAGCCCATTGTGACCTGCACTTTCCCGACTCATTCTCTCCTTCCTACATGCAACAGGCCTAACAGTCTTCTAGCGCTTTTCGACATAACAGACAGCTTACATAATCACACTTGCGTCCACTGGGACTTGGCATTCTTGTTTCTTTCGCTCATTAGATAAATAAATCCTTACATGTTGTCAGGACACTCCAGCTGAGAAATTGATGGACTTGTCTTTAATTTGTACCCATCTAGAAATACCATTTATGTGTAAATAGCAGTAGAAAATATTACACAGGCATTGCAACAGTCTGCCTTATACCTTAGAAGTCAAGGATATTTTCTGTCTTGTTTCCTGTTTATCCCTGGCACTCGGAGCCGTGACTAGCACACGGCAGGCACTCAGGAGGTATCTGCACAACAAGTCGACAAATATGAAGGAGGGATGACGATGGCACCCACCTGGCATGAGTGATTTGAGGATTAATGACAGTATCTGTAGAGGGCCCCGGGAGTGCCAGGCCACAGCAACAATCCAGCACGTGGCTGCTATTAAAAGGTTGATCCCTGCAGAAGGGATAACATGCCACCCAGAGCCTGGATGAAATCCGTAAATACCCCAAGTCCCATGGGGGAAACGTTCACATTACTGAACAATCCGAATGATACACAGTAGAGGCTGTGAGTCCCAGAAGCCACCATGAGCAGGGAATTCCGTGGAATGCCACTTGGTGGGGACAGATGAGCAGTAGGCATGTATGTGCCTGCCTGCCAGGTGTCAGCACCACCAGCGAGGTGCCATCTCTGCTGCTGGTCGGGAAAAAACCCTCAGAGCAGGGACCATGCATCACCTTGAGCAGTGAGCCCTTGCAGGCTGTAGGCTTTTGTTGCATTGGGAGGCTAGAGTTTAGGTTGCCCCTGTCTGTGCATCTCTCTCATTTGAGCACCATGAGGGCTGGACTCAGTGGCTAACACAATGCTCTGTCCACACCAAAGGTTGTTTGTCCTAAACACAACTCAAACAGACCACGATTGCAGCGGAAGCCTGCCTCTTCTCTCCCATCTCCTGCTGGGCCAGGAGTTCAGAAGGTCAAGGTCAGTGGGGAAGTGAAGGTCAACATGAGAGGATCTCAGGGTAGCAGCACTTTGCTGACTGATGGAGATGTGTTTTGCCATTTTAACGATCAACACAGCTACGTTGGTGCCTACCAGCCAAGGCCGAGCCTGGTAGAAGGCATCTGGGCCTTGACCACTGTGCAGACAGGCAGGCTTCAAGACAGATTCTCCAAGCCATTCCAGGCTCTGGCAGATCCAAGACCATTCATGACCCCGTGTGGCCTCTGCATTCTACCACTGACAACTTCTCCCCTCTTCTTGGCCTAGGCGTTCAACAGGCAAATGTTTGACACCTATTAAGCTTCCCAACTGTGTGCCAGACACAGAATAAAGTGGGGGAAAAAATGTACCCAGACCAGCCCTGCATGAAGGCATCCACACCCCATTCAACATTCACAAATGTGAGAATTCACATGCCTGGCACTGTCCTCATGATGTTAGTGACATCACCTCATTTAATGACAGGAACTGCATTCCTCATTTGATACTGGAAGACACAGTTCTTTCTGTGGCCTTAATAACCTGACTCACCGTCTATTCCACACCTTCCCTCAGCTAGGCACCTGCATGTAAAACCATTCATCCTCGTGACCATATGCAGTTGGCATCACCATGCCATGTGAGCGAGGGGAAAATGTGGTTTAAGAGTAGTCAGAATTTCAATGCAACTCTTTCTATATCAAAGCCATTACAGTTGACAGACCACTATTCTGAAATCCATTGCTAAAATAAAATATCCTGTCCACAAACTGTTTAAGAAGAGGGAAACGGAGGTTCAGAGGAAGGGGCCTGGATTCAGGGAACTCCTCTCCCTTGTGAGGCCCATACTGAGCACCTACTCCAGGTCCCTCCAAAGGGTGACTCTGCTTCCCTCATACCCTTCCCCTGCGCGAGGGGTGCAGGCAGCCCTGAAGCTGTGATCACCGAAGCCCTCTCTTACGGCAAACCTTTGAAGAGCAGCCACTCTACCCACCTCCCCCAAAGACAAAGATTCTGCCCAAACTAGGGGCTGGCCACCAGTGAGTTACATAAGATAGCTCGGTTGACAAGGCTGCCCTTTGCACTCGGGTCCCTAGTAACTTTTCTGAAGAATTTCCAAAGTGCTGGGGAAGCAATATTGAATATTATCCCCAAAGGCCATGCCGCCGCAGCAGGAGCACTGTCATCAGCAGGGGCCTAACTCAGCGCAATCATCATTAAACTGGAAAGTTGCCTTCAATTTCCGCTGGAGGGAATGTAGATACAAAGGCGGCGAAACACGCATTCAAAGGCATTTACATGCTCAGCCCCGGCCAGGAAAGGACAAAGATTTCAAAGGCTCTGTAATACGCTAATTCTCCAGCCACAGCTTCTATTTCAACAAACAGCAAAACGAATTAAATGTCTGTTTTAAATCAGAACAGGTTACAGCTCGTCGGTACTCCACCTTGACGTACAGAAATGGACAAGGGCTTTGACCAAATTCTAAGTGGAAACACGGTCTTTCCCTATTCAAAGCCCAGAGAATTATAATTAAAAATTGTAACTAGGAATGGCACCATTCAGAAGTTTTCAGAGTCTGGGTGGGCAAGGCCCAGGTATCCAGCTGCAAAACTTGAGGAGGTGGCAAAAAGCTCAGTAATCGTAATAAATAATATTTCCATGCAATGCTTTGAAATACCAAAATTAATGCCAAAAATAAATAAATAAATCAATCTGTGGAGAACAAAATAGTAAAATTTTAAACCAGGCAGGAGGATAGGCTCAGGACCACTGATTTTTCCTCTGGCCTATGGCTCCACACTCTTGCTCCTTCTGAAGATGGTCAAGTGTGCCCAGAAAAGTGAAGGGACCTGCCAGTGTCACAGATACTGGTAGCTCAAATGTCTAGGGCTTGAGGCCCTCAGCGCTGTGCTCTTGGGTCCCTGTCACCTTGGGCAGGGACTACTGCCCTAGCCTTGCCCTGCTCCAGTCCTGACACCACTCTGCGGCCGGGAGGATCTTCGCAACACCCGAGTCTAACCTTGTCACATCTCTGCTAAGACTTGTCAGGTGGCCTCTCCTTTCTCACACTCATCAGCTAGGAAATCATGTATGGACTGCTCATATAAGGGGCTCAAAAGACCTATATATACGCAGACTGCATGCACAGACTTGAAATTCTAGTTCCCACAGATTTCAAATCATCAGAAAGCTGAAATAACCAGATTTTTATAGTGTCACACTATGATAATTGATGTTCCTAATTATGGCCTTGAGGCACGGCACGCTCTTTAACTGCCTTCTAAATTATCGAAGATCAAATTATGTTCAGTTGCATTTTAGCATTAAGTGTATTTTAATTATATTCTCATTCTTGGAAAATTAGTAACACGCACAGCTGAAATAGATGATCAAGGCAGCTTTGTGAATAAAACGTTCTGGATAAAGCCCAGCTTTCCAGAATGTTCTCACAAAATCATATTCTGCCATCATGCTAGGTAAATGAGAGTTTATAGTTCATATCCTCTTTTTAAAAAAAAAAAATTGTCACTTACATAAACAAGTGAATTATGGAGTAATATTCTTCAGGGAGGAAATAAAATAGGAGGAGGAGAAACAAGAAAATAAGTGAAGCTGACCAGGTGCGGTGGCTCACGCCTGTAATCCCAGCACTTTGGGAGGCCAAGGCAGGTGGATCACTTGAGGTCAGGAGTTCAACGCCACCCTGGCCAACTGGTGAAACCCCGTGTCTGCTAAAAACTAGCCAGGCACGGTGGTGTGCGCCTGTAGTCCCAGCTACTCAGGAGACTAAGGCAGGAGAATCACTTGAACCTGGGAGGCAGAAGTTAAAGTGAGCCGAGATCTCTCCATTGCACTCCAGCCTGGGAGACAGAGTGAGACTGTCTCAAACAACAACAAAAAAGCCAACAGTAAGATTAAAACCAAAACCACATGCCATAAGGTCTCCACTTTCGCTAAAGATGAGCTCACAGTTCCACCAAGCTTCTTGGAAGTCAAGACCAAAAAAAAAAAAGAAAACACAGTGACAGGATTCACAGCATCCAAAAGATCTACTACTTGGTCAAGGGAATCATTCCTGCTACTTATGCCTGGGAAAAATTTCTCTCGTGTACAAATCATTCCTATTACAGATGATATGCATAGGCAACAACTGCCTTACCAATGTGTTAATAGAAAACACCATGACGATTTTCAACAGGCTGTATCCCCTAACGTCCCAGGGCCAGACGTTCAAACCTCAAATGCCACTGAAAACGGGCAAGACAGGCTGAGCCGGGGGAACAGCAGGGAGAGTACAACTAAGTACTGTGATAAACCAGAAGGTGCACATCATTCTCAAGGACTCAGCTATGACTCCGCCCAGCCAACTGCTGCTATGTGGAAATAATCTGCCCAATGCTTCCAGAAAATCTAATTTTTTAAATTACAAAACATTTCAAGCATGCAAGAGAATAACTAACGCATATCTACATATAGGAAATGAGGAACCAACAAGACATATTATCTGTGTACCATCTTAAGGTACAGAACCTCTGAACTTTTGAGAACCTCTCTCCAATGTTGGCCCTCTCCCATGATCACAACCCTAATTTTTATGGTTACCATGCCCTTGCCTTTCCGTATAGCTTCCCGTAAGTGTGAATTCTTAACCTACCTCCTGTTCCATTCTACATTTTTCTCATCTTCTTATGAATGTGTCTGGCTATAACTCACTTTCTTCGAGCCACATAATTTTCATGAGATCCATCAGAACTGATGTGCACAGCTGAGGTTCATCCATTTTCGTAGCTGTGTTGATTTCTATGCTGTAACACACTTTGTGAAAATCTACTCTCCTATCGATGGATATCTAAGTTGTGTGGAATGCTTTGTCGTTGCGAGCGATGCTGTGAACACGGCTGTGTGTGTTTCTCCCGGTGCTCGTGGGCAAGTGTTTCACTAGGGTGGGGCTAAAATTCATCTGTATTTTAATACTGGTCAAACTAATTAAAATTTTTTTAAAAAAACAAAAGCAACTATGTGGACCAACTCCATACCTCTATCGGCTGCCAGCCTATAGCCTGCAACAGGCGGACAGCTTCATGGCAAATTGCAAAAGAAGATTCTCTGAGCAGTAAAATGGTTCAGGCTGCATTTGTTTCTGCCTTTTATCTAGCTTGTTTCAAGAAAAAAAGGGTCCCACGTTGATAGATCACATGACCTTTTGGCAGGTGTTTATAAACATCGTTTCTTGAAAATTATCTTTAAAACAAAATTGAACGGTGACGAGCTTGGGCTTGTCCTCACTAACACAAGCCCAGAGGTTTCTAAAGAGCTGAGATGGATCCTCTTAAACTAGAAGTGCTTTTAGAAAATATGTACTGGTGAGATTTCTTTTAAAATGCATTCTCCCTAACAATGTGGCCCCCAAGGCACTCCACGGCTTTTTATAAAAGGTGTTATGTAGCCTGAAGTTTCCAGAGTGACAGAACAGGAGAAACTACGGTCTGAATGTTTGTGTTCCCTCAAAAGCACATTGAAATTCTAACCCCCAAGGTAATGTATTAGAAGAGCAGGACCTTTGGGAGGCGCTTAAGTCATGAGGGCAGAGCCCTCACAAATGGGATTTGTGCCCTTATAAAAAAGGCCCCAGAGACCCCTCGTCTGTCCGCAACGTGAGGACGTGGCAAGAACGCACCCTCTATGAACCACAAAGTGGACCCTCACCAGATCCCACAGCTGCCTTGACCTTGGCCTTCAGAACTGCGAGAAATACATTTCTGTTGTTTCTAAGCTTCTCGGTTTACGGTATTTTGTTAAAATAGCCTGAACACACTAAGACAGTAGATAACACAATTGATAACAATAAACAGAAAATTACCGCATCAGTGCAAACAACATAAAAGTGTGCCTGCTGTAACTGTAGAAAGTGATTTTTATTTTTTGGAAATAGTTTCATAAAGTTTGACAGAACGTGGCCGCGGCCATTTGCTTACATTCAGCTGTTTCCATACCACTTCGATGGAGTTGAAGAGTTACGATGTCTGCCCCACCCACAAATCCCAACACGTCCACTCTCTGGCCCTTTACAAAAGAGGTTTCCCCATCTCTGTGTTACATCACTGGGTCACACACACATTCTAGATTCCGATACAGAAAAGACTGTAGGCACTGGGTCATTTCCTGCATTGTGAATTGAGACAGAACCAGATTCAAAGTAAATTACCTTTCTTTTGTATATAATTGAAATTTAGCTTCAGGATCAATATTCTTTAAACATGGTACAAGGGAGGATGACCAGCAGCCGCAATGTTAGGTAAGGAGGAAATGATAGTGTGACTATCGAGTGTTATTCGGGATGATGTCTGTAAAAGAGCTTCGACTCTGAGAAGGACTAAAATCTTTCTTTCTCTGTCCATAGGGCAAGGTAAATCATGACTAGAGTCCTCTCAGGGAAACACTAGAATGTTCATGCCGCAGTCTCTTAGTGCCGGTCTCATGCAGAGTCCATCCTCTGAGTCAGGATTCAAAGGGAAGCAAGGTAAGCTTGATCTCTACCTTCCTGGAAGTTACATTCTAGAGGAGAGATGGACCATAAAGAGCCAACACGATGTAAACTAGAAGACTGGGGATGTCAACTAGAAGACTGGGGATCCTGATATTTCAATCAAGAAAATAAAACTGGGCAATACGATGGATTAGCCAGATGGAAGGCACAGTCAGGTCAGACTGGACTGCCAGGGAAGGTCTCACTGATGCGGTGACACTGAATGGAGACCAGGAGGACAAGAAGCCAACCATCTGGAGATTTGGGGGAGAGGGAATACGGGAAACACATGGGCCCGGAGGGCGAAGTGACCCTGGCCCTTCCTAGAGGCAGGCTGACGGGGCTGGAGAGTAGAATGAGGAGTGTGGTGACAGGTGAGGCAGGAGATGTGGGTGCACACCAGAGTGTCTGCAGATTTGGAATCAGCTTCCAGAGTCCAGGAAGGAGTCGACACGTAGTACTCCCGGCAAGAGAAAATGGCAGGTTAGACTCGCGGTAGTAACGCAGATAGAAAGCAATGGCTGGCTTTATGAGATATTTTAGAAGGAACTATATAACTCATTGAGTGACTAGATGTAGACAGTGAGGGAAAGAGAGAAATCAAGGATGACTCAGGCTGTTTAACTTGATTAGCTAGCTGAATGGAACGTGGTGCCATTTAGGAAGATGGAGAAAACCGCAGACGAGCAAGTCAGGAGGAAGATCTGGGTTCTGCACTGGCCTCATTCGGTGTGAGACGCCTTTAAACCAGTGGTCCTCAAAGAAGGGTATTTTTGCTTCTAAGGGCAGAGTAGGGAATGTTGAGAGACATTTTTGGTTATCACAACTGGGATAGGGAGATGTCACCAGCATCTAGTAGGTAAGGCTAGTGGGGAGATGTCACTAAACACCCTGCAACGCACGGGACAGCCTCCCACAGCAAAGAGCTACGCAGTCCATGTCATCAAGACTGAGTTTGGGAAACCCTGCTTCAGACAATCCATGGAGATGTCATGAAGGCCGCTGGAGCAACGTGTGTCTGGAACTCAAAGAGAAGTCAGCGTTACAAGCATACATCTGTTTTTTCTCAACAGCTTGTTTTTCTTGTGTTGCTATTCTCTCTCTCATTCTTTTTTTAGCTGCTCTGCTGGGGAAAAGCAGTTACATAGGAATTAAAAAGGGATTGAGGTTAACAGATCTAGTAAAAACTGTCAAAACTATTAAGTCGTTCATAAACACTAAGGTAAAACACAATGCCAAACAGTGGAAGATAAAAAGAGAGTAAAATACACAGAGTAAAATATACAGCTTCGAGAAACCACTAAGCTGATCACTGATGATCGATGCTATCAGAGCACTGTCTCCAAGGCATCATGGGGACATGAAGGAAAATGTGATCAACTCTGCCTTGGTTGGAAAAAGTGGTGGAAGGTGGGAGGCAAGAAAGGGTTCTTTTCATTCATGTTAGAGAAATGCAAATTAAAACTACATGGAGATTACATTACTCAGCTACCAGATTAGCAAAACCTCGTAAGCAATTGTATTTATCCCAGCCAGTTGCAGTGGCTCACACGTGTAACCTCAGCACTTTGGGAGGCCAAGGCAGGCAGATCACCTGAGGTCAGGAGTTCAAGACCAGCCTGGCCAACATGGTGAAGCCCTGCCTCTACTTAAAATACAAAAAATTAGCCGGGTGTGGTAGCATGCACCTGTGGTCCCAGCTAGTCAGGAGGCTGAGACACGAGAATCGCTTGAACCAGGGAGGTGGAGGTTTCAGTGAGCCAAGATGGCGCCACTGCACCCCAGCCTGGGTGACAGAGCAAGACTCCATCTCAAAAAAAAAAAAAAAAAAGAAATTTTACTTATGCCATTAAGATATTTCTAGTGTAAGAAAAGGGATACAAATATTAAATCAAGGTAGGTAAGTAAAAAAAAAAAAAATCCATAACTCAAAATTTGAATTAGAAATATCTATATGGATCATAATATACAGTCTACTAAAAAAGAAGGGATGGGGTAGGGGAAAGGGAGGGAAGAGGCAGGTGGGGAAGAAGAAAGGGAAAGATTTTCTAGCTCTGAACACTGAAAAGGCCTAGAAACGATAACCAACCCAGCAGCAACAAGCCCCACCAACTAGATGATGCTGTACAAACACCTTTTCCCACCGGGCGCGGGGGCTCACCCTGTCATCCCAGCACTGTGGGAGGCCAAGATGGGAGGATCACGAGGTCAGGAGATCGAGACCATCCTGGCTAACCCGGTAAAACCCCGTCTCTACTAAAAAATATGAAAAATTAGCCGGGCAAGCTGGTGGGCGCCTGTAGTCCCAGCTACTCGGGAGGCTGAGGCAGGAGAATGGCGTGAACCCGGGAGGCGGAGCTTGCAGTGAGCCAAGATCGTGTCACTGCACTCCTGCCTGGACAACAGAGTGAGACTCCGTCTCAAAGAAAAAAAAAAAAAATTAAATCCCTTTTCCCAGTCAAGAAGCCAGGAACCCCTGGAGGAACAGGTGTTTCCAAGTCTGGGGCATGAAGTACAAGAATGGCCTAGAACACCTCGGCTTCCTTGCTTTGATGTCCAGTGTGATGGCAAAAACTACTCCTGAGGATTCAGGAATCAAACTAAACACCGTCCATGGGCAGAAGATAGGACAACTTGAATACCACAAAAAAAAATTACTGTGATGAACTGGAAAACATCAAATAGGTTTAAATACGTAAATTTGCAATGCTTTTTTTTTTTTTTTTTGAGACAGAGTCTCGCTCTGTCATCCAGACTGAAGTGCAGTAGCATGATCTTGGCTCACTGCAAGCTCCACCTCCCAGGTTCCAGCGATTCTTCTGCCTCAGCCTTCATGCCTGTAGCTGGGACTACAGGCATGTGCCACCATACCTAGCTAACTTTTGTATTTTTAGTAGAGACTGGGTCTCGCCATATTGGCCAGGTTAGTCTTGAACTTCTGACCTCAAGTGGTTCACCCACCTCGACCTCTCAAAGTGTTGGGATTACAGGCGTGAGCCACCATGCCTGGCCCTATTTTTTTTTTTTTTTTTAAAGACTCATTGGCCCTCTCTGGAGGAGAGAAAGGAACCAACTCATTATTATGTAAATAGATAAATAAAATAATCAAAGCCTTGGTTCCCCTGGCTTCCTCATTGCATTATGATGAGGTTAATGTAGCTAACAACCAGAAATATCGCCAGGCACATGGGAATCATGCCACATGTGAAAGCAACTGTGACTGTTGGCACTATACCCACATCGTCACCCCTGGGCCCTTGGGGACATCCACACCCAACCATCCTTGGCCGGTGAGAGGCAGCAAGGGTCCTCCCAGCCATGGGAGGCAGCAGAGGATGCCTGGTCTATTCTAGAGAGGAAAGTAAGAGAATATTTTCCATCTCGTCTAATTGTCAGGAAAATCTAGAAACACACAACATGCATATATATTGCCCTTACCAAGGGCCAGAAATTCTTCTAAATGTTAGATGCATGTTAACTTATTCTTCACAGTAACACTAGGAGGTAGGAACTATTACCATTCTCATTTTACAGATCAGAAAACTGAGGCTCAGAGAGGTTAATAACTTTCTCATGATCATAGACTTGTTCATTGCAAGGAAAGGTATAATCTGCACAGGCTTGTTCAGGATTCTGCAAAGTATGAAACCTTGAAGAAGGTAATAAACATCAGCCCTGCAGAAAACCACCCAGGGGACGAGGAGTCTAAGGAACTTATCTGTGTTATCATTATTGTCACTGTCATCATCATGTTACCAGTTATTCACTGAGCGTTCACTTTGAATTCATCATTCCACATCAATTATGCCATGACAGAAGTACTATTATTTCTTTTCTTTCTGAAACAGAGTCTCGCTCTGTAGCCCAGGCTGGAGTGCAGTGGCACAATCATGGCTCACTGCAACCTCCAATTCCTGGGTTCAAGCAATTCTCCTGCCTCAGCCTCCCAAGTAGCCAGGATCACACACATGCACCATCACACCAAGCCATTTTTTTGTACTTTTAGTAGAGACGGGCTTTTGCCATGTTGGCCAGGCTGGTCTTGAACTCCTGGTCTCAAGTGATCTGCCCACCTGGGCCTCCTAAAGCGCTGGGACTACAGACATGAGCCACTGCACCTGGCCCATAAGTGCTCTTATTATTCCACTTTCTGGAGGTGAAAAGTAAGGTTCAGCAAAGTTGGGAAGATTTCCACAGTTGTTCAGTGAAACACAGGTGGAGCCAGACTTGGAAGCCAGTCAACGATATTCCACAGCTCACATTTTCCCCCAGCTTTATTGAGGTACGATTGACAAATAAAAATTGAATACATTCGAGATATACAAAGAGATGAGGTATGTGTACACCGTGTAATGACTAATGCAATCAAATGAACACATCCATCAACACCCACAGTTATCATTTTTTAACTCTGTGATCTTTATCACACAACAGGGGGTGCTGAGGACACTTCAGATTTCTCTTAGCAAGTTTCAAGTAGGAGAGGCCAGGATAAGGGAAGGAAGCCAGGGATGCAGAGGAGGAGAGCAGTGAATACACACATCAAGGAAAAGAGCTTTGGCTTGGGGGAGGTCATTATTTCTGTGTAGAACAAAACAAAACCAATAAACAACAACAAAAAATCATAAAGACCATTTTTCCAGCCCAGATTTTGACACTGAGAAGTGGTACATCCTACTGGCATTGGTTGAAAATCACCCCCGGGCTTTGGCCATGGCTGCAGGCGAGATTCGATGCCCAGAGCCTCAGCTCACCACACACTGCCCCGTGTGTGGCGGTGAAACCCAGGCCCCAACGGATGCCGTGGCCTCCACCCCAGCGCCGCTGCTGGTGCCGTCTGCCTTTGTCTCCAGCCTCCGACCCCTAACCCTGTCTCCCCTCCATAGCAGGGGAAAAAAAGTGGTATGTCCTAGAGGAGTGGTTCTCAACCAGCAGGGATTTTGACCCCAGAGACATGTGGCCACATCTGGAGACATTTGTGATTATCACAGTTGGGGGGAAGGGGGTGCCACCAGCATCAAGTGGGCAGCAGCCAGGCGTGCCATGAAACATCCTACTACACACAGGACGGCCCCCATGACAAAGGATTCTGTGGCCCAAAATGTCAATAGTGTTGGGGTTGAGAACCCTGGCATAGAGCAAGTCACCTGACCTAGCTGGGCCTCACTTTTGTCCTTTGTTAAGTGGTGATAGCCATGTTTACCCTTCATTACCCATGTTTACCCTTCATTAAAGTATTTATGAGCAGTAAATATATCTACTGTCTGGCCCATGACAGGCACTCAAAACAGCAGCTGACACTAATGGCATAATCATCCCTGTCAGCATCACCACCATCATTAAGTAGGAGAAGTACCTGCATTAGGGATTGGCACAATGTGACCTGCTGGCCCCCTGCCTGTTTTCGTAAATAAAGTTTTATTGGCACTCAACCATGTTTACAAATTGTCTTGGGCTGTTTCACTGCTTCGATGGCAGGGGATCACATGGCCCACAACACCGAAAGATTTTACTATTTATCTCTTTATAGAAAAAAAGTCTGCTGGCCTAGGAATGATCAAGAAATGTGAAGTGCTATATGAAAAACAAATTGTTATAATTCTGATGTGTCAAAAAAAAATTGTAGGAAATTTCTTTCTTCCCCCTACATGTGTAAGGGCCATGGGCACAAAGTTACAGGTGCAGAGCATTCTAATTGCTGAAAGCCAATTTTATCCACTCGATTTTATCACTTTTCATCAAAATTGACCACCACTTTGCTTTAAAATACACGCCATCATAGCAGTTCAAACCTCTAACACCGGGAAGGCAGTCATTATGATACTTACAGAGAAACTGAGATCTGATATCTCGCTCTCCTCCCAAGCCAGAGCACAGGAAGGGGACAATTTTCCATTAATTTTAAAAGCTTTTTACCACCAAAGGAAGAAAATTTTTTCAGGAAGACAAAAAGATAATATTTTAGCATTTAAATCTAGTTTTCTTCACAAAGTGAAAATGATTTCTACATATTACATAGTAGGAATTGGGTTGTTACCATAGAACATATTTCATTTTGAGGAGAAGAACTGAGTTTAAAAGATTCATTTTTGGAAACGTTAATCTCGGGCACCTGGAGATGAAAGCGCTGGTGCACAGAAGTTGGTCTTTGTCGAAAGACAGTTTTCAAGTTTTTATAAGACTTATCTCCCTTCTCTACCTTAAAAATGGATTTAAAAAAAAAAAAAAACTACTTGAAGGGAATGGGGGGGAAAAAAAGAACCCAATTTCAATATCCTTTGCTAAAGAAATAGTCTTTGCTCAAAACAGGGCAGAGAGTCGCCTGTGTGACCCAGAGAAATAAGTGAATTGAAACTTTTCTAAAGTACTTGTCACTGTAAAAGAGTTGCTGAGAGTTTGCGCTGGCAAAGCTGAGTTTTCAGTACTGAAAATGGAACCTGTGAGTCACTCCGAGGAAGCCCGAGGAAACAGGGTATATTCAGCTCTCTGCTCCACCGGTTCCAGAGGTAAAATGTACCTTCGTCAACGGAAGCTGCAGAAAAAGCAGGATACTGATGGGAAAAAATTAGCCACGAAGGAAGTTGTGAGAGTTGTTTTCTCAAAAACAAAACTAAGAAAGCGGTGGGCGACTTGGCAAGCAAAAGTTCTTGGGTTGGTAGGAAGAGAAGGAATGTTCAGGGATTCTGGCAACTTCTCCTGGAAGGCTGGCTTCACTGCCCCATGGTGGGGTGTGTGCATATCCTTAAAGGGAGCCACTGACCCCACTGCCTATCATCCTAGGAAAGTCAACCCTGGGACGAGTAGAAGTGGAGAAGCAAGGACATGGGAAGTGACATCGTTTGGCTGTGTCCCCACCCAAATCTCATCTTGACCTATAGCTCCCATAATTCCCATGTGTTGTGGGAGGAACCCATGGGGATAATTGAGTCACTGGGGCAGTTTACACCATAATGTTCTCATGGTAGAGAATAAGTTTCACAAGATCTGATGGTTTTATAGGGGGAAACCCCTTTCACTTGGTTCTCATTCTCTCTTTGCCTGACACCATGTAAGACGTGCCTTTCACCTTCGGCCATGATTGTGAGGCCTCCCCAGTCATGTGAAACCGTGAATCCATTAAGCCTTTTTTTTTTTTTTTTTTTTTTTTAAATAAATTACCCAGTCTTGGATATGTCTTTATCAGCAGCATGAAAACAGGCTAATACAGGAAGGGGCAGTCATCTCTTCCCTGGGGCTCCAGCTGCGTTAGGCCTGGACACAAAGGCCCAGAGAGGTCCAGGGCAGTTCTAGTCCTCAGCCAAGCGACAGTCAGCCAGTAGGGAGGCAGGGAGCCAGGCTGGGGACATAGACAGGTCTGGGCTGTGACTGAAATGACCTGAACCTACCCAGAGACGAACTGTGTTCCCCACTGAGCATAGACAAAGGGCAGGGAGGCGGGACCAGCTAGCAGGCGACAGCTGTGAGATGGTGGCAGCCGTGAGATGGTGGCAGCATGAGCCCACAGCTGCCCAGAATGCTGCAGACAGACAGTGGAAGGAGGCAGGTGACTGTGGAATTCCCAGGCCTGGGAGTAGACGGGGTGAGTCTTTAGAAACCAAGAAGACTCATTCTCCCTGAGTAAGCATGCCAGGCCATTCTCAATCCATCGGAGGAGGGAGGAATGGGAGATTTCCAGCGACCCTGTGCATGACAGCGTTGAGGGCTGTTCCACTGAGAGTGACAATGTCTGTCCCCAAAACAGGTAAATGAGACAAGAGGGTTCCCCACCACAGCAGGCACCCCACCTGAGAGATGAGGGGTGACGGGCGGCCATGCATACAATTCCCTGCTTGATCTATAAATGCTACACATTGGAAACGATGACTCCCAGGCCACAGATGCAGACATCTGAGGCTCACAGAGGTCAGGTGACAGGGCCCAGGCATGTGCCTAGAGCCAGGATTTCGATTTCGATTCTCACATTCTGACCAAGAGTGGGGACAGATCGTCATCTCCTGGTGTTTGGATTCAAAGTTCTCCCCAGAGAGTGGCTGTGAGCTTCAGGTCTGGAATCTGAGCACCTACGTGACCCTGACCATCAGTAAGCTCACCACACTTCAGTGTCCTCCCTGTAGAGTGGGGAAGAGAGTAATACCACCACACAGAGTGGTTATAAGGATCACAAGAGATCAATAAAGTGCTTAGGAATATGTCTGGCACTGCGTAAGCACTGAATGAATGCAAGCTTGCCAGCCTGATAAGGATTTTAACAATCACGGAGAAAGATATCTGCAGCTTTCCAAAAGAACAGAATGGCTCAAAATTAATTGATAAAAAGGATTCTTTGTACTTTATTTTTTTAATCCATTCAAATATGCCCCCAAAGTAGATTAAATAAAAACGTTCAATATGTTCTTTCTACCAAGCTACTGGATCAAATCACCCTATTACCTGAGCTAAATAATTCATTTAGTTAATTCGCACTGTAATGAATCAGGAGAAGCTACAAAACCTCAAAGTCGTTCCAAGTCCAATTTCAAGTCTCTTTCAGGCTTTCGAAAAGTCTTCAACCAGAAGACAGTCATAAAATGTGTCAGGAAACAGAAACGATGAGCTTAACCTCTACCTCGGGCCGACTAATCTTCGGAAACGAACACACTGTCTGAACAGCAGGGAAAGCAGTCACCGCTGTTATCAGAACTGGGTCCAAATGTCAGCTCTGCCACTTGCTGACTATGCGACTTGGGATATTCTACTCAACCCTTCTGAGCCTCAGTATCCACCACCGCCTACCTTGCAGGGCTGTCGTGAATATTAAATGACATGATGCATATAACGGGGCCAGGCATGGTGGCTCACACCTGTAACCCCAGCACTTTGGGAGGCCAAGGTGGGAGGATCATTTGAGGCCAGGAGTTCAAGATCGGCCTGGTCAACATAGCAAGACCCCATCTCTTTGAAAATATATGTATAATAATAAAAAGATGTATATGATGCCCCCGTCCAGTGTTTGACACACAGTACATGCTTATTAAATGGTGTCAATTATATTAATTTGGATTTAAATAATTTGTCTATTCATTATTCATTCATTAATAAGAGTGAACTACACTAGTGAAAATGTCTATTTATTCTACATAAGAAAGTTGCTCAGCTGGACGTTAGCAACAATTCTTACATAAGAGTTTAAACAAGGTTAGTAAAACCTCTGATCCTTACAAGCTTAACTAACACTAGAGCCACTGTGCCTTGTATCAGCCTCGCAGGGGAAGAGAACAAGGAGGGGACAGAAGATTTTAGATCCTTCAAATAAAACACACAAGAATATCACACTATTAGAAGCAAAGTCCTAAGTCTCCCTATTACATATGGGGAGATGTTTCTGAAATGACAGGGCACCTGGAGGCAACGCTTTTGACAAGACGTCTTCCAAGCCTAACTGCTACAAGTCATTCGAGCTGAGAGTCCTCTGGCAGTGCCCCTGACAGTCAACTAGTAGAGCACCTTTAAGGAACAGAAGCCTCTCTCTGCACCACCGACCTACAAAACTCTACCTTCCAGAACGGGTCTGAAATGACTGGCTGGGACTTAGGAGGAAATTCCTATCCAAAGTCCAAGAGCGGCCATGGGAGGAAGGTGCAGCTCGCCACATGCACTTGTGGTAGGGAGAATCAAGACAGAGAAAAGGGAGAACTTTCCAATCCTACCACTTTCAGAAAAAGAAACATTAATTGTAGCATCTGAAACCTAAAAGACTCTCTAGTAGGAATGACAAACAGTGCTAAAAAAGGAACTACGGAGGCGTCTTGCCTCTGTCTCACTCTACGGTCTATCAGTCAGTTGCCACCTGACACGCCCAGGTGGCCAAACCTTCGCACCTGCTGTTCCTGCCATCTGGACTGCCCTTCCCCACCCTGTCTCGCTGGCAAAGTCCTATTCTACCTGCAAAGCCCAGCTTCGAAACGAACATTTCTGCGCTATCTTCTCCAATACACCCCAAACCACAACCCCTCGACCAGCAGATCTGACAGCACCAATTTCCCTCTTCTTTTGATTCACTGATTCACTGCTTGCTGCTAAAAATTACTGTTTTATGGCGCTAACTCGGCTAGTAGGCTGTGAGCCCCCCAAGGCGAGGGAGAGGGCTGATTCTTCAATCTATCCACTGATCTGGCCCTCACTCACTCATCCATTCATTCACACACCGAGCACTGAAGTGAACCTTGGTTTTCTGCCACCACGGCATCCGCTTCCCCTAACAACAGTCCCAGTTTTCATCTGGGATCCATCCCTCTCCCCAACCTCCCTTCTCCATGTCTCAATGGAGCTCTTCCCTGTCTTAGCACCAGCCAGAACCTGTGATCAGCTGAAAAGAGAGAATGGAACCTAAGTTGACTCTACAGAGTAAACGTAAGCTTTTTGACAGGAATGGAGACAGACTCTTACTTTTTCCTATAAATGTGAACCTGGAAGAAAAACTGTGTGCCCAGGGGTGATCACAGTCATGTGTGACCCTGAGGAGGAAAACCCATTGATATGGTTTGCCTGTGTCCCCAGCCAAATCTCACCTTGAATTGTAGCTCCCACAATTCCCACGTGTCGTCGGAGGGACCCAGTGGGAGGTAACGGAATGATGGGGGCAGGTCTTTCCCGTGCTGTCCTCATGACAGTGAATAAGTCTCACGAGATCTGATGGTTTTATAAGAGGGAGTTCCCCTGCACAAGCTCTCTCTCTTTGACTGCCACCATCCATGTTAGACACAACTTGCTCTTCCTTGCCTTCTGCCATGATTGTGAGGTCTCCCCAGCCATGTGGAATTGTGAATCCATTAAGCCTCTTTTTCTTCCCGGTCTTGGGTATGTCTTTATCAGCACCATGACAATGGACTAACACACCTACCAAAAATGATGTCAACCCAGAAAGGGAACAGGAAAGCACACTAAAGAGAGAGAAACAGGAGCCTGGTAACACAGCTTAAGTATCAAGCATTTGCCACAGCTAAAGCCAGACTTTTCCTTGGGCCAAGGGATTCCCTTCCTCGAGATTACCACGACAGGCTCGACTCAGTGGTAATAACAAGCTGAACAGATACCGGTCAATTCTTGCTCTTACAAAAAGTCTGTAGTGGATCCGGCAACACAACAGAGCAACTCTCCTCCAAGCAGTGACTCAGGAATCCAGGCTAGTGTCATTTTCTAGCTATGCATCATGGAACACAGGGCTTCCAGAATTACCATGGCAGGGGAGCAAGAACCAAGAAAACTCATCCCCACTCTCCTATGCCTCAGTCTAGGATAACGCTCATCACCTCTACTTTCAACCCATTGGCCAAAACTAGTCACATAGTCCCAAGCTACCCATAAAGGAGACTAGGAAATGCATCTGTCCTGTGTGTATACAAAAAGAAAAATGAGACAGACCTTGATAAATAACACAGTCTTTGTCACGGACAGCCTGAGCCAAGCTTTTTTATTCTGCAACCAAAAAAACTATTTATTCAATGATACAAGCATCAACCAGGTACCAGAGGTCATGAAGGATGAACACAGATAAGTGGGGCACATTCACGACACCATACTAGCAGGATTAGGAGAGGTGACACAAAGCATGTGTAGGACACCCGGGGCAAACTGAACCCAGTCTTCAGGAGTGCAGTGGGGTGATTCGAGAAGGCTTCCAGGATGAGATTTGAAAGCTCAGAAGTCAGCCAGGGAAAACGGAGAGGAGAGGGTTCATGAAAAAAGAACAGGGTTCCAGGTGGGACCTTATATCTGCCTGTGTAAAGTTCTGCAGTGAGAACACGTGCATTTGAGAAAGGAAAACATGCTCAGAGCAGGAAGGCAAGAGTATAGCAAAAAGGCTTACTTTAACATGTGTACATGTTACTTTTACAGGAACCCAAGGGCGAAAGTGAGCCAATGGCAAGTTTTAAGCAGAAAAAGAAATGGACCAAGCAGACTGGGTCCAGAGTAGTTTGTCATTGTCCATCTACATGCATTAAATACCACAAGTCCCTCCCTCCTCCCCGTCTCAGCGTTTTTCACTCTCCCCGCACCCCCAGTTTCTCCAACTCCACACTGCCAGTGATGAGCCCTTGATGTTGCCAGCAGGCTGAGCTCATGCAGCATTCAGGACAGCCCTGTCCCTTCACCGGGTGTATTCTGAACTCTGAGCCCAACCTTGACAGGACTACATCTCTTTTACTCGCTTCCATCAAGGCCATAGGACTCCTTCTGGCTTCCTGAAGCCACTTCCCGCCTCAAAGAGGAAGGCAAATATAAAACAGGCCCAAAATAGTGTGGGTCTGAAAAGCTGAAAACCAGCCACTATAATTACAAGTATTTTTATCTATCGTCCAAAAAAGGAGTATTGGATCATTTTCCAAGTGTTTCTCTAAGGAAGTTCATCTGTTCATTCGCAAGTACTCTAGACTTCCAGATCAGAGGCACAACCGGAAATAAGGCTTCAGCAGAAATGGAAGCGAAACAGAACACACGGGGTGGAGACACAGCAAAGATCAGGGCCCGGCGCTGCCACCGGAGAGGGTGGTGACCTCGCCATGAAATGAGAAACGAGGTATCCAAGGTTCTATGAGAGAAATCAAAAGATCGGCAAAGATAGACACTACAAAGCTGGGGGCGCAAGCATGCCTGCACAGAGGCACGGCTGTGACCTGCACCTGAACACGCCCCAGGCAAACGCAAACAGGTAACTGAGAGGCCAAGGGAGAGGAGGGATGAAGGAAGAGCCATTGAGAAGAAGACAGTGCCAATAGTGAACCCTTCTCCTCCTGCTGCACAGGCGGATAACCCCAGCACACAGGAACAGATGGGGATATCCAGTGGGCACAAGGGGCATCAGAAGGGGCCTGCCATCCAAGGCAGCACACACGGCTGTTTACCCAGTAAGTGCTCACATCAGAAACCGTGTCACCAGCTAGAATCTGTTTCCATTCTCCCTCCTCATCTCTTCCATCGTTCCCTAGTTCTTGACAAGCTAATAGCCAGCATGTTTGTCACTGAGTTCATTTTCCTGGCTCTGCTTAGAACTAAAAGTTAGAGCTAGCCGGCAAGGCAGGCCCGATTCCTGTTTCTAGTCAGGTACAGAGAAGGCCACAGAGGGCAATGGGAAGAGTACCAACTCTGGGGTCAGTCAGGGGGTCAAATCTTGCTTCTACCCAGGCTAGCCCCGTGACCTCGGGCAGGTGACTTAGCCCTTCCAAGTCTTGGCTTCCTCATCTGTAGGTATGTAGAGAACAACGAATCAGACAGTCCATGTAATGCAATTAACACAGTGCCTAAAAATAGAGTAGCCCCTCAATTCGCCCTCACTGCTATTACCTTCATTATCTTTTTCTGTTTGTTTGTTTGTTTTGGAGACGTCTCACTCTGTCACCTAGGCTGGAGTACAGTGGCGCCATCATAGTGATGCAGGACTGATGAGCTCCCAAAGAAGGGCTAAGCCTGCAAGGGTTCTTGGTTGTGCCCGGGAAAGTATTCAAGGGCAAGCTGGAGGTAGAAGAAAACAACTTTATCGAAGCAGTGGTATCACAGCTCCAGTGGAGTGACAGCTCCAGGACTGCTCCTGCAGAGCAGGGTGACCCATAGACAGAAGACGGCAGCTCAGGGCAGTTGTGCAGTCACATTTGTACCTACTTTTAATTACGTGTAGATTAAGGGGTCGTTTACGCAGAAATTTCTAGAAAGGAAGTATTAACTTTTGGGTCACTGCCATGGAAAGGGGTGGTAACTCCTGGATGTTGCCATGACGATGATAAACTGACATGGTACCCACGGGCATGTCTGATGGAAAGCTGCTTCCACCCAGCCCTGTTTTAGCTAGCAGTCAGTTTGGTCCAGTGTCTGAGTCCCACCTCTGGAGTCAAGTCCCACCTCCTCCTTCAATAGCTCACTGCAGCCTTGACCTTCTGGGCTCAAGCAATCTTCCTGCCTCAACCTCCTGAGTGGTTGGGACCACAGGCACGCTGCTGTGCCCGGCTAGTTAAAAAAAACATTGTTTTGTAAGTACAGGGTCTCACTACATTGACCAGGCTGTAACATCAATATCTATAGCTGCTTTTCATAAAATGTCACGAAAAACCCAACAGGCCACCGAGTACCACACACGTAATAGACCCTCATAAAGCACTGGTGGGAGAAATTCTACAGGATCAACAACCCAGGTTCTTCAACTAATAGATGACAGGTAAGGAAGAAGGGAGAGGTAGGGAGACACAGGTGACAGAACACACAGATTAAAAGAGACTCAAGAGATCCGTCACCAATCGTGAGGTAGGGACCTTACTAGGATCCTGACTCAAACATCTGTTTAAACTGCAAATGTGAACACTCACCAGATATTTGACAATACCAAAGAATTACCGCCAACTTTTGGTGTGATAATGATCCTACAGAGTTTTTTCTGTTTTAAAAAGAGAGCCCTTATAGTTTACTACCAATATATTCCTAACTACTTAGGGGTGAAATCAACGTTGTGCTTCGGATTTCCTTCCAAACACTACGTGATGCTGGGGAAACAGGAGGGTAAGTGGATGAAACAAGACTGGCCAAGAGTTGATAACTATTGAAGTAGGGTGATGAGTATATAGAAGTTCTTTATGCTCTTTCGCCTATTCTTTACCAGTAAAATATATACGCTATTTAAAAAAAAACAGAGACACCTGTGTGAGATACAGCCCGCCTCCTCCTCCTGGAGAGACCTTCGTTAGGGAAGGAGTCCATTTGTAAAGGAGACCACACTGGAGGCTGGAAATCCATGCGCTGGTGAAGCCTGCAGCCTGGGTCACATCTCCTCGTCCTCAAATCCCTCACTTTCCCAGGGCCTGTGCAGCTGTGCTGCTGACCTGACTGTGTGTGTTGTTAACTGAAGTCAAGGCAGACAGCCAAACAAAGGGCACATCCAAGAGGCAGAAAAGCTCCGAGCTTAGCCATCTTGCGTAAATGAGATGCTCCAGTTCCTTGTTCGGGAAGCTGGGGATGAGAAAGAGTGAGCCAGGGACCCCCTGAAAGACCTTCTTAAAGAAGCTCCTTTCCCTGACACTCCAACCTGAGAATCACTGGGAGTAGCATGACCCTTCTTTAACAGGCTTTTTAAAGTGTGACTATGGTATTGCAGTAATGTGGGGCTTTTAAAAGAGCTCTTATCTTTTAAAGATAGATTCTGAAATAGGAATGTAATAATATGGAATCTGGAATTTTCTTCAAAATACCATAAGAGGCTAAGGTTTGAGGGGTGGGACAAGATACAGATGAAGCAAGATTGGCCAGGAGTTACTAACAGCTACAGCCAGGTGATGGATACATAGAAGCTCATTACACTCATTTATATCTGTGTATATTTCAACTTTTACGTAATAAAAAGATTTTAAGAACTCCTTGGAAGTTTAGCCCTGTTAGTCATTCACACTTTAGTGGGAATTACACCTAGCCTGCTAGAAACTATAACTTCTTACCCTTTTTCACTGATACACAGGAGGCACTTAAACACTCAGTTTTGCTTGGTAATCAAACTATATGAGGTAAGAGCCTGGTCTCAATCCACTCAGTTTCATGTGATTTAAAAAAAAACAAAAACAAAAACAAAGAAAACCAGAACAGGCATGGTGGCTCACACCTGTAATCCCAGCACTTTAGGAGGCCGAGGTGGGCAGATCACTTGAGGTCAGGAGTTTGAGACCAGCCTGGCCAATTTGGTGAAACCCTGTCTCTACTAAAAATACAAAAATTAGCTGAGCATGGTAGCGCATGCCTGTAATCCCAGCTACTATGGAGCGGGAAGCAGGAGAATCGCTTGAACCAGGGAGGCAGAGGTTGCAGTGAGCCGAGATCGTATACCACTGTACTCCAGCCTGGGCAACAGAGTGAGACTCCATTAAAAAAAAAAAAAAAAAAAAAGAGTCACATCATATCTTTCATTTTGAGTATCAGTTTAATGTAGATCTCAGCTCAGAGTTTTTTATCCTGAGTCCTGATACAGAATCCAGTATTTTATTGAAAAGCCCATGCTGCTCTTATATAAAAATGACTCCTGGACACGTCAAAAGTGTTGGAACCCATTGGTGCCAATTTATGAGGCAAGCACTGGTGGTGTAACTGCTCCCAAGGTGCTGGCTGCTTCCGGAATGTTTACAGTTTATTAAAATGATGATCACATTCACAGTTATCTACAGCATGTGATTATGAGTTTATTTTTTACCAGCTTGATGTTTAAGCTTACTTTTCCATTAATAGCAACTCTGCCATTATAATGAGAACAAATGTTGCTAATACACCATTATTTTACCCATGAGAAAAATTCAGGGATTAACTATACTCAGACAGTAAATGATAAGTGTCTTATAATTTTAAAAATCAATCAATAGCTAGCCGAGCCCTGCCATATGGAAGGAAGTAAAGTTCTGTTTGCAGAGGATGGACCGGCAATATTGAAGCAGAAGATACACAAGTGGGGCAAACAGCTGGAAAACGGTGCCAGCAAGCAAGACCTGGGAGAGCCTGAAGGCAGCATGAGGGAGCTAAGCCCTGGTAAACAGTGAGCGGAAGGAGAACTGAAGGGAAACGGCATCTACTGATTACATATGGATACAAAGCTTTATGTAAGTGAGGGCGCCGCTGGTAAGCAAAAGCAAAAGTCCTTATACAAAAATCCAGTATTTTATTGAAAAGCCCATGCTGCTCTTATATAAAAATAACCCCTGGACACATCAAAAGTGTTGGAACCCATTGGTGCCCATTTATGAGGCAAGCTCTGGCAGTGTAACTGCTCCCAAGGTCCTGTAAAAGCAAAAAACAAACAAACAAACAAACAAAACAAAACAAAAAAAACACTAGATTCTAACCTAAACTAAAATAGAATTCACTATAAACAGGCAGAAAAGTGGAAATCAGGCTCAGAAAAGTAACTGGGGCCAGGCACAGTGGCTCACACCTATAATCCATCCCATCACTGTGGGAGGCCGAGGCAGGTAGATCACCTGAGGTCAGGAGTTTGAGACCAGCCTGGCCAAGATGGTGAAAACCCATCTCTGTTAAAAAAAAAAAAAAAAAAAAAAATTAGCCGAGTGCGGTGGCACGCATCTATAATCTCAGCTACTTGGGAGGCTGAAGCAGGAGAATTGCTTGAACCTAAGAGGCAGAGGTCGCAGTGAGCTGAGATTGTGCCATTGCACTCCAGCCTGGGTGACAGAATGAGACTCTGTCTCAAGAGAAGAAAAAAAAAAAAGAAAAAGGAACTGAAACCAGAGCAATTCTGACAGGTTCAACACAGGAAATAACTAGAGTCTTATCAGACTCATTGCTAGTAGTCTATTGAATAAATGCTTATTGTTAATTGCTATTGAATAAATGGCCTCCCAAGCATTGCTGCATTCTTATATACCTTCAGAGTTAAACCCCCATTGGCCTAGCTCAGGTCATGTGCCCGGCCCTGAACCAAACCCAGGGCAAAGCACTTAGATGTACTGTCCCACCCAGACAGCATGCTATGGTGGAGAGGAAGCCCTCCAAAGGAAGTCAGGACAGAGGGGAGAAGAGGAAGCACAGAGACACCTCCTGTATACTGCAGGCACTCAGCTGGGTTCTTTATGTGCCATTCCCAAAACAAACCCACTTGCAGCTATGACTGGCTGCATTTCACTAATGGAGAACGTGAGGCTTAGAGAGGTTAGGGGCTGTGCCCAGGAACATACGGCAGTAAGTGGCAAATCTGAACTCAGTCTGACACGCGATACATGTGCTTTCCAAGTCACCAGGCTGCAGAAGGCAGCGACAGAGTGATGGAGGCCCAAAGTCCAAATGTCGCCAACATGTCACATTGTTGTGAAGGCAACTGCTGAAAAAGAATAGAACATCTCTGAAGATGTGTCCAAACCAAAGGAAATGTACTTAAAAGAGGTAAAGAAGCAAGAGACTCAGAAGAGATCTATCTTGGATGTGTTCAATATATTTTATCTTCAAAACCTTGGTGAGAACAATTGCTTCTCTTCTGATGTCTTAGAATTTCAAGAAGGATGGGGAAGTTTACAGAAGAAATTCTGAGCATCACTAACAGTCTCTAAGAAGCAGGGAGGAATTATCTAAAGAAGCTGTGGTTAGGTGCCAACCTCTGCAGAGCTGCTGTCAAAGACACGGCTCCAGGTCTGTGGGTATAACCCCACCTCTGCACTTCAATCCTGTGTGCTGACTATCACAACAGGCACGTCTGCCTCATCCACAAGAAGTCGCTCTGCAAGTGGCTCACGCCTGTAATCCCAGTACTTTGGGAGGCTGAGGTTGGTGGATCATGAGGTCAAGAGATGGAGACCATTCTGATCAACATGGTGAAACCCCCATCTCTACTAAAAATACAAAAATTAGCTGGGCATGGTGACGCATGCCCGTAGTCCCAGCTACTCAGGAGGCTGAGGCAGGAGAATCGCTTGAACCCAGGAGGCAGAGGTTGCAGCAAGCTAAGATCACGCCTCTGCACTCCAGCCTGGCGACAGAGTGAGACTCTGTCTCCAAAAAAAAAAACAAAAAAAAACAAAAAACGCTCCATCTAGGGTAGTGAATGCCATTTCAGGGATGTCTGTTTCAACCTTACAACTTCCTTGGCTCATCTCCTACAACCATCAACACTGCTGCTCCCAGGCTAGGAAAAGTCACAAAGGGAGGAGAAAGGAAGCTAAGGGCTGGACACTGAGAAGGCGCTCAATGGGTGTGCGTGAACTGTGTTGGCACCATCTATTACTCAATGGCCTCCCTAGGCTCCAGGCTATGCTTCCTGCTAACACTGAGGGCCAGAGGAAAGTGCCTCCTCTACAGAACCCATGTGCTCTTATTAGCTATCTAAACTAATTTCTAATTAGCTATCTAATCTAATTTCCACCAGGATGCTCTGAGCTCTAGTTAAGACTTAACTGTGGGCCGGGTGCAGTGGCTCACACTGTAATCCCAGCACTTTAGGAGGCCAAGGCGGATGGATCACCTAAGGTCAGGAGTTTGAGACCAGCCCATTTAAAGAGGGCTTTATGGCATTTACTTTAGGTCTTCAGGCCTTCATGCCTGAACCTTGAGCCCTCCCGTTTGGTAGTTCCACACTCACCCTCTCACAGCTGGCTGGAACAGCCAGGCAGGTGAACCCTGCAGTAACTCCCCACATGACCCGATCCTCTCCACACATCCCAGCTGAGGTCAGCACAGCAGGGGATGAGACTTTCACACGGTCAAAGCCAAGCAGGTGACGACACAGCCAGGATAGAGCCACAGTACCACCTTTCTCCCCTCCTCCACTCTGCTCCCGACCTGTCAGTCTCCTTTCAGTTCCTGCCAATGCTTCCTTGTATTCAGCCTCTGTTCTTGCTGTTGCTGATGCAGAAAGCAGGCATCTGATAAACACTGAAATAAATCATCCAACCACCCGGCCCACGAATGAACTAGTGGCACTTGGCTCACAGGGTCAAACACCCAATCACCGTCTTCTTGCACCCCCACCCCACCCCACCCCACCCTACACGCTCAGCAGCCCCACAGGTAGAAAATCTCCAAGGAGAGCGGTGCCTGGACCCAGCAATCAATGCCTTTGTGGACCCTGCAAAGCAGGCGCCCTTGCTGAGCTGCACTGGTCTGACGGAGTCCTCACCATAGCACCCTTGTTCCCCAGAGGAACAGAACCTTTCATCCTGCACTTTCATTCTGAGAACCTTTCACCCTCTCTAAGCTCATCAGGCCTTTACTGATTTTCATTCAGTAAATCCAGACATCCCCATCCTAGGGAGAATTTAAAAACTCAAGGGTTATGCGGCATCTACCATTTGCCAATAAGTGGCTGTGGAATGTACAGAGCTGGCAAAGACACGGTCCCGCCTTCCAGGGGCTTGGAGTCCACTGGGGGAAAGAAATACACAAGTCGTCCGAATCCTGAGATTGGGGCCCTGTTTCCCTCTCCACTTGGGCCTTCCAGGCATAGACTCGCGGCCCAGAACCCTGGCATTGCCACCAGCCAAGTCTGAGTCTCACGGCCCCACTGAGGGAGCTCCCAAGGAAGGGCACAGCGGTGGGCAGAGACCACACAGGAGTGCCCTGTCCCCAGGGCTCCCCAGCCTGGCTTTTGACTCATCCCCACCAGCCTGTGTGTTAAGGCCTCAGCTTGCCTTCCCTTGCGCTCACTTGAGTTAGAACGCAAGATGTTTCTAAAGTCACCTTCCTTCTTTAGAGTCAATTTAGAGACCAGACAAAACAGATGGTAACAATGGCAGCCTGAACCAGCAATGAACTTAGGGGGACCCCCTCCAAGGCCCTGGGCTTCTGCAACCCACCGAAGCTCACGCATGTCTCCACAGCAATGAGTGAGTGTTTTCCTGATTACCAAAATAAAACTCACTGTAGAAGATTTAGAAACAACCAAAAGTATGCTTGTATAGTTAGCATGTGTATGTATGTACATACACACATTGCTTATAATACTACCACCAAGGGACCATTACAACATGTACACACAGCTCATCAAAAACATAGCTTCTCAACTTTACCATCGAATATGGTAATAATCAATGGTTTCTGAAAAACCTCTTTATCATATCCAAGAATTACCTTTATTCCTCATTTATGAAGAATATTGTTTATCAGGTATCAACAAAGTTATAAAATGATTTTTCATTACCTAGCAAGATAAATATCTGGTTTTCCTCTTTGAGGCCACTAATGAGATGATTTACATGGATGAATTTCTAGCATGCAGCCATCCTTGCAATCCTAAATAAACCCTGTTTTACGTGCACTGTTCTTTTAATATGTGACTGAATTTGAGTAATGACTTTCTAGAATTTTTGTACATCTCATACACAGATGATTCTATTTGATAGTGTTCTTTTTTATGCTATCTTTGGCAGGATTTTTTTATATCATGGTAATGCATACCTGAACCAAGATAGAGACGTATAAAAACCCTCTCAGGAAATATAAATAGCAAAGGGCTCTTTGTGTATTACCTTGAAGAGTTTCCTAGAAATCACCATGAAAGCATCTAGGCTTACTGTCTTCTAAGGAAGCAGTTCTTCAGTTACTTGTACAACTTTATTCCAAAGTGTTTTGGTTTTTTGTTTTGTTTTTTCTTTTGAGGGCGAGGGGTTCCCTTTGACCAGTCTGCCTCATCTTCAATTAATTCTGATAAGGAATGTGTTTTCTGAAAAATAGTTCACCTCATCCATATTTTCACATTTAACAGCACAAAGCTGCATGCGATATTCTCTCCTGTTTTCATCTCCAAATGTTACAATTATTTCATTTTTAATGTTACATATATATTTTTCTCTTATTTTCTTATCGTAAGTGCCAGAAATTTCCAATAATTAAGTGATATGTTTCAAAGGATCAGCTCATACTTCTCTTTATAAAGCACACTGACTTGGTCTTGTTTTGTTTTGTGGGGCTGAGGAGTTGTTTGGTTGTTTTGCTCACGTGTCTTTAGAACAGGCTGGGCTTATCCTGGAAAGTCTCCAAAGCAGCCAACATCAGAAACAAAGACGCAGACTCCACTGGCCTTACCTCGATGAGCTTTCTTTCGTAGGAGCTTGCAAGTTCTTCAGCAATTTCTCCCGGCTTCTGTTCAGTTACTGTAACTTCTCCATCAACACTCCAAAGATTTGGCACAACTTTAGAGAAAGAGAGACATGTCATAAGTATTTCAACAGTATCGAAAACTATTCTCCCAGTAAAAAAAAAAAATTCTTCTTTCTCAGATGACTTCAGATTGAAAATGCTCTCAAGAAAAAAAAAAAAAAACACACACACACACACACACAAGCACACTTACTAATTACTTCAACAATGGGACATTTTCACCTTAGTACAATAAAACAAGTGATAAGGCCTGCACGGTGGTGTGTGCCTGTAGTGTCAGCTGCTCAGGAGGCTGAGGGGAGAGGATTGCTTGAGCCCAGGAGGTCGAGGATGCCATGAGCTATGATTGTGCCAATGTCATTCAGCCTGGGTGACAGAATTAGACTTTGTCACTTTAAAAAAAAAAAAAAAGAGTTAAGCTGTATTTTTAAAATGCAAGAACTGTCATGAGATAGAGGCACAGGAGTCAAGGAATAATCTTGTCACTACTTTCCATTTCAGGAGAAAGCAGGCAATGTTTTGACAGATTTGGCAAGACATAAGAGCCTACATTTGTTGTTTTGTTTTTTTTTTTGGGGGGGGGGTGTAGGTTTTGTTTTGTTTCATTTGAGATGGGGTCTTGTCTGTCACCCAGGCTGGAGTACAGTGGCATAATCAATCATACAGCTCACTACAGCCTCGAACTCCTGGGCTCAAACAATCCTTCTGCCTCAGCCTCCTGAGTCACTGGGACTGCAGGCATACCCCTGCTGCACCAGGCTAATTCTTTTTTTTTTTCTTTTAGTTTTTGTAGAGACAAGTTCTCACTATGTT
This sequence comes from Papio anubis, assembly GCF_008728515.1. Taxonomy (NCBI): domain Eukaryota; kingdom Metazoa; phylum Chordata; class Mammalia; order Primates; family Cercopithecidae; genus Papio; species Papio anubis. Next base: position 61,686,646 of record NC_044993.1, read on the forward strand.
GACCAGGCTGGTCTTGAACTCCTGGCCTCAAGTGATCCTCCCTCCTCGGCTTCCCAAAGTGCTGAGATTGCAGGGGTGAGCCCCTGCATTCAGTCCACTTACATCTTTTATATTTGCTAAGTTTCCTTTTCTACAACAAAAAAGTGATCCAGTGAGGTAGTGCCTGCCCACAGCCAGCTGTGGAGCACTAATGGGGGTCAGAATAATGTGTAAAACCAAGGATCAGCATTTATAAACCATACTTAGGATGACAGCAAGAAAACCTCTAGAAAAACTCGAAAACCAACACAGAACGTCAATGCAAAAGACATGTTAAAGAGACTGGCTCCCAGGTCAGAGCAAGCATGGGCACAGACGGCTCTGAGTAGTGTTTCCATGATTACGTATATGCCCATATACGCCCACTCTGTAGCGAAGAGCAAATAAAGAAGAACTGGGAATGAACCAGACAGTTCCAAGAAAAGCAGGAAACAAGAACAGGGAAGACCTCCCACACCAAGGGCAAAGAAAAAGATTCACAGCATGTTTAAGAACGCGGATTACCCTCAAGCCTCAAAACAAGCATCGACGACGCAGGATCAGTTTCCTGTGTGTTCAGGGACAAGAAACCCCTTGGATGCCCTATCAGCTGTATGGAGCGGGCAGTGAGGCTAAACAAGGATCTGAGACTAGCCCCCCAGTGACAGGGGTAGCCTTCAGGGAGAAGGTGAAAGTCAGTAAGGCTGAGCAAAACCAGGAGTCAAAACTGAAGCAATAAGCCAGGCGGCTAAGCCTCCTCGGGCCGCACTGTTAGAGCCTGACGAAGGCTCAAGGCCATGAGTGACAGCAGGGAACATGCAGAAAGAAGCCCTGAGTCCTGGGCCAGAAACGCACAGAGTGACCCGATCACAACAGATAACCCCAAATAGTTATGGAAAGAAAAACTGTGAAGAACTCCGTAAAGATGAGAGCCTGAATACGGTAATTTACACTCACATCCTCTCAAAATCCCATTAAACTGTCAATTGAGGCTGGGCGCAGTGGCTCACGCCTGTAATGCCAGCACTTTTGGGAGGCTAAGGCTAGTGGATCACTTGAGGTCAGGAGTTCGAAACCAGCCTGGCCAACATGGAGAAACTGTTTCTACTAAAACTACAAAAATCAGCTGGGCATGGTGGCACACTCCTGTATTCCTAGCTACTTGGCGGGGCTGAAGCAGGAGAATCACTTGAAACAGGGAGACAGAGACTGCAGCGAGCCGAGATCGTGCCACTGCACTCCAGCCTGGGCAACACAGCAAGACTCTGTCTCAAAAAAAAAAAAAAAAAAAGCAAATTAAAATGTTTCCTATGAGGCGATGATGAATATGGTAAGTACCCTGATTTGATCATTAAATTTCATATACATGTATCATAATATAAGACACTAAAAGCAAAAAAAAAAAGGGTTTTTATAAAGGCATCGCTCAAAAAAAAAGAATTGGAGAGGAAACAACAAAATTACAGAAGCTGAGAATCAGGTAGATGACTGATAAGTAACTTGACAGACCAGAGAAAATTTCATTCCTAAATAAACATGCGTGCCACCAAAATAATATCTCATGAGAATGGAATGATTCACAAAAGGCTAATGAATTGTTAGCACGAGACACCTCTGGAAGTGAGGGTGAACACAGGACTAGAAAGCGAAAGAAAGGTTTTAAAAGTCTGTTTAAGAAGCGATTAGCAGAATATACATGTTCATTCTCTGGAGAAAATGCGGTAGGTCTGGACTTAGTTGAGGTTGGGGTATTCTATTTTTTTAATGGAGAGATAAAAGTAACACACTCAACTTCTGAGTTTCTCCCATTCTTCTTCCCTCTCCCCAGCCCCACTCATTCCCAGAATAGCAGGCAGACAGCATTTGCCTCTAAGCCAGGGAATGGAAAGGTATTCTCCCAGGAATCTAAAAAAGCTTTGGAGACCAGGGGTAGTTCTCCAGTGGAATGCCACAGCCAGATCACCCCAAGAGGCCCAAAGTCAGTGTTCATGGAGCTTCGAATCAATTTCTAATCCCACTCCAACACCTCTGTAGACATCTAGAAATCACCTCCCATTTGAGAAAAGCACCTAAGAACTTTATGAAAGATTGAGAAGAAAGATTGAGACAGGAATAAACAGAGAAAAGCAACTTGCAGGAAAGAGAGACTATTTAGGGAAAACACTTCAAAAGCAAACTGTTGGTAATATTTCCAGAGAGAGAGGAGGAGACAGTGTAGTCATGAAATAAGAATAGGGAGATATTTAAAAAAGGAGAAAAAGAAAAACACAAAGCACACAAAAGCCCTTTTACAGAGTGAAACTATAACAGCAGAAACAGAACAGGGACTACAAGGGAAAGGGTAGCAAAATTTCCAGAAAATAGAGGCAACGAATAACAAAATGGAATACAAGCCTGGGTGACATGGTGACGCCCCACCTCTGCAAAAACCACAAAAATTAGTGCGGTGTGGTGCCACGTGCCTGTAGTCCCAGGCACTAGGGAGGCTGAGGTGGGAGGCTCACTTGAGCCTCGCAGGCAGAGGTTGCAGTGAACGGAGATGGTGTCACTGCACTCCATCCTGGGCCACAGAGCAAGACCCTGTCCCCCCAAAAAAAGAGGGGGGAAACAGAGAACTACAAGTCCAAATGAGAAGAGATCAAGAAAGGAGAAAAAGATAATGCACAGAAGAGGAAATCAAAGATATAATTCAGAGTCAACAGAAACGAGGGGCAGGATGGAAGAGTTTAATGAACGTTCAGCAAAATGGACAAAAGCAAGCCTCGCTCACAGACTTCAGAACACAGGAGACAGAGACGACAGCCTACCAACTTCTGAAGGGGAGAAAGAATTTTTACAAACGATAAAAACTAGAAATGGCGTAGGATTTCTAAACAGCAACACGGAAAGCTAGAAAACAATGAAGAAACATCTTCAACATCCTGAAGAAAAATGATTTTGAGCCTTAAATTATATACCCAGGCAAGCCACGTGAGAGGCAGGATAAAGGCATTTTCAGACACGTGTCCTTGCAGAAACTTTACCTCGCACCTAAAGAAGAGAAGAAATCTAGGAATTGTAAAGATATGGGGGATCCGACACAAAAGTAAGCCAGAGAACTTTTCATAGTAACAAAAAAGCAGAAGCAACCCAAATGACTATCACCTGGTAAGTCAACAAGATGTGGTCTAGGCATGCAGGGGAGTTCTATTCAGACATGAGAGGACTGAAGAGCCAACTCACGCTGCAACACGGATAGACCGTGAGAGCATTCAGCCAGGAGAAAGAAGCCAGATCCAAAAGGCTGCAGATTACCCAATCCCACGTACACAGAATGTCCATAGGTCTTGGCTGCCAGGGTCTGGGGGTAGGAGGGATGAAGACTGACTGCTATAGGGTATGAGGTTTCTTTGGGGCACAACAAAAATGTTCTGGAATTAGAGTGGTGATGGTTGCACAGTTTGTGAATATAAAAACCACTGAGGGTAGGGGGTGGTGGCTCACACCTGTAATCCCAGCACTTTGGGAGGTCCAGGTGGGTGGATCACCTGAGGTCAAGTGTTCGAGACCAGCTGGCCAACATGGTGAAACCCCATCTCTACTAAAAATACAAAAATTAGCCAGGCATGGTGGTATGCGCCTGTAACCCCAACTACTCAGGAGGCTGAGGCATGAGAATTGCTTGAACTCGGGAGGCAGAGGTTGCAGTGAGCCAAGATCCCACCATTGCACTCCAGCCTGAGCAACAAGAGGAAAACTCCATCTTAAAAACAAACAAACACAAACAAACAAAAACCCAAAAAAAACCTCCACTGAAATTATGTACTCTCAAAGGGTGAGCTGTATGTCATGTGCATTATATCTCAAGAAAGTTTTTAAGAAAAAAACTGAGTGGAGAATGTGGGCCCACAAGCAGCAGAGTTCTGGCTCGAGTAGGCCAGAATGCACCAGGAGAGACTGCCTTGGGTGCAAGTGGGAGGCAGCTTGAAGTGCCTGAATGTACCAGGGGGATTTACACACTGAGGACGAACGTGCAGTTGAATTAAGTATTAACACCAGAGAAATCAAGAGATCATGCAGGAAAAACGATCATGCATCTCACAGCTGTGGAGAGCATTTCCAGTTATAATAATGTAATCACTGAATACTGATCTAACCAAAATGAGGATACGACTGTGCCAGAGGATGTGGAGCCGTGTGTGCGTTTTCTGAAGGTGGAGCAGTCAAAGACAGTTACCCTTCCTCTTCCACAACGAGAAATAGGTAACTCCCACAATTGAAAAATAAAAACGTGGCAACAGGCATGTTGATCAGAGATACGGAGGCAACAACCTAAAGCATGAGTGGAAAAGTTTCAAAGAGGGGCTTCTGAAGCGTGGGAAGTGGCAGACGGTGACAGCCAGAGGCCTCCTGTCTTTTGTAATAAAGCTAAGAGAACCAATGACTTTATCTATGTACCTGCAAAGTTTTGATTTAAAGACACAAACAAAATTATGAGTAAACTATGATTATATGTTAGTGATATGTAAACTATGTAATCAGAATTTGAGGGGAGCCTGCCCTTAGCCATGGGACTTAGAAAAGTCAGGTAAGGGAGCAGAGGAGCCCGTCGGCAGGGCAACCAGGAGACAGATGCCTTGGCAGGCACTGCACTTTCAAGCTGGCTGCAGCTGCTCAGCAGAGCCTGGCGCTAATACATACCCAAAATGGCAGACTCACAGCCCTGCTCTGCCCCTGACTCCAAATGATCTCCTCATCTTGGCCAGGCCCAGGCTGCTGCCCTCTGCAAGGAGGTCCTGCTCATCATGATTCATTCAATCTACTTCAAGTCCAATCAAGCCACTGGCTTCCTATCCCCAAGTCACCAGGCTCCTGTCCCCAAGGCATCAGCCCCTCTAGGACTATATTTAAGAAGAATCAGCAACCTTCAACACCGGGGTGGTAGAGATGCAGAAATAAGCTTTTTAACCTTGAAGCCTTGGGGAAAGACCCTGGACAGTCATGAATTTATAGAAGTTCTCTTAGCAACTAGCCAGGCAACCTTCCCTAGCAACTACCTGACCTCCTCGCTGCCCTGGTTCAGTTTTAGCAAGCATGCCAAAAACTTCAATTCCATGTATGAAATAATACAAAATTAAGCCTACCTATATCATACTTTTCTCATCAGTAGGCAGCTTCAAATATAGACCCCAGGCAGTGTGCAGTGGCTCACGCCTGGAATCCCGGCACTTCAGGAGGCTAAGGCAGGCGGATCACTTGAGATTAGGAGTTTGAAACCAGCCTGGTCAACAGGGTGAAACCCTGGTCTCCACTACAAATGCAAAAATTTTAAAAATTTTTTTAAATGCAAAAATTTCAAAAATTAGCCGGGCATGGTGGCACACGCCTGTAAACCCAGCTACTCGAGAGACTTAGGCAGGAGAATCCAGGAGGCGAAGGTTGCAGTGAGCCAAGATCACACCACTGCACTCCAGCCTGGGCAACAGAGTGGGATCTGTCTCAAAAAAAAAAAATGAAAAAAAAAAAAACAAAAAAAAAACAAAGATGGTTCCAATGCCCCCTTTCCCTTGGTATTCACATTCTTAAATAATCCCTACCCCTTGAGCATAGGCTGGACTTATTGACTCACCTCTAATAAACAGACTATGGCAGAAGTGATGGGGTTTCACCTCTAAGATGAAGTTATAAAGCCTGCTGCTTCTGTGTGAGGTGGCCTTTCTTGTTCATTTATTCTTATGAGGTCCGTAGGAGAACTCTCATTTATACATTTATACAAGAGAGCTCTCCTACGGAGAGAATCTCATGGCAAGGAACCGATGCACGCAGCCAACAGCCCCCATGAGCCACACGAGGAGCAGTGCGCCCTCCTCTAGTGGAGCCTTGGGACAACCGCAGCCTCCAACTGACACCTTGATACAGCCTTAGGAGAGACCCTGAGCCAGGCATGTGGCTAAGCCACACCCAGGCTGTCTATCCCGCACAAACTGTGAGACAGTAAATGTTTGTTGTTTTAAGTCATCTAACTGTGGGGTAATTCGTTACACAATAGTTATCTAATGTAGAGTCTTTAACCATTCCATAGTTACTTCTTGAGAGACCACTTTATTTATTATTTATTTATTTATTTATTTATTTATTTATTTTTATTTTATTTTGAGAGAGTTTCATTCTGTCACCCAGGCTGGAGTGCAATGGTGCGATCTCGGTTCACTGCAACCTCCACCGCTCCGGTTCAAGTCATTCTCCTGCCTCAGTCTCCTGAGTAGCTGGGATTACAGGAGCGTGCCACTACACCCAGCTAATTTTTTGTATTTTTAGTAGAGATGGGGTTTCACCATGTTGGCCAGGCGGATATCGAACACCCAACCGCAGGTGATCTGCCTGCCTTGCCCTCCCAAAGTGCTGGGATTACAGACATGAGCCACCATGCCCAGCCAAGAGACCACTTTAAATTAGACTGAGTTAGACCGTGAAGTTACAGAGACGGTGATATCATTCCATGTAGATGACATGTACAAAAAAAAAAAAAAAGAAAACTAGGAGGTAAATGTGCCATGTTGCTCAACAGCATAAGTATTAGTATTTACAAAGTGAGGGAATTGACTGAACAGGTTAGACGTCTCCCACCTCTCACAAAGGTGAGTATGGGGGGTCAAGGCGTGAGAGGCCATTCATCCCATGAGGCTAAATTCATTCAAGCACATCAGATTTATTTTCAAGTTGAGAAGGTTCATTTGCCTTGGGAGTAAAACAACATCTGGGTATTAAGCAAGGCAGCACAATTAAAGTCTGAGTAATGTCAAGTCATTTGAGAGACAAAAATAACAGATGACAACACCATTCTACACTCTTTGCACATGCCCCCAATAACCAATCAATTTGTAAAGAATCAATTGTGACCGAATTCTGAAAGTCAAATCTAAACAATAAATACAAACATTTGCAACCGATCAAACTACAACTTTTCTAAGTTGCATCTTCCCTGAGGGTGATCTATGAGTTTTAAAACTGAAAGAATGGGGCTGGACATGGTGGCTCACATCTGTAATCTCTGGGGCTTTGGGAGGCCAAGGTGGGTGGATCACTTGAGGTCAGGAGTTCGAGACCAGCCTGGCCAACATGGTGAAACCCCATCTCTACTTAAAATACAAAACTTAGCTAGGCATGGTGGTGTGTGCTTGTAATCCCAGCTACTCCAGAAGCTGAAGCAGGAGAATCGATTGAATCTGGGAGATGGAAACTGCAGTGACCCATGATTGCACCACTGCACTCCGGCCTGGGCAACAGAGTGAGACTCCATCTCAAAATAATGATAATAATAATGTAAAATAAAATGGAAAGAACGACAATTTAATACCCCAAGAGAAAAACATACTTCTCTATTCATGTCGATGATAGCTCGCAGTGACTTCAAAAACAGAAGGCTTCAAGACACTGGTTAGCAATGCAATCTGAAATGCATTAACAATTTCCACCCATATTCTGAGTTACCTTGACAGTGTTCAGAACTTTATATTTTGCCCTGGTCAAGGACTGCATGAAAAGTACACCTGCTAGAATCCAAGAAGACGGAAGCTTTCATCTATATGGCTGGATATTTCCATGTTCAATCAGAAACTTACATTGTGCTTAAAAAGCTCAAATAGAAAGATAGGTCAAAAAGCAAAAAGAAAGGCTGCATTTAATTTCCAATTTTCTAATTAACATTTGAAAACTATATCCATATATAACGGGGTGTCACAGAAATCAAAATAATGGTACTGCTTCAATTTATTTACATAGCACTGCAGATCACACAGTACTTTCACATCAGAATCTCACTGGAGCCTCCAAGCACGATGCAGCCTGGCCATTTTAATCTCGTGCCGAATGTGAAGATGGTGATGCTATTAACTGGGATTTCCCATTGAGCCAATCAACCTAGTTAACATCTACCTTATTCACGGGAAAAATCCACGCTCTACTTACTTGCCTGTACTCTGAATAGTCAGCAACTTTCTCCTGTGTCTCCCTGATGGCATAATTTTAAAAGTTCCACTCCAAATGGGAAAATAATGATTTGGCAAAAACAAGAAGCCTTCTCTCTCTCCATTCAAATAGACATGGAGACTGGGTTTGGTAGAAGTATACAGACATTGATGTTCAATAAGAACTAATTTTCATGCTCCAGAAAAAGCTGTGGGTTAGTCAGGACCATCAGCAGGTCATCTAAACTTAGAGAACATTCATAACTTTTCATCTCATCGCAGCCGGCCGTATCTGTTTGGGGGTATCTGTGTTAAGTTGTCTAAAATAGGTAGAAACAGTGCTGGGCTTGCTAGCAGGCACCAGAGAACACACAGGGTTTTCTGTCTAAATTAAGTGAAACTTCTGAGACCATGGAGAGCGGCATGGCAAACAGCATGATGAGGTTACTGTTTTGCTTTCAATGTGAACAAGCTGAGCATGACCCAGATGCAAACAGCGTGAGATGCTGCTGGCGAAAATAAAGAATCATTTTAAATTCCGAGATGGTTTCCTAGGACATTCGAATGCACACAATGAGGTATGCTCAGGTCCCATAACAACAGGCAAGGTTCTGTGTCTTAGGAAATTTGGGACACTTTACAGTTCCAAAGGAGAAAGGATCCTTCCGAGTCAGATGCCAATGAGGTCTACAAGACAGCAGGTACCCACAGAGTTCCAACAAAGGAAATGGTCTTCCTAACAGTAACATCCGCCATCTTCCAGCGCTCACTGTGGCAAAGGGAGAAACACGGGCAACAAGACCCTGGAGCTCTGCAGTGAAACAGATCCTGGGAGTCAAAGTCTGGCTCCACCGCTTAGCAGGGATGACTTTGAGCAAGTCTTTCATTTAGTTCCTACACAACCAGCTACTGAAGGTTTATTACCTGCCAGGTACCAGGCACTAGAGATACAGGGATATATCAAGGGGGGGAAAGGTGAGTGCCAATAAGAAGCTGACGTTCCAGTGAGGAGACTCAGAAACCCAAGAAGTGACTATTTAATATGCCAGGCCAGGAGAAGGGCCAGAGGAAGTTAAAGCGTGAGAAAATGACGGTGGAGAATGCTAGTTAAATAAGGTTTGAGGAAAGGCCTCTCTCGGGAGGCGCTGTCTGAGCAGAGACTGGGATAAGGCAGGGGAGTGAGCCCCACACAGCCCTAGAGAGAACGTTCCCAGAAACTGCAAATGCAAAGGGCCCAGGGTGGGCACCCATGTGTTCTACCAACAGTGAGGAAGCCCCGCGTGGCTAAAGGATAAAAGAAGGAGGGAGACATTGGCAGGAAATGAGAACAGAGAGGGGACAGGAAGGGTTTGCAGGCTATGGTATTTTATTCCGAGCAAAACAAGTAGCCCCTGGAGGATTCAGAAGAAGTCGGATGATTGGTCTTTTTTAAGGATCACTCCACGGGGTATATGCTGTGCAGAGGCTGGGAGGTCGAACCCAGGGAGTGAACAGCTCAGATCTCCCTCCAAAAGATAACCTGCCATTCCACTGCAAGGAATGCAGTTACCCAACAGCCTCCAGCTACAGCACCTTCCAGTTGTGCTGCTCTTCCCGGACATCCCTGGTCAACAGCTCAGCATACGTGGCTGCTCCCGCAACGTGAGGGAGGTTCCAGTGCCCTGCCGTGGTCTCCGGCTCCAGCACAAACCCAAATCCACAGGCAGCAATAAAGGTGCTAAGGGGCTACTGCCTATAGGCCCCCAGGAGCACAGCACGGCCTGGACAATTTAACAGTCCCGCTTGAGGCTTCAAACACTACGGCATGAAATCTCTATTTCAGAGCTGAGAAAATGGACGGCTGGGTTTTTAGAAAACCCTGTCAATGATGAAACCAGTGATGCAAACCCCAGCCTGCCTAATTTCAAAATCCCCCGCTTGGGACAGACATCCAAGGTCATATGTTAAACATCAAAGGGAGCCTACTCCCCTGCATGCCACACACATACACACACACAGTGTCTCTGTCTCTGTCTCTGTCTCTCTCTCATACCCATGCTAACATTTTTGGTTGTCCACTCATGATTTAAGAAAACTATAAACTTTAACCTTTCCAAAAAGTTGAAATCAAACGCTTTAAAAACACATTATACAAACCTACTTCCCAGGTAATGGATTCTCCACTAAAAAGCAAGGGGCTCCAGTGACCTCCAAGCCAAGAAAACACTACCCAAAAAGTACAGACTTGGCTCACTGTAATCCCAGCATTTTGGGAGGCTTAGGTGGGCGGATCACTTGAGGTCAGGAGTTCGAGACCAGCCTGGTCAACATGCTGAAACCCCATCTCTACTAAAAATACAAAACTTAGCTGGGCATGGTGACATGCACCTGTAATCCCAGCTACTCGGGAGGCTGAGGCAGGAGAATCGCTTGAACCCAGGAGGTGCAGGCTGCAGTGACCCGAGATCACACTAGTGCACTCCAGCCTGGGCGACAAAGTGAGACTCTATCTCAAAAAAAAAAAAAAAAGTACAGGCTTGACTGTATCCCTCAAGAACAAGACCAAGACCAAGACCAAGAACCATGTTGTCTGAGTGGCATATTCTTTTTCTATAACAGATGGAGAATTGCAGATGATCAATCGTGTGGGCAGAGACACAAGCCATCCCTGGGTTCAAATCTTGGCTCTGTCACAGTGACACTGTAATTCATAATAGGAAATACATCTATTTGATTTTGCAACATTTGCTGGCATACAGCTTCCAAAGTCCCTTGGAATCTCCCAAGTGACAGGTGGTGTTTTGCATGCTACCGAGATGACTGGTAGATGGGGGCCGCTGCATGGTCTCCAGAGAGGCTGGTTGGTCAGAAGCACAGGTGATAACACGGACTTGCAACTGGCATCTGAAGTAGGGGCAGTCCTGGGACTAAGAGCTTACCCTATGGGGTCCTGTCAGAACTGAATTGAACGGTAAGGAGCCCGGCTGGTGTTGGAGAACTGCCTGGCGTGGAGGAAACCTGCACACACGTGGCAGTAGAAATGGTGTGTTAAGAGTGGTGTGAGTATAAAAGGAAAAGCAACTTGGGGCTCGGTGTAGTGGCTCACGCCAGCAATCCCAGTGCTTTGGGAGGCTGAGGCAGGAGGATCGCTTGAGCCAAGTAGCTCAAGACCAGCCTGGGCAACATGGTGAGACCCTGTCTCTATCTTAAAAAAAGAAAACCCCAATTTGTTTTTCCCTACAGGTGTCACTAACTAGCAGATCTTGGACTCATGACTTCCTTTCTCTGAACCTCAGTTTCCTCATTTGTAAAATGGGGATAACGGTAACTCTTGGAAGAATTAAACATGAGAAAAACAGAAATTACTTTCCATTCTCACGTCAAGTGTCAAAGATATGAGAGTTTTCTTTTTTTTTTTTTTGAGACTGGGTCTCTCACTGTCACCCTGACTGGAGTGCAGTGATACAATCATGGCTTACTTCAGTCTTGACATCCCCGGGCTCAGGTGATCCTCTACCTCAGCCTCCCAAGTAGCTGGGACTACAGGCCTGTGCCACCAAACCCAGCTAATTTTTGTACCTTTTTTTTTTTTTTGGTAGAGTTGAGGTTTCTCCATGTTTTCCACACTGGTCTCAAACTCCTAGGCACGAGTGATCGCCCAACTGGGTCTCTCAAGGTGCTAGGATTATAGTCATGAGCCACTGTGTCTGGCCGATACGAGAATTTTTTAAAAAACAAATCCGAGAGTGAGAGCCTGCCCTCTTTTTAAAATCAGAACACCTCTCCATTAAGTTTCATGTCTCATGTGTCTTTCCTGAGAAATCTGCTCACCTGTTTCGAAGCTGCATCTCCCTTCCAAGAGATCAGCTAAATATATAACGCATGCACGGGGACAGCTGGGAATGGCTGTTGCATAAACTCAAAGCTGTCATCACACCCTTCCCCAGCCACAGTCCCATCTGCTCACGTGATGGAGCCCAGGAGAGGCTCCGATGGAAACTTCAGAGTTGTGTTCCTCCCTCTAAGTGAAAAGTAGTTTGTGACAGTGAAAACCACTTCTTTGCTGGAATAAAACACGTGGACAGCTGTGCCAGACAGGGTGATTTCCTGCCCTGAACCGAGTGGTGCAGAAGTATTTGCTCGAAAGAACTCTGGGCCCTAACTGCACTCTACAGACCCAAAAAAGGAAGTGTCAGCTTGTCAGCAAAGGGCCAGGGTATCATGGATCACCCCAAATGTTGTTTTAAAACAGCTCATTCCAAAAAAAAAAAACCGAAAACAAAAACAAAAAACAGTTCATTCCAAACAGCAGATGTATCTGGGTTCAAAAATTAAACTAGTAACAGAAATGCATGTAGTATGGTTCTATTTTGGTGAGAGTGGAAAGATATCATCCAGGTATGTACATGGTGGTCTGAGCACAAAGGACACTCAGGCTGTTAACTGTTGTGCCCTGTGGTATGGAGGGCAATAGATAGTAAGTGTTTTCATCCTAAACCTCTGAAGCATTTATTTATTTATTTATTTATTTATTTATTTATTTATTTATTTTTTGGAGACAGAGTCTCGCTCTGTCACCCAGGCTGGAGTGCAGTGGCATGATCTTGGCTCACTGTAACCTATGCCTCCCAGGTTCAAGAGATTCTCCTCCCTCAGCCTCCCAAGTAGGTGAAACTACAGGCACTTGCCATCACGCCCGGCTAATTTCTGTATTTGCAGTAGAGACAGGGTTTCACCATGTTAGCCAGGCTCGTCTCAAACTCCTGACCACAGGTAACCCTCTGGCTTTAACCTCCCAAAGTGCTGGGATTACAAACGTGAGCCACAGCACCCGGCCCTGTGAAGCATTTCTATTTGGTGCAATAAGCACATGTGACTTCTGCAATTCATTCTTAAAGCAGCAGAGTTACACATATAAGAGGCGGAAACTGTTTGTTTGTAAGGCCTGGGTTTATGAAACAAAGCTTTCCTCAGGAAATTACTGTGCAACCTGCCCTTAAGAAGAGAATCTTGGAATTTCAAAAGCCCATGCAGAGGATTTCACAGAACTGCCTCAATCCTAGGACTCTATGCCGTACCACAGGCAGTTAGATATGGCGCAGCTAAAAAACGATGCATGTCAACAGAGTGAGGACATGACACTGCAGAAGGCACAAGGGCTGGAGCCACACAGACCTGGGTTCAAATCCCGGCTCAGCCACTTTCTGCAAAGGGCTCAGCTGCCCGGCACACAGTCTCTTGCCCAGAACGAAGAGAATAATCACACCTTTCTTGCAGGTTAACATTAGAGGAGACATCGAGGAAGGGCTGAATCAACCAGAAGGGTACCTGGTCCAGAAAGCATGCTCCATGGATGGCAATGGTGGTGGAGGGCGCTGGAGTCATTAATAGAACATCAGATCATGACCTTGACCGTCTACCTAGATTAGAAGCTTCAAAAGGGCAAAAACTCCATCTAGTTTCTCAGAACCCATGAAACATCCACAGATTGGACTCTCATTCCTTCCTGACTGAATTACTGACCAATACCTCACTTAAGCCTGACTATAAAAACTTGGCAAAAAAAAAAAAAATTATTTATATATAAATAATAAATATATATATACACACATACACACACATATTATATTTACATATATATATATATATATAAACGAAGAAAAAATTTGTCACTCTCACTAGGGATGCCATCCAACTAACAAGGTGCATTTAACATGGCTTTATAATGTTTTCTCTTTATTTCTTTAAAAAGTTATTTTCTCAAATTATATAAGTAATATATGTTCACTGCAGGGAAAATATATATCCATTTTTAAATGTGTATGGCCCTTGTACGTATGCCAGACCCCTGCAAATCAAGGAATAGGGACAGGGTATAAATCCCAACAAGGCCAACAAGTTGTATGATAACCTGCTAGATTTCTAGAAAGCTCATTCTCTCTCATGGGGTCCATACAACCATTCAAGATGTTGGGGCTCGGCACAGTGGCTCACACCTGTCATCCCAGCACTTTTGGAGGCCGAGGCAGGCGGACCACCTGAGGTCAGCAGTTTGACACCAGCCTGGCCAACATGGCAGAAACCTGTCTCTACTAAAAACATAAAAATTAGCTTGGCATGGTGGTGGCTGTAATCCTAGCTACTCAGGAGGATGAGGTCGAAGAATCGCTTGTACCCAGGAGGCAGAGGTTTCAGTGAGCCGAGACCATGCCACTGCACTCCAGCTTAGGTGACAAGAGTGAGATCTTGTCTCAAAAATAAATAAAGTTGGACAACTGTCCAAGAAGAGAGGACATGACAATAATGATAACAACATCAGTTAATATTTAACCAGAGGCTGACCAAGTGCCCAGCACCATGGCAAGCACTTCACACGCTCTGATCCAGTTCATCTGGCCTCCCATTCTGCACACGAAGGAGCTGAGTCTACTGCCTTCAAAAAATAATACATAGAAACAGAAGGTAGTTTCATAGTTGCCAAGGGCTGCAGGGAGAGGGAAGTGACTGCAAATGGGAACAGGATCTCATCAAAACGTTCTGGAGTTGGATAGTGGTGATGGTTGCACAACTCTGAATACATGGAAAACCACTGAATTGTACACTTAGAACACGTGGACTGCATGGTTTGTGAATGCCATCTGTATTAAAACAATTCAGGCCGGGGGCGGTGGCTCAAGCCTGTAATCCCAGCACTTTGGGAGGCCAAGACGGGCGAATCACGAGGTCAGGAGATCGAGACCATCCTGGCTAACATGGTGAAACCCCGCCTCTACTAAAAATACAAAAAACTAGCTGGTGGCGCAGGTGGCAGGCTCTGCAGTCCCACCACCGGCGCCGGCGCGAGAACGGCGATCCGTGAGACCACCACGACTAACAATAAATCATCACGGTTTTGACGATGCTTGAGCCGATCGACAATGATCGATTCATAATACGACCGTGCCGCTGTCATCGCCGCATTTTGTGATCAAACCAACACCCATTCCACCAGCCTTTTGGCCGATCCTACCTCTACAACACCACCATCTATAGCCTCGTGCCTATCTCTTTGCATGCTTAAGTATTCCTTTGGATGGACTTCTAGAAATGAAGCTAAGGGTCAAAGGGGATGCAGTTTTAAATTTTGATAGCTGACAAATTCCTGGGAGTGCGTTCTGTGACCTGAACGGCCACCCTCATTTCCTAGAGCCTCCGCCTCTCATTTATCAAACCAAGGGAAGACTTTGAGTCAATTTTAGTTCTAACATTCATTTTAAACAAGATCCGAGGATGGATGACAAACAGCAAGCAGAGCTAGCACATACACAGACCCCAGCCTGTAGCAAACACTCACTCCAGCCAGGATGCTGCACAAGACCCGAGCTCAGCAAACACTCACTCCAGCCGGGACGCTGCACAGACCCAGCTCAGCAAACACTCACTCCAGCCGGGGACGCTGGGTGCACAGACCGGTGCCTCGCAAACACTCGCCCACGGGTCCATGTGCACAGACCTGAGCTCAGCAACACTTCACTCCAGCCGGGTCCGCTGCGGCACAGACCTCGGCTCGCAAACACTCACTCCAGCCGGGTCCGCACAGACCCGAAGCCAGCAACACTTCACTTCCAGCCGGGACGCTGCCCAGATCCTCTAAACACTCACTCTCCAGCCGGGCGCAGGCACAGACCAGCTCAGCAACACTTCCAGATGGGGGCACTTGCACAGACCCCAGCTCAGCAAACACCTCACTCCAGCCGGGTCCCAAGATGCACAGACCCGAAGCTCAGCAGCACCAGCCGGGGCGTGCACAGACCCAAGCTCAGCAAACACTCCAGCCGGGTCCGTACAGACCCGGAAGTTTCAGCAAACACTTCGCTTTCCAGCCGGGCGCAGGCACAGACCTCAAGCTCAGCAAACACTCCAGATGGGGGCACTGCACAGACCCGAGCTCAGCAAACACTCCAGACGGGGGCACTTGCACAGACCTGAGCTCAGAGCAAACATCCACTCCAGCCAGGGACCTGGCTGAGAAAGCCCCGGAGAGCAAGCAGAAGGAGAAAGGCACCAGAAAGTGGAATGCGCGCCAAGAGACCAGGAGGACATGGATGCCCCCACCCCACAGGAGAGAAAAGAGAAGCTCAGAAGGCGAAGACAAATCATCTGCAAGGGGCTGGGCTTTGTGGAGAGACTTCGGGACAACAACAGATAACACGGGCCAGTGCCTCAAGCTGCATGGGAACGAAGCCCAAAGCCAGGAATACAAAGCCCTCAAGGAGCACCAGGCACACAAAAGATGACGGATGAGAAGGCAGATGTTAACAAGAGAGGTTAAAAAAAAAAAAATCTCACACAATTCACGTTGGTAATCCAGAATCTATCCCTGTTCCGGGAACCTACAAGGAAAACAATGTCAAGGCTGGAACAAGGACGCCTGTAGCACCAGCAGAAGACGACTCATCATCCCGGAAACCCAAGGTCAAGGCAAAGTCTAATGTTTCAAGGGGATAAAAAAAGATACGTTTAAAAAAGAAATCACATTGAAAGCTCACTTCCCATATGAATTCTGAAGAATGCCACAGGGTCAGGTCACAATGGAGAGAAAAAAGGGGTCACAGGGAAGAGCTCGAGAAGCCTCCATGTGGCAGCTGTCTCCTGCGGAGACAGAGGAGAAGAGCGGAGGACACCACCGCACATCGGCAGGAGCAAAGACCTGAGCAGCTGAGTTCATGGGCCAGAGGCAGAGGACACGGGGGATCAGGGGTCAGCAGGGACTTTGACGTGGCGGTGACCCGAGCAGAGAGGTCCATTTTATCAGCATGGCTCAAAGGGAGACTCTGAACCACCCTCATCAAAGTCACATGGGGAGGGCTGGGAGAGAAGGGGAAAACTTGTCAGAATGCAGATTCATGGGTCTCCGTTCCCAGAAATGAATTCGGTAGATCTGAGATGAGGGCCAGGAATCTGCATTTTCATAACTATCCAGGGTGATTTCGATGTACCTTACCGTTTGAAGACCAGCATTAGGCAATGAGAAAATGTCCTAAACATAAGAAAAATCAGAAAATTTGGCCGGGTGCGGTGGCTCAAGCTTGTAATCCCAGCACTTTGGGAGGCCGAGACGGGCGAATCACGAGGTCAGGAGATCGAGACTAGCCTGGCTAACACGGTGAAACCCTGTCTCTACTAAAAAAATACAAAAAACTAGCCGGGCGAGGTGGCGGGCGCCTGTAGTCCCAGCTACTGGGGAGGCTGAGGCAGGAGAATGGCGTAGACCTGGGAGGCGGAGCTTGCAGTGAGCTGAGATCTGGCCACTGCACTCCAGCCTGGGCGACAGAGCGACACTCCGTCTCAAAAAAAAAAAAAAAAAAAATCAGAAAATGGGAAAACAATCATATTCAAGGGCTCTCATCTATAAAGCCACACGTGACCCTGGGCTGGCTTCAATCCGCTCCTTGGTCCTCTGAGCCACAGCTCTCACAAAAGCTGCGGGGAGTCAGGTGGTGGGGGGGTGTGCTGGAGGAGGCAGAGAAACATTCTAGCATCCCGCTTACCCAGCAGAACTAGGGCTTGCTCAAGCTGGAGGCAGGGGCAGAGAGGAGGAGGACAGACTCTTAGCCAGCGGCTAAGCCAGCAGCCACACGAAGCCAGCAAAGCTAATGCTGCCTCCTCTCAAAGATGGTGCAGAATGAACAGCCAGGTGGCCCAGCTGTGACCATACTGTAGTTTGAACGATCCCCATGTATACCTGGAAGCTGAGTGCATTTTTTCCCCCATGTGAGAAGACCTTGACATATTCAGAACGGTATAATAAATGACAAACTAGAGGCTATTTTGAAAGCCTATAGAGATTATGTACAGCCTAGACAACTTCCCAGATAATCTTAATTATGTCTAGGAACCCAAAGCAAGGAAGCTCTGGGTAAGTGGAGGGCAGGAGAGAGAGGAGGGGGAATCTGGGGAGGGAGGCGTGGCACTCCCGCCAGAGGGCTGAATCCAGCTCTCTGTCTGCGGATGGAACAACTCGTCTGTGGAGGATCTCTTTGTACCAGGCTATCATAGTGACAGAGAATGAGACAAGACATAAGTCCTCCTCTCACAGAGACTCAGGGAAATTTCCCAAGGGAGGCTGGAAGTCCTCCTCGGTGTCTTATTATATATTAGATAAAAAATAACAACGCTCTCCACACAGGGCACCTTTAACAGAGGAGACGTCTGATTCAGGAACTACCTCCCAAACCCTTACAAGTCCCACGTTTCCTCTGAGCTACTAAGATGGAAAGGCGGCGAAATACCATTCACTCTCCAAGAAGGCTCTAGAATTCTGATGCCACCGTTGCATTTGCTGCCCCAGTATATGCATGGTGAGCAACTGCCATGGGTCAGGGCCCTCGAGCCCATGGGGAGTGGAACATGAGAGGCAGTTCCTGCTGAGCACTTACATCTGGCTTGTAGCAAATGAGCAGATAAGTAAGGAGAATTTCCAGGAGTAACAATTTCTATGCAAAACGTAAACCGGAGAGGGTGCCTCAGGAGAGCTCCTGCAGACGTGGAGGCCGGGCCTCTGTGGGGAGACCTCAACCACACAGAGAACTGACTGGCTCGAAGCTCCGTCGTGGGGCCACCACGGGGGAATGTTCTGGCAAAGGGAATGGCAAGTGCGATGACATGGGAATGCGGGACTTCTTCCAGGAACAGAAAGGCCACTGTGACTGACAGAAGGTACACACAGAGATGAGGTGACAGGTCAGAGCGGGATGGCGGGTGGCGGCAGATGACATAGGACTGGAGGCTGCGGGGGAAACTTCACATCTTATTTTCAGGATGAGGCAAAGTCGGTGGAGGCCTTTCATCAGCGGAGCCGGGAGCTGTGATCTGTTTGCTGATTGCTAAAACACTCTGGCTGCTGTGTGAAGTGCGGACTGCACAGGAGACAGGATGGAAAGCGGGTGACCAGCTCCGGGCTCCAGTAGCATCCCAGGCAAGACTGTGGGGGCCTGACCCAGGTGATAGCAGTGAGGACAGTCATAAATGGCCATTCATCTCCAGGGTGTATTTTGGAACTGGCAGGACTGGCTATGGATTGTAAATGAGAGACAAAGTCTGCGGAAAAACACAAGATGACTCCTAGATTTCTGGTTTGAGCAACCCAGTGGTGGCACTTATGAGTGGGGGCTGGGCACGGTGGCTCGCATCTGTAATCCTAGCACTTTGGGAGGCTAAGGTGGGAGGACTGCTTGAGATCAGGAATTCGAGACCAGCCTAGGCAATGCAGAGAGACTCTGATGCTACAAAAAAAAAAAAAAAAAAAATTTAAATAAGCCGGGCATGGTGGTGCATGCCTGTAGCCCCAACTATTCAGGAGGCTGAGGGAGGAGGATCGCTTGATCCCAGGAGTTCAAGGCTGCAGTGAGCTATAGTTGTGCCACTGCACTCCAGGCTGAGTGGCAGAGAAAGACCCTGTCTCTCTTAAAAAAAAAAGAGAGAGAGAGAGATGCTTGTGGTAGGCAGAATGGCCCCCAAAGATGCCCATGCCACAAAGATGCTATGAATATGTTACCGCACATACCCAGAGAGACTTTGCAGATATAATGAGAGTTACAGACCTTGAGATAGGAGAGTATACTGGATTACCTTTGCGAGTCCAATCTAATAATGTGAGCCCTTAAAAGCAGAGAATGCTCTCCAGTTGAAAACAGAAGAGAGGGATGGCAGAAGACAACCACCGAGGAGACACAGGAGAAGAGGAAGTCAGATTCTAAGAATGAAAAGGACTCGACATGCCATTGCTGGTTCTGGGTTCTGGGGGCCTCCAGAGCTCAGGGCAGCCCCCAGCTGAGAGCCAACCAGAAGCAGGAACCTTAGTCATTCAACTACTCGGAACTGGATTCTGTCAACAACGGAGTGAGCAAGGAAAGGAATTCTCCCCTAGAGTCTATGGAAATGAATACAATCCTGCCAGCACCTCATTCAGCCCATTGAAATCCATGGCAGACTTCTGACCTCCAAATCTGTAAGATAATTTGTTATCAGTCATTTGTTGCCACACCAAAAGAAAACTAATACAATGGGGAAGACTGGGGAGAAACTGAAGGTTTGGTGGGAAAAGCAGATGTTCTGCTTTAGCTATAAGTCCAAGCGGAGGAGGCCAGTAGACAAATGGTTGTGAGCATGTGGAACTAAGCAGAGCTGTCAGTGGCCATTCCTGCCTCTTCCACCGTGATTCCCAGTAAAATGGAAGTTCCATATACCCAGGAACTCTGTCTTGATCCCCATTTTAAGTCAGACAGTAGCCTGGTACCTGGCACATAGCAGGTGCTTCATAAACAACTGCTGAGTGCTGGCTCTGCCTCTTCAAAAAAAATGCTCAGGAGGCTGGGCGCAGTGGTTCACACCTGTAATCCCAGCACTTCGGGGGACCAAGGCAGGCAGATCACTTGAGGTCAGGAGTTCAAGACCAGCCTGGCTAACATGGTGAAACCTCGTCTCTGCTCAAATACAAAAACTAGTTGGACATGATGGTACGCGCCTGTAATTCCAGCTACTCAGGAAGCTGAGGCAGGAGAATCGCCTGAACCAGGGAGGCAGAGGTTGCAGTGAGCCAAGATCTGGGTGACAGAGTGAGACTTCATCACAAAAACAAAATAAAACAAAACAAAAACAAAACTCAAGGAACAATCAACAGAGTGAAGAGACAACTTACCAAATAGAAGAAGCTGTTTGCGAAATAGGTCTGACAAGGGGTTAATATCCAAAATATAAAAGGAACTCAAACAACTCAATAGCAAGAAAATATAACCTGATTAAAAAATGGACACAGGATGCAAATAAACATTTCTCAAGGAAGACATCCAAACGGCCAGCAGGTGTATGACCAGCTGTTCAACATCACCAATCATCGGAGAAATGCAAATCAAAACCACAATGAGATAGCACCTCACACCTGTTAAGACGGCTGTTCCAAAACAGAAGAAAGATAAATGTTGGCGAGGATGGGGAAAAGGGAAACCTTGTACACTGTGGGTAGGAATGTAAATTAGCACAGCCATTATGGAAAACAGCAGGGAGGGTCCTCAAAAAACTAAAAATAGAGCTGCCATATGATCCAGCAATCCCACTACTGTGTATTTATCCAAAGGAAATGAAAGGAGTATGTCAGAGTTCTTTATCTGTGCTCTCATGTTTATTGCAGCACTATTCACAATAGCCAAGATATAGAATCAACGTGTGTCCATCAACAGATGAATAAACAAAATATGGCATATATACACAATGGAAAGCTACTCAGCCTTAAAAAAGAAGAAAATCCTGTCATTTGTGACAACATGGATAAACTTCGAGGACATTACGCTAAGTGAACTCAACCAGGCACACAAAGACAAAATACCACATGCTCTCACTCATACGGAGTATTAAAAGTCAAGCATAGAAGCGGAGAGCAGAATGGTGATTACCAGAGGTTCGGCCCGGGGCAGAGGAGTGATGGGGGGATGCTGGTCAAAAAGTACAAAGCTTCAGTTGGGCAGGATGAATGAGTTCTGGCGGGCTAGGGGATAGCGCGGTGGCTATAGTTAAGAATACTGGATTGTTGGCAAAACAAAGTGGCTCACACAAGCCTGGTCAATATGGCAAAATCTTGTCTCTACTAAAAAAAATTAGCCAGGTGTGGTGGTGGGTGCCTGTAATACCAGCTACTTGGGAGGCTGAGGCAGCAGAATCACTTGAATCCGGGAAGCAGAGGTGGCAGTGAGCCGAGATCGTACCATTGCACTCCAGCCTGGGCATCGCACCAAGACTCAGTCTCAAAAAAATAAAAAAATACAGGATTGTTTCCTTGAAAATTGCTAAGAGATTATATCCTAAATGGTCTCATCACCAAAAAAAAAAAAAAGTATGTGAGGTGATGAATATGTTTATTAGCTTGATTTAATAATTTCACAACATATAGATCAAAACAACACATTGTACACCATAAAGATACACAGTTTTTGTCAATGATACTTCAATACAGTTGATGGAAAGAAACCATTCCTGCTCCACGTCCCTGCCATTACTGCTACATTTCCTTACTCCTGTCTGCGGCCAAACTCCTGGAAAGAGCTGTCTCCACTCGCCCCTCCAGCCCCTCTCCTATTCTCTCAGCAGCGCTCTGCACTCAGGCCCTCACCCCTGCAGTCCACTGGCTGCCACCAGATGACTCAGGGAACCAACTGCACTTGCCTCATTTACCCCATCGGCAGCCACCACACAGCTGGGCTTTTCCCTCCTGCAAGCACGCTCTCACACGGCTTCCAGGACCCCATGCTCTTAGTCTCCTCCCTGGTCAGTCCTTCTCCATCTTTATTTTTTATTTTTTATTTTTTTTATTTTTTATTTTTTATTTTTGGAGATGGAGTCTCACTTTGTCACCCAGGCTGGAGTGCAGTGGCACAATCCCAGCTCACTGCAACCTTTGCCTCCCGGGTTCAAGCGATTCTCCTGCCTCAGCCTCCTGAGTAGCTGGGATCACAGGCACGCACCACCACGCCTGATTCATTTTTTGTATTTTTAGTGGAGACGGGGATGGCCAGGCTGGTCTCAAACTTCTGACCCCAAGTTATCTGCCTGCCTTGGCCTCCCAAAGGGCTGGATTACAGGTGTGAGCCACTGCGCCTGGCCTCCTTCTCCATCTCTTTTGCTGGTATCTCCTTTTTTCCACATCTTAACGTGGGAGGGCCGCAGAGCTCAGTCCTGGCCCACGTACACTCACTCTCTCGGAAATGTTATCCAGCTTTGGGGCTTTCAATACCCTCAATGTGTTCCATTCCGTACTGTGGGCCCCAGCATGCTAACTGAACTCCTGATACACACGTGCCTTCTGTCTCTCCGCAGAGGTTCCAATAGATCACACTCAGCATGCCTGGACCCAAGCTCCTGCTCGGCCCCCACAGAGTCATCCCCATCCTGGTTAGCAGCCTCCCTCCACACCCTTCTGGCTGCTTGGGACAATGCCTTGGAAGCATCTAGGTCTTTGGGTCATTTTTGTGGGTCTAGTGGTTCTAGAGGCATGTTCAGGGGTTCACTCAGGAGCTGTTCCCTAACCCTCCTGCCCCTCAGCAGCATGTGCCAGGCAAGTGCTTGAGACGAGAGAAGCAGAGGTGGGAGACAGTCATTCAGGCCATTACCTGTAGATCTTGATGTTGATTGTCGTCTGTCTCCCCCTAGCTAGAATCCAACTCCACATAGCAGGAATCTTTATCTGTTTTGTTCACTTTCAACCCAAGGGCCTAGTACAGGACCTGGCCCATGACAGGCACTGCTGTCACTCACACCTCACAGCCCATGTTCCTGGAAATCGTTCCAGCTCCAGCATCCACACAAGGCCAGGGACAGGCCACTTCTTATCATTCTCACTTCCTCATCTGGTCCCAGCCACTACTGCCTCATGCCTGGGCTCCTAGAACCACCCACCAGCTCTTCTCTGCCTCCACCCCTGCTCCCACACTCGTCTCCACAGAGCAAACTTCCAAAATCCTAACTCAGAGGCAGTCCCTCCTCTGCTCACAGTCTTCCAGTGGCCCCCTTCTCATTCCCACCTGTGGCCAGCCTCCCTGCCTACCAACCTCACCAGGCCCCAGGGGATGCAGCTGTCTAAAGCCTGTGTAGCTTCTCCGCCTCCTCTCTGCCTTGCTGCCTCCTTGCTGTTCCTTGGACGCACCAGGCACACTGCCACCAACCCCCTGCCTGTATTCACATGGCCAGTGCCCCCTCGGCAACTCTGTGCTCAGGCAGCGCCTTCTCAACAAAGTTCATCCCGTCTCATTTGAAGTCATGATCTCCCCACACTCCTGAACCTGCCCTATTTTGACTTTTGTTCCATATCAATTATCAGTTTCTGACACACTACACATCCTTAGTTTATCCTATTTGTTGATTATCGTCTGTCTCCCCCTAACTAGAATCCAGCTCCACATAGCAGGAATCTTTATCTGTCTTGTTCACTTTCAACCCGAGGGCCTAGTACAGGACATGGCCCATGACAGGCACTCAATAAACACAGCATTGAAAGGAGCTATGAATTAACAAAAGATCTACATCAAGGCAAATGCATGGTTACCAACAGGTAATGACCCGAATGACCATCTCGCCACCTCTGCTGCTCTCATGTCAAGCACTTGCCTGGCACATGCTGCTGAGGGGCAGGAGGGTTAGGGAACAGCTCCTGAATGAACCCTTGAACATGCCTCTAGAACCGCTAGACCCACAAAAATGACCCAAAGACCTAAATACCAATAGCTTCTCTATCTGGGTCTGGAAATTTCCCAACACAAGAACCCTCCCTCACTCCTATCCCAGCTGCCAGTCCAGGTCATGAAAAAGATGGCTTGGGATGAAGGAGTGGAATTTGTTAAGCTGGTGCTAAACTGGGTCTGATGAGCAATTAGACAGCTGGAAAAGCCAGCTGCTCCCTCGCTGTGGGCACCGTGCCGCTTGGAGAGGCAGCTGGCGGCCCACTAGAGGCTCCCCGTGGCTGGGCGCCCAGAGCCCCTCCAATGGCGGCTGCCTCTTAGTGGTGTGAGCCAGGGAGGTGGAGTGGACACCAGGCACCTCGGCACCACAACGGGACTGCCAGAACCAGGAGGAGGCAAGCTGTGATGACAGGAGGTCACCTGGTGCAGGCAGGAGTGAGAAAGGGCACTGATGGAACCGGGAAAAGCACACACGTTCACGAAGGCAAAGCCTAAATAATGTGATTATTATTGGGTGATGATGATGACTTCAGCAAGCACTTCCTATGAACTTAGTATGGCACACTGCCTCACTGAATTCCATCAGTACGAGGAAGCGGGTGTGTTCCCCTATCTTAGAGACAGGAAAACTGAATTCCTGAAAGGTCAAAAAGCCAGTTGCTAAAGAAGAGGGGCAGGGGCTCAGAGGGTCCAGAGAAGATGAGAGGTAGCCGTCAGGTGGGAGGCCAAACCAGACCTCTCTGGCAACTCCAGCTTTCCAGCTTTCAGCCAGGGGATTCAAATGCTTTTGGACAGGAGGATAGAGGAGGAAGATGAGAGAGTTTCATTTACATCTGTCACTTTGAAGCTGGTGGAGGTAGCTTGTGGACTGTTTCCTTTGTCGCGCAATTCTGTTTGCAGAAACCCTTGTGGATTTGGGGAAAGCTGGTAAGCGCAGAAGAGATGATTTGTGGGAGTAAACTGGACTTGGGAGAAGACTGCGATTTTCTTGCAAGGAAATTAGTTATGGGACCCAGGCGTGGTGGCTCATATCCGTAACCCACTATTCAGGAGGCCAGGGTGAGAGGACTGCTTGAGGCCAGGAGTTCGACGCCAGCCTGAGCAACATAGCGGGACCTCATCTCTAACAAAAAGTTTTTTAAAAAATGACTTCACATGGTGGCACACACCTATAGTTCTAGCTACTGGGGAGGCTGAGTAAAGACGACTGCCTGAGTCCAGAAGTTCAAGCCTGCAGTGAGCCGTGATCGTGCCACCACACTCCAGCCTGGGTGACAGAGCAAGACACTGTCTCTAAAGAAAAAAAAACTAAAACAAATAAAATTAGTTATGAATTCATGTTTGTTTTTTTGTTTTGTTTTTTGTTTTTTGTCTTTTTTGAGACAGAGTCTTGCTCTGTTGCCCAGGCTGGAGTGCAATGGCACGATCTCAGCTCACTGCAACCTCTGCCTCCCAGGTTCAAGTGATTCTCCTGCCTCGGTCTCCTGAGTAGCTGGGACTACAGGCACATGCCACCACGCCCGGCTAACTTTTGTATTTGTAGTAGAGACAGGGTTTCACCATGTTGGACAGGCTTGTCTCGAGCTCCTGACCTCAGGTGATCCGCCCACCTCGGCCCCTCAAAGTGTTGGGATTACAGGCGTGAGCCACTGCGTCCAGTGTATGAATTCTTATATTGCTGGCTTGTGCATCATAAAGGTAAAATCATTAAAAATCCTCAATAATGGTCCACTGAGGGTCAATAATATTAATAACCATAATGGCGATGACATTTATTAGCAGTTTTTTTCTGCTGTTCTAAGTCCTTGCCACACATTAGCTCATTTAAACCTGCGAAAAGCTCTTCTGAGGCAGGAGCTATTATCACGTCCACTTTACAGATGAGCCAAGTGAGGCACAGACTTTACAGGCACTTTGCTCAAGGACAGGAAGCCAGCAAGTGGCACAGCCAAGACTCCAACCCAGGCAGTTTGCCTTGAGCCTATGCTCCCAACAAAGCGGGATCTTGGTGATGTCCTGAGCAGCCTGGCCACAGGGCCTGCAGCCCAGAGGGCAGGGCCCTGAAGGTGAAGAAGGGGCCATGGTGGAGCTCTGAGGAGCAGCCAGCAGCTATCTATTTCGCCATCCTTCCCAGCACCTCACAGCCTGCAGGAGTAACTGCAGTACCTGGCTCAGGGATCTGTGCACCAGCCCAGGGGGACTTCAGGCAACTGGAGCTCCCCAGGAAGAGGCCAAGCCACCAGTCTGTCACTGGATGCGGAACAGGTTCTTCTAGAAAACCCCTGTTTGTCTTTCTGCACTGAGCTCAGATGCCACCTCCTTCAGGAAGCATGCCCTAAGCCACCCAGGACAGCTCTGCTCTCTGGACCTCACACATGGGGCAGTTACAACCCAGTGTTTCAACCACCTGGGCACAGATCTGCCTGCTTTTCACCTCTGGTACAAAAATGAGCGCTTAAAGAATGGAAACAAATAATAGCCTGCTCCCGAAACACAACCCAAGGACTGCATCAAGCTCTGCATCGTGCTTCAAGCCAGCACCCAGTGGAGCAAGTAAGAGGTAAGTGGGTAAGATGCTAGCCTGACGGGCACATGAGCCCTGCAGAAAAAGCTCCCAACACCTTGATCCGCAGCTGTGCTTCCGGCCAACTAACACCTACCTTAAAACCCTCTTCTCCCTGACAGGGCATTCCAACATGACGCCAAATGGCCCTCAGCCCGGCTCCCACCCCGTGGCTTCTCTCCTGGGGCTCTGACTTGTATCTCTTCCTCTGACACTCATTTCTACAGACTGAAAATTGCAAATGAACCACTATATATTTAGCTCCCCATGGGAACTGGGCAGGAGCTCTGCCACCTTCTGTATGTTTCTAGGCTTTCAACCCCCATGCTCGCTCTTGTCTCTGGGCCTTTGCACATGCTCCTCCACCCGCCTGGAACCCTTTGCCCACCTAAGTCTGTCTAACCCTTCAAGGCTGGTTTTATGTAGGTTCCTGCAGGAAGCCCTCCCTGCGTGTCCCCACCACAGCCCCGGTGATGGGCTCCCCTGGCACTGGAGCTCCCCAACGTGGCAGAGCCCATGCTTTATTGAGATTGCTCCTTGACCTGTCGATCTGCCCTCCCCACCTCCTGCAAACTCCAGGAGGGGATTCTCCTGTATCCCAGAACCTAGCAGAGGGCTGGGACCCAGCAGGGGTTTAATATTAAATAAGAAAATGAACGGTGTGAAAGAGTAAGTAAAGGAATACATGAGTAACGGGGACTGGGACAGTTCAGCACATAGATGGGTTTTGGTCACCCAGTAGCATATACAGTGTTTCCTATGCACCAAGAAGTAGTCTAAGAACTTTTACATGTATTATGCACCTAATTCTCAATGATCTCCCTGTGAAATACCCTCCACCTCATTTTGCACATGAGAAAAACAGAGGCGCAGAAAAGCTCAGCAATCACCCTGCGGTCCTATCAATGGAGAGTGGTTAAGTGAAGACTCAGACCCAGCAGGCTGGTTTTACAATCTGTCCTTTCACCTACCTATGATACCGCCAGTGGTTAGACCAGTGGCCTGGCCTGACTCCCACCTCCTGGGATCCACACCCTTGAGCAGTCCCCCTCCTGGAATGACTCTGGGCCTGGCCATGTGACTTACTCTGGCCAGTGGAGTATTTGCAAGTGTGAGCCTAGCAGAGGTTTGATAAGCCTTACACGTGGGCTTGTCTTTCAGGATGCTTCCTCTTGGAACTCTGAGACCACCGTGGCATGAATAAGCCCAAGCCAGCCATGCGGGGATGCGATGTGAAAGAAAATGGCAGGACTCAGCCAGCAGCCACAGCCAAGGACCCAGACACCATGGCCTTCATTGAGGGGCCCAGGCCTTTCCAGTCATTTGAGCCATGAGCTGAGGCCTCAGACATCATGGAGCACAGATGAGCTGTCCCCACCACAGCTGCCTGAATCATACAATCTGCCTGAACTCCTGACTCACCCAACGGTTAGTAACCAAAATCAGGGTTGTTTTAAGCTACTCATCTTGAGAATGGTTTGTTAAGCAAAAGTAGTTAAAGAAAACATCTCCTTACTATGAGAAACAGAATCATGTAGATCCAGCACGGCACTTCCCAGGCACTCACGCAATCAGTAAACATTACTACAGCATGCTCCACACTAGTCACTGTTCTGGACACCAAGACTCAGTAGAGAATAGAAAAGTCCTTACTCTTAAGGAACTTAGATTCTACTGGGGGAGTCAGACAGACCAACAGACGAATGCATTTTTATATCATGTGCTGCTAAGAGCTACACAGAAAAATAAAGCAGTGCCAGAAGTGCCATTCTAGATAAAATGACCTCCTGAAAAAGTGACATTTAAGCAGAAACCTGGCTGGGCGTGGTTACTCACATCTGTAATCCCAGCACTTTGGGGTCAGAGGAAGGCGGATCACTTGAGATCAGGAGTTCAACACCAGCCTGACCAACGTGGACAGACTCCCATCTCTACTAAAAACACAAGAGCTAGCCAGGCATGGTGGTGCACACCTGTAATCCCTCGGGAGGCTGAGGCAGGAGAATCACTTGAACCCGGGAGGCAGAGGTTGCAGTGAGCTGAGATGGCGCCACTGCACTCCAGTCTGGGTGATAGAGTGAGACTGTCTCAAAAGAAAAAAAAAAAAAAGCAGAGACCTGGATGGAGAGAGGAAGAGAGCCATGTAAAGACCGGGAGGAAGAATGCCAGGAAACAGAGGCAGCAAGAACAAGGGACCTCCCAAGATGCAACAAGATGAAGAACAAGGACTGGGCGTGTCTGAGGGAGGAGGAAGAGGCCAGGGCCGGATCCTGTGGAAATGAGGGCCACACTCAGGGCATGACTGTGTTCCAGGTAGGAAGGGAAGCCTTAAAGGCCAGAGGGCCCAACAGCGACATGAGCCAACTTCTATTTTCAAAGGACCACCTGGCTACAAAGAAGCCTCACGGGAGAGGGGCACCACCAGAGTGAAAGCAGGGAGGGCAGCAGGAAGGCTGCTGCGACAATCCCAGCATCTGATGACGGCGGGCCCGGGGAGGTGGGAGGGCTGCAGCAGAGGGGAAGAGAGGTCAGCCCTGCCCTTGTTCCATGGTAATCCTACACAGTGTGCGGTAAACACCACACTGTGCATTATCTTCCTTTCTCTGGGATAAAAGTTAGATTTACTGTCATTCTTGTATGACTGCAGGGTTGGACTAAGAAGCACGTGTGGTCATAGCTGATTTACTTTTGAAAGACCCTCCAACAGCACCTCCTGAGAATGCCATGTAAGGAACCCAACCTTAAAATTTTAAAAAGTTAAAAACTAGTCTGGAGGCCGCTGGGAAGTGGGACTTTTTAAACCTTAATTGAAGCTGAAAATAAACTAAACAACATTGAGATGCTCCACTGGGTCACGCCACTACGAAACACAGGCCCTGCTGAGCGCTTGGTAAACAGAACTTGGACCCAATGGCTCTCCAGGAAGAAACACTGTGCCCGTGTCAATGACAGGCCCCCGGTTCCTTTCTCACAACAAGTCACTGCGTATTGCAGTCACTCACTCATTTACTTCATCTGGAAGAGGAGCTGCTGTAAGTCAGAAGATATTTATTTTTACCCACAGAATGATTTTCAGGGAAAAACAGGAGGAAATAGACTGTGCAGGCCATAGGAAAATTAAGTAAAGGTAGAAAGGCTAGAGGAGGAATAGAGCCTGATAATAGAGTTTTGTTGAAAAATGCAAACCATAGATTCCTGGTCTTGCCCACTTTATCTCCCACACCTCTCCCATATCCTTTGAACTTATTTTAATTCCCATCATCTCCACCTGAAGAGCCAGCCTCCATCCCTTACTGACTGCTATAACGGCCAAATGGTCACCCCACACCAGCCTCTGCCTTCCTGAATTCTCTCCCCATTGTATACGGAAGGTGATCAATTTAAAACACAGGGCTGATACTGCCAGCCCTCTATTTAGGAGTCTTCAAAGCTTTTCTATCTTTCTTAGGATAAAGATCAAACCCTTCCAGGGACCTATAAGGCCCTACTCCTCTCACTCTCTGAGTTCAAGCAACACAGGTCTCTTCTCAGCCTCCTGACGCCCTGTTTCCCCTTATGCCTCTGGCCTTCCCCATATCCAAGGCAAGGTGACAAACCTGCCGAGGGGAGGAGACACCTTCCTGTCCCACAGACCTGAGTTCCAACATGTCTTCCACAAGAAGCCATGCCCGACCCATCCCCAACATCCAGACCTCAGAAGACCCTCTGCAGCTGTTACTATTGCCAGCGACCGCCATGAGCCTGAGGTCATTGTTCTAAGACTACCACCAACTGACCCTTCTGTGCTGGTCACATATAAAGGCTGACCTTTGACTCGAGGACTCAACCATGAATGATCAGGGTTAGCACTGGATTTTGTTTTTGATGTCCTTTTTTTTGGAGACAGAGTCTCGCTCGTCACCCAGTGACACGATCTCGGCTCACTATAATCTCCACCTCCTAGGTCCAAGCGATTCTCCTGCCTCAGCCTCCTGAGTAGCTGAGATTACAGGAGTGTGCCACTATACCCAGCTAATTTTTGTATTTTTAATAGAGATGGGGTTTCACCACATTGGCCAGGCTGCTCTCAAACTCCTGACCCGAAGTGATCTGCCTGCCCCGGCCTCCCAAAGTGCTGGGATTACAAGCGTGAGCCACCATGCCTGGCCGATGTTTCTTTCTTACATGCAGACATTGAGGATATTAGCACTGTTTTTAATCCAGAGACTAGTTCCAGCTGTGACCACCCAAAAAGGAGGAGAAAATTATGAGCTGTCTGCCTGCAGCGCTGCATGTCAGCTGCACTCTCTTGCTTCCTGAGACCTTATTTCCATGTTAATATACATCAGCCTCAATTACAGACTCCAACGGAAGGATAACAACGTTGACATAGGTTGACACCCTCTTGGTCATCACCTGTGCTTTATGTGGAAAGCAGTAACAGAGATAGAAACACAGCAGTCGCTATTTGTGGAGTGCTTCCCACACACCAGGTAGGGTGTTAACTTTTGTTGACTTATCCACTCTGTTGAAAAACCTACTCATTAAGCGTTGTTAATATCCCTAGCTCACAGAAGATGATTCTGGGGCTTAAGGAAGTTACTATCCCACAGTCAAATGACTGATAGGTCCAAACACGTAACCTGCAGCCCCAGTGCCTTCCAAACAACCCAGTTCCTACAGCAGAAACTCTGTGTTTCAAGCACTTCATCTCTCCCTACCCTCACCATCATCCACTAAACTGCCTGCCCCAGAGCTGCCAACACAAGTGTGTTTTCAGCCAAGGAAACAGATGCCACTCCTGCAGGAAAAATCCTTGTTTCAGAATTCATTGACCAAGGCCTGTGACTAGTTCCATAAACCAGGAGGAGGAGTGGCGGCAAGGGAAGCTAAATCACAACCACGGGTTTTTGTTTGGTCAAAAAGGAATAAATAAGTAAATAAAGTTAAACTACAATCACTCTATTTTTAAAGATGTTTAAGAGACTTTCCCCCCATAAATATAACTAGAAGAAGTCAGCATCTCCTACATTACAAAAAAAATGTAAGCAGTTGTCACTGTAATTCGAAACCCAAGCAGATGACATGAATCTAAACAAAGTAATGAGAGTAGCAGTCACCCTTACTGAGCGGTTTACACACCCTGTCACTGCATGTTAAATATACGTATCATGTACGTAACATCTCAACAACCTTGTGAGGGAGCTTCTCATCACACCATTTAACAGATGAAAATACTGAGACCAGGGGATGTTAAATAACTCAGCTGAGGTCACACAGCTCACAGGGAAAAATGCCAGGATTCCACCGTAAGAACGACCAATTTCAGAGCATATGCTCTCAACCACTACTTAAGGAATCCAACCACAAAAATCTTGCCATTGTTCAATTTAAATATACCATTTACAAGTAATTTTTGTGGGTGGGGGGACATCGATGTTTTCTATCACTGTAAGAAAAATATGCCCTTTCAGACTTATTTTTAAGGCGATACTACCACCACTTAGGTAGATCCTACCTGAGGCTTCATCGAACAAATATTATAATTAGATCTGCTAATAAACTGCCACAACAAATCTGAAAGGAGAAATGTGACTGTTCTTTTGAGAACACAAAACTGTCATTTCAAATTAAGTAACAGTAACAAATGGTGAGACATGTGACTCTGTCAGCAAGGCACATCTGTGTTTGAGCATTAACCTGGGATCTTCCTTGTTAACCATCCACACCACTCCCTCCAGCTTAAAGATGCTGAAGTGTTTCTCAAACAATGGTAAACCATCCTTCATTTCGATACCAGGGCTCTGATCAGTACTGAAAAGATGGTTTTGCTTCCAAGAAGCACACAAGAAACCCTCCATTCTGCACAGGTGATTTGGAGATTTTTTTTTTTTCCTTTGAGATGGAGTCTCACTCTGTCACCTAGGCTAAAGTGCAGTGGCATGATTTCAGCTCACTGCAACCTCCACCTCCCAGGTTCAAGCAATTCTCCTGCCACAGACTCTGGAGCAGCTGGGATTACAGGCACGCACCACCACGCCTGGCTAATTTTTGTATTTTTAGTAGAGACAGTGTTTTTCCATGTTGGCCAGTCTGGTCTCAAACTCCTGACTGCAAGTGACCTACCCACCTCAGCCTCCCAAAGTGCTGGGATTACAGACATGAACCATCACGCCTGGCGTGCATGATTATATCAGGAAAAAAGCAGTCCTTTCTTCCATTCTCAGAATTCTAGACTCCACTTTGGCACCCTAAGTCAGGGATCCCCAACCCCCAATGGCCTGTTAGGAACCAGGCCACACAGCACGAGGTGAGTGGCGGGTGACTGAGCATTACCGCCTGAGCTCCACCTCCTGTCAGATCAGAGGTGGCATTAGACTCTCAGAGGAGCATGAACCCTATTGTGAGCTGTGTACGCATGGGATCTAAGCTGAGTGCTCCTTATGAAAATCTAATGCCTGATGATCTGAGGTGGAACAGTTTTATCCTGAAACCGCCACCCCCACCACCAGTAGAGTAATTTTATTGGTGAGAACCTAACCTCTACCAGAGCCACAAAGGACTCCATGACATTTGACATTGGTTCCAGACATGCTGAATGGACTTATGCAAAGACACAAAGTCGTAACGGTTATTATCCTACTTAATCCACGTGAGTCTCTGATGCAGGTGCACCAGGAGGTACTTCTGTCTGAGCAGAGAAGCAACCTGATCCTCTGACAGGGTGAATGAGCCCACCAGGCTCCCATGAGGGTAGAACCAGGCCTGCAATCCAGCCTCTGATGTCTTCTAGATGGACGGACCTGATACCCAACCATACAACTATTCAACCCAATTACATGCCCCACAGATGTCTGGGCCAAAATAGGGTAGCAGACTGGTTCATTAAAAAATTGTCTTCCCCCAAGCTGGTCCCTGTTGCCCAAAAGGTCGGAGACTGCTGCCCTAAGAGATCAAGAATAACCAGCAGGATCTACCAAAAGTTAGCTAACAGTCTCACACCTTACTGAGTCCCTGAGCCTAATGTGCTCTTATTAAACATTCTTCATAGAGGCATCAAATACTTACCAACTGCAGGAGACATCAGGTGTGTAAGAGAGGAATGGCAGGGCGGCAGAACAAAAGCGGCACAGGTTCAGAGGTCAGACAGGAAACCTGTCCAGGCTAGGGGGTCAGACTTTGGTCACCCGGAGCACATGAAGCCCAACCCGGTATCTGGCATACGCCCTAGAATGGCATCAAATGCACATTTAGCTTACTCGCTGTCAACTACATGCATGAATCAGTGTGTGCACAAGAGATGCCAGGGCTGCACTGAAAGATACGGAAAGAGCGAGAAGACAAATCATGTCCCTGCTGTGTGCCACTCCCACAGTTCCATTCTTCCAGCCCACGGGCCAGGACACGTGAAAGATGGACGTGTGAACTGCCACTCCCCAGGAGTCTCCAGAGCCAAGGGCTTCTCCAAAGATGAGGCTCCTGCTGAACTGAGAGACGCGGTAGGGTTTGCAGGGTGGGGGATCGTTGGGCATGATGGCCCACACCTGTAATCCCGGCACTTTGGGAGGCTGAGGCCGAAGGATTGCTTGAGTCCAGCCTGGGCAACGTGGCAAAACCCTGTCACTACCAAAAATACCAAAAAAAAAAAAAAAAAACCTAGCAAGGCATGGTGGTGGGAACCTGTAGCACCAGCTACTTGGGGTGGGGCTGAGGTGGGAGGATTGCTTGAGCCTGGTAGGTTGAGGCTGCAGTGAGCTGTGATCATGTCATTATACTCCAGCCTGGGTGACACAGTGAGACCCTGCCTCAAAAAAACAAAAAACAAAGAGAAAAGAAAAGCCGGCCAAATGAGACACAGCTGAACCCCTGGAAGGAATGCTCTTCTCTGGGAAACTTAGCCGACTAATTCTTCTCCGGCCACTCACAGACAGAGATGGATACTTTCCAGATAAGAGACAAGTGGACTATGAACATCGAGACTCATAGGATTCAAGATGAGGACTGAATGTAATTCCTCTTCTTAAAAAAGAATATATATATATATAAAATAATATATATATAATGTATATTATATATATAAAATATATATATTATACTATATAATTAGATTTTCCTATGACAACGTAATGTGCGCATATATACATATATATATACACACACACACACATATATATATATCAGGGCACTGGTAGCTTCCTTCTCCTCCCAAGAAATCAAACAAGTAGGGTCCAAGGCTGTACTCCACCACTCACAAGGAATTATTCTTAACATTTACTGTATATCAAACTCAGACTCCACACACCCAACTTCTAGGAAAGAGCACCCATTTTTTGCTTGGGAAGCCAATTCTCCCCAGCTCTCACACTCCACTGACTGTACCCCAGGCCTGACTCCAACCCAGCTTAAGGAGTGGCATGTGACTTGGGCCTGGCCACTCAAGAGCTGGGCAACCTCCCTGGCCAGCTATGGGTTCTTAGATGAGCATGCTGGAGTCAGCGCAACTCCGGGAACCTGAGCACAGTCTCCTGACACAGAGGCAGGAGCCCCTTTTCCACCCTGAACATGAATTAGAAAGTTCTGGAACTGCTGCAATCATCCTCTAGCCATAAGAAGAGATAAAACTGTCTGATGATGGATCCATCATGGATGAAACTAGTGTTGAGACAAAGAGATGGGGAAATAAAGATAGGCCAGGGAGGCTGGGTGTGGTGGCTCATGCCTATAATCCCACACTTTGGGAGGCCAAGGCAGGCAGATTACTTGAGGTCAGGAGTTTGAGACTAGACTGGCCAACATGATGAAATCCTGTCTCTACTAAAAATACAAAAATTAGCCAGGTGTGGTGGCAGGTGCCTGTAATTCCAGCTACTTAGGAGGCTGACAGGCAGGAGAATCACTTGAACCTGGGAGGTGGAGGTTGCAGTGAGCTGAGATCATGGCACTGTACTCCAGCCTGGGCAACAGAGACTCCATCTCAAGGATAGACCAGGGAGACAAATACAGACCAACAGACCAACACAGAGACAGACTAGGTCCCGGTAACACCAAGTCCTTGATCATGCCATTGTCTGATCAAGACAAAACTTCTGTTAAATCAATCAATAAACCCCCTTTTAATGTAAAACAGTCATTTTCAGGGTTTCTTGCTTCAATTTTAAGCCAATTATCTTTTTTTGTTCACAACAATGAATTCTAAGAGACCACCAGGACAATCCCAGACAAGAATTTTACTCAATACTCATTACTCCTCTTAAAAGTAACCCAGGCAGCTTATAAAATTATAATTGGAATCCTAGTTAATTATTTTTCCACTGGAATCGAGGTTTAAAGCTTATCTAGAAAATGAGCAAATACAAATAGTTAATTTTTTCAAGAAAAGCAAGCAGGGACTTGTTCCAACAATCATGCATACTACAAATGGAAGAAATTTCACACCAAAAAAGTCAATGGATTTGATTAGGTAAAAATTAAAAACCACTACGGGTCAAAATAATTATGCAGAAAAAGTAAAAGAAAAAGATTTGCCACAAGAATGAGAAAGATGGCCAGGCGCAGTGCCTAACGCCTGTAATCCCAGCACTTTGACGGGCCAAGGCAGGTGGATCACTTGAGGTCAACAGATCAAGACTAGCCTGGCCAACATGGTGAAAGACAGTCTCCACAGAAATTAGCCTGGTGTGGTGGCAAAGGCTTGTAATCCCAGCTACTTGGAAGGCTGAGGTGGGAGGATCGCTTGAACCTGGGAGGCAGAGGCTGCAGTAAGCTGAGATTGCGCCACTGCACTCCAGTCTGGGTGACAGAGCGAGACTCCATCTCACAAAAAAAGGAAAAAAAAGGAATGACAAACAAATGGTATTTTATAAGAAGCACAGCCGCATCAAAGAACATCTAAAAGAAACAAAAACTGACAGAAAAAAATCAAGATCGTTACAGACTCAATACTAAAAAACTAACTGACGGCAAACAAAACAACAAATGGTCAATAGTCTCGGAAAAATTGAAACACGGTAGAAATACAAAATAAAACTTGCAATCAAATTAGCAACTAAAATGACAACACCCTGTACCAAGTAGGGTAAGGCCTGTCAGGCACACCCGTACACAGCTGGAGTCAATATATGTTTTTCTGGGAAGCATGTTGACAGTCTTTGCCAAGAACCTTAAAGGACCTAGCAATTCTCTTCATAGGAGCTGACCCTAGAGAAATAATTAGAATCATACACTAAAATGTGGGTATAAAGATAGTCACCATGGCAGTAATAACAACAACAAACGACTTAAATGCCTAGCCGTGGGAAGTTATCAGAGACATCATGCGGCCGTTAAGGCTGCTCAGAGAAAATATTTAAAGACATAAAACAGCTCATGATATAAAACCAAGTGAAATGAGAGAATGCAAAATGATATACCTAGAATGATCCAAATGTGTTTTACACAGACACTCTAAATACAAAGAAAAAAGACTGGTAAGAGGTACTTCGAATCTCTTCAATAATTGAGTGGCTATTTTTGGGTGCTGAGATTATAAGTGATTTTTCTTTTTCTGTCCTGGTGCTACTTTAAAAAATTCTAACGGACTTGTATTTCATTATAATCAGGATTTTTTTTTTTTTTTTTTTTTGAGACAGCGTGTCAGTCTACTGCTCAGGCTGGAGTGCAGTGGCATGACACTAGCTCACTGCAGCCCAGATCTCCTGGGTTCAAGCAATCCTCCTGCCTCAGCCTCCCAAGTAGCTGGGACCACATGTGTACCCCACCACACCAATTTTTTTTTTTTTTTTTTTTTTGGTAGAAACAGGGTCTCACTTCTTGCCTCAAGTGATTCTCCAGTTTTGGCCTCCCAACGTGCTGTGATTACAGAAGTGAGCCACCACGCCCTGCCAAACGATATTTTTTAATTACATTTTTTAATAGAAGTAGCTTTGGTTTAAATAAGCCAACATTTTATGACACTTTCTGGATACTGAGCCAGGTGCTTTGGGAGACAAAAGCAAATACTCCTGTCCTCAAGGAGTTCACGGTCCAGTGAGCTACATATGACCCAGCAAAGGGTGCTGACCACTGAAAAACTCTGCTGGTCAGCCAAATGTTCACTGGTGCTAGAGACGTGGGCTCCAGCTGGTCACTACACGCCATCTCTAATACAGGTCATGTATGGAATGCACTTCCTGGCAACAAACAATGAACACAATGAACATCAGCTACCTCCAGCACTACCTCTACAACCAGGGCAGATTGCCTAGCATCCATCCCCTCCTTCTCCCTTCATCACAGAAGCCCCATTTTATTCAGAAAGGCCATGTGCCAAGCTAAAAGACCACACTTCACATGCCCCTTCCATCAAAGCGGTACCAATGTAAACTCAAGTTGTGAGATGAGACTCCCAAGAAAGCTCCTTAAAGGAAGGACAGTTGGTGGGGAAGAGTCCTTTTTGCCTTCCTGTTTTCTCCTGTTTCCTACTTACAACACAGACACGCTGGCTAGAGCTTCAACAGGCATCTTAGACCAACCTGAGGATAAAAGTCACAGCTAAGGACACTAGGACTGTGGCAGAGACACTGGCCAGCTCTGGACTGCCTAAGTGTGACCTTCTAGGAAAGATACATTGTTGATTTAAGCCACCAGGGCCATATATTTATTACAGGCAGTCATGCACAATTCCAAACCCAAAGAACCAGTAACACTATTATTAGCATGGTGATGGCAGTGGTTCACAGTACTGCAAACTCCAAGGTTCCTCAGAAGTAGCTATTCAAGGCCGGACGTGGTGGCTCACGCATGTAATCCCAGCATTTTGGGAGGCCAAGGTGGGCGGATCACTTGAGGTCAGGAGTTTGAGACCAGCCTGGCCAACATGGTGAAACCCCATCTCTACAAAAATACAAAAATTAGCCAGGCATAGTGGCGTGTGGCTGTAATCCCAGCTACTCAGGAGGCTGAGTCAGGAGAATCCCTTGAACTCGGGAGGCGGAGGCTGCAGTGAGTCAAGATCACGCCTGGGTGATCAAGCGATCCTCCCAGAGTGCACTCCAGCCTGGGTGACAGAGCGAGATACCATCTCAAAAAAAAAAAAAAAAAAAAAAAACAGTGCCCATCCAAAAGGCTGTCATGGAATGGAGAGGCCGAGGCCTTCCTACCCCTTGATTTCCTTCCTTTTATAACTAAATTTCTGAGTATTTTTTTAAACAACTGTTACAATTGTAAATCTTATGTTTCCTATGTTTTACCAGGTTGATTTTTAAAAGGTCTGCCCACTGCCCCTCCGCAGAGGTTCATCTCCTTCTCTGGCTTGTAGGTCTCACCCTTATCCAACCTCAACCCCCACACCCAGTTACCTTCTCCTCAGCTGCTATGCATGTCACAAAAGCATGCCAGCGTGGCTGCTTCTGTGGCCCCTGCATCATGAAATCTAATTCTACCTCAGGTCCCATTTATTTATTTATTTATTTATTTATTTATTTAGAGATGGAGTTTTCACTCTTGTCACCCAGGCTGGAGTGCAGTGGCATGATCTCAGCTCACTGCACCTCCATCTCCTGGGTTCAAGTGATTCTCCTGCCTCAGCCTCCCAAGTAGCTGGGATTACAAGGCGCCCACCATCATACCCTGCTAACTTTAGTACAGATGGGGGTTCCACCACATTGCCCAGTCTGGTCTC
The DNA here is from genome assembly GCF_008728515.1 of Papio anubis. NCBI lineage: Eukaryota > Metazoa > Chordata > Mammalia > Primates > Cercopithecidae > Papio > Papio anubis. The sequence continues at coordinate 61,725,994 of NC_044993.1, forward strand.
AAACTCCTGACCTCAGGTGATCCACCCACCTCGGACTCCCAAAGTGCTGGGATTACAGGCGTGAGCCACCGCACCCGGCCAGGCCCCATCTAAATCCTATCTGGGGGCATGGCTGTCACAACAGAACAGCAACATGATGGTCAGAGAGATACAAAAAATGTGAAATGTCCTTAATTGCAAAGTCTGGGAGGCTTAGAGATAAGCACATAAAGCAGGGGAAACTGCGCACTCCCAGATCCCCAAAGGCCTCCAGTGGACGCACTTTGTGATTCCCGCTGCGCATGACAGGAAGTACCACCGGACTTCAGAAACTCCCTTTTTGTGTTTCATGCTGGCCAGGTTGAGGAGTGGGGGATGGACAGGGCTTCTCACCCTCCTGGCCTACCTCCTACCTGCCTGCTTGGAGACTGGGGCGCTACATCTGCCCGTCCCCAGGTACAACTGCTGCAAACAGCCAACATGTTCCTGTGAAGTTACTGCGAGACTGAGGGTCAGTTTCCCAAGAGATTCCATAAGAATGACCCCACTAGCCGGAGTCCATGCCTGCACCAACCCTCAGGTTCCAGGAAAGCCCTCGTGCTACCCGGCGCCTTTACTCCCCACCCCGCTTTCTCCATCCATTCATGCAGCACCAACTTGCTGACCCCCACCATGTGTCAAGCGCAGTTCCCAGGGCTGGAAGAAGGTACAAAGCATTTCCTCCAAGCAACTCAGAATCCACTAGGGGAGGATGGATGACCAAACGCTTGATCACCGAAGCATGTGACCGGTGCTCAGACTAATGTCAGCACAGGGCCAAGGGAGATGCGAAAGAGGAATGCCAGCACCTCAAAGTGTTCACCGTGGTACCTGGCACACAGGGAGTCTACAATCAATGGTAGCCCGTGGCTGGTTCTCCAGCGCAGCAGGACAGATGGCGGTAGTGACAGCCGCCAGCATGACAGGAGGAAGAACAGCATTCACCGGACCCAGAGAGTCTTTCCAGAGTCGGTCCCACCTCATACTAAGTCTTCAGGGATGAGGAAAGTCATGCAACAGAGAAGGTGTAGTGGGAAAAGGGCTTCCAGGCACCAACCATTGCAGTAAATAATAGCCTTGCGTAATCCCAAGTAGTTCAGCATTGCTGTGGTATAAAGTACAAGAAGAAGAATAGCGAGAAATTAAAGTACAAAAGTAAAGAGGTCACCCACAACAGAAGGGTCAAGACCACTGACTTCTCCCCTACCCCATGCCCTCCTCAGTCTCCCAACAGGTCTTCAAATGAAGGCTTTGAAAATAGATACTTGAAGACTAACAGTGACCGCATTCCCTTCTCCAGTTTGGTCTTCTGGTTCAACCAAATGACGTGTTAACTGTTAGGGCAACAGTGGATGGATATTTAATGAGATTTATGTCAGATTGATGTGGGAAAACAGATATAAAATCAAAACCCATAGTTACATAGGGAAATAAGTATGTAAAGCAGTGCTGGGTTTTCTATGCAACCAGGAGCAGCACATATGAGACAGAGAGGGGAAGAAGGAAAGAGAGTTTTAAATAACATTTATTCCGTCCCCCACCCTAGCAGAAAAATGCCCTACGGAAACAGAAAATTGTACTTTTCCAATAATCCCTAAATTGCTATTTATTTCTGAACCTTTACCTGTTATCGTTCAGTTTCCTAAGGTTTCTATACACTGCCAAGAGAACTGTGATTTTTATGTCAGAATCTACACTCCAAGCACACACACACACACACGCACACAAAATTTACAACCCATGTTTTCATCCACCTTTTATTGTGTTTAAGTTTTCTGTTCAAAACACTGATGAAGTTTCCTTTCAATAAAGGAAATGTGGATGCTAGTGTTTTTTTACCCAGAGGTTTTTTCATTTCTTTCCTCTGTGTTATTTTGAGTCTTGCTACTGAATCGTAAAGCAAGAACTCTGAAAAATATCCCAATGTTAGGCAGGTGAAAATATATCAATATAGGAAAGGAACTTGGGAAAATGGAAAGGCAGAAATAGTGACTTCCATAATAAAACTCCTGACAAACTCGAGCAGTAGTGCACAGAAAAAAATCTGTCTGCACTGCTCCCATCCGACATGCCAAAAATGTACCTCCAAATGTGAAAATGGATCATTGCAGCTTCCTAACCAAATTTCAAATTAAGTACCGCAGGCCCGAGGGACAGCCTCGCACGCAGCAAGCTGAAAACATGAGCACTGCGGGATGCCTGGTGCCAGCTGCTCTCTGACATCTGCCAACTCTGGGGCACGTTGGTGAAGGGGAGATTGACAGTTTGTGCATTTCTTCTCTAAACTTACTGAACACCGGGGGCAATCAGAGAGAGAAAGGAAAGAAAGAGTGAGCAAGCGCGCCTGTTTCCAACTGACTGCAAAGGTCATCTGAAAAGGTCAACAGCTTAGAAGAAAAAGTTAAAGAAAAATGAAAAAAGAGACACAGAGGGACAGAATGAGGCCAGGACAGAGAGAGATTCCAAGAGAAACAGACCAAAGACAGAGAGAGAATGGGAAAGGAGGAAGGAAGGAATGAGGGAGATAAGTAGACATACACACACTCAGAGAAGAGAAGGAGCGGGGAGAGGAGGAGAGAGAAACACACAGGGAAAGAACGAGAGCCACGTAAGGTAGGGAGCTGAGACCCAAACAGGAAGTCATCACCCCATCATCTATCCATTCAGCAGGTATTTTCTGAGCACCTACGATGCCAGGAGGCAGATGGACAGAGCCCTAAGCAATTTCAGGGCTGGGAACTGGGGGTCAGGACTGAGGTGGGGAAACACACAGTGCAGTGCTGAGTCCAGAGAGGGAATGAACAACTCTCCACCCAACAAGCCCCCAAACCTCTGGGCTGAAGCCAACAGCATCTCATCTCTGATATCCAATCATTTTGAAGCATAAAATTAACAGAAACACTGGTTTAAAAACAAACTTAGATATGATGCCAAAAGTACACATGACAAAAGAAAAAATAGATGAATACAATTTCATCAGAATTAAAAACATGTATGCTTCAAGGACACCATCAAGAAAATGAAAAGAAACTTACAGAATGGTAGAAAATGCATGTACATCACACATCTCTGTTAAGGGTCTAGTATCCAGAATACACAAAGAACTCACACAACTCAACAATAAAAAAGACAACTAAACAAATTAAGTAATGGACAAAAGATTTGAAAAGACATCTTTTGAAGATCTACAAATGGACAGTACACCCATGAGAAGATACTCAACACCATCAACCATCAGGGAAATGCAAATCGAAACCACTGATTTGCAAACCTGAAGATACTGCTTCACATCCACCTGATGGGTACAATAAAAAACAGACAATAACAAATGTTTGGTGACAATACGGTAGAATAACTGGAACCTTCATTCACTTCTGGCGGGAAAGTATAGCCGCTTTGACCCAGCAATTCCACTCCTAGGTTGTACCCAAGAGAAATGAAAAACATGTCCACACAACTTGTACATGAATGTTCATTGCAACATTATGTACAATAGCCAAAAAGTGAAACCCAAATGTCCATCCACTAATGAAAGGGTAAACAAAATGTGGCATATCCTTGTAGTAAAATCTGTTTTAGCCATAAAACAGAATGCCATCCTGATACATGCTACAATGTAGATAAACCTTGAAAACCTTATGCTAAGTGAAAGAAACCTATTACAAACCACACACGGTATCATTCCACTGATATGAAGGGTCCAGAACAGGCGCATCCACAGAGACAGGAAACAGAATGGTGCTTGCCAGGCCCTGGGGTGGAGAATGACTGCGCATGGAAAGGGGCTTCTTTGTGAGGGAGTGAAAATGTTCTAAAATGTTGTGAATGCAAACTCCATGAATATACTAAAAATCATTAAATCATACACTAAATAGGTTAATTGTATGGCATGTGAATTACATCTCAATAAAGTTGTGTGGTTTTCTCACCTTTCATTTTAGATTCGGGGGTACAAGTGCAGGTTTGTTACACGGGTATATTGCATAATGCTGAAGTTTGGGGTACAAATGATCCCATCACCCTGGTAGTAAGCATAGTATCCAACTGGTAGTTTTTCAACCCTTGTTCCTCCATTCCTCCCCGCCTCTAGTAGCCCCCAGTGTCTATGTTAGCATCTTCATGTCCAGGAGTACCCAGTGTTTAGCTCCCACTTATAAGTCAGAACATGCAATATCTGGTTTTCTGTTGGGGCACTAATTTGCTTAAGATAATGGCCTCCAGCTGTATTCATATTGTGCAAAGGGCAAGAGTTCATTCTTTTTATGGCTGTATAGTATTCCATAGTGTATATGTACCACATTTTCTTTATCCAGTCTACCATTGATGGGTACCTGGACTGACTACATGTTTTTGCAGGGGGGAGGGAGGAAGGAGGGAGCAGAGGAGGAGAAGGAAGAGGAAGAAGAGGAGGAGGAGGAAGAAGAAGAGGAGGAGGAGGAGGAAAGACAAAGACAAAGACAAAGACGAAGACGAAGAAGAAGGCATTTGCAGCAAACCAAGCTGCCCTTCCATCTCTCATCCAGAACTGTGGTAACTTGAATGTGAGGGTCAGGTTTCTTCCAAGACTACAACTTTCCAGGCTGGGGCTTGGGAGGACAAGTTCAGGGTGGACCACCTCCCCCAACCAGCCTCCCTGCCCCTCCAAGCCCACGATGGGTGGGCTCTCAACTCAGCAAAGGGGTGTCTCTACAGGATACTTTGAAGGACCAATCTGCGCTGACTTCTGTGTGTCATCTCCTTTCCAGCCCCTTCAGGGGACATTTTCTGCCCACAGTCACCCCCTAGGCTGCAGCCATCCTGGGTGACAGAGTGAGACTCTGTCTCAAAAAGAAAAGGAAAAGGGTCTTTGTTGGCTTTGGGGAGAATCACACTCTCATGAATATTCAGATTCCCCAACGTTTCCACTACTCCACCGTGAAGCCCACTGAAAGATTAAAAACCAAAATGCTTCCTTTGTTTACCAAAGGAAACATAAGCCATGATTCAAGCATTTATTTATTTGTTTGTGGCCGAGTCTCACTCTGTGGCCCAGCCTGGAGTGCAGTGGCGTGATCTCGGCTCACTGCAACCTCCACCCTCCTGGGTTCAAGTGATTCTTGTGCCTCAGTCTCTAAAGGATTACAGGCGCACGTCACCATGCCCAGCTAATTTTTGTATTTTTAGTAGAGACAGCTGTTTCACCATGTTGATCAGGCTGGTCTCGAACTCCTGGACTCAAGTGATTTGCCCGCCTCAGCCTCCAAAGTTCTGGGATTACAAGTGTGAGCCACCTTCCCAGCCAACTCAAGCATTTAAACCACATCTACTAACATGGCGTGCAAATGCATCTTCCCCTTAATGGCCATCAGCCCTTTAAAGTATCCTCAAACAGCCTTGAAGGTTTCATCCTCAAAATATGGGCTGTCCAAGCACCTAATTCACAACAACTGCTAAAAACCTAAACTGGGGCACACAACCAGAAGGGCAGGACAATTCATGACAATTCCCAGACATGAGAACTTATGAATCTGTTGAAACAAAGGGCCGGCATCTTTATTGGTACCAAACCGTCACATAACCCAGAGGAAAAATCCTTGAAACATATAGGCCAAGGAAATGAGCTGATAATTCACCAAAAAGAAATTCAATTCATAAACACAGAAAAAAAGTATTCCATCTCCATTGCAACTCATGAATTACAAATATAACGAGCTAGGTTTTTGCCTACTGGAGTTCCAGTGGCAACAGCTATGAATGCCGGTGAGAGTGGCCAAGAGGGTCTGCTTGCTGGTGACACTTTCAAATGGCCACAATCCTGGGGAGCAATATCGAAATCCGAAACAGAAGTCAGAAAAACCTTAGCACTTCATTCAGCAATTCTGCTGATGAGACCACATCTTCCAAAACAACTGGAAACGGGGAAATTCTGTTTGCAAAAGGCATCCCCTGCAGCATTTTACAGTATGGTAAAAGTGTTTTGTTTTGTTTTTTAAGGCCCAACAATTGAAAATTGACTAAAACTCAGGTCTATCCACTAGCTGGAATATCACACAGTTGTTACAAATTAGGGCAACCTAGTCCACATAATGATAGAAAAGGCTTTGTGATAGACGATTAAGTGGGGAAAAAAGCAACAAACAAAATTGTATGCACAGCTGGAGTTCAATTATGTTTTTAAGAAAGTGTCTACAGAGGGGGAAAATCTTTTAAACGAAGTTCTGTTTTCCTCATTTTCCCTAGTGAGCTGGGTGGGATGGGTAGGGTGGAAAGGGACTAAGTTTTAGAACCCAATCCAGGGACCTTTGCATCCTATTTAATCAACCTGTGCCTGTTTCCTAATCAGACAGTTTAACCTTTAAATGACTTATTACCAGCAGGGCACATTGCTTTACGTCTGTAACCTCAGCACTTTGGGAGGCCGAGCTGGATCACCTGAGGTCAGGAGTTCAGGACCAGCCTGGCCAACATGGTAAAATTCCATCTGTAATAAAAAATAGGGAAATTAGCCGGGCGTGGTGGTACATGCCCATAGATAGTCCCAGCTACTTGGGAGGCTGAGGCAGGAGAATCGCTTGAACCCAAGAGGTGTAAGTTGCAGTGAGCCCAGATCATGGCACTGCACTCCAGCCTGGGTGACAGAGACAGACTCCACTTCAGTAAGTTAATAAATAAATAAATATGGCTTATTACAAGGGAAAAACATTTTTATTCTTAAGAGTCACAACTGCAACTCCAACTTGCAGCCCAAATAGTTTCTAGGTGATGGCACAGTATTAACGTATTCACTTTAGATTTGGTTTCCCTATTTTCCCCCCAACCTAACTCAAAGATAAGCATCTGGGGCATTCAAGGCCTACCATCTGCTCATTAGTTAAAAAACAAATGCTAAAATTTATCCACTTGCAGCTTTGTTTGATCTGTCTCAAAATACATTGGCATTTCCCCTAATGTTGAACAGGCCCTTCCAGTATTTAGGCAAGATTGATGAACTCATTTGCAGAATGGTCCAGTTTCCACAAACAAGCTGTCACTAAAGCAAGAGGGTTCGTTTGGACTTTGCAATCCTGCTACTGTGTTTACCAAGGCATCTTTCCTCAGTACCACTGCAGGTCCAGCAGATGGGTTGCTAATGAAGAGAACGTGATTGTCTATTTGGAAAAATACAGGCTATTTATTGCAACTGATAAATCATGGCTTGACTCTTTGCCCAAACAGGAAGTGAGACAATGATGTTTCTCAAGTTTAAGAACAAGCTCCTGAGTCCAAGGACCAGCTTCAGAAGCCGTCTTTCAAGACGGTTTGCAGAAAGACTTGGACGACTAATGAAAGCTGTCTTTTACATTTTCTTTGTTTTTGTTTAAACACTCCTAGAACAGGAGTGTACAAACTATGACCCTGAGGCTAAATCTGGGCTGACGCAAGTTTTTGTAAATAAAGTTTTATTGGCACACAGCCAAGCTCATTCATTTACACAATGTCTACGACTGCTACAACAGCAGAGCTGAGCAGTTGTGACCGAGACCCATCCGGACAACAAAGCCAAAAATATTTACTATCTGGACTTTTATAGAAAAAGTTTGCTGAACCCTGTCCTAGAAAGAATGAAAGCAGTTCCTCTGCATTACCTTGTTAAGTTCAACCAGACCAGTATGAGACACAGCTGAGCTACCTGAGTGATCGAGGTGCAAGCACAGTTGACCAGTACAGGTCGGACTGCAGCGGTGACCTCAGCGTCAGCTCAGTTCATCCCTTTTGACTTGGCTGAAGGCAATACCCCAAGAACAGCAACCCTTTACCCTACTTCAAATGTCAGGTAAATCCCTTTGATGGTAGATCTTTGAAGAATGCATGAAGTATCTTCCTTGATTTTTTTTTTAAACATCGCGTGACTGTCAAAAAAAACACCATTCTTCAAAAGGAATTGTAAAAGATGAAAAATAGTAGGAAGAAGGTCTATTTGGGGCCATCTGATGTGGTCCACTGGAGGTAAGTCACAAAACTATCTCTACATTGACAAAAACTCATGCTGGGTCCAATTGCCCATTCGACATCAGTGAGATGAAACCACTCTTTTTCTTGGCTTCACCGCACACATGACATGGAAAGTGGTTAGATGTTCATTTAGATCCAGACCAGGCCTAAAATCCTAGGACTATCCTCAGCACTTCCATCATTCATTCATGCACACATTCAAATCATATTTACTGAACACCTACTATGTTCAGTGCCAGGTGCTTTAGATATAGAGGCCAATAACACAAACAGGAATCCTGCCTCCAGGGAGCTTACTGACTAGTGGAGAAACTGAAAACAAGTCAAACCACGAATAAACAAGACCTACTGCAAATTGTGACAAGTGCTCTGGAAAACATAGCTGGGATGCTGAAGGGGACGGGGTACGTCCTGGCAGAAAGGCCAGGGAATGGCTCTCTGAGGAGGTGGCAAATCCAAGGTCTGGGCGAAGGAATGGGGGCGAGCTAGCCCTGCAAGGCATTTGGGAGTGGGGGAGAAAAGTGCATTGTAGACACTCACTTAAGGAGAGTAGCAGGAGTCAGAAGACTCGGTGCAGGCTCCCTCGTGTGGTCACTGCAGGGAGGCAGCCTGCCCTGCATCTCCAGCTTTGCAAGGAAGCCCCTCTGGCTCTTGACTCGCCACGTGGCCTCAGGCAGATCAAGCCTCTGTGCCCCTAGCTTTTCCACGTGGACACTGGGGAGACTCAAGAGACACTGACTTAGGTCTGCCCAGCCCTGAGGTGGGAAAAGCACGGCATGTTCCGGGAACTGAAATGAGGTGATACAGGCAGAGAATAGCATAGGGTGGGGAGCGGCGCACCAGACAGGGTTGGAAAGGTGGGCAGGGCCAAGTCAGGCAGGGTCTTGCAAATCATGGTAAGGCATCTGGGTTTCATTTTAATTGCAATGGGAAGTCACTGAAGGGTTTTAACCAGGAAAATATCCTGCGCATATTTGTATTTTTAAAAGAAAAACTCTGACTTGTGAAGAACAGGGAAGAGGGGCCAGAGCGGAGGTAGAGAGAGGATGCTGCTGCTGTCATGGACTGTGCTAGAGGCGAGGTAAAGCAGCTGAACCTGACCTCGAGTGCCTACTCGGACCCACTGGAAGTGGCCATCTATAACACTGTGCTGAGAAAGCGTCGGAAGTTTAGACAGGGATCACGGGGGAAAAGTATCCTGTTTGATTAATGATGCCTGCCATGGGTGTAGAAGGGAGAATAGCAGTATCGTGTCAATATCTGTCCTCCATCTCTCTATAGAGACTGAGAACATTTCAGTGCCTCTAACACTAATGTGTCTACAGCTCAGCTGGGGGCCCTGTCAAAGTGCAGACTCTGAGACTGTAAGGTCTGGGGTGGGGCCTGACATTCTGCTTTTCTTTTTTCTTTTCCTGACAGGGTCTCACTGTGTTGCCCAGTCTGGTCTTGAGCTCCTGGGCTGAAGTGATCCTCCTACCTCAGCCTCTGGAAGTGCTGAGATTATAGGCATGGGCCAGCCCAGCAAAATCCTGCCTCTCTAACATGCTCTCAGGTGACAAGGCCACTGTTGCTGGTCCAGAGTTTTTTTTTGTTTTTTTGTTTTCCCCAGATGCAGTCTCACTCTGTTGCCCAGGCTGGAGTGCACTGGCTGGATCTGAGCTCACTGCAACCTCCGCCACCTGGGTTTAAGCAATTCTCCTGCCTCAGCCTCCCGAGTAGCTGAGATTACAAGCATGAGCCACCACGCCTGGCTACTTTTTGTATTTATAGTAGAGACTGGGTTTTGCCATGTTGGCTAGGCTGGTCTTGAACTCCTGACCTCAGGTGATCTGCCTGCCTCGGCCTGCCTCGGCCTGCCAAAGTGCTGGGATTACAGGCATGAGCCACCACGCCCAGCCTCAGAGACCTCATTTTGAATAGCAAGAATCTAGAGAACTTATTTTCCCCCCATAGACTTGTATAAGATAAGATCCAGCTCCCAGGGCCTGACACAGAAAAAGGACACTCAGCAAATGTTGACAGAATTGAGTTGGTCATTTCTGTGTGTCTTTCAGCCTTCAACTGCTATGAAAAGAACTGTGAAGAATTCCAGGAAGTTAACCATAAAACATGAGCAACATCGCAAGTGTGTGTCATCCATCTTCCGTGGAGCTGCTCCACGTTGTCACTGAGGTACAGATCATTTGGGTGGGGGAAGGGGTTCAAGAGAAGAAGTTAGGAAAATGCAAAGGTGAGAAATGCACTTAACAGGGCTGATCCTAACCACAGGGTCATGATCGGAACATTCAGCTCTGTGGGATGACAAGGGAAGTACGATGGGGTGAAAGGAGGAGCTGGTGCTATGTCCTCAGAAAAGCAGCACCCCAACCCACCAGATCCCCAGATGCACTGCATTACAACAGCAATGCTGGCTTGTACAAAAGCCCCAACAGGGAGTTTGCAGCCTCATCCTACACTTCACCACAGTTCTAGCCCATAATCCCAATTTATCTGAGCATTGGCCAAGTCCAAATTTCCCTTTCAAACACAGATTCAAATCAGGTCTGAATTAAGGATGGTAGCCAGACCCTGCCGCCTGCAGATGGAATCAGCTAGCCAGCGGACGCGTTACATAAATGCCAACAAAACATGAAGGCTCGGTGGGGCATGGTGGCTCATGCCTGTAATCCCAGAACTTTGGGAGGCTAAGGTGGGCAGATCACCTGAAGTCAGGAGTTTGAGACCAGCCTGGCCGATACAGTGAAACCCCGTCTCTACTAAAAATACAAAAAAAAAAAAAAAAAAATTAGCTGGGTATGATGACACACACATGTAATCCTGGCTACTCGGGAGACTGAGGCAGGAGAACTGTTTGAACCCAGGAGGCAGAGGTTGCAGTGAGCCGAGATGGCACCACTGTACTCTACCATGGGTGACAGAGCGAGACTCTGTCTCAAAAGAACAAACAAACAAACAAAAAAAACACCTAAGGCTCAGTCCATGCCCTTCAGCTTCCCTGGAAACCCAAGCCCTCTTTCTAGAATAAGCAGAGAACCTGGGGCTCCACGCAGACCCCTTCAGCTCCACAAGCTGCCTCCTATCAACCATACAGTCTACAGATTCTCTTTCCCTCTCTCTCCTCCTTTTAAACTCACAGAATTACAAAAGCCTTAATTTTTAAACAGTTTACCTTAATAGTGCACATTCATTTTCAGGGGGTCATTAAAAAATCATGAGAACATTCTCCTGTTGCAGGGAGGTGATTCATGCTTTCTGCCAGCATCCACTTCATTTTTGGGCCTCTGCTGGTTACGACATCCCAAACTCCCAGACGATATTAATTTAATTTATTCTGCACCTTTCTAGTAGTTGCCTATTAACATTAAACACATACAGCACTTTTCAGATCTCCAGAATGTCGAACAAGACTGTTCTTCAGATAATGTAAGTGTGAAAAGATTAATCATCACTAGGATTAATTGTTAGGAAAGCGTGGAACAACAGAGAAGTCATTTGTATGCGAGGGCTTTAGTACCTTGTATGAATTTGCCCCTTGCTAGAATGCCGGAGGATGAGGGCTGGATGCTGGCTAGTTTCCCAGTGTAAAACACAGAACTCAATTGCTTCATCTGTCTAACTGGGGTTAGTTAAAAGGCAGGAGAGCCTCTTCATTAACTCTAGTGTATTATTGTGGAGTTAACTACATTGAGGGAGGCCAAGTCAATGTGGGCTGGATGCTAGAAAGTCAATACATTTTTTAACACATGAGGAAGAACAAGACTTGTCTGGGCTTTGCTGAGATCTGGTCAAATCCCTACATTAGCTCCTCAAATCTTCATGCAATGTGGGAAAGGCCTTTAACTTTCCAAGCTGCCTCTACCTTACAACTTGTACCTGGGCTGACCCGGATGCTGTATTAGTCCGTTTTCACAATGCTGATAAAGACATACCCAAGACTGGGCAACTTACAAAAGAAAGAGGTTTAATGGACTTTCAGTTCCACATTGCTGGGGAGGCCTCACAATCATGGAGGAAGGAGGAGCAAATCATATCTTCCACGGATAGCAGCCATCAAAGACAGCTTGTGCAGGAAAACTCCCGTTTTTAAAGTCATCATATCTCATGACACTTATTCACTATCATGAGAACAGCATGGGAAAGACGCGCTCCCATGATTCAATTATCTCCCACCGGGTTCCTCCCATGCCATGTGGGAATTGTGGGAGTTATAATTCAAGATGAGATTTGGGTGGGGACGCAGCCAAACCATATCAGATGCCTTCTGTAAAGTTTATGATACATCCAGAGCCAAGTAAAAAAGAGGTCTCTTAAAGGTAGATACACTAAGACTTCAGCTGTCTTTATCTCTGATCAAAAGATAATATAAAAGGCATTGATAATAGTATCATTGATACTGATATTAATCAATATTAACCAATACCAAAGGCACTGTTTGTTAGAATAACAAACAGTTATTATTTCTAACAGTTTGTTAGAAAGATTTTTGACTGAAGTAAGAGGAAGTCAAGATCCACAGGCTGGTTTGCAAGGTTATCGACTATCCCACCCTTCCCGAAACAGAGCAGAACATCTATGAAGCCAAGAGTCTTCACCCTTTGAGGGGAGAATGCCCAGGTGTGGTTTTGAGCTGGCCCTATGTACAGTCACAGATCTGAATCCACAGTTCATGAGAACTCATCCTGCTCCTAGAACTCTGTCACGTTTGCCTGGGCTCATTCTCGACGTACTATAAACATGTGCAAAAGGACACAGAGCTGGGACTCTATCAGGTTCGTCTTGGTGGACTATCTGGTTTTGTGCCTGCTTACTATCCAGACAAACAAACCCTTTGCCTAGACAAAGATCCACTGGTAAATTCAACAATACTCCCTGCTTTTGCAAATGTAGGCTGTTTAGAACTCTTCAGTGAGCTTTGGCCATCTCACCTCCCTGTTTTGACCTGAAGAACTCAAACTCAACCTTCAACCCTCTGATCAAATGTCACTTTCTCCAAGAACCCTTCCTTGATCTAGAACGAGGAGCTCCACGCAGTGCCCCAGCTGCACCTGGATGTTCTCAGCACCATGTTAGGAAACGCGTCCTGTGGTGTGGTCACTGCTCCATCCTCTCCAGGCTGGGAGCCCCAGGGAGAATGACCATGTCTAAGGTCTGCCTCACAGCATCCACTGGGGCCTGGCCCGTGGCAGGACCTCTATAAACAGGTGTCAGAGAAAGCAATAAGGAGAGGGAGGGAGAGAGAAAGAAGTAGGGAGGGAGGAAGAAGAGAAAAGGAAGAAGGAAAGAAGAAAGGAGAGGGAAGAATGCAGGGAGCAAGGGAGATGTAGAATTTGCCATGTCTACTCGACTCTTGAAGGCTGATGCCAGGTGCCCCAATAACCTACTACTCAAGGAGAGTACTATTTGACATGCTGAGAAAGAAACAAGAGGAAAAAGAGTCTCACCCAGCTCTCCAATACCAACTGCATGCTGGCTAGGGGAGGATGGCGACCACACGCAAGGCCACTTTTCCGGGCAAGAGGTAGAAGCCGTGGCTCTGGAGTGAGGACCCCTGGGCACCCACCTGAGCTCTCGCCTCCGTTATCCACACGGCCTTCAATGAGCTGCTGAATCCCTCTGAGACTATGTTTCTTCACATGTTAAACACGGGAACGATAAGATCGTATCATAAAGTACTGTGGTACGGATTCCATGAGCTGCTGGCCATGAAAGGCTTGCCAACAGCCTGGCAAAAAGTAAGCACTCAATACATGGCAGCAACCATGATGACAGATGAAGAGGTCCCCTCTAGGTCTCAACGCCTCATCACACGCAGAAGTGCTGAGCCCACCCACAGGGCAAAGTAGCAGCACAGTCAACAGGTTTCGATTCAATCAAGTACACGTGGCTCTCACCTGAATTTTTTCCTTCTCTTGTCACCCAGGCTGGAGTGCAGTGGTGCCATCCTGGCTCACTGCAACCTCTGCCTCCTGGGTTCAAGCGATTCTCCTGCCTCAGCCTCCCGAGTAGCTAGGACTACAGGTGCACACACCGCCATGCACAGTTAATTTTTGTATTTTGGATAGAGATAGGGTTTTACCACGTTGGCCAGGCTGGCCTCAAACTCCTGACTTCAGGTGATCCACCCCACCTCAGCCTCTCAAAGTGCTGGGATTACAGGCGTGGGCCACCATGCCTGGCCTAAGTTTTGTATTTTTAGTAGAGACAGGGTTTTGCCATGTTGGCCACGTTTGTCTCGAACTCCTGGCCTCAGGTGATCCTCCAGCCTCAGCCTCCCAAAGTTCTGGGATTACAGGGGTGAGCCACTATGCCCAGCCTAATACTAGTATAATCTTGATTTTACACATAATAAACTGAGGTCCAGGGAGGGTATGTAACCTGCCCAGAATCACAGAGCTGCTGAGTGGTAGCACTGGGGTTCACCCTTACATGGTCTGACTCCAGAAACCCTACTCATAACCACAACTCACACTAAGGAAAGGCACTTCAGATTACTAGTGTCAAAAGGAGGCAAGAGCCAGAGTCCCAAATTTAGAATCCAAAGACCTAACTCAGTTTCCCACTCCGCCACTTGCCAGGTGCAGAGCCCTGCACTGAGCCTCAGCTTAGCCACTTTTAAAGTGAGAATAATATCTACACCTGTGGCCTCAAAGGGCTGTCAAAGGATCCAAAAGAAAACAGCACTCTGCAGGCTGGGCGTGGTGGCTCACGCCTATAATCCTAGCACTTTGGGAGGCTAAGGTGGGCGGATCACCTGAGGTCGGGAGTTTGAGACCAGACTGGCCAGCACAGCAAAACCTCATCTCTACTAAAAATACAAAATTAGCCAGGCATGCTGGTGGGTGCCTGTAGCCCCAGCTACTCAGGAGGCTCAGGCAGAAGAATCACTTGAACCCGGGAGGCAGAATTTGCAGGCAGCCAAGATGGCGCCATTACACTCCAGCCCGAGTGACAGAGTGAGACTCTGTCTCAAAGAAAAAAGACAGCACTCTGCAAACTGTGAAGCTTCACCCAGATATGAAATAGCCAGCCCCACTCTTCTTCCTGGCTGCACTAGAAGCCCAGTGGGAAGCTGCCCCAGTTGAAGGTCCCTTTGACTTAAACACACAAGCTGGTGGTTGTATCAAGTGGTCTTTTTCCCTGATGAAAATAATGCGTGTCCACTGTGGAAGAGGTAACAAGGAAAGGAGAGGCTTAGAGGATGGGCTGACATCAACTTCAAGCCCGCTTGTTTGAGAATGTTTTAATGGGCAGATGAACCATTTCAACCAGTACGCAACCCCCTCCAACCCACCCTCATCCCCGCACCCCTGTCAGCAATCAATGTAAATTTACCAGGCTTGTTTCTGTTTCCTAATTTGCTCTGGGACCTTGGGCAAGTGGCTTAAGCTCTCTGTGTTTCTGCATTTGCAGAATGAAGATCATAATACCACCTACCTATGTAGGATTATGTGACGATTCAATGAGTCCATGTACAGGTCTTAAAACATGAATATCCCATCCGGTCATCCTTTTTTTGTTTATTCATTTTTGAGACAGTCTTGCTCTGTCGCCCAGGCTGGAATGCAGTGGCGCCATCTTGGCTCACTGCAACCTCCGCCTCCCGCGTTCAAGTGATTCTCCTGCCTCAGCCTCCCAAGTAGCTTCAATTACAGATGGCTGCCACCATGCCCAGCTAATTTTGTATTTTTAGTAGAGATTGGGTTTTACCATGCTGGCCAGGCTGGTCTCAAACTCCTGACCTGAGGTAATCCACCCACCTCAGCCTCCCTAAGTGCTGGGATTACGGGCCTAAGCCACCACACCTGGCCCATCTGGTCATCCTTTGGACAGGAACAAGATGAGGGCCTGATTTCCCAAGCTCAATGACCTACACAGTGACCCCCAGCTTTCTGCCCCCACCCTCCTATTTCTCCCCTCCCCACTCAGCCTGCTGCGTATCAGCGCCAAGTTTGCCATTCTTCAGAAGTACCAGAGATTACTACGTGTGCCTCGCAGAAAATGCTGAGTGGAATGAAGAAAAAAAAAAAAAAAAACTTCATCATACGATTCATATATGGGCAAGAACTACAAACAATTCAGGGCGCTAAAATTAATTTGCTCCCCTGCCAATGAAGAGAGGGTGAGCATTGAGGCAGACTGTAATAAAGACGTACTTAATGTGTACAGCACATATTTATTCATTTTTAGAAAATGTGCAGCGCTACAACCCCCCTTCTCCCATAAAACCTGACCATCCTACTCAGCTGCTATTCTTATCCCTTGCTCATTTGCGTAATTTTAACACTGCAGAATATAGCCAGCCTAAGAATATGTTTTTATAATTACACCCATCACAGGAACTGTCAGCATCTAATGATGGATAATTTCAGCTATTATAAGAAGCTTAAAAGATCATTTTCATGAATAATTCGTAATATGAATCATTAAATTCAAACAATGTCAGAAATTAAAAAAAAAAAAAAAGAAAAGAAAAGAAAAATATTTTAGG
The DNA here is from genome assembly GCF_008728515.1 of Papio anubis. NCBI lineage: Eukaryota > Metazoa > Chordata > Mammalia > Primates > Cercopithecidae > Papio > Papio anubis. Next base: position 61,742,471 of record NC_044993.1, read on the forward strand.
TGCCTAAAAGTAACCATCCCTTTAAAAGCAGAATCCAGTTTCTGATGTGCACAGAAACAACACAATACACAGGGCAGGTCAGCACGAGGGGAAGAAACATGCAAATTGGCTCAGGTCACTTCAGTCTTTTGATTTTTCATCAGGTCCCCCTAGCCTGAGGATAAAATCCCAGCCTCACAGCAGGTCTCTGTAGTTCATCTCTCACCTCTTCCTCCTGCCACCGTAGGTTCTATGCAGGCCCCTAACCTCCCAGGGCTTCTGTGCCTGTAAACATGTTGCTCTCCCTCCCTCCCTCCAACAAAGAAAACCTGCCTGAAAATGAACCAAGCCTACACTGGAAGCAGAACCAACACACAAAGTGATGCATCTTCCTGCTAAACTGTTTGAGCACCTGGATCCAGCCACACCTGCACCCCAAGCTTCTTAGTTCTGTGAAATAACACACATTCTTGTTACCTTCAACTCACAGTGGGATGGCAGTGGGGTGGGGGTTCTTCTTACTAAAATAAGGCTGCAGGCCTCAAGAGACTCTGGAGTAATAGCAGAATCAGTTTCCAAGGCTGGTCTGGGCCAAAGCCCACAAAGCCAAACACTCAGTCAGGGACACAGAGACAGTTGAGGCCAGGACAGGTAGTGGTGGGGTGTATGTGTGCGCGCATGTGTGTGCATGCATGTGTGCTGGGGGGCTGTGGAGTGAGCGGTATCAGGATCAATGTAGGAGAGCCTGAGCCAGACCCAAGAGAGGACAAATCACCTATGAGGTGGCCTGGCCAAGAGGTGTGTCTATACTGCATGGTGGTAGAAAAGCCCCCAATCCACTCTTTTCAGTGAAACATGAAAACCAAAGGACAACCCCCATTTCCAAAGGAAACTGGTCTGGGTATCACTTTGCAATTAGAAAGACATTATGTGTTAAAATACGCAGGAATTTTCAATAAGAAAAAACGTGTTTATACATTCAATAAGGAAGACAAAAAGGGAAGAATGGCCTTCACAAACAGAAGAGAACATCAAACAAGTACATCATGGCATTCCAGAATATTACCAATGTCTACACAACAACAGCCTTCACACTACAGGTTGTATCTCATTAGCAAGGCAGTGAAAATAATCAGTAAGTCACAATTGATGTTTGTTAAAACAGAGTAGAACAGGATATAACACATGAGAACGTTCTGCACGTAATAAAGGTTAAATATTGTTCCCAGAAGGTTGTGTCTCAATGACTATATACACATATGTGTATGCTTAAAAGAGTATTTCTTACTGTGAGCCACAGTCAAAAAGGACTGAAAACTACTTTTACAAAATATGTTAGATCAAAAAAAAAAAAAAAAATGAGGATGTAGATCAGAGATGACACCTGACGATATCACATGTTGTTTTCAAACCGAATGATGGACGCTGCACCCACACTTTGAATCAGCAACCGCACTTCTGTACCTCTTTCCTGCCAAAAGGCCCCAGTACATAAGGACACAGCTTACTACAATCCTCTTTGTAGTAGCAAAAACCTGGAAACAACCTAAATTCCATCTATGAGGAAATGATTTGAAAAATTATAGCATAGCCACACGATAGACTCTAATATGCAGATATTAATGATTTAGCTATACATCTGTTGATCAGGAGGAAAATTCCTGAGGGTTCAGTGATACACTCTTACCTGAAAAAGACAAGGTCGACCAGGGATCAGCACCCATTTTCTTCAACGGGCCAGATGGTAAATATTTTGGGGTTTGCAGGCCACAGGTCTCTGCAAGAACTATTCAACTCTTGTGTTGTAGCTCAAAAGCAGAGATGGAAATAATGAATGAATATGGCCATGATCCAATAAAACCTTATTTATAAAGGTGGCATACCCACGGGCCGTGGTTTCCCAACTCCTGATATAGACTGTAATTCCATTTTTGGAAAAGAAATAGAACAAATATACATTTGTTTGTGGAGTACAGATTTGTGTGATTACCTCTGGTGATCTAAAAAGGGTAGCATTGGGAGAGATTAACTTCTTTACATACTTCTGCGTTGCTAGACTTGTTATAAAGGGCATACATTTCTCATTTTTAAAATTCTTTTTTTTTTTTTTTTTTGAGGCGGAGTCTCGCTCTGTTGCCCAGGCTGGAGTGCAGTGGCGTCATCTCGGCTCACTGTAAGCTCCGCCTCCTGGGTTCAGGCCATTCTCCTGCCTCAGCCTCCCAAGTGGCTGAGACTACAGGCGCCTGCAACCATCCCCGGCTAATTTTTTTGTATTTTTAGTAGAGACGGGTTTTCACCGTGTTAGCCAGGATGGTCTCAATCTCCTGACCTCGTGATCTGCCTGCCTTGGTCTCCTAAAGTGCTGGGATTACAGGCGTGAGCCACCACGCCCGGCCTCATTTTTAAAATTCTAATAAAGTATTAAATTATGTAAAAAACCAACGTATGAAGTACAAGCTCCGGTATCTACTTTCACTGAAATCAATTCTCTGTAATATATCCCAACAATTTTTTTATCATTGGAAATACAGCCTTCCATAATTCATATTTAATTGGATGTCAACTGTCATAATTGGAACTCTCCATCTAAAAATTGTCCCCAAAAGGTGGGAAAAGTGATAACAAGTCATGGGAAACCAAGAAAAAATTTATTCTCTCCCAGTGAGGACCAGAATTATACAGTAAGAGTAGTTTAAAACTTACACTCACAAGCCTGGATCCACTGTTCAGTAAGCTGGGCAGTTACCATCCACATTTTACAGGTGGAGGATGGGGCTGAGTTTATGCCATCCCCAAATGACATGACAATTGAGCATGAAGCCAAGATTTAGACCTGGGTCTGAATTCCAGTTGAATGAAATTCACTTGGCATTGATCAATAGCAGATAAATAGCACATATGTCCATGGTAAATCCAATCCTTCATGCTCCAAGAGCACCCTAGATTTACAGGGAAAATAAGCACGGGACTAAAAGCAGCTGGCCACCTTACTGCTGAAACATTAAGAGAAGGATCACCTCTGTTTCACCCAAATAGGGATGAGTCACTGCCTCACCTATGGATGGCAGACATACTACAGGTGGTAGATACACTACTGTACTACCTGTCTACAGGTGTTAGACATACTACCACCTGTAGGTTTCAAAGTATCAAGTAGAGACCATATTCACATGTCTCCACTGAACTGACACCATCACTGTATCTCTAGCAAAGCCAGAACCTCCTCCCAGATGGCTCATCAAAAGCACAGTACCTGCTAACAAACAACTGTGGCAGAAACAGCAGGTGTTGGGGGCTGGGCATGGTGACTCACACCTATAATCCCAGAACTTTGGGAGGCCAAGGCAGGAGGATTGCTCAAGCCCAGGAGTTCAAGACCAGCATGGGTAACATCATGAGACCTTGTCTCTACAAAAAAAATACAAATAATTATCCAGGCATGCTATACTCCCAGCTACTACAGAGGCTGAGATGGGAGAATCACCTGAGCCTAGGAAGTCAAGGCTGAGGTAAGCCATGATCACACCACTGCACTCCAGCCTGGGCAATGGAGTGAGAGCCTGTCTCAAAACAAAAACAAAAGAAACTCAGCAGGTGTCCCCTAATACCCCTTCTTTTCTTCTTTAGCAAGAAAATGAGTAATTTTTACCAGGTGCTTGGCCACCTAGGTGGAAAACAAAGACACTATGTTTCCCAGCATCCCTTGCAGCTAGGGTGGCCTTATGAAAGGTCGTGAGCAAACTGCAGAAGAGAAGACGAGTGAACTTGAAGACTCAGCACTAGAAATGATCCAAAATGAGATGCAGGGGTGGGTGAGGCGGGGAGGGCACATGGGCAGGCAATGTGGCCAGTATCACACTGCTAGCAAAGGACAGAGCTAGAACTTTCTGGGTCAACACCCACGGTCTAAGTCTTCATGCTATAAGGCTTCCCAGTACAGGCTGCATAATAAATGCTGTCTTGCCTTCCATAGGAAGACATGGAGGAGGAGACAAGACAGTGGCCAGCTTGCATGCCCATCAAACCCGACTTCTTGTCATCTTGGACACACGTGTGGCTGGCTGCTGACAGGTGCTTGATGTTATGTACACTCACATTGTACCATCATCTGATTTTTCCCGAACTCCCTACCAATGATTTATTGCTTTTTGTGCCATCAGATTTCTTCTGAGCCCATAAAAAGTCCATGGGTCAAGTAAAGGGTCAGGGGAGGGGTCACGAAGCCCTTCAGGCAGAGAATGCTTCTCCCAAGACTGTGGCCAAGTGCTGTACCTACCTGGAAAAATATATTCCAAAATACTAACAGTGCTGGAGGGTTTATAAATGCTATTTTATTTTCTCCTTTTTCTCTTGTGTTTATCTTCTTTAATTTTCTACAATGAATATAATTTGGGGTTTTTAATAAGGAGAAAGAAAACACAAATTGTTTTTCAACAACCTTATTGTTGAACAACAATGTAAGGCAAGCCATGATGACCTCCGCAGGCTGCTTCTGGCCCAGGGTGTCTGCCTGCTTGCTGTCTACTCCAAATCCTTCATTTTGCTCAGAAGGCAGCAAAGACCACTGAAGAAAGGCCCCGCAACTGCGCATGCACCACTCCTGATGGGCCAGCAGGAGGACCCCTGCACTCTGCTAATAGCACTATAATGAGGGCAGTCAGATGCAAATGAGGGCAACAGTAATTAAAGGTAGAGCCTTGCTTGGCTTAATTGGCTCCACCTGCAGGAAAGGGGGTGTTTTTGGAGGAATTCACTCCCCCAAACAGTGAGATTATGAGGACAGAATCGGAAAGAGAGGGTAAGGGGGCGCTTGGCAAGCTGAGGAATTCTGGGCACAGCACGTACCTCAAATGCCTCCCAGCGACTCTGGTTAAGTACACCCAACTTGGGCATCACAGGACCCAAGGTCCACCTGCCTGCCTGTTCCGCCCCCTGGCTTGGCTGCCTGGCAGAGATCTTGAAATGGAAACACCAGGCAGCCCCCTCTGGAGCCCAGGTTCCTGTGCCTACCCAGTCACCCGAGTCTATGAGCTCCAGGTGGGCAGATATCGAGTATTACTCACTTCCGTATCAGGACATCAGAGATCCAGGCCCTGCCACTCCCCAGCTGTGCACCTGGGGCAATGCGCTTGATGATAACAATCTAATACTTACATAGCGTGCATGGAGGGGACTTTAGCCCAGACAGTCTAACTCCACTATACACACTCTGAATTTTTTTTTTTTTTTTTAATGTAGAGATGGCGTCTCAAACTCCTGGCCTTAAGCAAACCTCCTCCTACCTCAGCCTCTCAAAGTGCTGGGATTACAGGTGTAAACCGCCGTGCCCAGCCAGTCTCTGACCTTTCTAAGCTTCAGTTTTCCTGTGTAAATGGGGATAATAGTACCCACCTCAAAGGACAGTTGCCATGAAGCGGTTAGCACAGGGCCCAGCAGTGGTGCTTAATCCATGTTAGCTAGTATTATTAGGCACTCAGCAAACTCATTCATGCATTCACTCACTCATTCATTCATCAAATGTCTACAGGCACCAGGCACTGTTTTGGAAGCTAGGTGCATAACAGTATCAACATCAAGTCAGTCCCTACTCTCATGAGCTTATATCCTGGCTAATGTTTCTTGAATCTGTCACCAAAGAAATAAAGAGATTAAAATTGTAAAGTATAAAATAGGCAGCAACAGACCTGGGAGTGACCAACTAGGAAAAATGATGGCAGGGAAATCATGCAGGGCTTCCTGGAGCAGGGGTTTCTGGAGGTGAATGTGGTGTGCCAGGCATCAGGGAGACTGCAGAGTACACAGAAGGCACACCACAGAGAGGACAAGGAGGGAGTCTATTTCTACGGAAATGCAAAGAATGCAAGTGAATCCATAAACCAGTGAATTAAGCCCAGACCAGGAGAGAGGCTCTCTCTCTGTACAGGGTGTCGATTCTTCCATTCAGCCGGAGAAAAAGAAAATATTCAGGCAAGCCACTCTCAACCAAGGTCCACGGCATCATTACCCACTCGAGCAAAACAAAATGACCAGTTTCCTTACAAAAGCTGCAGTGAGAAACTTAGAGCAGTTTTCAAAATCAAAGCGGCTTTTCACAAAACAAGCCACCTGTCAGCTCGCAGGACAGAGAGGAGTTCAAAACAAAAGCTGATTGACAAAGTACACCCATAAACACAATGCTGAGACAGCCCCAAAAAGTTAATGACGACAACAATGAATACACGTCTGGCCTCCGCCTCCGAGGAGGGAGCTGAGGCACTCCAACTGCTCCTGTTGTGTTTCTGGGTCTTTGTTTCCTACCAAACAATAAAAATGAAATGAACAACAATCATGAATCGATACTTGATATTTCGAGGCAATTCTGTTTGCAGTGATTTGGGAGGAGAAAGCCCTCCTGCCAGGGAAGAAATCAGGTTGAACAAATAAAACGTTACCCCTTATGGAGGTCGCCAGAGAGACGAGGGCCACTCTTCTAGAACCTGGGACTGGATCCTCTTGCAGCTGCGACCCAAAATTTGATGATGTTTTCCCCGGAGTGGGGCACAAAGGGGTGGCTTGAAGGGACTTTAGCACCCTCCATCCCTGACTCCACCAGCCTCATCCTCCAAGGCCACCAGAAGAAGCAGGAACTCCTGGCTGCCTACCCAGTATTCGTCGTCGCTCCTTCCTTATCTGCCAAATAAGCCCCACGTTTCCCAGCCCACCTTGCAATTTGGGGTGGCCACATAGCTGGGTACTGGGGCTGCCTGTTCAGGGTTTTATTTAAAGGTCGGGAAACTGGCTAATGACACAAATACTGTTTTGTCAGGATAATGGATTGCAAAGCTTTTGAAAAGGTTTGCTCTATAATTCTCATCTTAATTATTCATCCACTTGGAGAAACTAATTTACAGGTGTCTGCTAATGTGCTGTGACCTTCCACAGCCTGGACACTCTCCTAAATGCATTTCCAACCCACAACATCAACCACTGCCTGCCACTTTGCGTGTGTCCTCATTTTTAAACTGCAAATAATTCTATAAAGTCAATGTTGTTTTTAATTTTTTTTCTTTATTTCAATAGCTTCAGGGGTATAAACGGCTTTTGGTGACTTGAGTGAACTGTGTAGCGGCAAAGTCTGGGTTCTCAGTGCACCTGTCACTCAAACAATGTGTACACTGGACCCAACAGGCAGTTTTTCATCCCTCGACTCCCCTCCCCGTCAGAGTCTCTAATGTCCCTTATGTTTCTCTATATGCCCCTGTGTGCCCACAGCTTGGCTCCCACTTATAAGTTAGAGGATGTGCTATTTTTCTGTTCCAGAGTTACTTCACTTAGGATGATGGCCTTCAGTTCCATCCAAGTGGCTGCAAAAGACAGTACTCCACTCTTTATGGCCGAGTAGTCTTTTTTTTTTTTTTGAGACAGTCTCACTCTGTTGCCCAGGCTGAAGTGCATGGCACGATCTTGGCTCACTGCAGCCTTCACCTCCTGGATTCAAGCTATTCTCCTGCCTCAGCCTCCCAAGTAGCTGGAATTACAGGTGCATGCCACAACGCCCAGCTAATTTTTTGTATTTTTAGTAGAGATGGGGTTTCACTATATTGGCCAGTGCTGGGATGACCGGCATGAGCCACAGCGCCCAGCCCTTTGTGACTGAGTAGTATAGTATGGTGTATACTACCATGTTTTCTTTCTCCACTCAAGAAAGTATTTGCAAAGTACACATCCGACCAGGGGTTGATATCCAGAATCTACAAGGAACTCAAACACATCAGTCATGAAAAAAATGAATAATCTCATTAAAAAGTAAGCAAACAAGAACAGACATTGTTTCAAAAGAAGATATACAAATGGCCTACAAACATATATAAAATATATGTTATCTTTACTCCTCAAATAGAAATACTGAAGCTCCGAGATGGCAACTTATTCCAGGAGCGCAGGGCTGGTAAAAGACGGGGCTGGGATTGGACCCAGGTTCCTCCAACTGGAAGTTCTGCGCCTGCCTTTCCCCCTCCAGTTCTAGGAATGCTTCCCCAGGCTCCTCCTCCAGGCAATGGCTTCTCTCTGCCACGGAGGAAGCAGCCTTCGCAGACAGAGAGCAGGTCCGGTCTACACACAGCCCTGCTCCTGAGAAGCCAATGGGTCTGCTTTCCACCAACCGTGATGTCCACTTCCGCGTCCCTCCCACGCTGACCCGGCTCCCCATGTGACTCATGGTACACAATCAGATTTCAGTCTCCAGGGGGAAAGGCGAACAGGTTGCATTTTTTCTCAGGACAGACTACATGGTGGATGCCAGTCCGTCCAACAGAGGCTGCCCCACATACACAGGCGTCTCTGGGCTAGCTCGTCACACGCCACCACCGAGCCCCAGGAGAGGCAACATACCCTAGCTGGAGAACACGTCTGAGAGAATCAACTCCAGAAGCGCTGGGAAAAGCATGGATTTAACAGAAAGCTCTGGGTAGGAATCTTGGCTCTGCTACTTTCTAGGTTAATTTCATGTGCCAATGTGGCTAGGTCACGGTACCCAGATATTTCATCCAACACCAGACTAAATGTCATTGCAAAAGTATTGTTTAAATGAGATTAACAGCTTAATCAGTAAAGCAGATTATCTTCCATCATGAGAGTGGGCCTCATCCAATCCGCTGAAGGCTTTCCGAAAAACAAACAAACAAAATGGAGGTTTCATAAGGAAGTATGAATTCTGCCCCAAGACAGCCTTTGGACTTGAGTTGCAACATCAGTTTTTCCCTGGGTCTCCAGCCTAGAGGCCCACCCTGCAGATTCTAGAGTTGACAGATGCCACCATCACATGGGTCAATTCCTTTAAATATCAATCAATCTTAATCTGTCTACACACACACACACAATTGGTCCACATTTCTGGAGAACCCTGACTAATACAGTGAGGTTCAGCACACCCACCTCTCAGAGCCTTGGTTTCTCACATCTGTAAAACACAGGCAACAACCCCATCCTCACAGAGCTGTTAGACGGAAAAAAGCTGCAGGGAAAGCTACCCTGGGGCCCAGCACATTACAGGTACCCAATGAACAGAGCTTCTGTTATGTGTCAACCAGGGATTTCTCTAGATGGTTACAAGGCCTTGTGGAAAAAGGTTGAGCTGAATGAGAATATGTATTCGAAATTACCTGCTTGTTTATATGTTTAGTGTCCATCTCTCCCACTAAACCTGAGGGGTCTCCTTGGGCCTGAAGTATTCCCAGAACTGTGTCTGGTACTCAAGGAGTATTCAATCAATATTGGCTGAATGAATGAAATGGTGCTCTGACCTTGTACTTTGCACAAAGTAAACAACCTCACTTCCCAAACCCCCCGGGGGTTTTGGAGTCTGTGTAAAGAGGGAGGGAGTTGGTGGGAACAACAGCTTACGAAGCCCCACTCTGCACCAAAGGATGTGTTGGGAACTTTACAGCTAATTCTCTCAATTACTCCTCAGCACAGGGGTTGCAGGTGAAAACAATGACCAAAAGGCAGTTACTTCAAGCAGGGAGGAGAGCAACTATGAGGTTCCCTGTTTATAAACTTAGTATCTGAAAAGGTAAAGGCCACTTGAGATTCTGCCCATAAAACAAATACAAAATAGACCGCGACAAAGTGAAACAAGAGAGGAGAGAGAGAGGAGGGGAGGAGACAGATGAGAGGAGGAGAAAGGGAGGGCAGGAGGGAGGGAACACGTGAGAGAGAATGGCCAGCAGGTGAGGACGCCTTGGCTACAACCTGAAGCAAGGATGCAGCTGGAAAAAAGAAGGCAAGCCGAGGGGGAGCAGAAAGATGGTGGAAGCTTGGCGGTGGAGCAGTCCAGAGGGACAGGGAGCTTCAGGCCTGGCTGGATTCCCTTTCTCTGTCTCTTGACTCGACCTTCCTCTGCATCAACTCCATGCTCAGGCAAGACTTCTCAGTCCCACCGAGAGTGATGGCGGACATCAGTGCTCCCAGCTCCTCGGGAGGCCGAGGCGGGAGGGATTGCTTGAGCCCAGGAGGTGGAGGTCACAGTGAGCTATGATTGTGCAGCTGCACTCCAGCCTGGGCAACACAGCAAGACCCTTTCCACTCATGGGAACGTCTGAGTCCCTTGAGTGGAAAAATGAGCCCCAGCCCCAGCCTCTCCGGTTCAAGTCCAGCAAGTAAAGGTGTGCGCCTCCTGCTCTAAGACCCCAGCAGCACTGTCACAGCAGTGACTGGCTCTGACCAAAACACGCACACCCTGAACCAGTGTGCCCGGGAAGTAGCCAAGGTAGGGGGGGTGACAGGCCCACATAAACCACATGGATTGAGGGCTGGACAGAGGGTTTCCCAAAGAAAAAACAGGTTACCAGGAAAGGGGGAATGGATACTGACTAGACAAAAGGTATCCAATGTCGAAGGTGCCACGAGCACACAGACAGAAACTGAACCAGGACTTCGACCCAAACGAATTCATCTTCACAGCCCACACTCTTTCCGCCAGCACCTGCCACCCTTCTCGGCCACGCACAGTCAGATGGGCAGGCTCTTACGTAGCGAGTCTTCAGTCTCGACAACAACAGAGGGCCAGCGTCCTAAAGTCATGCCACCTTGTTAAGGACAACACACAAACAAGGAATACCTGACTTAAGTGCAGAGCAGCAGGTAGGCAAGGTCCAACTCATGCTACTGACCAAGGAGCGCTGAGCAGCAGACAGTTGGGGCCACTGCTGGTCCCACGTCTCCTAAGTGGTCCTGATGAGACTACAGAGGAGTCAGACACGCGGCCAGTGGCCCAGGAGCATCCCTTCAGCCACCTACAGGTCCCAGCTATGGAGCCGTTGAGCCCCACCAGGATCTGGTCCAAACAGAAATGAGGAGTCTCGAGCTGGAGAGTGAGAGGACAGCAGGTGGTCACTCAAACTCTTAAAACACTCAAAGCCAGGTGCGGTGGCTCATGCCTGTAATCTCAGCACTTTGGGAGGCCAAGGTGGGCGGATCACTTGAAGCCAGGAGTTTGAGACCAGCCTGGCCAACATGGCAAAACCCCGTCCCTACTAAAAATACAAAAATCAGCCAGGCATGGTGGCGCACGCCTGTAATCCCAGCTACTTGGGAGGCTAAGGTAGGAGAATCGCTTGAACTCAGGAGGCAGAGGTTACAATGAGCTGAGATCACCCCACTGCACTCCAGCCTGGGTGACAGAGTGAGACCCCATCTTAAAAAAAAAAAAAGGAAAGAAAAGAAAAGAATCAGAACATAACTCTGAAGCTTCACCACCAATGACCAGCAGCTGCTAACAGAGGAGATAAGAACAGCACAGCATGTGACCCTGCCCACCACAGCAACTCTAGGTTCTGTTGTTTCCAGACTTGGAATCCCACAGCTAAGTCCACAATCTGTCCATCATCTCTCCAGGCTCCAAACCGTCACAGAGTCAGGACATTATACTTTAACCCCCTGCAACCCGTGAGTTTCACAGGGAATACCTGCCTGTCTCATTTGTCAACAACCAACCAAATTTATCTAAAGCCCTATTTTTCCCATTAGTAAACCAAGATTTTCAGGAGAAGCCAAAAGCACCTTACGGAAAGGGGCAGCTACAACATGGTCTCTCCGTCGCAACTGGTGCCTCCAATGTAAATGATACCACAACATACCCGTGCAGAACAGACCTTCTAACAGCCCCCTAACAAAGCTAAGTACATTTCCAAAATGCAACCTAGTACTGCAAGGATCTCCATAAATGCAGAAATCAATGAGTAACAAGTGACTCAGTCTTTCTTTTTCTTTTTTTTTTTTTTTTTTTTTTTTTTTTGAGACAGGGTCTCACTCTACCACCCAAGCTAGAGTGCAGGAGCATGATCATGGCTCAGGGCAGTCTCAACCTTCCAGGCTCAAACGATCCTCCCACCTCAGCCTCCCAAAGAGCTGAAACTACAGGCATGCACCAGCACACCTGGCTAATTTTTGTTTTAATTGTTTGTAGAGACGGGGTCTTGCTCTGTCATCCAAACTACAGTGCAGTGGCACAATCATGGCTCACTGAAGGCGCTTGCCCAGGCTGGTCTTGAACGCCTGGGCTCAAGCAATCATCATGATTCAGCCTCCCAAAGTGCTGGGGTTATAGGCGTGAGCCACCACACCCAGCCAAGTGACTCAGCATATCTGACAGACATGTCGCTAGCACATTCTTGGACACCCTTCCTACCATAGACCCTCACAACCTATCAGGTATTCCTTCTGAGACTCCAATAGCACAAACCCCAAAGTAAGCTCTTTCTGAAGAGCCACACAAATGAATGAGAAGATGGAGACCACATGCCTCTGAGTGCTCCAGCAGGGACAGCAGAGCTGGCCAGCCGGCCACAACTCAATGCTCCCCACTTCCACGGGGTAGATTTCTTGTGCAAAGCAGCTGCCCAGCCAGAGAGAAGAGTTCTCAGACCCCTCTGTACCCAGGTGGGGCTGGACGACTAGCCCTCACCCATGGAACGTGAGCAGAGCGGTGTGGTCACTTCTAGAGGAAAGGAGAATGAGAATCATCTCCCCGCTCTTAAGTGGTATGGAATGTTGCTTCCTGAGACTTGTTTCCCTTCTCAGGGAATGCTCTTTCCATCTACATCAACATCTCTGTGACTGAAATCACTCCCGATAGTCACTTGGATGGACCCCGGTAACAAGTTTTTATTAAGCACCTGTTGTGTACTTGATTAATAAAAAGAGAAAAAACCTGCAAGTTTCTAAGTCCCAGACCCTGCCCCCTATGTGGTCACATGGTCTAGCAGAGTAGACAGAGCACACACACAAGACATGACCACAAAATAACCCATAGTAGCAAAAAGCAAATGCCAGACTCTGCTTACAGCTCCTAGCAAGCACCACAGTGGTTTAGGAAATTGACAGATGCAAGTAATTAGATTTCTTTCAGGTGATAGGAGAAGAGCTGGATCTTACCATAAATGCAACGGCTGGCCTGAGCAAGCATAAGGGAAGCGGCGTTTCTAGGAGAGGAGACCGGATGAGCCAAGAGTGGGGTCGTAAAGTGGTTCTGATGGGGGCACATGAGACAAACATAACAGCAAAGCAGCTTCGTGATGAGCAGTGAGAGGGGGCACATGGCGGTGGGACAGGAAGGGTCGAGAACGGAGATGAAATACAGTTACCCACAGTGGATTCTTGTGGGAGCAGGGATTGGGACACAGTAAAGGCACTGGGTTAACTCACACAGTGGTGGTGAACAGCTTCCATCGAGCCTCCCTGGTTTTTGTTTTTTATTTTTTAGACAGAGTTTCACTCTTTCACCCAGGCTGGAGTGAAGAGGTGTGATCTTGGCTCACTGCAACCTCCACCTCCCAGGTTCAAGCAATTCTCCTGCTTCAGCCTCCCGAGTAACTAGGATTACAGGCACATGCCACCACACCCAGCTAATTTTTGCATTTTTAGTAGAGATGGGGTTTCACCATGTCGGTCAGGCTGGTCTTGAACTCCTGACCTCAGGTGATCCACCCATCTTGGCCTCCCAAAATGCTGGGATTACAGGCATGAGCAACCACTCTTGGCCTAGCCTCCCTGGTCTTAACTCAACGGTGCCTAGTTGAAGAGACAAATTCTGAGGCTAAATCTGGATTCAAGAAGAAAAGTGCACCCTTGACTAATTTACTATATCAACCACTGGCCAAGAATCAGAGAGTGTCAGCATATTTGTAGCATATTTGCTGACTCTGAACTTCATTAATTGGAAAGGGATATCCTCCAAGGCAGTGGTTCCAAACACTGCACTCCAACCTGCACACTGGAATCATTTCAGAAGTTTAAAAAAAAATCCTCATTCCCAGTACTAACTTTTGGATCTGGGTGGGTCCAAGCATCAGGATGTTTTTAAATTTCCCAGGTGACTCCATTAAAAGCCAATACTAGGAACCACTGCTCTATGGGGTGAAGAGATGGAAAGACGGGACAGTGAGAGAAGCTCCTCTCCTGCTGGGCCTGCTAGAAAGACTAAAGCTACAGCTGCTGGCAACCTCTTGCCAGTCCAAGGAGAACACCTGGCTGAGAAGGCGGCCAGCACACAGTGAGGGATGGGAGCACCCGTGTACTGACTCATGGGAGCTAACTGTGTGCGTCTCTTTCCAACTCTGCAAACAGTGACATCGTGTTGGCAGTCTGAAATCAGACATAGAAGGAGGATTTACAACACCATGGAAATCTGCAAACATTCTAAACCAGGGTTTTTTGGGTTTTTTTTTTTTTTTCCAGAGAGCTATTTGTTAGACATTTACCAGCACATCACTCCCAACAATGAAAAAAAGTAACAGAGTTGAGAAACTGAAGAAAGAAAGAAAAAACTTCTGATGATATTGTTTGAGCCCCTGGATCAAACCATCCCTTAAGGCAGATACTCCTGGACTTCTCTTTTATCCGCTTAAGACAGATTAAATCAGATTTTATGACTCTTGTCATCACAAGAGCTCCGAAAGATGCAACTAGGGCAGGGTCAAGGTCACATGCTAGCTGTGGTCACTAAAAGCAAAAACCACACGTGATCAGGAGAATCCAATTGGAGGCACAACTGAAAGATGCAGTTTCATGGGGGTGACGCACATTATTTGAGGGGCACTAAAAGGAAGATCTATGAATTTGTCCACTACTAGGCTCTCCACAGCTGCAATGGATCTGAAATCAACTAAAGGCCATGAGATCCAACAGCAGCCAACAGCTCCTATTTTATTTGTATTCATTTATGTTATAAACATTTATAGAGCATGCATCATGGATCAAGCACTGTGCAGGCACTTTCAACACAGCAGGGGAATAGACATGCCAAGATCCCTGCTCCTGTGAACTGTATGGTGCAAGGGGGAACACTGGGAAGAAATAAGCAAGAAAATCAATGACCAAGATACTTCGAGGGCCTGGTAAGTGCTATGATGAAAAGACGGAGATGGAATGAGGGAGGCGGCACAAGGTAAGACAGGGCAGTCAAGAGGAGGTAGCATCTGAATGGAGACCTGCATGGCAAGGTGGAACCAGCCATACAGAGACCAGGGAACAGCGTCCCTGCATAAGGGCAGCACGTGCAAAGGGCCTAAGGCAGGAACCAGCCTGGCATGTTTGAGGATTGGCCTAAAGGCCAGTGTGGCTGGGGTGGAAACAGCAAGAGGCAGGATGGTGGGAGATGAGGTTGGCATTTAGCCAGATCACAAGCAATGAAGGCCATCATCGAGAAGTCAGGACTGGAAAACCATGAGCGGAAAACAGCAGAGTGAAGGGATTTACGAGGTTCCATGTTTACTCCACTTGGGACACACACACACAGAGCCAGCTTTGGTGGATTGCTATTCCTTGCAACCAAAGAAGGCTGCCTCAAACAAAGACATCTTTGCTTCTGTGCACACTGGGAGTGGAAACAGCAGGCCATGCACGTAGAGATGCCCTGAAGCCTGCAATGGTTCAAGAAAAAAAGAATAAAAAGTTACCCTGCAAGCTCCCCTGAAACACTGTGGGCTCCAGGAATCATCTAGCCCACGACTCTCCATCTTCACTGAATCAGCCTTCTAAACTGCCCTGTCCCATTCTTTGGAAGGCCAGGGAAACTGACACCCCAGCCAGAGCACAAAGCACACGCGGGTGTGGAATCAGGGATCGCTGGGCTCACCCCAGGGAAACTGACACCCCAGTGAGAGCACGAAGCACACGCGGGTGTGGAATCAGGGATCGCTGGGCTCACCCCAGGGAAACTGACACCCCAGTGAGAGCACGAAGCACACGTGGGTGTGGAGCAGGGATCGCCGGGCTCACCCCTGGAAAACTAACACCTTAGAGAACAAAGCACACGTGGGTGTGGAATCGCGGATCACTGGACTCACCCCAGGGAAACTGACACCCCAGCCAGAGCACAAAGCACACATGGGTGTGGAGCAGGGATTGCTGAGCACACCACACAGCCGCAAAGACACGACACACCAGACAGGCTGATGACTTCCCAATTTTTTACTTCTTTTGTTTCTGAGAACAAACTTTTTAAACTGCTCCCAAGCCTCCCTCATCTGTCAGCTTCCTCCCACTCAGTCTCCTGCCCTTGCTGCTGATTATTTTGATGGCCACCAGCAATGGTCTATTCCTTCTCCCTCTCTCCCTGGGTTGACTGCAGATTAATTACATGGGGATGCTGAGGAGAGTTCGCAGCTTTAAAATCCATTGCTACGGAACAGGACTACGCTACGGTGGCCAGGAACAGTTATGACAATAGAGTATCCAGTAAGAAGGGAGGTAGGAGGAAAAGCCTTACAGTGCAGGAGCAGATACTGTACTTGGAAAGACAATTCCACAGAAATAATCGCCCTTTACAAGGACGAACGGGCCTGTATCCAGGAAAGAGGTAATAATTTGCCATAGAACACATGAGCTATAGAAAACTAGTCAAGCTTGACAACAGGAGCAGGGGAGGCTAGCGGAATGACTGTTCCTATCACCAAAAGGTCCAGGGTGGGACTGTCACAGCAGGCACAGCTGGATTCAGGGACCCTAAAGACAGGATCAGAGCTTGCTGTCTCTCTGCCTTTCAGCTCAGCTGCTCTTTCTGTGCGATGTCCTCATTCCCAAGCTCCACGTGGAGACAAGCGGACTACAGCAGCCCCAGTCTCCCAGCCCAACAGGAAAGCAAGAATTCTTGTTGATTGTGTATGAAAGCCCTGAGATCCAGCCAGAGGCGGCCAGGTAAGGTCAAGTGCCGTGCCGAGGATGAAACCAGTGACATCACAGGACTGACAGTGAGTGAGGACGCTGTCAAGTGAAAACTGGAGCAAGTGCAGAGGACACGGATGTTCACTACCCACACGTGGATGGGGAAGTCACGCAAGCCATGTGACACGGACAGACCCGTGTCTCTCTGGAGTCCCGTGTGGCCAATCCTAGCAGGAGGATCTCTTCTTCAGTACACAGAGCAAGCTCTCATGTCAGACAAACGCTCCTGGGAAGAGTCCAGGAGAAGCCCACCGCCTAAGATGGTTCTGTTTTGCAGCAAACACCTCCATAAGAACTTGCCTGCTGTGGGAACATCAGAGCGACCAGCCTCCCAGCTGAACATGCAACCACTGACCACACCCGAAGAATGACACCACCGGCCCACCTGACAGCGGGGCCATGCCACACAACTTCAGAGACGTCCCCTCCAATATCTAGAGGGGGCTGGTCACCGGGTCTGGCATCAGCAATCCCAGATGAATAAGCGTAAAAATGGGGCAAGGGCTTCCTTTGGCCAGAAAGGCAGACAATGCATGGGCAGGGGGTGGAAAAGGTAGGTTTTCCCGACCCAGGTGTGGCTACAGATGAAAAGCTGGAGCTCTCCTCTGAGACACCAAGTTTGTCCAGCCAGGGAGTTATGACCAAAAAAATTTCTAATCTTCAAAACATCAGCCTCCCACCACCATCTCCATAGGATGATGATGAAGTGAAGACGATGCCCATATCCATCAAAGACAAAATCAACAGCTCCGTTCAACTGTATTAGTCTCCCATTGCTGCTATAACAAATTACCACAAACCTAGTGGTGTAAGACAACACAGATTTATTATGTCAAGTTCAGGATGGCAGAAGGCCAACATGGGTTGTTTTTCCTTTTTTGCAACCTAGTAGTGCAAGGCTCTCCGTAAATGCAGAAAAAAAATGAGTAACAAGTGACTCTATTTCTTTTTTTTTTTTTTTTAAGAGACAGGGTCAGGCCAGGCATGGTGGATCACACCTGTAATCCCAGCGCTTCGGGAGCCCGAGGCAGGCGGATCACCTGAGGTCAGGAAGGCAAGACCAGCCTTGGCCAACATGGCAAAACCTGGTCTCTACTAAAAATACAAAACTTAGCCGGGCATAGTGATATGTGCCTGTAATCCCAGCTACTCCAGAGGCTAAGGCAGGAGAATCACTTGAACCTGAGAGGCGGAGGTTGCAGCGAACTGAGATCGGGCCACCGCACTCCAGCCTGGGCGACAGAGCGAGACTCTGTCTCAAAAAAAAAGAAAAAAAGTGAAACGCCCCAATGGACTCTCTCCCCTTTGGGCCCTAATGACTGAGAAGTAATTCTGAAAACCCACTGGCACCTCACAGGGGAGATTCCTGTGTCCAGATGTGGCAATCAGTGTTCTAGGTGAAACCCGAGTCTCCAATCAACCGCCAGTAATGAAAATGGTATTTTGATCACATTTGTCTGATTCCTGCATCTATTTCTTATAGAGAACTTCAGGGGAAAAGAAAAGAGCCATGATTAATTACATGTTAAAACAAAGTTATGATTTGCTGACCACTTGTTATGTGATAAGAACAGAACATATAAGCATCTTACGTAACAGCCGCCCTCGCTCCCTCAATGCCAACCGACATCCGGCAGAACCGGCGCTCCTCAGGGCTCTCTGATAAACCATGAGCTGGAAAAGGAAAAAGCTCTCTTCCACCGAGGATGGGAATGAATGAATTAATTAATGTATGCATATATGTTTAAAGGAAAAAGGCCGTGTGAAGAGCCAGAAGTTGACTCTCCAAGTGAGAGCTTGACCAGGTCCAGAGACCTTTCCTGCTCCCCGTGCTGGGCACATTTCCATCAGGCCCAACACCACTAAACACCTGAACCACCCGACTACTTCCTCCTTTCTGACTTACCGAGTACCAACAGGTGAGACTCCAGCTTCCCAGGTAAGTCAGCGAGAGAGAGGACAGGCCTTCTGGTGTACCCAGCAGCTCCGTGTCTCACCAGTGTTGAGTCAGGTGTTCTGGTGTCCATCACTGTTTGTGTGCCTGGCTAACGTGAGCCTGCTCCTAACGAGCCAGTCTGTCCACACAACCCTAAAGTTGAAGTGACGCACCTGCTCTCCCCAGACCTCTCAGTGAGCTGCCAAGGGGCCTCTGCAGGCAGGAAGCCAACTTGCAAACATCTTGTTTCAAATTTCAGCAATACGCCCAAAATGAAAGCATGAGTTTTCAGAGGGATCTCCTGATTTCATAAGTGAAACTTCCCTACACTGGCTCCCTGGGGAGGAGAAAGGGTGTCCAATGCCATTAACAACAGAACTGATAAAACGACCAGTAAGAGTTACAATGAAGTGGAACTGCCAGGTGAGTTCCTGATAGATATGGCAGCCCTTGCACCACGGTTCTAACGCTGGAGGAAGAGCACAAAGAATTTGCCCTAAGGTGAGAGACTCAAAAGAGCAAATAAAGGTATCAGCTTTTGGCAAATCTGACATCACCAAGGAAAAACAGCACTTGAGAGGCAAATAACCCAACCTCACTTCTGGACCACATTAGAGGGGGAGAAAAAAAAAACTTTCCAATAGATAATGACACCACCCAAATTCCAAATTCCAGTCCTTATTTTGCTGCTTAAATAATGATTTTCTTGGAGGGACTAGATCACTCCTCTTAAAAAAAAAAAAAAAAAGAGGGTGGGAATCTGAAATTTGATATCTGTAAAATTAAAGGTTGTCAATGTCTATTCTAAAAGTTCATTTTAAGTTGTTTTGTTTAAACCCTGGAGGCATTTTCCGTAAGAATGTAGTAATGCAGGAGTAAGAGACTGCTGCTAGGTGGAGTCACCACATGTATGTAACCATCTCCGCTCTAATTCATGTAAGAGCTGTCGCAACTACATCCTGAAATGGCTCATATCCAGCTGTGGCTCAGGGCACTCAGGATCGGCCTGGGGAAATGGACTTTCAGCTGCTATGAAAAACCATTCTGCCCATTGTAGGTTCCATATGCCCATTTGGGGAGAATCACGCTCAAAATTTTCCGACTTAGAAATGCATTGTGTAGTGCTGAGGTTTTCAAATCAAAAGCAAGCCCAGTGGTGCTTCTTTTTAACCTGACTTTAATAGTCTTGTTGTATTGAATCCAAGTTCTGTGTAAGTAATGTGTAGATTTCACAAAAGGTGGTGGCGCTGTCCTCAGGTCACCTGCATTAGAGTCACATATCTAGAAGTGTAAATCTAGAGCCTCATCCTAAGTCCACTGGCATAACTCCCAGAGGCAGGGTCCTGGAAAGAGGTATATTTAATGGGCTCCCCAAGCAATTCCTCTGCACAGTAAAGTTAAAAGAATTTTATAATACAAAGAACCAGAGGTTTGGAGAAAAATGCCTGAGCTCATTTCCACCACAGACACATGTACCAGCCCCTTAAGCTCTCCTAAGCCCCTAATAACAAACTTTAAAATAATGGAAAAATACCTGCTCATCACAAGGTTACTAAGTCAAATCAGAGTACATTTGAACTTGCTTGGAAAGGGCAAAGGGCTAGACAAATATTATTCATTCAAAGCATGTAATGAATGTAGTGAATGACTAAAAAGCCAGTTGCTGGGGAAACAGAGATGAGATATAAAAACTTGGGAGACCAACATATAAATAATTCTGTATAATGAAATGAATTCAGGGCCATAATAGCAATATTTGTATGAGAAGGGCATGAGCCCACAGAGAAAGATAATTAATTCTGCACTGATAACCCCCAGAATGATCACAGTTACCTACCCAAATATGAACGAAGCAAGGCATGTTATCAAATAGTATCACCAATAACCTGATCCTGATCAAATGGGAACCAAAAGAAATATACAAGCTTCAAAAACATTCACGTCTTCACGCAATTACTAAATAAGTCATAGCCAGATTCCAATCCTGTCTCCTATAAAAATAACAACCATTTATTATATACCGGGTACCTTACTAGAAACTCTGCATTCATTGTTTTGGAAAATCCTCACAATGCTCTCAGGACACTGGTTTGATGTCCTGGTACATGTGGGAAAATAATTCCAAGCGGTCAGGCAGTCATGGGTGAGCATGAATTCAGTGCAGGTTTGGAAGACATGGACTGGGAGCGGTGGCTCACGCCTGTAATCCCAACACTTTGGGAGGCCGAGGGGGGTGGATCACCTGAGGTCAGGAGTTCAAGACCAGCCTGACCAACATAGGGAAACCCCATCTCTACTAAAAATACAAAAATTAGCTGGGTATGGTGGCAGTTGCCTGTAATCCCAGCTACTCAGGAGGCTGAGGCAGGAGAATCACTTGAACCCGGGAGGTGGAAGTTGCAGTGAGCCGACATTGTGCCAGTGCACTCCATCCTGGGTGGCAGAGTGAGACTCTGTCTCACAAAAAAAAAAAAAGAGACATATGAATGTGGGGAACACCCAGCATTCGTTAAAACGTCCACATTCTATGAGCTTGTCTTCAAGGAAATTTTGTTGTGGTCTTTTGGCTGAGGGCTGCAAGATACATCAACCAGAGTTAAAGATCCTTTCTTCAAGCTGCCCTGAGAAATAGTTTGGGAGATTTTAGAAGCAGCACATGGCCCCACCTCATTTGGTGAGATCTTCATGATTGTTCTTCTGTCTACTGGAATTTCTGATTAATAACAATAATAACAGCTAAAATTTATCCAGCATTTATTCTATGGTAGACATTATGCTAAGATGTCTACATGGATTGCCTCATGAGGCAGGTGCTATCAACCAACCTCATTGTAGAGATGAAAAAACTGAAGTGCAGCGAAATTAGGAAACTTAACCAGAGCTGGGATTGGAACCTGATCAGCCTAAGTCCACCACTCTGATTCTCTGTCATCTTGGATTTCTGTGGCTTGCACCCGTGGCCTGCTGTGACGTCATCATATCACAAGGTTCACTGCCATGCAACTATCTCAAGACTATGGACATAAAATTCTCTAAGTACACAAATCAATAAGACTGTTGCTAATAGTCTAGCAAGTGAGTCTTATAATATTAGTTATGCATGTTGCAGGGATATACATCAGGTTTTCCACCTGATTAATTTTCTGGAATCCTGAGCAGCACCATTATTCTAATCCATCCACACATGCACTCATCACATGTTGAGTGTCTATTGCATGCCACGTACAGGTGTTAATGAAAAAGCCCGGCCCCTCCCAACCGGGGCTCAGGCTCCCCCTCACCTTCAGCTGTTTGACCTTCTCTTTTCAGCATCTGGACAGCTCCTACATATTTCTTCAGCTGGACTTTGAGCACCTCGTTCTCTCTGCAAGTACAAGAATGTTAAAATATATATATTTAAAAAGTGACAATGTGGACCCACAGGAGGGGGCAGGGGTGGGTGGTGAATCTGTGCAAAGAAAAGCACAATTTGCATCTTATAAATGTTAATCTATTCTCATGGTTTCGAGATCATCATGGGAGAAGGCCGTGTTACCACAGGTATGTTTGCAGAATACCTTCAAGAACTGTTCTTTCATGAGACAGATAAGCACCAATTGGTTCCAGTGTCCACAAATCCAGAACACAGACACAGGCTGTGCTTAGGCTGTTTGAAGCTACCCATCTATCAGGTGCCTATTCAGTGTCAGGAACTCTAGTCTTCTCTCCATTTACAGAAGCATGTACTGACTAATGTGCATTCACCCTGGGGAATGTTCTTAATATTTTTATCAACTGTGACATGTATTAAACACCTATTATTTGTCAGGAGTCATGTCAAGTGTTTGTACAGAATCTCCTTGAATCCTTCCAAGGCACTAACACAACCCTCATTTTACAGATAAGGAGGCTGAGGCATAAAGAGAAGCAGTTGGATCAAGTCCACATCCACCCCCAAGTAAGATTACACTAAGGAACACAGAACCCAGGGTATGACAGGACCCTACCTGCTGAACTCACTCCCCAGGTACACTGGCTGACAACGGAACGTGAGGACCAAGGGGGAAAATCTGCCATTTGTTGAGTATTTAGACTTTACATATGTCTCTTTGAACCAAGCATGCATCCATTCATTCATTCATCCATCCGTCATTCAGCAGAAAGATGCTTCATTCAGTAGAAAAATGCACAGTGGCCTGCAGTAATCTCCATATTTTACAGGAGAAGAGTTGGACAAGTAAGGTTTCTGACCAAGGTCACCAGGAAAACTCACTAGTAAGATCTGAACCCAGGTTTCCCTGCCCCCAAGGCCCACAAGGACTCTTCACCATCTCCTTTGAGATTCAGACTTGGTGTCTGACCAGCTCTACCAGAGGGAGCTGCCTCTTGCACATTTTCTATTTCTGCCCCCACCCCCTACACCTCAGGCCTTGAGCCTAAGTGCCTTTAAATGTGCTAGAGTATTTTTTCTTTCCTTGCAATGAAAAGAGCTGAAGACTAGGTTTTTTTCTGTGATTATAAAAATAAAAAATGCTCATTGCAAAATAATCAGAATACACTTAAGAAGAAAAGCAAAAACATGCTAAGACCCCAACAACTTGAAATAAACTCCATTAACATTTTTATATCCATCCTATTATTTCTCTAGGTGCACACACACATCCTAAACAATTTTAGGGGGATGAAACATCCTTCACAATGCTTTAATTTTTGTGTGAATGTTTGAAGGCTTTTTTCCCCTGTTTACTGTTCCACTCAACACTTCCCCATGGTACCCAACGGCAAAAACCTAGTATATACCTTTCAGGACTTCCTCGATGCTCTGACAATCACTACCAACCCAATACACTCAGAGTCTCTATGACAGGATATTATAAATGTTTCTGAGATTGGGACGTCTCATTTAATAACACACCACAGTAAGCCTCTCGCTCAGTCTATTTACGGATGGAAATACCACCCACTGCTATAGATACGCCAAACACTGACTTAGTTGAAAAACTTGAGACTGCTCATCCCTGGTGCCGAGTGTCTGTTTTCAAGGCATCTGACTACATCCCAGCCCACGACAACAGCACTTTCTTTGTATTTTGCTTCTCTGTGCTGTATTGTGGCAGAAAAAAACATCAAGATCAAACTCAGACACTACCGTAGACTTAGGCATCACCTGAGAACTTGACGTTCGTCTCCGAAGCTCTGGAGAAAGAAAACCACAAGGGAGTCCCTTAGTTATCCCCTCGTCCCAGACAAAGCCTGTCATGGATGCCTCCACAGGTATCTGTACTTTCTCCATCTGTGACATGAGTTGCAAATGTTTGAAACGAAATAACAAGTCCTTAAAATGTTTGTGGGAGAGAAAATCTTCCCTGATGGGGATTGTACAGGATGTTTTTTGTTTTGTTTTGTTTTTGAGATGGAGTCTCACTCTGTCGCCCAGGCTGGATTGCAGTGGCATGATCTCGGCTCACTGCAACCTTAGCCTCCCGGGTTCAAGCAATTCTCCTGCCTCAGCCTCCCGAGTAGCTGGGACTACAGGCACACACTACCATGACCGGCTAATTTTTGTATTTTTAGTAGAGATGGGGTTTCACCATGTTGGCCAGGCTGTTCTCAAACTCCTGACCTTAAGTGATCCGCCCGCCGCAGCCTCCACAAGTGCTGGGATTACAGGTGTGAGCCACTGTGCCCAGTCTGTAGAGCATGTTTTCTAGGATTCCTATAGCCAGAATCTCATTGCTCAGCCCAGCCTATTCCTAATCTCCACATGTGAATTCAAGTCACATATCTTAAAGTCAGGGAAAGAAAGGCATTTATACACATTTCTAAACAGTAGTTCATGGAAGAACATTTTCCAAGAGGCCCCATGACCAACAGAAGTCATATCACTGCTTGGAGGTCAGGGCTCCTCCCATTTGCTGCCAGCTGTCAGGCCAATCCTCCACTTCCCTGTTCATCTTCAGCTCTGGGGCCAGCACTAAAATGTTTCAGATAGCTGCTTTTCTTCTGGTCTGAAAAAATCTTTTAATACTCTGTTCAGATTCCATCTAAAATCACACCTGGCTGGGTGCGGTGGCTCACATCTGTAATTCCAGCACTCTGGGAGGCCGAGGCAGGGGGATCATCTGAGGCTAAGAGTTTGAGATCAGCCTGGTCAACATGGTGAAATCCTGTCTCTACTGAAAATACAAAAATTAGCTGGGCGTGGTGGCAGGCGCCTATAGTCCCAGCTACTCAGGAAGCTGAGGCAGAAGAATCACTTGAACCTGGGAGGTGGAGGTTGCCATAAGCCGAGATCATGCCACTGCACTCCAGCCTCGTGACAGAGCAAGACTCTGTCTCAAAAGAAAAAAAGAAAAGAAAAAAAAGTGTTGCCAATGTGGAGTGTGGCAGAGTTGGATATCTGAGATGTTTGCACCTTCCTTGAAATCCCTCCTTGCTAGCTATGAAGTGAGAAGCAGCACAGCACCAAGACTCCCTTATAGGTAAAAGCTGTGCCTCATTCCCAGAGATCCATACATGTATAGTGGGAAATATGCTTTTCAATCTGCAACATATCAGCACCTGCCTCTGAGTAGGGCACTTAATATTCGAGGTGTGGAAGACATGCTCACATTTTACCTACACAGTAACCCTACAAAACAGGTTATTATTGCTGCCATTTTTCCTTTTTTTTTTTTTTTCTTTTTTTTGACACGGAGTCTCGCTCTGTTGCCCAGGCTGGAGTGCAGTGGCATGATCTCGGCTCACTGCAAGCTCCACCTCCCGGGTTTACGCCATTCTCCTGCCTCAGTCTCCTGAGTAGCTGGGACTACAGGGGCCGCCACCACGCCCGGCTCATTTTTTGTATTTTCTAGTAGAGACGGGGTTTCACTGTGTTAGCCAGGATGGTCTTGATCTCCTGACCTCGTGATCCGCCCGTCTCGGCCTCCCAAAGTGCTGGGATTACAGGCTTGAGCCACCGTGCCCGGCGCTGCCATTTTTCTTACTGCCTTCTGAAGACCAGGAGTGGTGGCTCATGCCACCCGCCTGGGAAGGCCAAGGCAGGCCCATCACTTGAGCCCAGGACACTAGCCTGGGCAACATGGTGAAACCCCATCTCTACAAAAGATACAAAGATTAGCTGGGTGTGGTGGCATGCACCTGCAGTCCCATCTACTTGGGAGGCTGAGATGGGAGGATCGTTCCAGCATGGGAGGCGGAGGTTGCAGTGAACAAAGACCCAGCCTGAGTGACAGAGTAAGACCTTGTCTCAAAAAAAAAAAGGAGGAAAGAAACTGAGGCTCAACGAGGCTAAATGAACTATCCAAAAACTGACAACCAGCAAAGGCAGAGCCACAGTTCACTTCAGCCTCTCCATGTCTATGTCCCTCTCCTCTCTGCCACGTACTTGGTGTCTAATTAGATCACCAGCAACACATCATGAGGTTGGTTTTACTGTGCCCATTTTGCAGATGGGAAATTTGAGGCCCAGAGGGTCTAACACACACTCCAACCTGGGATTTAAACCCATATCCTTTAACTTCAAAGTCTCCTGTTACATCATATATGTTTAGAGAATTAAGTGAACAGGGCAACATTGAAAACGTAAGGCCTAGAAAAATTCCATGAGAAAACGTGTGCTCATCAGCACAGGTCTACAGAATCTCTTGGGTGGCTGCGACTACTGTGCAGATGTGAACAGGATCCTCCTGACCAGCTAGCTTTGCTAAGAGAGGCTAAGGACTTTCCTCGAGTTATGGAGCTCAAGCTTCTGCTGCCAACCCCCTTAGGCATCTCATAAATGTAAGCAGTTGGTCACAGGTGAGCTTTAGGAATAATGAATCAACAGCCTCAAGAACTGTAACCTTCTGACCCAGCAACTCCACTTCTAAGAAACTGTATTCAGAAAAGAAAGAGAAGTCTCAAAACCATATGCATGAGGATGCTTTGAATATAAAAGAAACTGGTTGCAAATTAATTGTCTGACAATGTAGGAGTGGGTGGAAAAGTTATGGTGCATGCTCCTATAATGGGATGCTATAGGATTGTCAAGGCTATGATAAATATGTATGTTTATCCCCAGGGATAAATATTATATATATATATTCACACTGATATGCCATTAACTGAATGCAACAGAGTATATTTACTCTAACCCCTTATATCTATTTAGATGGATATATTTGCACTGGAAATGTATAGACCACAATGTTAACAGTGCTCATTTCTAGATGATAAAATTAATTGGAAATTTTTCTTTAATTTTTCAACAATGCACTTTACTACAGCACTTTTTAAAATGTATTAAGAGGTTAGAAATACTCACCCCCAGGCCAGGTGCAGTGGCTCACGCCTGTAATCCCAGCACTTTGGGAGACCGAGGTGGGTGGATCACCTGAGGTCGGGAGTTTGAGACCAGCCTGGCCAACATGGTGAAACCCCAACTCTACTAAAAATACAAAAATGAGCTGGGCCTGGTGGTGCACGCCTGTAATCCCAGCTGCTTGGGAAGCTGAGGCACAAGAATCACTTGAACCTGGAAGGCGGAGGTTGCACTGAGCCAAGATCACACCACTGCACTCCAGCCTAGGAGACAAAGTGAGATTCCTTCTCAAAACGAAACAAAACAAAACAAAACAAAAAAACTACCAAATCCTACAGTAACATCACACCTAATAATGCCAATAATGAAAGG
Organism: Papio anubis; assembly: GCF_008728515.1. Classification (NCBI taxonomy): domain Eukaryota; kingdom Metazoa; phylum Chordata; class Mammalia; order Primates; family Cercopithecidae; genus Papio; species Papio anubis. The sequence continues at coordinate 61,769,740 of NC_044993.1, forward strand.
CTAAATATTTTCCCCCAAAGACCGAGAATGAGTCAAGCAATTCTTCCCTCAGCACTCCTATTCAGCACAGTAGGTTCTAGCCGGTGAAATAAGGCCCTCCCCATCCAAAAAACATACAGGTTAGAAAGGAAGGACTAAAACTTTTCCTCTTCACAAGTGACATGACCGTCTGCAAAGGAAATCCCAAGAACTGATAAAAATGGTCATAGAATAACCGAGTTTTTCAAGGTCACAGAACACAGGGTCAAATGTAAACATTAACTGTATTTCTATACACTACCAATGAACAATCAGAAAGCAAATTACTTTTAAAAAGAATCATTTATAAAAGCTCCAAAAGATGAAATACATTCATATAAATCTAACAAAATGTATCTAGGATCTGCATGCTGAAAACTACAAAATACTAACAAAATAATCAAAGAAGAGCTAAATACCTGGATATACCAGGTTCATGGCTTAGAAGACTCAAAAGAATTAAGATGTCAATTATCCCCACATTGATCTATAAATTTAATGAAAGGCCAATCAAAATCCCAGCAGGATTTTTTATAGATATAGACCAGCCAATTATAACATTCATATGGAAAGACAAAGAAACTAAAATAGCCAAAATCATTTCTGAAAAAGCAGCACAAAGCAGGAAGACTCACACTGCCCAATTTTAGAATTTCCTGTAAAGCTACAGCTCTCAAGCCAATGTCATACAGGCAAAATGACAGACACGCACCAACAAGACAGACCGAAGAATCAGAGAATAAACCCATATGCACACAGTCAAGGAATGTGACGAAGGTAGGAAGGCGCTTCTGGGGAAAGGACAGTCTTTTCCACACATGATTTTGAATAACAAGACATTCAGACGCAAAAAAAAACAAAAAAAAAAAAAAAAAACAAAAAAAAAAAACTTCAACCAATACTCACAACTTATACAAATATTAATTAAAATTGGACCACAAAGAAACGTAATTTAAAACTATGAAAGGTTTAGAAGAAAATGTCAGAGAAAATCATACCTAACCTGAGTTAGACAAGGAAGAGTTCTTAGATACAATACTAAGAGCATGATCCAGAGTAAAAAAAGAGTTTAACTGGATTTGCTTTGTGAAAGACTTTTATTTTTATTTATTTATTTATTTATTTATTTAAAGACAGAATTTCACTCCTGTTGCCCAGACTGGAGTGCAGTGGCACAATCTCGGCTCACTGCAACCTTCACCTCCTGGGTTCAAGTGATTCTCCTGTCTCAGCCTCTCAAGTAACTGGCATTACCAGTACCCACCACCAGGTCCAGCTAATTTTTTTATTTTCAATAGAGACGGGGTTTTGCCATGTCGATCAGGCTGGTCTCAAACTCCTGTAATGGAATGTACGTAACGGAATACTTACTCATCAATACAAAGGAATGCACTATTGACACATGCAACAACTTGAATGAAACTCCAAAAACATTATGCTAAATGTTTTGGGCGCAGTGGCACATGCCTATAATCACAGCACTTAGGGCGGCTGAGGCAGGAGGATCACCTGAGCCTAGGAGTTTGAGATTAGCCTGGGCAATAGAGCAAGACCACATCTCTATAAAAAAATTTTTTAGGGCGGGCACATTGGCTTATGCCTGTAATCCCAGCACTTTGGGAGGCCGAGGCAGCTGGATCACCTTAGGTTAGGAGCTCGAGAGCAGCCCGGCCAACATGGTGAAACCCCGCCTCCACTAAAAATACAAAAATTAGCTGGCATGGTGGCAGGCGCCTGTAATCCCAGCTACTTGGGAGCTTAAGGCAGGAAAATCGCTTGAACGCAGGAGGCAGAGGTTGCAGTGAGCCGAGATCGTGCCATTGCACTCCAGCCTGGGTGAAAGTGAGACCTTGTCTCAATAAATAAATAAATAAATAAAATTAATTTAAAAATTAGCTGGACATGGTGGCATGTATCTATAGTCCCAGCTTCTCCAGAGGCTGAGGCAGGAGGATCACTTGAGTACAGGAGTTGCAGGCTGCAGTGAGCTATGATCGCACCATTGCACTCCAGCCTGGGCAACAGAGCAAGACTGCAATTCACAAAAAAATAAATTAAAAAGGTGTTAAACAGGGGAATGCAGACATGCTATGTGGAAAAGGCAAATGGAGTCAGGGGTAGAAATAGAAGAAGATGGAAGACAGGAGGCCATTACAGTCATCCAGGCAAGAAACAATGGTAGCCAGAACTGAGAGGACCGAAGTGGTAGCCGTGGAGATGGAGACAAGTATTCAAATATTCGCCTGTCCAATTCCAGAAAGCCTTGCCAACTCCCTCCCACTCCCAGCCCCAAACAGGCCTGCTGGCTACCCTGCAGATTTCTTTAAAAGCATGGGAACGAAAGCAAATCACTGAGTAGATGGCAAGTACCTCTCAAACAGCTTCCAATGACTGCAATAATTAATGTTTGTAAGTCAAAGCAATTATGCCTGCCCCAATGTCAGAGTAAACAACCAGCAACCCCAGACAGCACTACTCAAAGGAAAATTACTCACAACAAAACTAACGAACCTGTTAAGTACATTTGGTAATTCTCAGGCATGAAAACACCACACTAAGATATACCTATGGGAATTATACTCTCCCTAGATGCAAAAAAGCATGGCTCGAGGGGACCTCATGTCTACTGTCCAGCAGGTACTGAGTAGGCATCAACCATAACCACACCCAACTACAAGAAGAACGTGGCCCAGTGGCCAGGCTATCCAAGACCATGAGGACTACCCCAAAATAGGCACCAATAAAAGGCAGGAAGGGAGGCATAAACTGCCTGGCTTTGTGATGCTTACAGCCACTCCTAAATCTTCAAAGGTCAAGTTCACTGCAAAATAAAAGAGTCAATGTTGAAAAACCATTTTTCCCGAACTGTACATATTCCTGTTAGTCTCTTCTGACCCCAACTCCAACCCCGCCACCTTTTCTAAGGCATGAGAACTCCTTTAGCCTGTTGCTGCACTGAGCCTAACATGCATTCTTGCACTGCCCTTTACAGAACACGTTTGCCCTCCCACACTCGAGTAATTGTCACCATGAAAATGATGCTAGTTTTTGTCCAGCACTGAGTGGGGGAGGAGAGAAGGGTAGAGGGGTAAGCAAAGCTTTTTAGATGCCTGCAGACTGAGATACCTACAGAGGAGGTAAGTCATGTTCCTGGCAAAAGAAGCTGATGAGTGGCAGAGCTGGGATTCACACTCAGACAGTGCAACTCCAGAGTGAAAACCGGACCAGTCCTCTACACCAGGGGTCCTCCATCACTGTGGCTGTCAGAAACCGGGCCGCACAGCCAGAGGTGACTGAGCAGTGACCAAGGGTGAGCGAGCAGTGAGCAAGCATTACCACCTCAGCTCTCCCTCCTGTCAGACCAGCGGCAGCCTTACATTCTCATGGGAGCACGAACCCTACCGTAAACTGGGCACGCAAGATCTAGGTTGCACACTCCCTATGAAAATCTAATGTCTGATGGTCTGAAGTGGAACCATTTTATTCCAAAACCATTCCACCACCCCGTCCCCATGAAAAAATTGTCTTCCATGAAACCAGTCCCTGGTGCCAAAAAGGTTGGGGACCACTGCTCTACACCATTTTTGTGAAACAATCAATCCTAAGAGGGCTTTAGGAATAACCCAGTCACCCAGCACCTCTGACACTGAGGGGATCAGGGCAAGAGGGAAAGCAAAAGATGCCTTCCAGATTATCTTCCCCCAGCGTCATCTTGGAAAGGCGGCTCCCAGGTTCTACCCAGGCTGCTGCCCCGCTACCCAATACACCGGGCTCTCTAAGCTAGACCCAACTCCCTCCCCTCCTCTTGCAGTTGTCAGGGCTCCCAGAGTAGCTGAGACATTCACCTAATATAGCCCCCCACCTCCACTCTGGGATTTGGCCAATCATAGCTCTTCCCTGTTGCCCATACCAGCCAAGCTCTTTCTACCACATTTGTCTTTGCTAAGGTTGATCTGATTCTCTATCTGCAACTCTCCCATCTGCCCCAAGTCCTTGGTGAACAGCTACAAATTTTGCAAGTGTCTCCTCAAAGGCCCTCTTCCCTCTGAAGTCCTTCCTGCCAACCTTGCCTCCACCACATGGAGCTTGTGACAGCTCCTTCCTCTGCCCCCAGCATATTCTAGACAAGCTTCTCTCTTAACAAGTTTCATACTTTATTTTTTATTTATTTATTTATTTTTTGAGACGGAGTCTCACTCTGTCACCCAGACTGGAGTGCAGTGGCGCGATCTCAGCTCACTGCAAACTCCACCTCCCGGGTTCACGCCATTCTCCTGCCTCAACCTCCCAAGTAGCTGGGACTACAGGCACCTGCCACCACGCCCGGCTAACTTATTTATTCATTCATTTATTTTGTATTGTTAGTAGAGATGGAGTTTCACCATGTTAGCCAGGATGGTCTTGATCTCCTGAGCTCATGATCCACCCGCCTCGGCCTCCCAGTGCTGGGATTACAGGCGTGAGCCACCATGCATGGCCAAGTCTCACACTTTAATACCCCTGGCCTGTGCTCATCTTCCCCTATCTAGAGTATGAGATCGTTGAGGACAGTGGCCGTGCCTTATTTCTCTCTGTACCATGAAATATTGCCCTTGTCCATAAGGAAATGGAGGCTCAGTGTGGTTAGTGACCTGCCAAGGTCAATCAGGAGTGGAAGTGGAATTGACATCGGGGCAACTCCAAAGCCTCTACCCGCCGGCGCTAGGCCAGGGTCCTTCCAGATGTGGTCAGAGGATGGACGATCTCTATAATGAAGGGAGCGGAGGAGCTTCTCCAGAAAGCAAATCTCCCCATAACCCTGCCTTTCCATTCCCAAGCAATTCAGCCCAAACCTATTAGACGTTAGTTAACTTACAAGGGGGTGGATCAATAATTAAATATATTACAGACAACTGGAGCCAGGTTTCTTGTTATTGGAGAAGAGAATAACAAATACATCAAGTAAGAAAGTGAGAAGTCAATGGGGATGTTGGACTGGGATTGAAGATATCAGTGCGAACTCACAGGCCCATTTCAAAAGGACACAGAAGCCAGCTCATAAGAGCTCCCACTGATAAATGGGATGGATGGGACAGATTCAGCTTATAATCCATTACTATCACTGTTTTGACGCTTGGATGCTCTGAGACAATCCAGGCATCAAAACAGTGATAGTAATGGATTATACGCTGAATAAAATAGAAACTGATGAATCCAAAATTAATTAATGGAAAATTTAATGCATAATAGGATATTTAGAGGTCAAAAATCTCCCCACAAAATATGTATTAATTGCAAAGGGGAAGCTCCACAGTGAAGGAGCATAACAGACATCATTTTAATCAGAGGATCAAAGTTAACATCAGGAATGGAACAAACACAAATGAAAGCCATGCACCACCTGCCAGGATGCACTAAAGAGATGCATCCCCTCTGTAACATTCCTACAGATGCATAAACTCAATCTCATCAGAAGGAAACATCAAGCGAACCAAAGGCACGGATATTCTGCACAATAAACTGGCCTATCATCTTCAAGAATGTCAAGGTCATGAAAGTCAAGAAAAGAGACAACTGTTCTAGACCGAAGAGACATGAAAATTACATGCAATGTGTCACTGTGGACTCAATCATTTTGCAAGAAAAGACACTGCTGGGACTACTGGTTAAAGTTGAGCATAATGTAAAGATGAGACAGCAGAAATGTGTCGATGTTAATTTTCTAATTCTGATTGTTATATTGCTATTACAAAGGAGAATGTTTTGCTTGTGAAACACATTAATAGATTCAGGGGTGAAAAATTAAAAAGTAAAAAGCAGATTCCCAGGCCCCTCTCTGTAATCACCCTCTAGGGGTGAAGCCTGGAATCTGTATTTTGGCAAGCCTCCAGGACACTTCCGGGCCACTCTGGCACCTGGGAGCCACTCCGTGCCATATGCCCTCCTGCCATATCACATTCATAACAATTACTGCTCATAATCCTGTTCAGAAAACAGTGGTACCTCCCACGTACAAGAAGTCTGGGTAACTTTCCCTTTCCTTCGAGTTTTTTCTAATAAGACAGGGCAAGGGCTGCCAGGGGACTCAAATACCAGGATATCTGCATTCCTCCTTGGGCTGTTCTCTGGATGAAGCTGTGTGGCATCTCATCTCTGCCAGCTGGAGGGGGTGGAGAATGGAGCTGTAAAAAGCTTGTCTGATTTTTAGTGCTCTCTCCCCCGTTACCATCATTGCACTATTTATTTTATAAACCCCATCTCATTAGCCACCTGGTAAATCCCACTCAGAATGGCACACTGGCCCCTGCATTGCACATCCAGAGCCAGAGAAACAGCCCAAACAAGCCGTCACTCAAGAAGGTAATTAATTACAGATGACACACACCCAAAATATCCTCAGTGCAATGGGAAAATCACAGGGTTCCAAACTTAACAGCCGGAATCATACTTGTCAGTCCCTCACTCAAAACTTACGTAAGTTACTCCCCAGGCACAAAGAAGGCAGCTCACTTCAGCCCTTTGTGCCATGAAAAAATGTTTGCTTGGAGGTCAGACAGCCCTGATGGGAATGCTTGCTCTGCCTCTGTGTGACCTTGGGCAAGTCGCTTAACCTCTCTGAGCCCTAGTTCAGCATGTATAAAATGGGATGATGAAAGTACCTACCTTCAGAAACTACAGAGAGAATTAAAATAAGTATGTGTGTGTATAAATACGTGTAAAGCGTCTGGCATATGGTAAGTATTAAATAAATGTTAGCGCTTATTAATTCATTGTCATCATCATCATTACCCATAAATTGCAAACCAGGGCTCTAGTGTCATTATATTCCAAATCAAGGAGGCCTGTTTGCTCCTAGGGAGTGAGGACTAGGGAAACACTTGGAATAATGCTGAAATTATCACCTGGACATATTTCCAGGTCGGGCATCAAATGACTGAGTCCTCTTCCCCAGCTCATCCCTAGCTAACTCCTAGGGCATGGTGGATTCAACTTCACCCCTTCAGAAAATAATTATCCGATTTCCCTCAGCTGCATCAGGTCCCTCGAGGGATGTGGCATTTCCCAAAATAACGGGAAGGTGAGGGAGCCTCTCACGGACTGAACTGGGCTTCCATGGAAGCCAGTGTGGAATACCCTAAGGTACCGCCAATGTGACCACTCACCTTTTGGAGGAGTGAACGCAGGAGTACCACTGCATGGAGAGGTAAGTAAACACAAGTCTGGCAACCCAAATAAACACCCTCAAAAAAAGGGGGCTGGAGGCGGAGAATAGGCAAGAGAAACTACTATGAAATAGAAAATTGTTTCCCGACAGGCCCCAAGAAGAATACGGAGCAGCAGATGGAGAGAACACAACTGGAAACCTATCCCACATTTTTTTTTTTTTTTTTTTAACAGAGTCTCGCTCTGTCACCTCGGCTGAAGTGCAATGGCGCGCTCTCGGCTCACAGCAACCTCCGCCTCCTGGGTTCAAACGATTCTCCTGCCTCAGCCTCCCAAGTAGCTGGGATTACACGCATGCACACCCGGCTAATTTTGTAGTTTTAGTAGAGACAGAGTTTTGCCACGTTGGCCAGCCTGAAACTCCTGGCCTCAGGCGATCTACCCACCTTGGCCTCCCAAAGTGCTGGGATTCCAGGCATGAGCCACCGCGCCTGGCTGTATAACAGATCTTTCAGAGTCCCAGGCATAGAGGGGCAGGGCAGGTAACAGAAGATTGAAGCATGCCAGGGGACACGCACAGAGGCATCTTGTGAGTGGTGGCGGCCACGGCAAAGTAGAGAAGGTGTGCCCATTGTCCAGGACTCGAAACCAGGCAGACGGGAATATGGCCCTGTTTGGCCAGATCTTCCAACTCTTCAAGAGCAGCTGGAAGTCCGGATTCCTCTGGGACCCATCAGGTCTTGAACCAGTGATTGACTCATTTTTCAAACATCTCACGTGCCAAACAAAACACAGCTGGGAGCCACCGTCGGCCCCGGCCACGGAGTGCTGCATCGCTCTCGACTTTGACCTCTTGGCATTGAGTTTTGCCATCTGTGAGACCAGAAGTCTACTTGCTATAGTGTCTCTTTATTAGGCCAAAAGGAGGTGGATTAAAAGCCTTGAGTTCCTGTCAAAAACACATATTCTGAATCTAATCATGAGGAAACAGCTGACAGACCCAAATTGAGGGACGTTCTACCAAACAACTGGCCAGAAGAGGGACCCCCAAAAAAAGTCAAGGTCATGAAAGACAAAGAAGCTGTGGAGGGATTCCAGATTAAAGAGACAGGATCCTTCGGTACAATGCCTGATCCTGGACGAGATCTGAGCTCAGTCAGAGACTAGCCATGAAAGGTGGAATCGGCCCCATTGGTGAAATAGGAATACAGACTAAACATCACATCATAATACTGCACCGGTGTTACATCTCTTGTGTTTTATCATCACACTGCAGTCATGTAAGAAGAAATCTTTGTTCTTAGCAAATTATATACTTGAGTATTTAGGGGTAAATGGTCATGATGTTTGCAACTAATTCTTAAATGGATCAGGAAAAACGTTCGTATGGATACACACAGATATAAATACAGATAAATCTATCTCAAACAGAGCAAAATATTAACAACTAGTCACTCTGCAGGAAGAGCACACATGGGAGTTCTTTTTTTGTTCCTGCAATTATTGAGCAAATCTCAGATTACTTCAAAATAAAGATTTTTAAAAAAAGAAATTCCTCTAGAAATGAAAAGCTCCCAACAATATACATACATATATATATACACACACACACACACACACACGCACATGTATATGGATTTATAATAATGGCCCATGCAGTAAGGGTTAAAAGGGTTAACTGAATAGCTCATAACTGCTACTATAAAGCCAAGAAAATTTGTTTGGTCAATATAAATAGAGCATATTAAATATTAAATAGTATCTGGGAATAACAAACCCCATCTACTATTATTACTTTGATAAATACTGGGGTTTTGAGGGGTGCAGTTCACCTGTCTCCTCCATGACAATTCCAGCAGAGGCACTGACAGAACCTAGGAAACACTTTGAGTGACATTTGGGAACAAGGAGGTACAATCGCTATTATCTTGCAACTTGCATCTGACCTCAAAGGAGTCCCTTTTCTACAGTGCAGAGGCATGGCATCTGGGGATTGCAACTGTGCAGTTGTTGTTCCCAATAACGGCTGGAGGGTGAGATGTCCTGCATCTGAACAACAAGCTGAAAACTCAATTTGACTCTTACACAAGTCACAATAGTCTCGTCAAATCTCGGCCTCTTGAGACTACAGGCAGAAACACGGACTGCGAATGCAGCAAGGATAAAAACATAACAACAGAATACAACGATGCAGGCCACGTAGCAGACAGAGAGAGAGAGAAAGGTGGTTGAAGGAAGCAGATCATCACCACGTACCCAACAGGAGAACCACACCCCACTGGCCTGGCTGGCTGAAACACATGTTTGCAGGACAAGCAGGAGGAAGACAGACAGGAAAGAGGGAAAGAAGGTGGTTTTTAAATTTGGTGCAAATAATTAAAAATCAGAACATTTCCCTTAAAGATCTAGGTTTCTCTTGAAAAAGCCAAGTGTCTGACCAAAGGGGCCTGGGCACCCTCAGAGCAACCGGGGCTGGTACTAAGGACCTGACGCCCCTTTAGACCAGCCAAGTACTCTCCAGTTCCCCCAAAGATCCCCCGCCACTCCCTAGTCTCTCACATGTGGCTGATTTATTCACTTCCGTTATCTACCTGGCCCCTGTAGGAATTCCAGTTTGAGACCCCCTACTGCATATGAACTCTGGGAGTCCTACAAATTCCACAGGCAGCTGTGGACTGGGAATTTCAAAGCAAGGTATAAAAATTAGGTGACCACAGGATTCTAAGTCCAGGTTCATACAAACAGCCTTTCCTGTGGCAGCTGATGGTTTGGCAACCACAGCAAAACTGCCACTGGCACCCTCAAACACACACTTGCCCTTGACACAAACCAGTCCCAAAGGATCTAGCCAAATAAACCACATTTCTGAGGAAACACAATGATTTTCCCCTTGACAGCTAATGCCTGCAAGAGTTGATACAGCAAAAGGAAAACAAGACTCCCTCAAGCTGTCTGACACTGCTGCTAGTCTACGCTTGAGTAAAACATGTTTCTGCTGTGTTCCATTCCAGCCCATGCCTTGGGGATGAATTATGGAAGAACTACAGAAGGCATTTCTAGGGACTGTCTGTTCTCTGGCCTCCAGGCTCCCAGCTCAAAACTCAAGAGAGCCAAGACAATGTACCTGGAAGCCTCTTGAGACAGCTTTTTACAGGTCAGTGCCCAAGCGTGAAAGGATTCTGTGGTTTCCAGGAAGCTAACAAGGCACAGGGAGTTTGAAGACCCTGAGGGAACTGGATGCCATTTGTTTACAAGGTAAATCGGAACTCTTGGGAATAAGGCTACCAGCAGGAGGCTCTAGGAGATCTGAACCTCTATTGATTTTGTTTGTAACAAGGCTGTTCCTCAGCCATGACCTCCTGAAAACCAACAACTCCGGGCCTGCCTAGTTTCTACAGCCCAACATTCAGCACAGTGCCTGGCATGCAATCCAGCCTCAAGGACCGTGTGATGACATCCAAACTGAAGCTAACATACAAACCTTGTTTGGATCCTGATTTGGGAGGAAATGGCTATAAAAGACACTTTAGGAACAATTAGGGAACTGTGAATATGAACCGTATGTTAGATACTGTGGAATTACTGTCCTTTTTCTCCAGCAGAATACTGTTACACAAAAGGAGTTCCGATCCAGACCCCAAGAGGGAGTTCTTGGATCTTACGCAAGAACAAACTTAGGGTGAGTTCATAAAGTGAAAGCAAGTGTATTAAGAAAGTAGAGGAATGAAAGAATGGCTCCTCCATAGACAGAGCAGCCCCGAGGGCTGCTGGTAGCCCATTGTCATGGTTATTTCTTGATAACATGCTAAACACAGGGTGAGTATCCCCTTTTAGACCATACAGGGTGACTTCTTGATATTGTCATGGCATTTGTAAACTGTCATGGCACTGGTGGACTATCACATAGCAGTGAGGATGACCAGAGGTGACTCTCATCGCCATCTTGGTTTCAGTGGGATTCAGCCAGTTTCTTTACTGCAAACTGTTCTATCAGCAAGGTCTTTATGACCTGTATCTTGTACTGACCTCCTATCTCATCCAGTGACTTAGAATGCCTTAACCATCTGGGAATGCAGTCGAGTAGTTTCAGCCTCATTCTATCCAGCCCCTATTCAAGATGGAGTTGCTCTGGTTCAAATGCCTCTGACATTACTATAGGGTAATGCAGGAGAATGTCCTTGTTCTTAGGAGAGAAGTCAGAAGAGTTCAGGGAAAAAGAATCATAATGTTTCAAACAACTTTCACATCACTTAGAAAAAGTATATTTACATACACACATACATATCTATACACAGCATGCATCTCTGTATGTTTGTGTTTATTCATTTCTTTACTTAGAAAAACAGTGAGAAATGTGCAAAAAAAGTTGGTAAATCTAGGTGGAGGGTAGGTATATCCAAGTTTATAGTACCAGGACTTTTCAGCAGGTTTGAAATTTTTCAAAATAAAAAGGAAATTAAAAAACAAACAAACAAAAAACAAGTATTTGGCTAGGTGCCATGGCTTATACCTGTAATCTCAGCACTTTGGGAGGCTAAGGCAGGAGGATCGCTTGAGCCCAGGAGTTCAAGACCAGCCTGAGCAACATAGGGAGACTCCACCTCTAAAAAATAATTTAAAAATTAGCCCAGTGTGGTGGCACACGCCTGCACTCCCAGCTACTTGGGAGTCTGAGGCAGGAGGACTGCTTGGTCCTAGTAGGCTGTGGCTGCAGTGAGCTATCATCTACTGCACTCCAACCTGGCTGACCCTGTCTCTACCCCTACCCAGAAAAAAAGAAAAAAATAAATGTTTGATGAATAAATAAATCCATATGCAAGGCCCATAATGTCCCTTTTTTTTTTTTTTTTTTTTTTGAGACAGAGTCTTGCTCTGTCGCCCAGGCTGGAGTGCAATGGTGCAATCTCACGTCACTGTAACTTCCACCTCCCAGGTTCAAGCAAGTCTCCTGCCTCAGCCTTCTGAGTAGCTGGAATTACAGGTGCACACCACCACACCTGGCTAATTTTTTTTTTGCATTTTTAGTAGAGATGGAGTTTCACCATGTTGATCAGGCTGGTCTCGAACTCCTGACCTCAAGTGATCCACCTGCCTCGGCCTCCTGAAGTGCTGGGATTACAGGTGTGAACCACTGCACCAGGCCTCATGATGACATTTCTATGTCCCATTGAGGGTAAACAGATGAAACTCAGGCTAGGGGTAACTGGTTGGGGGTGGTGGGAGCTCCTGCCACCTCAGTACTATCCTGAGTGCTGAAGGAATCACTATCTCAGCCCTCCCAAGAGCCAACTGCAGCATCCTAGCTGGGAACCTCTGCTCTGAATGAGCAAGCGTTAGCAGCCATCAGAGTAATTACTTTTGTGAAGCAGAATGAGCTCTAATCCACTGTAATCAATTGGCCTATTACCAGCTGCCTGTTCACCTTCAATTTCACCCTTGCTGGCAGCTTCCTTCCTTTGTGCTTTGTCTGGTGGGATTATTATTAAAGGGGGATTTATTAGTATTATTTTAAATGCCTGTTTAGAAAGAGATTCTAGAAAGACGACAGTGACAGCAGCATAATTTTTTAATCTCTCAAAATCCCCATAAAAAAAACTAGGCCAGGTACAGTGGCGCACACCTGTTATCCCAGCACTTTGGGAGGCCAAAGCAGGCAGGTCACCTGAGGTCAGGACTTCAAGACCAGTCTGATCAACATGGCAAAACCCCTTCTCCACTAAAAATACAAAAAAAATTAGCAGGGCATGGTGGCACATGCCTGTAGTCCTAGCTACTTAGGATGGTGAGGCAGGAGAATCGCTTGAACCCCAGAGACACAGGGTGCAGTCAGCCGAGAGCCCCCCGCAAATCACCAACAGGTGCTCCCTGGAAGGAAAGTGAAAGGAAAAGAAATCTTGGGGCCCCCAAATCATTAAGCTAAAGGGAAAAGTCAAGCTGGGAACTGCTTAGGGCCAACCTGTCTCCCATTCTATTCAAAGTCACCCCTCTATTCACTGAGCTGAACGCAGATCTGATTGCCTTCTTTGGAGAGGCTAATCAGAAACTCAAAAGAATGCAACCATTTGTCTCTTACCTAGGAACCTGGAAGCCCCACTTCGAGCTGTCCCGCCTTCCAGACTGAACCAATGTTCATCTCACATATGTTGATTGATGTCTCGTGTCTCCCTAAAATGTATAAAACCCAACTGCGCTCTGACCACCTCGGACACGTGTCATTAGGTCCTCCTAAGGCTGTGTCATAGGCGCGAACCCTCAACCTTAGCAAAATAAACTTTCTAAATTAACTGAGGCCTGCCTCAGATATTCCGGGTTCATAAAAGCATGGTGGGCCACACTGAGAAGTGCAGTAAAGCCAGGAGATTTTCCCTCTCCCCTAGCAGATGAGCGCAAGGAGATCCATAGTAACCCAGGCCCACCTCCACTGACCTCCCAAAGTGCTAGGATTACAGGAGTAAGCGACTGTGCCTGGCCCTCACATGCCAATAGTTTCATCTATTCTCAGCAATCATATTGTTGTAGTAGTGTTATTCGAAAACTTTATAGATATCTACACACAGGAATATATATATACTCACACATAGACACACAAACATAATTTTAAAATACCTCATCATTTCACGACAATTTCCCAAACACAGTATTATACGGTTATTTATTTACACTCTTTTATATATTTAACCCACATACAAAGCATCTCAGGGATACATGGGATAATACACTTGGAATGATCCATAATAACTCATTTGCTTTCTGGCACAATATAGACATAATAGCCTCAGAAAAAATAACACACTATTACGATCAGAGCAGGAACTCCAGAGAAGCCCATGTGTCATCTAGTGAAATATGCTCCTTCCAAGTCACACCTGCACAACTGTACAGAGAAAAGAAAATACTACTCAAGTCAGAAAACTACACACACTGTCTGATACTCTGGATGCTGAAGACAGGCTATCACCACTAAGAGCATCGCCCATGCACGATAATGGAGAGGCCTGGGCCATACCCTGGAAGGTCCTGTTTTGACTCATCTCTGATCTCCTGAACAAAAAGTCAGAAGGCCTATCAAGCAAGTTTCCCAATTGTTGGGGGTTCCGTGTTTTTTCCAGGACCGTGATGGAACATTCAGGACATCTGGCCCCTTGTGTCCTGGGCTGACTCAACAGATGACGAAAGCCAGGCTGGTTTTGTGAAATCTGGGGACATCTGGGTGCCGTCCTGACCAAGGGTTGCATTCCATGGAACAGAGAGCAATACGTCTCTAGCATCACACTCCAATGAGCATGACTTAAACCTCCCACCTCTTCTGGCTGCTAACAGTTTACATGCCTCTCCCGGCACCGGCGCCCTTCCAACATAACAGCCACCCCCAGATCATAGCAAATGGAACATGAGCAAGGGAGCCCAGAGGAACCCATCAGCCCCTGCCCCGGGCCCTGCAACCATGAGATGCTCATCCTGCCAGGGTCCCTGTGCGTCTTGTCCCATTGAGCCTGCAGCATCTGTAACCTCCAGCCTGGCATTTCCTACCCTGGCTCCCTCCCCCATGCCCAGTGACTACTGATCATATGAAAACTAAGATGACACAGAGCCTTCACCCACAACGCCCGACACAGTGAGGACGATGAGGTCTAAGACCAAGTAGACTATGGGTTATCACTAGCCAGCTAACCATCTCTGCACAATAGCTGGAGAAAAGCTAGACAAAAAACAGATGCCAAAAAACTATCACCTCTAGGCACACAGTATTCTCCCAACAAAAACCCAAGCTCCGTGAGGGCAGGGTAAATTTCATCTGATTGTCAGACTACTGTCTCCCCAGTGTTGAGACCAGCACCCTGCCCACAGCAGGCACTTGGCAAATACTGACTGATTGAAGGTAAGACAGTTACAGACAAAGCACCAGATACAGAATTCATTCACTCATTTTAAAAGACTGGAAAAAAATAATTGTATCCTGTTAATATAAAAAAACCACTGAACTGCATAGGTGGGTGGGTAAATTGTAAGAGATGTAAATCCTATCTGAATACAGCTATTAAAAAATTAACAGTAATTAAGCATCTATTATATACCAGGCATTGAGACAAGCACTGCAGCTGTGAGAGAATATGACAAGGTCTGCTTGTGAAGATGATAGGTGTAACTTTCATTAAGACCTACACAGATAAATACGCACACGTAGGGAGAAAGACCACAGGAGGGTCATGACGACCTAGTCACATCTCGATAATTAAAATGGAGCCATAAAAATCATGTAACTGGCATCACATACAAGAATGTTAATGATCCAGCCCAATTCCACTCTCCTCCTCCTACTCTACAGCTAAGTAAACTGAGGCTATGAGTAGGAAAGCAGCTAGACACACCCGACAGAAAAGTAAAACTGAGATAAAAATCACCCATAAGGCAGGAAGATTGCTAGAGGCCAGAAGCTGGAGGCTACAGTGAGCTATGATTGTGTCATTGCACTCCAGCCTGGGCAACAGAACAAGACCCTGTCTTTAAAAAAAAAAAAAAAAAGTTATCAGGGGACACACTGGCAAAGAGAAGACTGTGTAAGGACTAGTGGTAAAAGGCAGCCATCTACAAATCAAGGAGAGAGGCCTCAGGAGAAACCAACTCTGCCAACACCTCGATCTTAGACTTGCAGCTTCCAGAACTGTGAGAAAAACATTTCTGTGGTTTCAACTGCCCAGTTTGCGGCATTTTGTTACGGCAGCCCGGGCAGACTGATAGACATTAGTGATGTCTCTTCTCCCAGCTTTTGACAGGTGCAGGTTCAAATCTTGGCTCTGCCGCTTAGCAGCTCCAGTCTTTAGACAAGCTGATAACCCTTCTGTGCCCCAGTTTCCATTTATGTGAAATGGGAATAGTGAATGTTCCAGAAACTGTATCTAGTCAGTCCTCAGTATCTGTGCGTTTTATATCTGTAGATTCAACCAACTGTGGTTGAAAATATTCAGGAAGAACATACAAAATATCAATACAAAAACAGAAAACAATACAAATAAAAATCCAAAATAGTATATCAATTATTTATATAGTATTTGCATTATAATAGGTATTATAAGTAATCTAGAGATGATTTAAAGTCTACCAGAGGATGTGTTTAGGCTATTTACAAATACTGTGCCATTTCATATAAGGGACTTGAGCACCCTTGGATTGTAGTATCCGAGGTGGGTCCTGGAGCCAATACCCCATGATACCAAAGGATGTGTCCGTGTGTTGTTTTAGTGTGAATTGTGAAAGATATTGGCTACATCTGAGTGTTGCTATCAAATGTTGATTCTCCTTTGTTCTCAGTGATTTAAATTTGACAACCTGGGGATACACATTTCACTAGGTTTATCACTGAGGCAGTGCGGTGTGCGGGAAAATTTGCAGGTCCTGGGGTCGGGCTGTTCAGGGTTTTTTTTGTTGCTGTTTTTTGTTTGGTTTTTTGTTTTTTTGTTTTTTTTGAGATGAAGTCTTGCTCTGTCACCCAAGCTGCAGTGCAGTGGCGCGATCTCGGCTCACTGGAAGCTCCACTTCCTGGGTTCACGCCATTCTCCTGCCTCAGCCTCCCGAGTAGCTGGGACTACAGGTGCCTGCCACCGCGCCCGGCTGATTTTTGTTATTTTAAGTAGAGACAGGGTTTTATCTTGTTAGCTAGGATGGTCTCGATCTCCTGACCTAGTGATCCGCCCACCTTGGCCTCCCAAAGTGCTGGAATTACAGATTTCAGCCACTGCGCCCAGCCTGTTTTTTGTTTTCTGAGATGGACTCTTGCTTTGTCATCCAGGCTGGAGTGCAGTGGCTCAATCACAGCTTACTGTAGCTTGCAGCTCCTGGGATCAAGCAATCCTCCTGCCTCAGCCTCCTGAATAGCAGGTACACACCACTACACTCGGCGAATCATTTTACTTTTTGTAGAGACATGCTCTCCCTGTGTTTTCTGGGCTAGTCTCAAACTCCAAGAGATCCTCAAGTGATCCTCCTGCCTCAGCCTTCCAAAGAGCTTACGGGTGTGAGCTATTATACCACACCTGACCTCCCCTCTTCTTATAAGGGTGTTGGTCCTATCATATTACAGCCCCATACTTTCTTTTTTTTTGAGATGGAGTCTTGCTGTGTCACCCAGGCTGGAGTGCAGGGTTACCATCTCGGCTCACTGCAACCTCTGCCTCCGAGGTTCAGGAGATTCTCATGCCTCTGCCTCTCAGGTAGCTGGGACTACAGGTATGTGCCACCACGCCTGGCTAATTTTGTTTGTTTGTTTGTTTTGTATTTTTTAGTAGAGACGGGGTTTCATTTATTTGGCCAGGCTGATCTCAAACTCCTGACCTCAAATGATCCACCTGCCATGGTTTCCCAAAGGCGTGAGCCACCATGCCCAGCCAGCCCCTCACTTATGACCTCACTTCACTTCAATTAAATCCTTAAAAGGCCTTTCTCCAAACACAATAACATTGGGAGTTAGGGCTTAATATATATATTTGGGGGGTAGGAGGAAATAATTCACTCCATGACAAACAGTGACCCACTTCTGGCCGGGGCCAAATTTGCCTGCTACAAATTTATAAATAGAGGAAGTTTATAAAAATGCAACCTAGTAATAGATCAGTAAAAATTTAGATAATCCCTGAACATAAACCCTAAAAACAGAATAATCCCCAAATAATTATTCCCAAGCCAATCTCCCTTTAGAAATCACATAAGCAGTAAATGAAATATAATTAGCATTGCTTGTGAGACTTCTCAGGAGAGGACACTAAGCTGTTTACTAACCCTCCTACCTCGGGGACAAGAGAATTGGTTTTTTGGTTTTTGTTTTTTTTTTTTTTTTTAATAGTAACAATACTTCCCATTTATAAGACCATTTTCTTCCCCCTAAAAATCCAAAGAGCAAAAATGCCAAACATAAAATCTCCTTCAACATGCTGTTTATTACTAAGAGGAGGGGAGAACTTAGCAACTTTCAAACAAGCCACGCGGCACAGATCCCACATCCAGGTCATTTGATAAACTTCTAATCTTTTTATTGTTCATCATTTATAAAGCACCAACAGCATTATCACGTGGAAAATAAACCTATTGCCTTGAACGAGCTTTGAGAATTCTTTTGTGCTGGCTCAAATGCTGCCTTGAAAGCTGGTGAATGCCACAAGAGGTTGGTTTGTCTGTCATCGTTAATTTCTCTTCCAGCCCAGCTTGGGTCAACAAAGGAGCTAATGCTGCTGCAGAGCTGTCCGAAATCCCGTGATAAATCTCCCTACCTCCCATCTGCCCGGAGTTCACACAGGCAGCAACAGCTAGATTCTCTCACTCTTTCCTTTGGGCAGAGGTCGAGGCTGAAAATCTCAAACGACGTATCTTGCCAAGATGGGACTGTTTTCTTCTTGCCCTGAGTTTCTGCAGTCAAAGAGGTCATCAGGCTAACTGTGTACCCACCACCTGCTCTCTTGATGAGTTTCACTCCACCAAACCTCCCACATCATCATTCCTGCAGCTCAGAAGCACAGGGGAGATACTCCAGCTACCTCCCAGGAGACACTGCTCTGTACCAGTAGTGCACCAGGCAAGCATCTTTCTGCCCTCTGGAGAGGGAATTAACAGGAACTTGCGGTTCCCAATAATGATCTTGGGTTATTCAGACTTGCTTCTGTACAATCACTAATAAGAAGCAGAGGGGGCCGGGGGCAGTGGCTCACACCCGCAATCCCAACACTTTGGGAGGCCAAGGTTGGGGGGACCACTTAAGGTCAAGAGCTTGAGACCAGCCTGGCCAATATGGTGAAACCCCATCTCTACTAAAAATACAAAAATGAGCTGGGCGTGGTGGGGCATACTTGTAATCCCAGTTACTTAGGAGACTGAGGCAGGAGAATCACTTGAACCTGGGAGGCAGAGTGAGCTGAGATCGCACCCCTGCACTCCAGTCTGGGCAACAGAGCGAGACTGTGTCTCTAAATAAATAAATAAATAAATAAATAAGAAGCAGAGGGGCAGCAGCACCCATCCAAAAGTCAAGGGGATCAAACTGTATTAAGTTATAAGCAAGGAAACATCTCTGCAGGCATCTCAGAGGTTGGAAAATGAAGCCTTCCCTTCTCCCAAACATTAGCATTGGCTCCAGAAGCAGAAGGTGTTTGGCTCCTGGTTGACAGATACAAGCTTCTCCTGGTTGGGACGTAGAGGAAGCTATGTGACAGAATGGGAGAGAGTGAGAATTTGGAGCCAAAAGACACAGATTCAAGACCTCACTCAGCACTTGGGCACTGATGTCAGGGAGTAAAAACTAGAGTCCACAGGCAAATCCAGCCATCACCTGCTTTTGTAAATAAAGTTTTATTGAAACACAGGCATGCCATTAGAGCATATAGTATCTGTGCCTGCTTGTGAAAGCTGATCACACAAACTGGGTCATTCTTGTCACACCCAACTAAAACAGAGTCAAGCAGCCGGTAGGGAAAAGCACTCAGGGAATACAACATTGCTCCAAGAATGTAACTCTCTGCAAGCCTGGCTGTTGGAACTGCCTGTTGGAACTGGAACCCACTTTTATCTAATAGCTACTGAAACTGGCTGCAATTCTAAGACTAGCTTTATCTACCGCAGTCACTCACCAATCCGAGGTTGTCGGCTCCACAGAACTTACCAGTGCCAATGAACTTTCTTGCAGAGCAACGTGTAACATTCCTGCCGTTTAGAAAACCTCCAACCCTCTCCTTGTTCTTTGGACCTACCAAAGACCACCTGATCTGTGTGTACACCCTGAATTCCAATTCTTGCTTCCCAAATGAAACGTTTTAAATGTAGATTCATCTCTATATTTCATTTGACTTCAACACTGCTTTCACACTACAATGGCGGAGTTGAGCAGCTGTGACAAAGACCATATGGCCCACAAAGCTGAAAATATTTCCCATCTTCACACAGAGCACTGACTGACCCCTGCCCTGTGTGCCACTTCACATCTACTACTTTACTTCTTTGAATCTCAGTGCCCATGTTCCTTAAATCGAGAATGGCATGATCATCTGTCCTTCCTATCTTGAGGGATGATAAAAGTCAAATTCATTTATCAGAATATCATGTTAATGACAATGACAATTCTTTGAGCCCTTACTATCTGCCAGGCAGTATTCTAAGCACCTTGCCTGATTTCATGTAATCCTTCAACATTGCTAAGAGGAAGAGAATATTATAAACCCATTTTATAGATGAGAACACTGAGATTCAGAGAGGTGAAGGATGGTGACCAAGATGACCCCTCTGCCAGGTGGTAGAGCTGGGATCCCATCCAAGCTCTTCCTCCATTCAGCATCCCCTTCTCTTCCTGGCCCTGGGGGACACAGAGGTATTGGAGGTACCGCCCAGCAGAAGAGTGAAATGACAGATCTCAGCCCTGCACTGACACCTTGCCACCCTCTGGCCTGTCTCCACCTTTTCCCTCCAGCCTCGCCCCTCTCCTCCTCCCTTCTTTTTCTTCCCATCTTGAATTCCCAAGAAGAGTTTGCCATTTTCCTTTTCAGAAACATACGTGGCCTACTTCTCAGTTGGTAAGCAAAGCCAAACAATGACAGCCACCAGGTACCGATTTGCATTTCATTCTTAGGCAACACTTCATGTTGTTAAGTCTGTAAAAACACTTCTAAAACAGAGAGTAACACTTCCAGAATAAAGACTCAAAGCTTTCGGTGTAATTTAGAAAAATACATGTGTAACGTAGAACACCACCACTAATAAGCAGCAGCGGGAATGTCTGCTGGGAATCTCAGAATTCTCACTGCATCCTCGCAAATGCCCTGTGAGGCCTGGGATTCCCTGGACACTGGAGCCCAGAGAGGTCAGGGAATTGCCTGACAGTGCACAGTCAGTAAGCAGCAGAACTGATTATCAAAACTAGGTCTTCTACCAGATCTAACAATTGGGCCATACCACCACTCCACAAGACATTAGAGGTTGAGTACATGTAACGATCATTAGTGAAACAGGAATGCACCCAAATGCTGTACAATGCCCAAGCTAAGGCCTCCCTATCCTTTCGGTCAGGAGAAATCCATCTACGCTTCAGTTCCCTGTCCTGAAATCTGGGCTGCCTGTGGCTGTTGGCACTTGCCAAGGTTCCCCAGGGAGGGCAGCACTACCCCAGAAGAGGGCTACATCCCTGAACCAGCCTCTCCACTGTAAAGGTAGAAATCCACCCACAGCCTCTGGAACATAGCTACAGCCAGAGCTGGGTGCTCAGCCGACCCCCTGCCCTCCCTCGAGCCCTCCCCTCTGCACCACAGGCTCAAAATGTGAGAATCTTCTACTAAAAAAGTCCATGCTTTGGTATGACTTCAGAACCACACATTTGCTGCTATCTGACTCAGGATGATCACAAGATGGGAATAACTGCATGTTTTCTCCCTCCCTTAAAAAAAATTAAGCCTTTTCAGAAAGGCTTAGGGATGCAACAGCAGACCCCAGAGCTGGGTTCCATTTGGTGCTCTTAGTCATCACGTGAAGATGGTGTGGGCAGCTTTCTGAAACCTCCAATTAGCAGCAGGAATAGACAGCTCTATAGGAACTTCTCAGCTCTCTAAGAGCCTGTGTCAACCAGGGAGGAGGGTGAAGCTGTCCCACAGGGTCCATCAGGAGCTAGAGAAGGAATCACAGACCACAAACAAGCACCTGGCCCAGTGAAAGGCCCCTCCAAGTTCTCCTTCAAGCTGCTATGTGATCTAAGATGTGTAAAATCACGCTGCGTCCCTAACACCCGAAACATGCTGGCCGGGATTTTTCTCCTGGGCTCCAGGGCGTCAGTAAATCCTACGGCTCTCTCTCCAGCCATCAGGGCCTCGGGAACGTCTCGGAGGCACTGCAAACAGCGCGCACGCACACACTCACACTCTCACACTCCTCACCACACACTCCACACACACTCTCACACTCTCACACTCCTCACACTCCTCACTCACACACTCCACACACACTCACTCTCACACTCCTCACTCACACACTCCACACACACACATTCTCACACTCCTCACACTCCTCACTCACACACCCACACACACACACTCCCTCACACTCCCTCACACACACTCCACACACACACCTTCACACTTCCTACACTCTCTAACACTCCCTCACACACTCACCACACACTCACTTCCCTCACACTCCCTCACTCACACACTCCACACACACACTCACACTCTCACACTCTTCACACACACACGTGCTCTCATTCTCACATGCACTCTCACACACACACTCCTCACACTCCTCACACACACGCCTTCACACACTCCTCACTCACACTCCACACACACACTCACACTCCTCACACACACGCATTCACACACTCCTCACTCACACTCCACACACACACTCACACTCCTCACACACACGTGCTCTCACTCTCACATGGACTCACACACACACTCCCTGCCACCTCACACACATTCACACACTCACCTCCACACACTTCACCTCACACACACACGCGGCTCTCACACACTCTGCCACACTCTACACTCTCACAAACTCACACATGCATTCACACAATCCTCACATTCCACACACACACTCACACTCTCACACTCCTCACTCACACACACCACACGCACACGTGCTGTCACTCTCTCACTCTTCTCACACTCACATACACACTCCTCACACACACGCATTCACACACACACTCCTCACACACTCCACACACACGCGCACTCCTCACACTCCTCACATACACGCTCCTCACACATGCATTCACACACACTCACACTCCTCACACACTCCACACACACAGCCTCCGCTCCTACAGAACCCCTTCTCTGGGACTGTGTCCACCACCTACTTAGCCACTTAAACCAGAATCCTGGCTGCCACCCTCCACAACTCCCTCTGGAACCAATCCATGAGAAGTCCCCGAAGCCTCCGACCCATGTCAGAGCATTCTCCTCCACCCCCACAGCCCCAAGAACAGCCCATCTACCCTCCTCCTTCTGCCTGAGCTTTTCCTCCCTGTTCTGATATATGCATACCAGCAGGTAGGTATACCATGCATACGCCTCCCTGACCGATGACCTCAGGGGTAAGTGGCCTCCCCCGTGTCACAGAGGAGACCTGGAGCTGGCTTTGCTCCATGGATCTGGATCCAGTGCTCCCAACTGCCACAAACGCTACACGGCCTTCCCAGTCGCCGGCTCACATACACACATGTCACTGAGCTTCACTAAGGACCCCACTCCCCGTCACCCACACACCATCACCCGCACTGCCGCTCTCACACCATCTGTTCTCCGTGGTTCCTCTGCCACAGGATCTGCCCCCACCATCTAGAGCTGGGCTTCTCAACTGGAGCAATTTTAACCCCCAGGAGACACTGGGCAACGTCTGGAGACTTTTTTAGTTGTCATAACGGGGAAGGGAGGGGCACTTCTGGCATCTAGAAATCAGAGGTGCACAGGACAGCCCCCACCACAAAGGATTATCCAGCCCAAATGTAAGTACGAAGAGTGAGACACCCGATCCAGAACTTGAGCTTCTTGTCCACCTTCTTTACCGTTTCCTGCAGCACCAATATTTAATAAATGAATGTGGCCAGGTGCGGTGGCTCACGCCTGTAATCCCAGTACTTTGGGAGGCCAAGGCAGGGGAATCACTTGAACCTAGGAGGCGGTTGTTGAACCCTGGGTGGTCCCCAGGCTGAAGTGCAGTGGTGCAATCTCTGCTTACTGCAACCTCCTCCTCTGGGGTCCAAGCGATTCTCCTGCCTCAGCCTCCCAAGTAGCTGGGAATACAGGAGCACGCCACCATGCCCGGCTAATTTTTTGTATTTTTAGTACAGACAACGTTTCACCATGTTGGCCAGGCTGGTCTCGAACTACTGACCTCAGGTGATCCACGCACCTTGGCCTCCCAAAGTGCTAGGATTACAGGCATGAGCCACCACGCCTGGCCATGAATGCATTTTATGTTCACACAGTACATCCGTGTTGCCCTGCCCAAAGACAAAGCCACTTCACCAAGGCAGTAGGTGGCAAAAGACCATCCTCAGCCCAGGCCCTCTAGCCAAGTCCGTGTCCATTGACAAGACCCACATGGCCTCGTGGGGTCATTTCTGAAGGAAGCCCGTGATCAGCTCCCACCCATGAGAGCTGCATTTCGGCTTGTTTCAGTGTCACAGCCTCACGGGGCCATGAACAAATCAGGTGGCATCACGTGCGCTTTGGGCCTCAGGGCGCCCTCCCTAGAACTGGGGCTCCCGGATAACCTCCCTGAGGCTTTGTCAGGCTTCTCCTTTTTCAAAGAACAACTGTGAGATACAATTCACATACCAAACAATTCGCCCAGTTCAAGCGTACAATTCAGGGGTTTTCAGCATAGTCACAGAGCTGTGCAGCTATCCCGACAATGTTATCGTAAAACATTTCATCACTTCCACAAGAAACCTCACACCCCTCAGCAGTGAGGCCAAGTCCTGAGATCACCTCCAAAGCCATCTTTCAGGTGTGGCAGGAAACCCTTTCTGGTGAAAGCTCTCCCCAACATGTGCAGTTCAGAAGGCGACCGCCACCCTCCTCACCCCACAACCCCAGGGCCAACGTTCCGCCCTCTCTCCGGATGATCTGGGGCAAGAAGAAACCAGCATGCAAAGAACTCACTCCCTCAAATCACTCCTCTAAGAGCTTTTCTCCTCCTGAAGGAGCTCTCTAGAGGGCAATCTACTAGAATGTGCTGATAGAAATTTATGTAACGATCTAATAATAACTCAATACGTCATTGTTAAAAAGGTTCTAGCAGCAAAGGTAACCAGAAATGTGGCTGAAGTGCTTCTGTGTGATGAGGGATGAAGCAAAGGGAAAAACCAGGAATGTACAGTAGGCTGGGCTCCACAAACCGCGCCAATGCCCCTGTGCTATGGCCAAGGCACATTCCATGGTTACGAGGGCACCCATCAGCCTGTTCAGTTATGGGAAGAGGATGCTAACTGGGGCGAGGTGTGTAAGGAGGTGGGGACCTAGGAGCAGAGGAACCTAGAATAGGAGCAATAACATGGGGCTTAGATTCAAAGTTGGTTCGATTCTCTGAGCAACCATTCAGCTTGCCATGTGACCTGTGACAAGGGTTCCTTAAACTTCCAGTTTCCTCACATGGAAGGGGGAACCACCCTTTCCTCTAGATCGTGGTTGCTCACCTCTGGGCTTCTGCACATCCTCTCCTTCCCCCGAAAGGCTCCTCCCTTCACCCTCATCTGCTCAAATGTCACTTCCACCAGCGAAACTGCCTGGATCCCCGCCCTCCAGCATAGACATGCAAGCATTCACTGCCTGTGTTTGCTGCTTTCTTGACAGCCTACACTTTTCCTTCAGAGCAATTCTCTGTTTGTACTAAAGTGAGTATATCATTACTGTCTGCCTCCTCACCAGAATATGCCACTTCATTACTGTCTCCCAGTGCCTGGGACACTGTGGAAACCTGGTGATTTTGTCTTTCCTGGAGAGGCAGTGCAGTGTGCTGGCTGAGAGCTTGGGTTCCAGAACAGGGTGTCAGGTGAGCTCTTTTGGCCTGTGAGCCACGCAGTCTCCTTTGTAACTACTCACTCTGCTGCTGCCACATGCAAGCTGCCAAGGACCATTCCTAAACAAATGGGTTACGATAACGCTTTATTCACGAAACAAATGGTGGCCCTGCAGGTGACGGTTTGCCAGCCCCTGATATAGAAGCACACTAAATTTGGATCCTGGTTCATTCACTCCCCAGCTTGTCACCTTCAACAAATGGTGACTTCCTTGTGCCTTGGTACCTCATCTGCAAGAGGGCAGTGGTACTTCTACCTACCTCACTGGGAGGATTAAAAGAACCTCTAAAACACACTAAGCACTCAATAAATATGAGCTGCTGTCATCATAATCGTCATTACTTAATGGTGGCGATAAGGGAATCAATGATTGCACCTCCCAACCCTAGGCAATTAATGGTGGCTGCCATGACGATGATCACATTGATGATGGTGGTGGTGGTGGGTGAAGGAGTCAACCCTGACAAAAAGAATGGCAACCAGGTGAGCTCAGGGAAGGGACAAGAAATACCAAGAGCTCTACCTGGGCCCACAGAGGCTCTGTGACATCTGACACCTGGACAGTCTGGAGGGCCAGACAGGTGACCCCAAAGCCACCTCTCTGCAACCTCATCTGCATCGGTGGCAGAGCTCAGACAAGGACCACTGGGTGACTCCAGCTCTGGACCAGACAACCAGCTGGTGCCGTCACAGGTCACTGGAACCAGCTTTCTCATGAGGGAGGCAAAGAAAAAAGTTTCCAAATGGGAACAATGGCCTCACCAGCTATGAGATGGCCAGGAAGGCAGTTTATTCGGTTCAGTCAGCAAAGCTAAGACTTCGTCATAGCGTGCCCCACAAAGTCAAAATTCCTTTGGACGCAGAAGAGACAGGCATTGAGCAAATGGGCCATGTGGAAGACTGTAACTGAGAGCCCCCGGTTTACCACCATCCTTAACCACCGGCTGATCCACGTAAGGAGAGCTCCATGGAGCAACCCAAAAGCAAGGACGGAGCATTTTCTTCTTCCTAGTAGGGCTTGCATTTTGCTTTGCAAAATAAGCACATAAATAGTCCAAACAAACCAACAGTTATTAAATTCACAATATTAAGTTGGACACGAGATCCGCTGGAAGCACTGAATGAAAGTATATCATGGCTTCCGGTTTTCAACAGCCACACACACCCAACTCTAATGCCTGAAGCTGCTGGTGGCAATCATTAAACCAATGAATACAGGGCCTCTAAAGGAGGGTGGGTACACGGAATCTTTGGGTTTTCCAAGAGTGGTGTCTACCTAACAATTTGTATCCTTCTTGGTCCAGCCACCTGAGAAGTAGGTGGGGAAAGGCTCTGGTAAGGAAATGACCCAATACCATCATCAGCTCCAAGTAAACTGAGTCCCACGCTCCCCTGCACACTACAAGACTCGGCTACCTATGCCTCCAGCCTTCGCGCTCGCCAGCAACTCCGCGTGGAGAGCCCTTCCCTCACCATGTTAACCTGGCTGGCCCTCCTGTTTCAAGGCTCAGCCTTGCCTGACCTCAGCCCGTGGGTAGACTTCTTCCTCTGTGCTCCCAAACCACCTTCTGTATAATTTGCTCCCAGCACTCACGGCTCTAAATGCCCATCACGGCCCCCTCATTTGTCTCTCCCATTTGCCTGGCTGCTCTTCAACAAGAGCCCTGCCCACTTATCTCTGCATCCCAAGTACTTTGCTCAGTGCCTGGCACAAAGGAGATGCTCAATAAATGTTTGTTTCATCGATGAATTGATGTAACTACTTTGGCAAACCACCAAATCACATTTTTAACCAAGACTGCTGCTACTATTATTATTATGATAACGGCAATGACTACTACTATTAATACTACTACTATGAATAGGTGCCATGGATTAAATGCTTGCCATGCATTAAACAGCGTGATAAGTACTTTAAACTATTCTCTTGACAATCCCCTAAGGTAGCCCCATTAGACAGGGACAAACATGGCCTAGACAGGCAAGGCGGTAGACCCGAGGTCACATGGTTAGTGTGAAGCAGAGCTGGCTGACTCTCATCAGTCAGAAGGGAATCAAAGGCTGGCCGGGTGTGGTGGCTCACACCAGAAATCCCAACACTTTGGGAGGCCAAGGCAGGTGGATCACTTGAGCCCAGGAGTTCGAGACAAACCTGGACAACATGGCAAAACACTGTTTCCACTAAACACACAAAAATTAGCCAGGCATAGTGGTGGCGTGCACCTGTAATCCCAGCTACTCAGGAGGCTGAGGCAGGAGACCTGCTTGAACCTGGGAGGCAGAGGTTGCAGTGGGCCGAGATCACACCACTGCACGCCAGCCTGGGCGACAGAGCAAGACTCTGTCTCAAAAAATAAAATAAAATAAAAATAAGCAAAGTTTATATTTAATATTTGAATGGTAAAAAACAGACCTGTAAAAGTAGGCTTACAAAAAATGTTTAGCTGAGTACAGACTCAAACTAAAGGATTGACTATTTTGCCTACATATATTATTCTTTCTCTTTTCTTAGGCATAAGTGACTTGACCTGAGACAAAAAATGACAAGCAAGTTATCTTTTTATGCCACTAAATTGCTAAACAACTTGACAAGCTGTATATGCTACCACATAATAACTAGAAAGCACACTGCAAAAGGAAAATGCTATTTGCAGAATGCGTGTCACTCAAACTCCTCTCTTATTCAGGACAATTGTGCGGGAAACACATGAGCAACAGAGATTGCAAAGCAAAAACATGAGTCTACTCGATTTATATTCACTTGCATGTGAAACCATGTATTTCCCGCTTAATAAGATGCCAATGCATCTCCAAAAGTTCTGGTAAGTGGCCTTTATCTGTTCCTCAAAAGGCTGAACATGACAAACTCCTGATTCACTCACACGACAGCAAATGCAAACTCAAGAGCAGCCGTAGGAGAAGTGAGTCGAAAAGGCATGAACAAGGCCAGGCGCGGTGGCTCACACCTGTAACCCAAGCACTTTGTGAAGTCAAGGTGGGCAGATCACCTGAGGTCAGGAGTTCAAGACCAGTCTGACAAACATGGTAAAATCCCTTCTCTACTAAAAATACAAAAATTAGCTGGGCATGGTGGTGGGCACCTGTAATCCCAGCTACTCAGGAGGCTGAGGCAGGAAAGTTGCTCGAACCCAGGAGGCGGAGGTTGTGGTGAGCTGAGATCGCACCACTGCACTCCAGCCTGGGCGACAAGAGTCAAAAATGTTCATCTCAAAAAAAAAAAAAAAAAATGAGTAAACATACTCATATGAATTCTGCTGCCCAAAGTAAGAAAATCCCATGATGAAATCCAAGCCAAATGCTCAGGCTGCCCATACAGCTTCCAAATGCCAGCCCCTTCCAAAGTGAGAAGTTTCAAGAAATATTATCAACCAAAAAAGTATATACTTGTAAGCAGTATTCAGCCTTGTCAAGGTTGTAATGCTAGGCCGGGGGCAAAAATATAGCAGCTAAACTTCTCAAAACCACGAACCTACAGGATCAAAGATTCCCAAGCACATCTTATAAATCCTTATCACAGGGTAACTCGCTATTGCATGGGTTTTCTTAAATCAGCGTAACTAGTATTCTATTAACCAGAAATCTTGGTCAACTGGAAATTCTGTGTTCCAAACTCCACTCAGATGTCTTATTTGGGACCTCATTCCCTCTCACATTCTGCTCTGTGCCCTTCTTAATATTTCTTTCATACTCCACACTCATCCCTACCCCAGGGCCTTTGCATATGCCCTTTCCTGTCTTCCCCCAGACATTGGGAGAGCTGGCTCCTCCTCATCCTTCCGGTCTTGGCTCCTTTGTGCCCCCACACACACACTGCACCACCAAAATGCTTTCCCCATCTAAGAAAGCAAACCCTCCCATCAAAAGATATTCCCCTCCCTAGGTCCTTTGCAGATTCACATCATCATCTGGTACTATCTTCTTGGAAGCTGTACCACCTGAGACCTCATTTTTCAATTACTTTTTATCATCTCAGTCCTCCCCACTCCACCCCATAGAATGTCCAAATCTGGACACACCCTCTCCTCACCCACACCTGCTCATCCTCTGCACCAGGGAACAGTACCACCATCCAGCAAGCCAGAAACAGAGCCTGCATCAGCTTATGGTCCATTCTCTCCAACAGAGACTGCAGGATGTGCCAAGACAGGGAACAGTCCCTGGCCCGGGCTGAACGAAAGGTTTGGTTTTACAAATACACATCCTCCCAAGACCCCGCCCTAGACCAAGACACCCATGTTGGGCAAGAAGCTTCTACAGAGGGAATCTTCTAAAGGGGATTTCTAATCTCCTGTTGCCACCAGCCTCTCTACACTGCTCTCAATGGAAACGCCTCTCTAACCATGTGAATTCGTCGGTGCTGCATCCTCAGTGCTGCTCCATCGCCTAGAGGATAATGACCCACCGCCAGGCATGGTGTGCAGGACTCTGGTCTGGCCTGTGTCCACTCCAGCTCCTCTCCAGTCACCCTCACCACCCTGGGTAGCAGAGTCTAGTCCATCGAACACACCATGCCTTCCTCCCTGCCACCCCACCTCACCCACCTGCCAACCCCCTAATCAGCCTTCCAGATGGAGCTCCAGTGTTGCTCCCCAGGAAGGCCAGTCCTGCCTTTCTCAGCACAGTGAGCCAATCCACCCTGGGAACTCCCCAAAGGCCATTTCTATCTACCATCAGAAGCAACAACTGGCCAGGCACAGTGGCTCACGCTGTAATCCCAGCACTTTGGGCAGATCACCTGAGGTCAGGAGTTTGAGACCAGCCTGGCCAACATGGTGAAACCTCATCTCAACTAAAAATACAAAAATTAGATGGGCATGGTGGTACACACCTGTAGTCCCAGCTACTTGGGAGGCTGAGGCAAGAGAATCACTTAAACCCTGGAGGCGGAAGTTGCAGTAAGCCAAGAGCATACCACTGCACTCCAGCTTTGGCAACAGAGTGAGACAGTCTAAAAAAAAAAAAAAAAAAAAAAAAAGCAACAACTATGTTGTGTGACAAACACGCGATTGCCGGCCCTCCAGGGTAAAATAAGACAAAGTCTTATTTTGTACTGTTGCCACTGCCCAGCACCATGACCTACATGGAACAGGCATTCCCAGGTTTGTATTCAGGAAACAGTTACTACACACCTCCTACAAGCCAGGCCCTGTTCAAAGCACCAGACCCAAAGTGAAGAGGATACACAAGACCCTACTGCCTTCAGGCTAGCTCAAGGTCATCAACTATGGCCCACAGGACAAATCCAGCCTGCTGTGTATTTTTTGTGGCTTCTTAAATAGCTTTATTGACTATAATGTGCCTACCACACATTTCTGCTCTGTTTCTGTGAATGAAGTTTTAGTGGAACACAGGCATGTCCATTCATTTATGTACTGTCTCTGGCGGCTTTCTTGCTGCAACGGCAGACTTCAGTAGCTGTGACAGAGACCACATGGCCTGCAAAGCCAAAAATATTTGCCCTCTGGCCCTCAACAGAAAATATTTACCAACTCCTCATCTACCTAGGAGGGTGTGGATGCCCTGAGCAAGCCCAGTCAGCCAACCAAGTGTTGATCATTTCAGAGGGTCAAAGGGACATAAAGAAAATGACACATGGTACTAGGATGGACGATGAGAAGGTAAACAGACGAGGCCCCTCGGAGGCGCTGACATCTGTGCTGAGGCTGGACACCCTAAGAAGAAGCCAACCATGCTGAGATCTGAGGGAAGAGTGTTCAAGAAGGGAGCCATCACATGCAAAGTCATCCAGTGGGAACAAGCCTGGCGTTTCAGTCACAGCTCAGCAGGAAGTACATGGCACCATCAAAGGGGTTGATGGTGAGGTTTAATAGACCATTTACAGAGGAGTAAGGTGAAAAAAACCCAACAGGGGAGGTGAGGGATTCGGGGGCTGACAATTGTGGAAAGACTGTATTGGTCCATTTTGCGTTGCTCAACAGGAATACCTGAGGCTGGATAATTTATACGGAAGGGAGGTTTATTTGGTTCACAGTTCTGCAGACTGTGTAAGAAGCGCAGTGCCAGCACCTGCTTCTAGTGAGGCCTCAGAAAGCTTTCAGTCATGGCAGAAGGCATGGGGAGCCGGTGTGCCACATGGCAAGAGAAGCAAGGGCAGGGAGGGTGGAGGCACCAGTCTCTTTTTAAGCAACCAGCTCTGGTATGAACTAATAGAGCAAGAACTCACTCATCACCAAGGGGAGGGTGCTAAGCGATTCACGAGGGACCCACCTGTCCCCATGACCCAACACTTCCCATCAGATCCCACCTCCAACATTGGGAATCACATTTTAACATAAGATTAGCAGGGAACAAACATCCAAACTATATCAGATGCCCACCCTATGCTCCTTCAGGCCTGACGGGTAAGGCAGATAGTGGTTACTGGAGTCCAGCATCAAATGGGCAGTGATGCCACTGAAAGAAGGTGCAGTCTCCAGCAGAGAGGAAGACGAGAGAGTAACTGCCCCGGCCTCAAGTCCTTCCTGGAAGAGCTTCCCACTGACCAAATGGGCCAAAGCCAACCATAAGTCAGGGGTTGGAGAGCCTCGTGATGGAGTCCACCAAGCTGCGCCTCCGGGGCCAAGAGGACAGTGGAAAGGGAAAGGGCTGGAAAGAAAATCCAAGGGGAAAACACAGCCCGTCTGGTATTCCCTGTCTATCCAAAGGTCAGAAAGGTGGCCAACATGGCTTCAAGGGCCATGAATGAAGATAGTATTACCAACCTCAGAATATGACGAGGTATCAGACATTGCAACTCATTGCAGGACGTATCAGGGGAGGTGCAAATGAAAGATGAAATCATCACTGTATCTCTGTCAAAAATGTACTCGGGTGTGGGTTTTGATCAACTGTAGCATGTCAGCATTCCTGAGAAAAACCAGGAAAGCAAGAAGAGGATGATTTGCATATCTCGAAATCACACATACAGTCGCTACTCCCCGCACGAGGCCAGAAGTGAAAGCCGTCAAGATCCCAAAAAAGAAAGCTCCCATGGTTCAGACATTGATGCTATAATGCCATCAAGAAATGGGGGGGGAACAGCACTAACACTTCTGCCATGAAGTTATGTCTTAAGTGCTCAATAGTAGCTGTTATTAATACTCAATTTTATTTTGTGCACAATCTCCATATACTTTTTTCTCATCTTCCGTAAGATATAATTCACCCTTTTAAAGTGCATGTCCAGTGGTTTTTAGTATATTTGCAAGACTGTATAACACCACCACTAATTCTATGAGGAGATCATTTTCATCACCCCAAAAAGAAACCCTATATCCATTAGCAGTCACTCCCAACCGCCCACGCCCCAACCATGGCCCCTGACAACCACTAATCTTGTTGCTGTCTCTAGAAATGTGCTTATCCCAGATGTTTCATAGGAATGGAATGATATAATAACACCAAGTTATTTTTAAATGATTAGTGCAGGACTATTTTTCTGGCTGTGACCTTCTAAAGTTGGTGAGCTAGTTGGCAGAGCACGTAAGCCTTTCTGCTATGTAACCAAGGGGGTAGACTCAGAGGGCTGAAAGATTCTGAATCCAAACTAAAATGAAGATTCTTGATACTAAAAATCTAACATCTATTCCTACCACGCCTGCCGCCACCCCTCAGCAACATGAATACAGTCAGAAAGTGGAGTGGAGGCAGTTCTTGGGGTCCATCAGACCCAGCAATGGGGCAAACAATGGGCATCCAGCCCACCACCCAGGCCTCACCAGTATCATTTCCACACCTGGCAACGTCAGAGTCACGGTGCTGTTCCCTGCTGTGGCAAATCTTGTCATTACCACTTGGCCCTAAAAACATTTGTTTGAGACATTTGACTAGCCTGTACTTTTGGGAAGGGACTTACTTAGAGTTCTCAGAGACAAAAGAGGTGAAGAACAGATTTTCACTAAAGAAAATTCGTGCCTATGATTGGAAGTGCTGCTTAGATGCACTGGGTTCTAAGATTTTGGGGCTATAAAGAGTGCAGTGACTGAAGTGGCTACCTGAATACACTGGATTCTAAGATTCTGGGGCTATAAAGAGTGCAGTGATTGATTAGTAATGTCTGCAAGAGCACGGGATAAGGGAGTAGCAGCAAAGGACCCTGTACTTCCTATCCCTCTCTTGAATGTGCACGAAGGCCACTGAGCCCACTACCCATGAGGTATGAGTTCTCCCAGTCCTACTGGGAATTTTTCTTTTTATATTTTTATTTCTAAATTTACTTATTTTTAATAGAGACAGGGTCTCCTTATGTTGCCCAGGCTGGTCTCAAACTTCTAGGCTCAAGTGATTCTCCTGTTTCAGCTCCCCCAAAGTGTTGGGATTACAGATGTGAGCTACCGTGCCTAGCCCCAGAGGGGATTTCTATTCTCCTACTTGTGAAACACACAGCCATGTCTCTATGCAGATGTGGCCCATGGAACCTACAGTCTCATAAAATCGTTTGCTGAAACCTCAGCAAATTCTTTAGGGAGAAACGCCTGGTCCAAGACATTCGAAGTTGAAGCCTAGAAACAAAACAGTGAGAGTTCTCAAAATCGTCTTGCATCTGCTCAATCCTGGGATCGCTGGTTACTGGGAATTAGTTCTTGAGAAGCAGCCCAACATACAGTGTGCTGAGCCATCGTCTCTGAAAGAATGGAAGGGTGAGGAATGAAGCCAACTCCCTACAATGCTCCACCGGCCATGCCTGGAACTGGGGATTAGGCAGAGGGATGAACTTGGCTGGGTATCGTCACACACTTGCAGGGGTGCCAGCCTTGCTAGGAGCCAAAGAAGCCCTTTGTTAGACTGGTGTCCTCAGCAGGGGGCACTTGGAACCTTCATTCCGGCTAATTGCTAAGATAATGCAGTTATGCACAAGACGTGCTTTCTACCAAAGCCTACACCACATTAATTCCAGAAGGGCTCATCTAAAACCAACAGGCAGGTGTTACAAATCTCCTTCTCTGCCCATTCTCCATGACTGGAGAAACGAATCCACGCCACAGGCAAAGAAGATCCTCGTTCTGAGTTGAGATCAAGTCAACAACAATTTACTGGGCACTAACTAGAGAAAGTGGGACAGAAGTCAGTATTTAAACGGTCAAGCACTGAGCTAAGGGCTCCCCCATTTCACTCAATCCCCATGTCCCCATTTTACAAATAAGGAAACAGGCTCAAAGTTGCCTGAGGTCACACAGCAGGAAATGAGGGAGCAGGGGTCCACTCAGGCCACCGCAAGTCTCCGGTGCACGTTGCATGTTCTTTTCATCATGCCACGCTGTCCTCTTGGCCCACAGCCTGGGTGAGGCATCATATCAATGTTCAAGAAAAAGAACTAATGTGAGCTTGGCCTATGAGGCACTCATGCATCATTAGGCAAATGGACCACAAAAGACATGAGAATGTTCAAGCAGAACTACTGGGTGCCCACATCCGTGACAATTAAAACTGGCCGGGTGCAGTGGCTCACGCCTGTTATCCCAGCACTTTGGGAGGCCAAGGTAGGTGCATCACTTGCGGTCAGGAGTTCAAGACCAGCCTGGCCAACATGGTGAAACCTCGTCTCTACTAAAAATACAAAAATTAGCCAGGCATGGTGGTGCACATCTATAATCCCAGCTACTCAGGAGGCTGAGGCAGGAGAATAGCTTGAACCCTGGAGGCGGAGACTGCAGTAAGCTGAGATTGTGCCACTGCACTCCAGGCTGGGTGACAGACCAAGATCCTGTCTCAAAAAAAAAAAAAATTTTTTTTTTAATTTAAAGTGCTCTACCTGGGAGGTAAAGGCTGCAGTGGGCGGTGAAGCCACCACTGCAATCAAGCCTGGGCAACAGAGTGAGACAGTGTCTCTTAAAAAAAAAAAAAAAGGCAGCAGCAGCAACACTTTAACTCATGCATGATCAGCTGGAGTTGGTTACTGTACCTAGCACCTGAGAACTTACACCAGATGCTGTGATGTAATGTCAATTATAATACAAATCTGGGATGCTGGAAAACACAGAGGATGAAGCACCAGAGGAAATCATGGCGCCTTCACACTGCAGCTGGCTCCTGATGCATGAACAGAAGCCAGCCCTCGGGCAGATGGGGATAAGCACATGCAAAGGCCCAGAGGCACAAAGGGCTTTCAGAGAATGACCCTGCACGATGTCTCCACTTCATAGTGTAGGGAACAGGGCACCACTCAAGCCCTCCCAGCAAGGAATTTGGGGTTAGGGACAGGAATTCAGTTCCTAGATTCTTCACGTACGAGCTCACATGAACTTAACCAAGATAGGAAACCTCCAGTCTCTGCTTTTTCATCCGAAAAATGCAGAAAATCAAGCCTGCTTCATAGCCACGTTTCAAGGGTTCCATGGAATTATGTCAATGTAAAGGCTTAAGACCTTCTACACAGTGCCACACCGTGGCCTGGGGTCAAAAGATAATACGGCAGAGCTCTCTGGGGGAGCAGGACACCCAGGAAACAGTTGCTGTGAAACCTCCCACCCTGAGCAGCAAGAGCAGTTCCTTTAGGAGACATCAAGACCCCACGTCCCTTGCCCTTGGCTCACCTCTCACCCTCATGCTGTGGAGAGCCAGTGTGTGCACATCACCTACTCACTCCCACCCCCATCACCATGAGGTCTCCCCTGTCCTGCCTCAGGACTTCCTCCAGAGCCAGAGAAGGGGACCAGCCCTGCTGGCAGGGCAGTGTGGAAGCAGGGCAGAGACAGTCAGCACCTTGAGGGGACAGCCATCAGCCTATGGGGGGGATGTTGGTGGATGAACACCCCATCCTTCAGAGGCAACTGCGAGGCATGTTCTCTGCACTCCTCAGGGGACCCTCCGGCCGCCCACCTGCAGCCATCTCAAGACACCCCCTTTCCTGACTGCTGTTCCTTCTCTTCTCACCCTCCAGCTCCCTCACTGCAGGTTCCTAGGATCGGCTCTTAGAGAAGCACCTGAATCCAAGCTCCTGACTCAGGCTCTGCTCCCAGGAGAACTAGGACTAGAACAGGGGTCTCCCTTCCCAGCCACTCGGCAGGCCCGCCCCACAGAAATGAAAATGCCCCCTGGTCCTTGGTCATGCATCTGCACATACCAGAGCTCCGGGGGAGGGGGACACGAGGAAACTCAGTGCCCAGAGGGACCACGCCCTGGGCTCCTGCGCTCCCATTCTCCTGAGGTTGGATATATAGGCAGCCCTGATAATCAATCCATTCATTTCGCCAAGTCGGCTGGACAGCCATTTGCTAAGGACCTAGAGAGGCCTGCCTTACAGATGAGGCCATAGGGGTAGACAAACAAAACACCGCTCTCGGCACTTAGAAAATCAGTCTGGAAGACAAACAGGGAAACCTTCCTGCACATCAGAGCCCCAGCGAACCCCTGCCCCATGTCCACCTTCACTGGGCTTCGTGGTGCTCTCTGGGGGCAGGAAGACACAGGGAGGGAAACCCAGGCAACCGGGTCCCCTTCTTAAGACTCCATGAGGGCTGGGCCAACAAGGCTCATGCCTATAATCCCAGTACTTTGGGAGGTCGAGGTGGGCGGACCACCTGAGGTCAGGATGAGACCATCCTGGCCAATATGGCGAAACACTGTCTCTACTAAAAATACAAAAATTAGCCGGGTATGGTGGTGCGTGCCTATAGTCCCAGCTACTCAGGAGATTGAGGCAGGAGAATCGCTTGAACCTGGGAGGCGGAGGTTGCAGTGAGCCAAGATCACGCCACTGCACTCCAGCCTGGGCGACAGAGCAAGACTCCATCTCAAAAATAAAATAAAATAGATTAGAAAGAAGCGAGAGAGTTAACCAAGAAGCTATCTGGAGGAAGAGGGTCTTGGTAGAGAGAAACCTTACAGCCAAGGCTTCAAGGAGGTGTGGGGGGTGTGCGCCACGCACATTAAGGAACAGCAAAGAGGCGAATATGCCCAGAACAGATGAACACAAGGAGGAGTCGGAGGAGCAGAGAGAGGTGATTGGAGCACCGCATCATGTCAAGTCCTTTTATACCATTCACCAGCTTTGGCTTTACTTCAAGGGAAGTGGGGAGCCACTGCAGGATCTTCAGCAGAGGAGGGATCTCATGAGGATGGGCCCAGCCATCTCTAGCACAGGCCCCTTCGTTGCAGCAGTGTCACTGGAACAGGACAGGCCCCAGGACTACACAATCACTTAGTGTACCCATGCTGGTTGTAGACTCTCCAGAAGGATGAATTGCAGGAGGTTCTGGGCCCTCCCTGCTCTAGCACTCCCAGCTGCATCTACCCCTTTCATTGTCCATCTCGGCAGGCCACCACCCCTTACTCAAAAGCATGTACAACTTCACAGTCTGCCCTCGAGAAGCAGCTAGCATAGAAAGGTGGCTTCTCTTTTAGTCCTCAGTTACAGTCGGTGTGTCTGTGGCTCTTCTAACGAAAACATCATTGCCCTGAGAAAAGGGCCTGTAACTGAGGCAACAGGAGGAGTCCAGGGTCCTTTAACCAAGCCAAACCCCCTCCTCCACTGTTAACAACCATGTCCCTGGCTCACTCATCCCTGTGCTCTCAAGAAGATAAACATTCTGTGGCTCTTCATATGAGCTGCTGCTCCCAGTGGCTTGCTAAATTGTGCCTGTGCTTCTGAATCCACTGACTTAACACAATATTTTTCTACCAATGTAATATACAGAATATATCTGAGCACACTCAGCCGCATAATTACATTGTTACAAACCTTCTAACCAAATATGTTTCCTCCTGGGACAGAGTTTTCTCTCCTGGTCTACACAGTGGCAACAAGCACCAGAGTCCCCTGGGACAGGGAAGAGGTGGTGGGGCATCACCCAGTGGGGGCAGAACAAGCAAGAAGTTCAGAACGAGGCATCCCACAGGGGCAGCCACTGGCAGAAGAGCATGGGGGGGTGGAAGGCAGAGTGAGAAGCCAAGCCTTGTTCCCATGACATTCTTCACGCCTAAATACTTGCTACCGCGGTCTCAATGTTTGTGTCCTCTCCCCACTGCCAAATTCATATGCTGAAATCTTACCCTACAACATGATGATATTAGGAGCTGGGGCATTTGAAAGAGCTTATGGTTATGAGGGTAGAGTTCTTTATGAATGGGATTCGTGCCCTTATAAAAGAGGCCCGAGAGAGCTCCCTCACCCCTTCCACCATGTAAGGACACAGGGAGAAGGTGCCATCTATGAAACAGGAAATAGGCCCTCCCCAGATACCACATCTGCTGGCACCTTGATCTTTGACTTCCAGCCTCCACAACCATGAGAGATCTATTTGTTGTTTATAAGTCACCTAGTTTCTGGTACTGTTTTGTTATAGTAGCCCGGATGGACTAAGGCACCTGCCGGTCACCTGCTGTGGGTGAGACACGGACTTCAGGCCTGAGGATGAAGAGTTGGAGATGGGGGAAATGCCAAAACACCCTTTCTCATGGGATTCTGAGTCTAATAGGAGCAACAGACCCTAATCAGACACACACGTATGTAATTAGGAACCACAGTCAGTGCTGTGACAGATAGAAAAGCCTGCCAGAATCTCCAAAAAAAAAAAAAAAAAACAGCCTGCTTCCACCTCAGGGGTGTCAGAGGGGACAGGGAAGCCAGTTCCCACTGTGGGGGTCTCAGAAGTGGGGACAGCCTGCCCTAGCAAAGCCCTTAAGCCTGGAGGAGCAGTTTTCACCTCTAAAAGTAGGTAAATATGTTTTTTCTCCTTCCGTGGGCAATTACAGAAAGCCTACTGCCAAATTCTTCCCAAAATGCACTTCATTCCAGGGCTTTTAGAATTCCCTTAAGGAAGAAAGGGAAGAAAGAGGTGGGGCGGGGGCAGGAGGGAGGAGGAAAGAGAAGGAAGGTAAGGAGAGAGGGAAAACCCAAACATCTAATTATTTGTATGTCAAACTCCATAAAAATAAAAGAGGACTTTACATCTAATTGTTCTTAATGCTTTAATAGAACATTCCCCAATAAAATACCTCCCAGCAGATCAACCTTCAAAGCCAGAGGAAACCGTGTCCATAATTCAAACTTGAAAAGGTAGAAGAACAGAACTGGAACACATCAGACAAATTGCCTTCTGTTTTTCTTCAACTGAAACCCCAACAATTTGTCTTCCTGTCACACCACCTTGCTACATAAAGCTTTCTGGAAAAAGCTGCATTCAAAAGGCTCACCGTAAAGATCAGGGAGACTGGCTGTGCACGGTGGCTCACGCCTGTAATCTCAGCACTTTGGGAGGCTGAGACGGATGGATCACTTGAGGCCAAGAGTTCGAGACCAGCCTGGCCAACATGCTGAAATCCCATCTGTACTAAAAAACAAAAAATTAGCCAGGTGTGGTGGTGCACGCCAATAATCCCAGCTACTCGGGAGGCTGAGGCAGGAGAATCGCTTGAACCCAGCAGGCAGAGGGTGCAGTGAGCTGAAGTTGTACCACTGCACTCCAGCCTGGGCGACAGAGCCAGACTCTTTTTTTTTTTTTTTTTTTTTTCTTCCCCTGAGACAAAGATTCAGGGGGAGCATGAGAGAAAGACAAAACATGGGGGGTTCTCCCCAGGGGCCTCCAGACTGTACACAAGACCGGCCGAGAGATCCGGAGTGGGTACCAACATGGAAGGCTCTGAATTAGATGATATTTTGGAAAATGTTATGACCCTCCCTACAGCTAAAAAAAAAAAGGATGTGCCATTCATTCATTCAGACAGGGTCTTGCTCTGTTGCCCAAGCTGGAGTGCAGTGGCACAATCACAGCTCACTGCAACCTCGAACTCCTGGGCTCAAGCGATCTTCCTGCTTTGGCCTCCCAAAGCACTGGGATTATAGGCATGAGCCACAGTGCCCAGGTCTTTTTAAACGATTATTATCCTTGACTAAAAACAGCCAACGCTGGGGCACAAAAGAGAGCTACAGTAATAGACATGACTACAGAGGCACTCTGACAATCACCAAGTATAAAAACCACCCTAATGACCATGGAGGGTGGATGGCAGGGGACTTTCTAGCAGAGTCTGCATTCGAATTCCAGCCCTGCCACTGTGCATGGGGCCCTGAGCAAGCTGCTTAGCCTGTCACCCTCTTGTGAACTGAGAACACCAAAGGACCTCGCTCACTGGTCACCACAAGGATTAACTTAGCTGATCTACGTGAGACAGAATTCTGGGTGTTCAGAAAACACCTGGAAAACGTAAAAACTTAGATGTCTATTAACGTTTTGTCAATAATGAATTAGTGGCATCTGTTCCAGGGACTTGTGGTATACGTGCTGCGTTCATCTCTCAGCCCGACTGGTTGCTACTAGTACAGGTCAGTTTCTTTCTGCAGGAAAATGGAAAAAGCCTCAGAAACACTGTGTCTCTTACCAGTTTGAAGATGGTGGTTTGCCCCCATTTGATGGGTGAATCTAGGGTTCAGAGAAGGAAAGCAACACGTTCCACGTTACAGAGCTAAGACAGGGCAGGGTTTCCAAAGACCCCAATGCAAAGCCCAGGGCAGTCTCCATGAAACCACACTGTCTGCTGCTCCCCACATGCCCATCCGATGCCAAACCTTGAAATGAC
Organism: Papio anubis; assembly: GCF_008728515.1. Classification (NCBI taxonomy): domain Eukaryota; kingdom Metazoa; phylum Chordata; class Mammalia; order Primates; family Cercopithecidae; genus Papio; species Papio anubis. The sequence goes on from NC_044993.1 coordinate 61,810,997, forward strand.
CATCTGCAGGTGTCCCATCTTCCCAATCTGTAAACCAGTTACCTGGTCTGGATGTGGGAGGTAATAACTCCAACATGGGCTTGGTATCACGTCTTAACAGAAAAGTGCCACAGAAACCAAAGATTCTACAACGTGAATCTTTTTGTGTGTATTATTATGTGCATTTTTTTTTAAAACAGGGTCTTACTTTGTTGCCCAGGCTGGAGTGCAGTGGCACAGTCTCAGCTTACTGCAACCTTCACCTCCCCAGCCCAAGCAATCCTCCCACCTCAGCCTCCAGAGTAGCTGGGACTACAGGCGCATACCACCACACCTAGTTAAATTTATTTGTATTTTTTGTAGACATGGGGTTTCACCACATTGCCCAGGCTGGTCTCAAACTCCTGAGCTCAAGCGATCTGCCTGCCTCGGCCTCAGGATCACCTGAGGTCAGGAGTTTCAGACTAGCCTGGCCAACATGGCGAAACTTCATCTCTACTAAAAATACAAAAAGTAGCCAGGCACAGTGATGGGCACCTGTAATCCCAGCTACACAGAAAGCTGTGGCAGGAGAATCGCTTGAACCCAGGAGGCGAATGTTGCAGTGAGCCGAGATCACGCCGCTGCACTCCAGCCTGGGTGTCAGAATGAGGCTCCATCTCAAAACACACACACACACACACACACACACACACACACAAATACATGTGGAAGAGTAGGTTTTGTGAGAAAATGTAAAACTATAATGAGGAGGTGGAATGACTGACGTGGAAGACCACCCTCTCTTCAGAGATACTGAGAAGAAACCTTCCTGCAAAGATCTGAAGACCTGCGCAGTACGAGTCCCAGGCAGAAGAAACAGCAAAGACGCTTACCAGGAAGCAGGCAGGCCCGGTCAGATCACGCAGAGCATGCAGACCAGGAAAGGAGGGGGGATGTTCTTTTTTCTGAGTACAATGGAGCACTGTATGCATAAGAATGGCATGAGTTGACTTAACACTTAGAAAGTAAAACCAGAACCCACTCAAACAAAGCCGGTGTAAATGACCATCAGGGAACTTTGAACATAGAAATTAGATACTAAGAGACTGTTGCTAATTTTATTGTGTAATAGTGTTGTGTGGTTTTTTTTTTTTTTTTTTTTGGTCTTACTGTAAGAGATTCATATATAAGCAAGTATTTATAGCTGATGTAACATCTAGGACTTGCTGTGAATTGTTAAGCAAAAAACAAAGCAGGGAGTTTAACAGGCTCAGCAAAGCAATAGTAACAAGTGAGTTACTGCGAAGACTGGGGGGATGGGTACACAGGGGTTGTTATACTATTCCATGTATTTTTGTTCATGTTTGAAAAATTACATAATTTAAAATTTTTAAATAAAAAGCAGAAACAAACATATTAGCATTTTGAATCTGTGGCCATATAGCAGACAGGGGAAAGGTATCTTTGCTGGGTGAGGTCCTCTGAAAGCCAAGGTCACATCCCCATTAGCCATGAACTTGGGAGGAAAACACAGGTCCTATCCAGCCTCACACCCTCCTCCATCAGAGCGCTTCTGTCTGTTAAACGACCGTATCTCTTGCCAGTCTGAGCAATTTCCAATTCAGATAAAAGAGCCAAAACAAATTAGCCCCAATCTGCACAAATGAACCCAAATCACAGGCTGTGACCCTGCTGGTGACCCTAAGACAACCTCCTCCTCACGGGCTTGGGGCCTCCCGACACTGTGACCATGGCAATTACAAAGGGACGCAGCTCACACACGCTATCTCGAGATGTGATCACTGGACAAAAATTAGCTCATAGGCTGCTGTTCCTGGTCACAATTACCTGCCACAGGGCTCAGGGTGTTAAAGCTGTGATGTGGACTCACTCTTCAAAAGATCTGCTCCTCAATGACTCAGGTTAACAAAGGCTGCACAGCCTCAGGGAAGATGCCAGTGCTGGTGAAGGCCTGGGTTAGCTCTGGCCTTGTACCTTGAGGAGCTAGGCAAATAATTCATTCACATCTTGGTTATCCATCCTTAACCCCCAGTAGCAAAATCTCCTGGGAAGATAAGACTCTAATCCAAGAACCAAACAACTGGAATCATACTTACCATGGTTGATCTACCCAGTCTCTCTCTAGAATCATTCATCCTGCTTTAGATCTGACCATCATTATCTCTTGCCTGAACAGCTCAAAGAACTTCCAGCCCCTCCGACACTGGCCTCCTCCTGTCTACTTCTCTACAATGCCCAGGAGGGGATTATGGCTCTGTCCCTCGAACAGATCTGATCAATTACTCCCCCTCCTTAAAGGCCTTCAATAGTTGCCCACTATCCACAGAACCAAGGCCAAACTCCTCGCTGGGACCTTGGGAATCTGCTCCCAGGCCACCCTTGCAGAAACCCCACCCTCAGTCATTCCCCAGATGTACTCTGGACTCCACGATTCCAGGATACAGCCACAGGGAGCAACCTGAAGCTTCCTTGACACAGCATCTTCCTTCATGCCTCTCCCCCTTGGCACAAACTGTTCTAACTGGAGGGTACTCTGTGAGCTTCTGGAAGGACGTCTCTGTGATCCGTGGGTCCTGAGCACCTAGAAACCATACTTGACTGAGGCTGGTAAAGATCGTAGGATGATATAGAACTGCCTTCATTTATTAGCTTCCTGTGTCTCCGATACCAGCCCACACTTCTTTACCTGCATTATCTCATTCAATCCTCACCAATACCCATGAGGTAGGTGCTATTAGTTTCCCCATTTTCATGATTTTTAAACACGGAGGCTCATAGAGGTACAATAACTTGTCCAAAGTCACAATGCTAGCAAGTGGTTACTGCAGGGATTAGAGTCAAGGTCTTTGTGAATCACAAGGTCATTTGTTAATCACTATAGGGACAATCTGATCTACTGACAACTACAGAACAGAGTATATACTCCCTCATCACCCAGATAACAAAACAAGTGAATTTTCCTCAGGAGAGATTACTATGTACCAGGCACTAAACACAGACCACTACTTGTCTTCTGTTTTATTTACAGTGACAGTGTGCTCCACTAAAAAACAGAAATCAGATTTCTCAGCATCCCTAGTAGAGTAAGTTCAGGCCATTGAGAAGTAAGAGAAAGTGTTTGAGTGACTTGTGGTACCCTCTGTACAAGAAGTTGGCACGCACTTTCTTCCCTTCCCCTGCCTCACCCTTCCTGCTGCCAAGAACACAGATGTCATGGCTGGGGCTCCAGCAGCCACTTTAGACCATGAAATGAAATCACCTTGGAAACATAAGCCAAACACAGCAGAACAACAACATAGAAGTAATTGACAAATGCTCATTTGTTCATTCAACAAACACCCGCTGAGCTCTATCATGTGCCAGGCATTGTCCAGGCTCCTGGGAATAGATCTACCGGTGAGCTAATGAGACAAAGGCAGGCCGGGTGTGGTGGCTCACACCTGTAATCCCAGCACTTTGGGAGGCCAAGGCGGGTGGATCACCTGAGGTAGGGAGTTCAAGACCAGCCTGACAAACATGGAGAAACCCTGTCTCTACTGAAAATACAAAAAAAGTAGCCGGGCGTGGCACTACATGCCTGTAATCCCAGCTACTCAGGAGGTTGAGGCAGGAGAATCACTTGAACCTGGGAGGTGGAGGTTGCCGTGAGCCGAGATCGTGCCACTGTACTCCAGCCTGGGCAACAAGAGCAAGATTCCATCTCAAAGAAATTAAAATAAAATAAAACAAGACAAAGGCTCCTGCCCTCATGAGACTTAAAAATTAAGACCAAAAGGCAATGATAAATCATGAATGTAAGAAGTGACGTATTAGAAAACAAGAAATGCTACGGAAATAAGAAAAAGTTAAGCAAAATAAGGGGGACTAATCACGCAGGGGAGGGAGAGATTGGACAAGAAAATCTGAGGGACAAATGAGTGAAAAACAAGAAAAACAAGAATATCTGCTAAGATGCAGCTAACGTCACTCCCTAACAAACTTGAGAAAGAGCCTCGCCAGATACAGAAAGAGAGGCAGAGACCATCTGTGAATTTAGTTCAGCCCTAACAGCTCCTTAGCTCACATTACCAGAAACAAGAGGGAATGTGCTCAAAGGCAAGCCTATTCCACGCTAGGCTGCCATTTTTAAGTGGCCTTTTCAGCATGGATAACAAAGGGCATTTTGTAGCTCGGTGGGTGGCATTCCAAGACCCCACCTCTCCACTTTAACCTGTGTGGCTCAGCTCTCAGGGAGCTCTCTTGGGTCTCAGAGAGCTTCCAAGTAAGAATGCATTGGAAGGAAAGGTTTTCTGCTTAAAATAAAACGTTTTCATGATGGCTATTTGGTGGCTGGAGCTGAGCAGCAGCAGGTACAAGTCTCACACATCTTCGCTTTGGCTATGTTTGGCACCAGCACGAATTTGGCGAACTCTGGTTTGCTCAGTGAACCAATCAACTTTGCAAACTTCCAGAGTCACTAGCCTTGACAGTTGTCTCTCTTTAAACCGCATCGCCGCTGCTGCCAAGAATATCTCCCCTCCGCCGAGCTTCCTGTTGCTCCCCTCCCAGGCTCCAAAATAACAAGTAGTTGCTTGGCAGTGATGTCACATTGCCACTGTCACCGCCTGCAGGGCATTCACATGCTGGCTATATTTAAGACCCAGGCTTCATGTTCAGTGACATGGAAATTGCCACCTTGTGAACCGTACCGGAAAGGCAAGATTTGAAAAATTACTTCTGCGAATCATCAGGCTGCAAATTCTGCCTCTCCGGAGGCAAAGATGGAAAGTCAAGGGGGTTAAACTGAGTCATGGGCTCCAGCTCCTTAGATCGGCTACATCCCGCTGTTTCATTCCAACCATTTCTCGAAAGTAACTCAAACACCAGCATTTACCTAGCGGCCACGCCTCTCTTCCCATTGTTCCCCTTTCCTGGGCTCTTTTGGTATCCCTCAAAACCATTCTGCTATTTTTCTCTCTCTAGACATCTCTACCTACTTCTCATTAGAAAAGATAAGAAATGAAGCATTAATGAACGGGAAAAGCATTTCCCTCCCCAATGAATAATTACCGTAACCTTTTCATAAGAGTTCTATCATATTTATGGGTTTTGGGACTTTTTTTTATCTCCTCCTGCTTCTGTCCTTTGATGGGGGAAAGCGATGGGCTGGAGCGACATTTCAGACACAACCTTCTCCCTTTTCCCTTAACAGCTGCATGTTTTTCACATCTTGATGAACTGCCCAAGTCCGTGTTTGGTGCAGATTTTTCAGGGAACATCTGGCATCGGGCACTAATGACTCTGACGCTCAACCATTCAACACGGGCACGCGCTTCAAAACGCAGATGTTCATGCAAATATACCTTGCTGCTTGCTCCCTAAAAAGTTGAGTTCGTCAACAAAACCTGAGTCTTTGATTGGATTCTAGAAGCATTAGAGAAAATAAACAAGCACATGGCTTTCTCCCTTGTACGTGTGATTGCTCTGAGATGTCACCAAGCTTCTGTTCCTCTCCCATTATGCTGCATCTACCATTTTCATATTTTTAAAAACTATCTAGGAAACCTATACCGGTTACAAAATTCTGAAAGGCTCATGAAGAAATTTACATAGCTTTCCACTGTTGGTCATGTTTGAGAAGGTGCTTCCATTATTTTAAATTTCAACATTAATGCATTCGGCATTTCCATTCTCCTACCTCTGGGAGTCCCACATCATTACTCCCAAAAGAAAAACCAGCTGGGAAATCATTCATGCCAAGGATACCTTCACCTTCCACAGCCTCAGAAGCAGGAGCCAAGCAGTGATGAATGGTGGTAGAACTAACTCAAGTTCTGATGAGCAGGTCCTCCTGCCTCAGCCTGCAGCCAAGAACTTGGGCCATGAAAACATTCATATCTCTTGGCTGGGTGCAGTGGCTCACACCTGTAATCTCAGCACTTTGGGAGGCCAAGGCGGGTGGATCACTTGAGGTCAGGAGTTCAAGACCATCCCAGCCAACATGGCAAAACCCTGTCTCTATTAAAAACACAAAAATTTGCTGGGCGTGATGGTGTGTGCCTATAATCCCAGCTACTCGGGAGGCTGAGGCGGGAGAATAGCTTGAACCTGGAAGGTGGAGCTTGCAGTGAGCTGAGATTGCGCCACTGCACTCTAGCCTGAGCAAGAGGGCAAGATTCTATCTCCAAAAAAAAAAAAAAAAAAAAAAAAAAAGCAGATTTTGCCATGAGATCTCACTTCTGGAAATACACATTAAGGAAAGAAACTGACAGAGAAATACACACAGATGCTGAGATATTCACTGCAGCCTTCATCTATAATGTCAGACTAGAAGCAGCTGCAATGCAAACCGAGGTGGAAATCACCAAGTACCCTAAGGAATGCTACACAGCCGTTAAAAATCACAGCCGGTTCAGGCTCTCTCACACACTGCTGTTGGAGTAAGAGAGAGGATGCTTTCTTGGAAAGGATTTTAGTAATACAAGATCAAGAGCCTTCACAAACATGCTTGCCTTCTAACATGGGAATTTCACTTTTTGGAATCTAGCTGAAGGAAATACTTTTTAAAAGGTGGAATAGGTTTATAAAAATACATGTTTATAGAAATACTAATCCTACAAGGGAAAAAACGGTTAAGAAAAATGATGTCAGAAACAAGGACATATCCAAACACAGAACTCCACAAAGCTATCAAAAGTGATATCCATTTAATTGAATAACAACAGACAATGTCTGTTTATTGTATTATAATAAAAAAATTTCAAAACAGACCCCCAAGTTATAGATTCAGAATGATCTGAATTATATAAAATACATATATGCATAAAAATAAGCTGGAATATCCCATAATAATAAATTCATTGATGGTAATTGTGTTCAGCTGATTTTCCTCTTTAAACTTTTCTGGTATTCCCAGACTTAAGAATTCTAACTTGCAAATTACTTTTATGTGCAGGGGGGAAATACCCTAACCTAAGGGAAAAACCTTAAGGATGTGAACGTACATATTACATTTATGAGCAGGGAAAAAAATCTTGTATTTAAACATAGTTTGACATCTACATGGAAACAGAATAAAATAAACAGAATGTAAATTGCATGTATACAACAAACAGTGGAATAACTCTGTAAAAATGTACTTAAGTGGACTAAGAATGGAAATAATTATCACGCTAGGGTCATGGGATTTGGGACTCCTTTCCCCATTTTGAGTTGTTACGCTGCTTTCACTATTTAAAGGTAATTTTTTTTTTTTTTTTAAGTAGGAAAATAAGAGTTCCCTCAAGAAATCTCAAGTATGGCAGAATTCCATGGAAGAATCCCTCTTGTGGACATCTTAATCTGAAAGCATTCAGCTTCATATTGAGTGAGCAAAGCCAGTTGCAGAACAATGGGTGCATATTGCAAGCTCACAGGCAGATCCTTAAAAACCCACAAAGCAGCCAGGCGCAGTGGCTCACGCTTGTAATCCCAGCACTTTGGGACGCTGAGGTGGGCGGATCACTAGGTCAGGACATTGAGACCATCCTGGGTAACACGGTGAAACTCCGTCTCTACTAAAACTACAAAAACTTAGCCAGGTGTGGTGGCAGGCGCCTGTAGTCACAGCTACTCGGAAGGCTGAGGCAGGAGAACAGTGTGAACCCGGGAAGCAGAGCTTGCAGTGAGCAGAGACTGCACCACTGCACTCCAGCTTAGGTGACAAAGCAAGACTCCATCTCAAAAAAATAAATAAATACCCACAAAGCAAGCTCAGTCTGTTTTGTGCTGCTATAACCAAATACCTGAGGCTGGGTAATTTATAAGGAACAGAAATTTCTTTTCTCACAGTTCTGGAAGCTGGGAAGTCCAAGATCAAGGGGCTGGCATCTGGCGAGGACCTTTGCTGCGTCATCACGTGTCAGAAGGCAGAAACGAAAAAAGGAGCCAAACTGGCCCTTTTATAACAGCACGAATCCCACCTCCCCTCCATGGGGGTGGAGCGCTCATGGTCTAATCACCACTCAGGTCACCACCTTTTTATACTGTTGTTTGGTAATTAAGTTTCAACGTGAGTTTTAGAGGGACTACCTTCAAATCATAGCACAAACCTACACGTTGTTTATGGTTTACTTAAAAATAAAATCTAAAACAAAAATGACAAATGTTAGTAGTGCTAATTGTTGCAGTGGGTCATAGTATTCTTTATATTTTTCAAACCAGCCAAGCAACAAAAAATTAGCTCCCAGCTTGGTTCTGAGCTAAAAATCAGTCTTTCTAAGGCTTTCAATGAGCTTACCCGTTCAGATCATTGCTAGCATTCTAAGTCCTTGCTAATTAAAAAGTGTGGTCTAGCAACCAGCAGCATCAGCATCACCTAGGAGCTTATTAGACCTCCATGATAGCAGGCCCCACTCCAGACCTGCTCGATGAGAATTTAAAGACTAACCCGAGCCCCAGGTGCTTGGTGGGTACATTAAGGTTTGAGAAACTGCTCTAAGCCACCAGTTGTCAACATTGGCTGCACACTGGAATTACGTGAGCGTCTGGGCCTCAGCTCCAGAGATTCGGATTTAATTGGTCTGGAGGGCAGCCTGGACATAACCATTTTAAAAGCTCCCCAGGTGACTATGATGTTCAGCAAAGTTTAAGCAACAGATGTAGCTCTTCAACCCAGAGAATTCTTTATTAGGAAGTTAGTTACATCTGAGCAATGGCAGGGTAGATTAACTCCAGAAAATGACTTTTTGCAGACTTGAAATGGAGGCATAATTTACTTCCATGAAACCAACAGTAATCACCATGGCTGTCTTTTACTCAGTACTCACACGGGGTACTCAATGTGCTTAGCACTTGACATGCATTACCTCTTCATCGTCTTTCTAAGGGAGGGTGTATTACCACCGTGGTTTTCTAGATAGGGAGCATGAGGGGTAAAATGGCCATCTCAGATCACACATCTAGGAGTGGTGGAAGCCCCTGCATGACCCTAAGGACAAGCACTGCCTTAAATTGGGTAGCAGAGGTGCCTCACTTGTTTCACCCTTGCCCTTGCCCTTGCCCTAGCCCTGAGCAGCAGGACTCAAATCCACACCTGCCCCACAGGACACTTTCTGCTAATAGTGGCCCCACGAAAATGGAACTTCTGGAGCTGTCAGCCTGAAGGTTAAAATCTTTGCTTGCGGCCAGGCGCAGTGGCTCACGCCTGCAATCCCAGCACTTTGGGAGGCCGAGGTGGACGGATCACCAGAGGTCGGAAGTTCAAAACCAGTCTAACCAACATGGAGAAACCCCGCCTCTACTAAAAATACAAAAATTAGCCGGGTGTGGTGGTGGTGCATGCCTGTAATCCCAGGTACTTGGGAGGCTGAGGCAGGAGAATCACTTGAACCTCGAGGTGGAGGTTGCAGTGAGCCGAGATCGCGCCACTGGACTCCAGCCTGGGCAACAAGAGCAAACTTCTGCCTCAAAAAAAAAATCTTTGCTTGCATAGCCTTCCCTTCAATTTCTAGCACCCACAGGACAGAATCAGCTGTATTGTGTTTCTCTCTGATTCACTAAGCTTCACACAGAACAGTAAATGTTTGATGAGTGAATCAACAAATAAACAACAACGGCCAGGAGCGTTGGCTCATGCCTGTAATCCCAGCACTTTGGGAGGCTGAGGCAGGTGGATCACCTGAGGTCAGGAGTTTGAGATCAGCCTTGCCAACATGCTGAAACCCCGTCTCTACTAAAAATACAAAAAAATTAGCCGGTGTGGTGGTGGGCGTCTGTAATCCTAGTTACTTGGGAGGCTAAGACAGGAGAATCGCTTGAACCCAGGAGGCGAAGGTTGCTGTGAGCCATGAGTGCACCATTGCACTCCAGCCTGGGTGACAGCAGCGAGACTCTGAAAAAAAAAAAAATCTTGGATAGGCACCCAATTGTGTGATCTGAGATTGCACCACTGCACTCCATCCTGAGCAACAAGAGCCAAACTCCATCTCAAAAACAAACAAACAAACAAAATCAATCGTTCATCTGTGACTAAATTGCATCAGTAGCATCAAACTGCAGGAAAACAGCTTCTCCTAAGCCATCTTCCCTCTTGACTGACACGTGTGTCTTGTACTCACCCCTGACCTGAACACCAGCCCCACCCACCCCATGCACTCAAGGCTCCCTAGCTGCTCCGGGGTACATCATGAGACAAGCCAGCTGCTGATAAGCATGTGCTTAACAATGATGAAGGGCACAACTCACTCAGCTCATGAGACTCAGCCAAGGGAAAGAGCCAGCGACCTTGGGGAAGCAACCTTCACACCCAAGGAGAAGCGAGAGACGGGAGAGCCAGAGTGGGTCACATACGCAGCACGTATAGACTGGAGTTCAGTGTAGACTGGAGCCAGTCTCTGGACAAGGACTCAAAAAGATCGGGGCAACCAAAAGGGACCTTGCACACAAAATTCCGATACATTTGTAAATGGTCTTGAAAAAGAGGACACTGGGGAAAGAGCTAAAGCAGAGATTCTCACTGGGGGCCGTGGGGACAGTTTGGGTCATCACAAGGATGATGGGTGCTACTGTCGGAGGTGTTTGAACCGTAACAGCTCCATCTGGAATAGGAGCTGGTTAAAATGAGGCTCAGACCCACTGAGGGCATTCCCAGGAAGTGAGGCATTCCTAGTCACAGATGAGATGGGAGGTCAGGAGGACTGGTATCATTAGATATGGGTCACAAAGACCCTGACGATAAAACAGGATGCCGTAAGAAGGGCGGCCAAAACCCAGCAAAACCAAGATGGTGATGAAAGTGACCTCTGGTCATCCTCACTGCTCACTGTGTGCTAATTAGAATGCATAAACATGCTAAGGACACTCCCACCAGCACCATGACAGTTTACAAATGCCACGGCAATGTTCATAAGTTACCCTGCATGGTCTAAAAGTAGGAGGAACCATCAGTTCCAGCAAATCCTGCCCCTTTCCTGCAAAACTCATGAATAATCTGCCTCTTGTTCAGCATATAATCAAGAAATAACCATAAGTACTCGAAGTCTGCCGGCCCACGCTGCTGCTCTGTCTATGCAGTAGCCATTCTTTTGCTTCTTTCTCTAATAAACCTGCTTTCACTTTAAGGGCTTGCCCTGAATCCTTTCTTGCACAAGATCCAACAACCCTCTCTTGGGATCTGGATCGGGACCCCTTTCCGTTGGCACTACCAGCATTTACAGCACGGAGCCGAGGATACTAACTGTCCTGAAAGGCCAAGGCAGTAGCACTCAACCAAGATCAGCCTACCTCCTGTAATACTTCAGTCGTCCTGTGGCCATTCATGTAGGTAGAAACCTTACTTATAATCTGGGCCTAGAATGGAATGCCTTTCATATATACTGACCAGACCAGGTTTACTTTGTGGTTCACCCACTCTCTGCTCTTTTTCTGGGCTCCTTCTAAAGAATGACTTCTGATCTTCTTACCTTCTTAAAATCAAACCTCATCCATGAGAAGGAGGTGCAAGCACTTGGCGTCAGCACGTTTTCTGGCAGAGTTGCGCCTGACCAATATGTACTGAAATCTATGTTGTATGATAAATTCCTTTCCTTTCATTTCTCTTTCACGTTACAGTAGAGTGTTATACTGATTTTTTTAATTACCTGTGTAGGTAGGTTATATTCACCATAAATTTCATTTCGGAAGGGGGCATTACCAAATATTTTTATTTAAAACAGATATTGAGTCTGCTAAGATCAAGCCTAAATATGCCAAAGTAGCTGGACCAGGGGTTTGCTAAAAAGGTCAGATTATATCAGACCGAAATATCTAGCCAAGGAAAAACACAATAGAGAACACAGCACAGAGACCTTTGGGCTGCCGCTTAGAACAGCTGAGCCCAGATTTCACCTACCAAGACAGGGTGCACAAGACGGCTGGCACAAGAGTGACAGCACAGTAGTGTCACTCGGGAAAATCAACAAACTCCAAGTGTCATGAGCCCTCTGTGGAAGCAACCCACTGTTGGGGCATCTGCAGGCTGCACCCACCACATGCACCCCCAATCTGATGGCAGGAACATGCTGGTTTTCCTTTTGAGCAAACTCTCCTCCCCGTTGTTCCTGCTCCATGGAGTCCAGGTGAGGGAAAGCCAGCCACCCCCAGCTCCAGGGGGAATGGGACCCAGGCATGGGCAGCAAAAGTAACACAGCTGGCCCAGGAAATGACCTTTCCAGAGCTACTGGAAAAAAGTCTTCTCCTCCCACTGGTGGTGTTAAATCGACAGGATTTAGGCTGGGGCCCCTGGGTGCCCTCTTGTTACCACAAGAGAAGACTGACCTAAGAATGAAGCCAAGACCGAGGGAAAGAGAGAGGAGACATGGAATGTCATGGGGACTGCATGATATTCATGGTACCTCCCGAGAGCTTTGATCCAGCCCAGCAAAAAGCTAGCTCTTCTCCTACAGGTTTAAGTTTCATAAGCCAATCAACTGCACTTTTTCATAGACAGTTTAGGGTGGGTTTCTGTCACCTACTACTGACTCTAAGTGGTAAGATTCCTTTTCCTTTTTTTTTTAAGACGGTCTCTCTCTGCCTCCCAGGCTCTGTCTCCCAGGCTGGAGTACAGTGGTACAATCTCAGCTCACTGCAGCCTTGATCTCCTGGGCTCAGGTGATTCTCCCACATCAGTCTCCTGAGTAGCTGGTACCACAGGACTGCACCACCACGCACGGCTAATTTTTGTAATTCTTGTGGAGACAGGGTCTCATCATGTTGCCCAGGCTGGTCTCCTGGGCTCAAGCTATCTGCCCACCTTGGCCCCCGCAAAGGACTGGGATTACAGGTATGGGCCACTGCACCTGGCCTCTATGTGGTAAGATTTCAACGAATGGCTGAGAGGCTTCCAGAAAGCCCTAATTCCCAGAAAATGACTAAAAAATACTGTCTTGGGGCAAACGACCATCCACAGGTCTAAAGCCGAGCCTAACTGGCTGCTTTGTGCCAAGAGAAGATGCCAACAGGAGGAGAACCATCAAGGTGCTGGAAGAACTGACATTTCTCAGTGACACTCGTACCGAGTGACACACACTGGCCCCACGGTCCCTTCAGTCCCTCATTTAGCCAATATGACTGAGCAATGCCAGGCACTGTACTAGGTGCAAGGGCAGGTCACTGTGCTCATGGATCACACAGTTTAAAAGGGAAGACAGGCAGTGCATAGACGACAACCCGGACTGCAACTATCTATAAAAATGCTATTCAGGAATACTGGCTCCCATGAAGTGTGTCTCAGAGGGACCTGACTGGACTCATGATCAGGCAGGAGATAGCGCACAAAGCCTTCCAGCTTTTTTTTTTTTTTTTAGAGTCTCGCTCCATCGCCCACGCTGGAGTACAGTGGCCGATCTCAGCTTACTGCAGCTCCACCTCCTGGGCCCAAGTGATTCTCTATTCTCCTGCCTCAGCATCTGGAGTAGCTAGGATTACAGGTACACACCACCACACCCAGCCAATTTTTGTATTTTTGGTAGAGACAAGTTTTCACCAGGTTGTCCAGGCTGGCCTCGAACTCCTAATCTCAGTGAACTGCCTACCTCAGCCTCCCAAAGTGTTGGGATTACAGGCATGAGCCACTGCGCCTGACCGACAAAGCCTTCTGTATTCATGTAGTCAGAAACAGAAAGCCCCACTCAAACTCTCTTGAACAGAAAAAGAGGTTTACTGACCTACATACCTAGAAAGTCAAGAGACAGCTCTGGTGCCTCTTGCCAGCAGCCTAGTGATAACACTATGTCCACTACAGCAACTCTTCTTCTTATGAAAGAACCCCTCTCTTCCTCCCCTCCTCTCATCCATAAACATAGGCTTCCTAAATCAGACAACAAAGCAACTGTTAATTTTTGAAAGACATGTAACAAAAACTGAGTCTTATTTCTTGTCTCTACTAAGCCTAAGAGCAAAGTTTCGTTTTATTTTACATCATGGATTTAAGATATTCCTTCAAAGCATGTTTCTTTTACCAAACAGAAAATAATCATGTGGGCTTCATAGAAGAGTGACAGGTTGGGCGTGGTGGCTCACGCCTGTAATCCCAACACTTTAGAAGGCCAAGGCAGGCAGATTACTTGAGGTCAGGAGTTCCAGACCAGCCTGGACAACATGGTGAAACCCTATCTCTACTAAAAATACAAAAATGAGCTGGGCATGGTGGCACATGCCTGTAGTCCCGGTTACTCAGGAGGCTGAGGCAGGAGAATTGCTTGAACCTGGGAAGCAGAGGTTGCAGTGACCCAAGATTGCACCACTGCACTCCAGCCTGGGAGACAGAGCGAGACTCCATCTCAAAAAAAAAAAAAAAAAAAAAAAGAGTGACAAATTCCTTTTTTTTTTTTTCAGTCTCATGTACAATGCTGCCATCTTGGCCTGGGGACCTTATCTCAAGCAGTTTCCAAGACACCAGAAGTGCTAGCATATGGATGGCAAATTCTCGCCAGACTTGCCACCACATCCCCTTCCCATGTGCATGGCAGACATTGCTAATCAATAACAACACTCTTTCCTGTTGAGTCCTGACAGGACTCCAGTCCTTCTCAGCCAGAATCCCAGGCAGTGACTACCAGAGTTGGCAGCAGGATGAAGCCTACTGGCTTTTCCCGCCGGAGCAGGTGTTCTGAACTGGGGAGACAGCACTGAAAAGGCCCAGACCCTTGATTCCAAAGGCCATCCCTAGCCCAGGCTGGGCTCAAATTCAAGCCAGTATCCCCATAATTCAAGTCAGTATGCCAGACCTTCTCAACTCCCACCACTTGCCTCTTGTGATAAAAACATAATCAGTGCCTTTGGATGGACACTGGAGAAATATACTGTCCTTTTCCACAAAGGACATAATCTTCATATTTCTCCAATGATTTAAAGGCAAAGGACAGAAGAGGCTGAGCCTTAGGGTAGAGTGTGAGATTTAAAGCCTTCATAGAAAGCCAATAAAAGTCTCCTGGGGTGCGGGACAGCATGATCTGAGCAAGGCTCCCAAGGCCATTCCAGGTTGTACAGTACAGTTCTCAATCTCACACGCACAACACTGTCACGGACGGTCTCACTGCTCAGCAGCCCAGCAGGGACAAATAAACAAAGGGACACACACTAGGCAGGCAGGGCTGGAAAAATACAGCAGGAGGAGTTGAAGGTCAAATGAAGACCAGGGGCCAAAGGCTCTAAGATACTCACTGCAGGGGAGGTTTGGACAAGGGAAGGGTCCAGGAGATTCTGCCCTCGCCTCGGCATCCCCAGCCACCTACGGCCAAGGCACCAGCCAAGAAGAAGAAATTAGGTGACATTCACTGAGCGCTTACTGAGGGCCTAGAGCTGCGCTGAGTGCTTAGCAGCCTCAGCTCCTGTAATCGTCCCGACAATCCTAGGAGAAAATGCAAGAGACATGCTCTTGCTGCCCGCTGCTTGCCTTGGGGACCTGGCAAGAGTGTCAATCATGGCCCTCCGCTCACTCTTGGCCATAACATGCCCACTAAAAAATCTTTCCTAGGCCGGGCACAGTGGCTTACGCCTGTAATTCCAGCACTTTGGGAGGCTGAAGCAGGTGGATCATTTGAGGTCAGGAGTTCGAGACCAGCCTGGCCAACATGGTGAAACCCCTTCTCTACTAAAAATACAAAAATTAGCCAGGCATGGTGGTGGGCACCTGTATTCCCAGCTACTCAGGAGGCTGAGGCAGGATGATTGCTTGAACCCTGGAGGTGGAGATCGCAGTGATCTGAGATGGCACCACTGCACTACAGCCTGGGCAACAGAGCAAGACTCTGTCTCAAAACAACAACAACAACAACAACAACAAGAAGAAACTTTCCTAAAGTGTTATATACAGACATTAGAGTCTCTTCCCTTTGGATCCTGGGCGAGGCTTAGTGCTACCAGAGGCCACCTTTGCTCTGTGCAGAGGGCCTACCTAAGCATGACACCAGTGCACAGAGGGCGAGACCAAGGAAAGAGAGAGGGAGAATGCATTGGTGCCACTGGGGGACCTGGGTCCCACAGTGCTTGAAGAAAGTAACCTGTCCTGGATTTCCCAGCTACTGCAAGAAAAAAGCTAATTTGGTGTGGGTTTCTGCCATCAAAAGCATGTTAGTGTCAGTGGGGAAACTGACAACTGAGAAGTTACCAAGTGGCAGAGCCAGGACCAGAGTCACTGTGCTGTGCTGTTTCCCTAGGTAAGGGTCGGACACGGCCCTCCAAAGCCAGCAGTGACCATGACACATCAACAGGGTGCTTTACGCCACTGCACAGGAGAAAGGAGGGAGAGTGCTCCATGCCACCCCAGCCCCCTTTAAGTTTCTAAATAGGTAAAGAACCAGAGAGGCTCAGAAGCATGAAGAGAACAGCCCAGCCATACAACTGACAACATGTTCATGTGAGCGCAGCAGAACTGCACAGAAGGAGGGAAAAGTCACAACAGGCGAGTGACCGCAAGGCTGGCCCCAGTAAGACACAAGAAGCGAAGTCTACAGCGGCGCTCTAAGTCACGACAGGAGAGTAACCGCAAGGCCGGCCCCAGTGAGATACACGAAGGGAAGTCTGGAGCGGTGCTCTGAGCAGCAGTCCAAGGGGCTCCCCCCGAGGAACACTCTCTCCACCACCTTCGTGACTCTCAATCAACCAGAAGCCCCTTCCCAGACCTGGCAGGTTGACTGTTGAAATGACATGTCTACTTAGGTGCAGAGAAAATACCCATCCTCCAATCTCTAATAACCAAACAAGAGGCCTCTTCAGTCAGGACTCTTATAACGGAGAAACACCACCACAAATGGCTCAAGGAATTAAAGCAATTTATTGGCTCATATACGTGAAGAGTTCAGAGGAAAGACAGCTTCAGGAAAGACTGGATCCAGGAGCTCAAATGAGACTATCAGGAACTGCTGATTTCTCCCTCCCTCCATTTCTCCACCACATGGTTCTCACGTGGGATTAGAATCTCCCCATAAAATAGCAAAGATAGCTGCCAGTGACTCCTGGCTGGCACCATTCTCTCAAGGATGCTGTGACTGGCTCTTATCAGACCATCCTGGCCATATGCCCTCCTAAAAAGCCCTCATGGTGGCCAGTGCATGGTGCAACCTGACTGTCCAGGCCTGGGTGGGCTGCCCTCCACTAAAGCCCTGTGGGGGCAGAAGGCAGGGGTAGCCCCATTAAACCACATGGACAGAAAGGAAGGAGCAAGGATTCACCAAGGAAAATTGGGGGGTGTGATGGTTAATTTTGCATATCCATGTGTCTGGGCCACCGGATGCCCAGACAGCTAGATCAACACAGTTTCTCAGTGTGCCTGTGATGGTGTTTCTGGAAGAGATTAGCATGTGAGTTTGTGCACTGAGTGAAACAGATGGCCCTCACCACTGTGGGCAAGCACCCCCCATTCCATGGAGGGCCTGAGTAGAAGAAAAGGAAAGTGAGTTCTCTCCCTGCCTGACTGCTTGAGCTAGGACATGGCTCTTCCCCTGCCGTCGGCACTCCTGGCTCTCAGGCCTTCAGACTCAGACTGGAACCTACACCACAGGTTCTCTGGCTCTTGGGCCTTTGAACTACACCATGAGCTTTTCTAGGTCTCTAGCCTGCAGAGGGCAGCTTGTGGGACTTCTTGGCCCCCATAATTATATGAGCCAATGCCTTATAATAACCCCTTTCTAGAAACATATATGCATCCTATTGGTCTCTTTCTCTGGATGACCCTAATATTAATACAGGTAGTATCTGCCCCAGGAGGAAGCAGACGCCTGATGGGTGTAGCAGGCAGCCTTCAAGGTGGTCTCTAGTGACCCCTGCCTCTTGCTAGTCACACCACTGTGTGTTTCCCCCAACACTGAACCAAGGCTGACTGTGACTACAGAATAGAGCAGAAGCAATCCTGTGTCACCTCCAAGGCTTGGTTATTAAAAACACGGTGGCTTCCAGCTTGGGTGCGCCCTCTCTTGCTCCTGGGTTACTCACCCTGGGAAGTCAGCTACTGTATTGGGAGCAGCCTCACGGAGAGGCCCACGTGGCAAGAAGTTGAAGCCTCCTGCCAACAGCCACAGGATGATGCTTGCAAGTGGATCCCCCCATCCCCAGTCAAGCCTTCAGATGACAGCAACTCTGGCCAACAGCTTGACTGCAACATCATGAGAGACCCTGATGCCCTGGCTAAGCCATTCCCAGAGTCCTAATTCACAGAAATTGTGGGGGATCATAAATATTTGTTGTTCTAAGCAACCAAGTTTGAGGATAATTTGTTACACAGCGAGAGCTAATACTGCTATAATACAATGACAAGAAACAGAAAATAAGCCCTCACAATAATTCAAGAACCCATTTACTTGCTTCCTTCAAAGCCACTTTTCCTCATATAAATGTGTGTCTTTTTTTAACATGTCTCATAGCTTGAGTTTTCTTAATTCAAAAGGAAACAAGGCAATCGATTATTTAGAGGAATGTGACTTACAGAGCCTTAATTGCAAATGATTATTATGCCTCTGCCTCAGGAACTCGCAGCTGCCCAGGGCCAAAAAGCACCAGGCTAGTTACACGACCTTGTTCTAGAAAATCCAGTAATTCCTAGCAAAAGGAATGTGTCATCAAATGCAGGATTTGCTTGGCGACATTCAGTTTTACAACCATGAACTCAGAGCCAGTGAAACACGCATATACATAAGCACATACTTAGCATTCGGATATTTCACTTTTCTGAGTAGGAGATAGACTAGCTCCTAATTCTTTCTGCACCGTTGCTGTTAAAATAGACCTTTTGATGAGGTAAGGAGACATAATTATTATAGTCAAGAAAAATGAAAATAATAGTTAACATTTACTAAGTATTTATCAAGCACATTGAGCAATACATGGTCTCTCGTTTTATTTATTCAACAAAACTCTATGAGGTAAAGAGTTTTCTTATTACCATTTTAAAACTAAGGAAACAGGCCAAGCGCAGTCGCTCATGCCTGTAATGACAGCACTTCGTGAGGCCGAGGCGGGTAGATCACTTGAGCCCAGGAGTTTAAAACCAGTCTGGACAACATGGTAAAACCCCGTCCGTACAAAAAGAGAGAAAAATTAGCTGGATATGGTGGTGCCTACCCACAGTCCCAGCTACTTGGAGGCTAAAATGGGAGAACTGCTTGAGCCCAGGAGGTGGAGGCTGCAGTGAATTGAGATCGCATCACTGCAGTCCAGCCTGGGTGACAGAGTGAGACACTGTCTTAAAAAAAAAAAAAGAAAACACTAAGGAAACAGAAACAGAGAAGTTAAGTAACTCACCCAAGGTCACACAACTAGTAAGCAGGAGAGCCGTGGTCTGACCCCGTCAGTACAAGGCAAGCACCTGTACCATAAAGCCCTAGCTATACCCACCTGCACTGTGACCCCTGCACCTGAACACCCACGCACCTGAGGAAAGTGTAGTGCTGGTGACTGAGCCTCACCTTCCAGCCTGTGACACTCCACTGCCCCCTCCTGTGCCCCAGCAGCTACAGCCACCCACCCCCAGGTAACAACTGCCAACACTGACAGCTGCTTTTACTCTGGCCAGAAGCAAGAAGAAAGTTCTGACCATTGGCAGAGGTTAACTCTATCTGGAACATGTCAGCAACGGAATTTTTCAAAACTTACATATCCAGCTGATTGGTTTGCCTACTTCTAGTTTCTCCTTTTGAAATATTGGTCTGTTTTACAGATATTGGTTCCTTCTGCCTGCAGACTGCAAACTTTCAGACACCTTAAACTCTTAGCTACCCACTGCTTAAGTAGGGATTATAAAACTGCCCAGTTAGGAAATTGGTTTTATCTACCCCATTTATGGGATAAAATTTTCCCAACAATTGTCATGCACTAAAACACGCGTCCTGTGGAATACACTTAGGATGCCTTGCTCGTGTCCACTGCCATATGCACCCTCACTTCTTTTCCTCCTCATTCAGCCCCTTCAGCCGGATGAGATCATCCTCTCCATCCCAGAGATGAGGAAGCACACACGTGCAGAAGTTGAGCCATTCACCCAGAAACACACAATTTGCAAGTAATGATGCAAAGACTCAAGACTACGCTAACTGCTAATACAAGCCATTAAATGACACAGAGGCTGGGCATGGTGGCTCACGCCTGTAATCCGAGCACTTTGGGAGGCTGAGGCAGGCGGATCACCTGAGGTCAGGAGCTCAAGACCAGCCTGGCCAACATGGTAAAACCCCATCCCTACTAAAAATACAAAATGTTAGCTGGGCATGGTGGCACAAGCCTGTAATCCCAGTTACTTGGGAGGCTGAGGCCGGAGAGTCACCTGAACCCAGGAGGCAGAGGTTGCAGTGATCCGAGATCATGCCACTGCACTCTAGCCTGGGCACGACAGAGCAAGACTCCATCTCAAAAAAAAAAAAAAAAAAAAAAAAAGACAGGACATATAATTCTGTATCTCTTTGCTCACTAAGAACCAGTCTCTAAAGGCTTCAGACTTTATTGTGAACATTAAATGCAATTATGCTGCAGAACTCTAGCATGGCCAGGCAAAAGGGCGGTCCAGGTGAGAAAATGCCAAACTAGGCACATTTACACTATTTATAACAGTCATTTAACTGTCTTTGATGCCCTTGAGCTATCATTTTAAAATGTGACGAAAGGGGAAAATCTCAAAGAATGGAAATTCAACATAGGATCATAGTGCCAACATTCAATAAGACATACAAAACAATTACCTTAGAGCCATTCGCAGCATCTAACAGCACAGAGAGGTAAATTGACTTAACTCTGGGCTCCCTTGCACATCCACAAGACGTGTTTATCTCGTGGTCTTATTTTAAAGTAGATTTACAGAACAATCAATAAACTGCTTATCTTACCTAAAATGAGAACAAACTGAAAACAATCTGAATGTGAAACTGACCATATTAAATTCATCATTCCAATCCAGAATGGACAATTTAATATGGCGTGTTAACTCAATCAAATATCACATCCAGGTACACAAAGGTGGTTAACATGAGGCCTATATGGAAACGACAAAAGCTGCTTTTGCACTCCTAAGCAGTGCTAGAAGGCAGACTAAACAATGACAGGCATAGATTAAATGTATAGTAAAAAAAACAAAAAACAAAAAATGTTAGTATACGAACAAATTCAGTAAAGATGCATGTAAACTGGGATTTGGGGCAGTTTACTTTGCAGCTTTCTTTAATAGTACCTAAACAAAGTGACGGAAAAGGAAATAAAATGGCTTTTAAATAAAAGGTGGCTAAACCATACTCTTAATTAGAGAAATGGGAAAGAAAAATGTTCTGCCAGCACCATTTCCAGCCCTGGCATTATCAGAGACCCAGCAGTCGGATCCCGTGGCTGTGAGCACAGCTGCAGCGCAACAAGCCCTCTCCCATGCTGCTGCAGAACATGCGGCTCACGCCCGTGCCAGGCGAGCTGATGGTCCCTGTCCAACTTACAAATGCGCTGCACTTTGACCCAGCAATTCCACTTCCAGGAATATTTCCAAAATATATACTCATACGGGAAGAAAACAACCAACGCCAAGGTTGTTGACTGTGGCATTATTAGTGCTAGCAAAAGACTGGAAACCATCTCAACGCCTGGCTGTTGGCAGGCTGCTTAAATGAATTCTGATGCAATCAGATGAGGAAATGTCAGGAGCTCTTAACAAGCAGAGGGCAGCCCCACGCGGACCAATGAGAGCAATCTCTGAGACGTCAAGTGAATGCTGCATAGGACAGGCTACCATTTCACATTAAGGAAGAAAGGAAGGAGGAGAAGAGAATGAAAAGGAAAAAAGTATATGCACACGTATCTGCTTGTGTGCACAGGGAACATCTCTGGAATCAGTAACGATGACCCCCTCTAAGGAACAAACTGGGTGGCTGGGATAAGAGAAGGGCGACTTGCACAGGTTCACCTTTTGTATTTTGAACCACATGCATACAAACTATTTACTCAATGAAATAAAGTAAAACACATTTTTTGCTTTAGTCACTATCTTTTTTTTTTTTTTTCTTTTAGAGACGGAGTCTTGCTCTGTCACCCAGGCTGGAATGGAGTGCAGTGGCATGATTTCAGCTCACTGCAAGCTCTGCCTCCCGGGTTCACGCCATTCTCCTGCCTCAGCCTCCCAAGCAGCTGGGACTACAGGCACATGCCACCATGCCTGGCTAATTTTTGTATTTTTAGTAGAAATGGGGTTTCACCATGTTAGCCAGGATGGTCTCAATCTCCTGACCTCATGATCCACCCACCCTGGCCTCCCAAAGTACTGGGATTACAGACGTCAGCCACCGCGCCCGGCCCAGTATGCTCAGGTTTTAATGAAGCCCCCACGTGCTTACCTCTCCATCCCTCACCCTCTCCTACCTGGCCAGCGCCTGGACCTTCATGCCCTGTCGCTCCTCCTGTTCAGCCACCTTCCTTTTCAAGGTGTCCACCTCTTGCCGGAGCGCGGCTGAGTGCTCCATCTCACCGTCGAGCAGGTTCCGCAGCGATCTGGGAAGAGAAGGCCCCATCTGTTCAGAAGCTGTCAACCCAGACCCCACTGAACCCAGGACACAGTTCCTAATGTAAGTCAAGTCCTAAGCCATGCATTTTCCACAAGGCTCTGCATAAACCATAATTCAAGTCTATCTCATGTGAACTGGAGATAGCAAACTCTGACAGCCTTAGAGTAAGAATTAAGGGACAGTCGTCTGTGGCCTGGGCTCCATGTCCCTGATTGCCTGCGAGCAGGCCAGCCTTCTGACAGCCTAAATCAAGGGAAAACAATGAGGTGAGCAAATTCCAGCCAAGTCCCTTTACAAATACCCCACTCAAAGGTGTAGCATGTTCCAATGAGACCATTTTGTCACAGCTACACCAGGTAAGAGATTTAACCAAGGAAAGGATGCCAGGAGAGGCCAAAACAATAATCCGAGGCATAAAAATAGAATATACACTCAGAGTATCTGAGAAACGTCTAGTCTCATTTCCACCTGTGCCTACAAAACACATCGCGAGCCTGTTTCATGGCCAACTTCAGGTGAAACAAGCACATATATGAAATGTCTTACATCACTAAAGCATCTGAGATAGCACAGATAGCATTTTACATTCCCAAGTTTGTTAACCCTCCAACAGGGGGCTTGCAGCCAGCACAGGATTCACTTGTGTATCTGACATCCCTGGTCTTAAATAAAGGAGAGCACAGCAGGTCTTCTAGAAACCATCACCAGTGACCGCCTCGGAGACAGCCAACCATGGTGCTGCTGACCATTTACTTCACTCTACCTGGCTGTTTCTGGAAAACAATTACCAACCATGGTACATCTACATACTAAATCCAGAGGACACCTGCCATGTGACATCAGGATACGAGCAAAAACATGGCCGGGCGGGGTGGCTCACGCCTGTAATCCAGCACTTAGGGAGGCCAAGGTGGGTGGATCACTTGAGGTCAGGAGTGTTTGAGACCAGCCTGGCCAAAATGAAACCCCATCTCTACTAAAAATACAAAACTTAGTCAGGCGTGGTGATACACACCTGTAATCCCAGCTACTCGGGAGGCTGAGGCAGGAGACTTGCTTGAACGCGGGAGGCAGAGGCTGCAGTGAGCCGAGATCACGCCACTGCACTCCACCCTGGGCAACAGAACAAGACTCTGTCTCAAGGAAAAAAAAAAAAAAGAATATAATCAAAAACATCTGACCCCCACCGCACTCTGATCATTCACTGAAATCTCCAAGACTTGTGTTCCTTGAGAGCTTTGAGGAAATTACCCCCGTGGTGCCTGGGGGTCCCTGATAAAAACATGGTATAATTTTTCCTTTCTTTCTGGGAAGTACAAAAAAGTAACAGACATCGGTTATTGTTCTTCACAAGGTAAGACAAAATCTATGGCTTCTTCCAGGATAATAGCCCCAGCTGGAGCAAGGAGAAAGAATCCCGCAATGGTGCGAGCCCTCTATTGAAAGTTTATTCTAGTTGGAAAACGGTGCGGTCTAAAGATTCCTTTTGAAGACATCCTCTTTTGTTTCAGAAATCATGCTTGTTTGCTTTTATATGTTTCCAGAAAGGACAAGAGAGAAGCTTGTCTAGCAGGACCAAAAATGAGGTTTAAAGGAGAATCATGACTGTGTGTAAAAGAGGGTGTGAGTGCCAGGCGCAGAGGCTCAAGCCTGTAATCCCAGCACTTTGGGAGGCCGAGACGGGCGGATCACGCAGTCAGGAGATCGAGACCATCCTGGCTAACCTGGTGAAACCCCATCTCTACTAAAAAAAGGTACAAAAAACTAGCCGGGCGACGTGGCAGGTGCCTGTAGTCCCAGCTACTCAGGAGGCTGAGGCAGGAGAATGGCGAAACCAAGGAGGCGGAGCTTGCAGTGAGCTGAGATTTGGCCACCACACTCCAGCCTGGGCGGCAGAGCGAGACTCCATCTCAAAAAAAAAAAAAAAAAAGAGGGTGTGAGTAAGAGAGGATGACGTGAACGCACACGCCCCCTCTCCCCACGTCCCAGGGAGGCAGTTGAATCATGCTTGCTGAAGTTCAGGGGGTAACTGCAGGTAAGCCTTCTATGACCACCCCACAGTCAAGATAAGTCAGATGGGAGTCGGCAGCCAATGTCAGGTGGTATCTAGCATGAGTTTCAAAAGGGAAGAAAGATTAATGAAAAATTTCGCCCTCTCAAGAGTTTGCAACTGGGTTTTTGGCCAAGTCAAAAGACTCCGAATTTCATCTTGCCCTAAGTATCCCCAATTTGGGCAAACTTTAAGGTAAGTGTTCAGATGCCTGGAACATGGTAGGTAGACAGGTCTTTGACTAATGATGACTAAAGGCTGCCTAGAGGCCAGGCACAGCGGCTCACTCCTATAATCTCAGCACTTTGGGAGGACAAGGTGGGCAGATTACTGAAGCTCAGAAGTTCAAGACCAGCCTACGCAACATGTCAAAACTAAAATACCAAAATTAGCCAGGTGTGGTGGCATGCGCCCATAGTCTCAGCTATTCAGAAGGGTGACATTGGAGAATCACTTGAGCCCGGGAGGTGGAGGTTGCAGTGAGCAGAGATCACGCCACTGCATTCCAGCCTGGGTGACAGAGCCAGAATTGTCAAAAGGGCAAAAAGATTGCCAAGGCTAAAGAGGTAATAACTAAAGGGTATAGGGCTTCTTTCAGGGGTGATGAAACGTTCTAAAATTGACTGTGTTGATGTTAACTCCTATCTGTGAATATAGTAAAAACTATTGAATTATATACTTTATTTCTTTATTTATTTTTTTGAGACGGAGTCTCACTCTGTCACTCAGGCTGGAGTGCAATGGCACAATCTCGGCTCACTGCAACCTTCGCCTCCCAGGTTCAAGCAATTCTCCTGCCTCAGCCTTCTGAATAGCTGGGATTACAGGTATGTGCCACCACGCCAAGCTAATTTTTGTATTTTTAGTAGAGATGAGATTTCACCATGTTGATCAGGCTGGTCTTGAACTCCTGACCTTGTGATCCGCCTGCCTCAGCCATACACTTTAGATGAGTTAATTATAGTGCATGTGAATTAAATATCAATAAAGGCTGTTTTTTAAAAAAGAATTAATGACTGTTCTACCAAATTCTTAGCTTGTTCTATGAAGGTGCTGTTATCATAAGGTTCTCACTCCTTTCTAACACACCAGGCACAAGAGAGCTACCACAGTGGCACATCCCCGATGATGAGAAATTGCCAGTCACGATTTTTGCCAAGAAAGCAAAATGTCCCTCATCTGTTATAACGTCAAAGAAAGAGGCTATTCCTCAAGCCTGAAAATCACAGTACCTGTTCTCCTCCTCCAGCTCATCCTTCCTGTTCATCATGGCCACAATGGCCTGGCGCAGCTCACCTAAGAGAGAAAACAAAGTCAAGATTAATTGGCAGGTCTCGCCTATTACAGCATGCCCTCATCTCTCTGGATTATACGCTATTAAGGATGACTTGTCTAGATAAGTTCCCTTTTCCCTTTCAAAAATAACTCCTATAACAGTCTAAGAGACTCAGCTGATCAGGGTCCTGGATTTCAGAGCACAGTCTCTGGAGTCAGGTCCCAGGTTCAAATCCTGCCTCTACAGTGGATTAACCTTGGGCAAGTTAGTGATCCCCGTTGAGCACCAACTCCCTTATCTATAAAACGAGATCTTAACAGTTACTATCTCCTAGAAGTGTTGTAAGAATTCAGTAAGACAATATGTAAGTGAGATGCTTAGGAATGGTGCCCAGCACAGGATAGCATTTAGCAAGTATTACTGATCAGTATCATTACAGTCTTTGCAGAAATGCAACAGCAGAAGACAGGAAAATGGAGATAAGGTAGCCGTATGGCTCACAAGCACAAGTGGGTTAAACATTTTCAAGAGTTAGGGGATTTATTGAGCTCCTGTCTGCCTCACCTTGGGAAATAAAGGATTTTTTAAATGGTTTATGCCCCAGAGCAGCAGACTAGATAGTAGAATTTTCTGAAGTGTGAAACAAGATCACCACGGGCAATGTGGGAAATCAACCCCAGACAGCAATGTGGCATTTGGAAGAGCAAGTATCTGGGTTCTGGGCCTTGCAGGCACGGGATAACGGGGTCCTCAATGCTGCTACTCAGACTTTGTAGCTGAAAATGTTATATTCCAGGAGGAAATTCTAGGAGGAAAAAACTGTTTCCCAGGAGGTTTCAGAGACAGCAATGCTTGCCTGGCAAGTACAGCCTCAAGTAGCCTTAAGAGATGTAGGCCGGGCACGGGGGCTCATGCTCGTAGTCCCAACAGTTTGGGAAGCCAAGGTAGGAGGATCATTTGAGCCCAGGAGTTCAGGACCAGACTGGTCAACAGAGTGAGACCCCATCTCAAAAAAACAAAAACAAAAAGAGAGATCTCAGCCACAAGCCCCCCTTGCAGGAGCCCAAATCACTGCCCAAAAGCCACCTGTGAGAAACAGGGGACGATGGATGCTGACCCAATCCACTCTACCACCCTGGCCTCACCCTTCCCTGCCCTCCCCCGTCCTATACATGGTGCATCTCCAGCCTCTTGGATGAGACACCTGTGTTTTTATCAGCATCAAAATGACTGATATCACAAGCGCAGCCAAACCGTACTCTGGTAGTGGGAATCTTTTTAAAAAGCCATCACAGAAAGACAAGCTGTGAGACTCTTCCGCCTTCCTCACGCGGCTATGACATAATGTTCAGATTAATGGTGAAGAAGGAAAGGGACCGAGAGCTGGCATGCCCCCCAAAATGTTCTTTC
This sequence comes from Papio anubis, assembly GCF_008728515.1. NCBI lineage: Eukaryota > Metazoa > Chordata > Mammalia > Primates > Cercopithecidae > Papio > Papio anubis. The sequence goes on from NC_044993.1 coordinate 61,838,175, forward strand.
AACGGGCTTGAACCTGAACGCACATTCACTTTTGCTGCCACTTCGGCTGTTCTGTGACTCTTTGGGGGCAGTAAAGCTGGTAGGTAACGTTGGGGTGATTTCCATAGATTGGGTAAATATTATACTTCGCCAAGCACGAGTGACACACACGAGCAGAGGAGCTCCCGAACATGTAATTTTCCCTCCTCTCTCCCGCGCCGTGCAGCCCATGATTTGTTTAGTCTCTATCACTGTGATTTCCTTCCTCTTTGTGACCTGCCACAGCTCACATTTCGAGAGAAAACAGAGTAGTGCTTCTGCACTGTGGCCTCTGCAGAGCCTGGCCACGCTGGGGGGTCCCTTCTCCTATGGCTGAAAGGCAAATGACCATCCATCTCAACATTGGTTCCTTGCTCGGCTTCAGAAGACAGAACCACAAAACCAGGCAAGAGCACAGGGGAATGTTAATTCAAACCATCAGAAACTGATCTGAGATAAAAAGCAGCGTTGAAAATGCTGCGGACAGGATGGATTCGTCCACAAATGCAGCTGGGCAAGGAACCATTGGAAAAGCAAGACACCAGACTTCAATAAATCTCGGTTCCTGCAATGTTCTGAAATTAATTTCTGGTACAATAATGTTTAAATATGTGAAATGAAGCAATAAAAACTACATGAGTATCTGAACAAACATGTATGCCATCTCTCTTAACCTGAAACCGAAGACCAACTCCGTTAAGGAAATAATAATTTTGCTATAGTATCTGCACATCAAGGGCACATCTAACACACATGGAAAATTGGTCCACTGTTTGTAGAACTTTAAGCTCCTCAGGGCAGTAAATTGGCAGTGTAGAAAGAAAATCAGTTTTCTTTTTTTTCTTTTTTGAGACAAGAGTCCTGCTCTGTCACCAGGCTGGAGTGCAGTGGCGTAATCTCGGCTCACTGCAACCTCTGCCTCCAGGGTTCAAGTGATTTTTCTGCCTCAGTCTCCCAAGTAGCTGGGATTACAGGCGTCCACCACCATGCCTGGGTAATTTTTCTATTTTTAGTAGAGATAGTGTTTCACCATGTTGGCCAGGTTGGTCTCAAACTCCTGACCTCATGATCCGCCTGCCTCGGCCTCCCAAAGTGCTGGGATTACAGGCATGAGCCACCGTGCCCTGCCTTGAACACCAGTTTTCTAATTAGATCTACCTTTGAATCCCATGTCCCTCACACTTCAGTTCGAGGTCCCAGCAAATGGTATCATCCTTGCTTCTCAGCTCCTTCAGCTGGAAAATGTTGCTGGTATCACCAGCCTCATAGGATACAGTAGGGGCCAGTAAAGCTTTCCCCGAACCACACCTGCCCATTTCGGGATTGTGTAAGTCTGCTTTGATGAGTTGTTTCGACAGAGACTGTGGGGCCCACACGGCCTGAAATATCCACTGTCCAGCCCTTTCCAGAAAACATTTGCCAGCCCATCTTAAGAGAACATCACAAGTTCTTCCCTCCATGGCCCACTCTCAGCCTTCTTCATTCAGGGCTGAAGGCAGCTCTGCAGCAGCTGTGACTGTGCCAATCAGGTGGGGCCACTGGCTGTACCCACACAGGACACTGCAGACGGAGAGAAACGGAACAGCAGGAGAGCCACTGCTGCTTCGGACTCCTTCTTTTTTTATGGCTGTATATTCCACTGCATATGTATATGTATATGTATATGTAGTGTATGTGTATGATGTATATGTATGTGTATGATGTATATGTTGCATATGTATATTATATACATGTGTATGTGTATGATGTATATGTATATGATGTATATGTGTATGTATATGATGTAGGTGTATATGATGTATGTGTATGTATGTGTGTAGGTATATGATGTATATGTATATGATGTATATGTACATGATGTATGTGTATGTATATGATGTATATGTTTATATGTATATGATATACATGTGTGTATGATGTATATGTATATGATATATATGTATGTATATGATGTATATGTATATGATGTATATGTGTATGTATATGTGTATGCATATGATGTATATGTATATGATGTATATCTGTATGTATATTATGTATATGTGTATTTATATGATGTGTACATATATGAAGTATATTTGTATATATAGGGGTATGGAAGAGATGGGTGATGTTGGCCAAAGGCTACATCTTATAATTTTCTATTAGAAGGTGAGTAAATTCTGTGGATCTGATGACAGCATGGGGACTCTGGCTAACAATACTATGGTACTGTTTACTTGAAATCTGAAGAGAGAGCCGACTTTAAGTGTCTTCATCACACATATTAACACAAAAAAAACATGTTCATTCCGGAGGTGGTGTATATGTTCATCTCATTGTGGTAGTCATTATGCAATGCAGAGATACATCAAATCATCATGTTGTATGCCCTGAACACGTACAATTTTTGTCATATAGTTAAAATTAAAAAAAAAAAAAATAGGCTGGGCATGGTGACTCACGCCTGTAATCCCTTGGGGACCGAGGCGGGCAGATCACTTGAGGTCAGAAGTTCGAGACCAGCCTGGCCAACATGGTGAAACCTTACCTCTACTAAAAATACAAAAATTAGCCGGGTGTGGTGGGACACACCTGTAATCCCAGCTACTCTGGAGGCAGAGGCAGGAGAATCACTTGAACCTGGGAGACAGAGATTGCAGTGAGCCAAGATTATGCCACTGCACTCCAGCCTGGGTGACAGAGTGAGACTCCACCTAAAAAAAAAAAAAAAAATTTTTTTTTAAATTTTAATGACAGAGATGATAGGCAATGAAAAAGTTACAGCCCGGTCTCAGTAGTGTTGTGTGGATATAAGGCTGTATCTATGCCAAGAGCTCAATCACTGCGTCCACCATGCACACACCCACGTCTCTACTCAGGCCCTCTCCTGAGCTCCAGACCAGTGTTCTCTCTGCCACTCCAGCCTCTGCCCATATCCTTGGTTAGACTCCAACCATACTGAACACTCTCTCCTTCTCTCGTGCCTCTGTGTCTTGGCACAGGCTGTTTCCCAGGGTCTGGAAGGCCTGGCCCCCTCCCTGACTCCAGGTTGTCCTTCAAGCTTCCGCTTGGGGCGTGCCTTTTCTGAGCAGCCGGGGCTCTCTGGCTGTAGCAGTCGTGGGAGTCCACAGGCCTGCCCTGTCATACTCTTGCCCCTGCTCAGAGACTCAGCTCCCACAGGCCTCCCATCCCACCCACTCCACTTGCAATCAGTGAGACCAAGGGTGGCTACTGACTCAAACCGAGCCCATCATAGAGAGTCTTCCAGAAGTTCAGATGTGCCACAGCCTGACAAGAGATGCAAAAGAAGGTGGCAACAGACACCTGTGGCCCAAGAGCAAACACTTGCAAGTCACTCCACAATGGTGAGTGTGGAGACACACTGAAATAGTGATTTGCTGAAAGCCAAGTGCTCAAAAGACCAGTTTAATAAACCCACCCTGGCCGGGCACAGTGGCTCACACCTGTGATCCCAGCACTTTGGGACGCTGAGGTGGGCGGATCACTTCAGGTCAGGAGATGGAGGCCATCCCAGCCAACATGGTGAAACTCCGTCTCTACTACAAACACAAAAATGAGTCAGGTGTGGTGGTGTGTGCCTGTAGTCCCAGCTACTCGGGAGGCTGAGGCAGGAGAATCGCTTGAACCCAGGAGGTGGAGGTTGCAGGGAGGCAGAGGTTGCAGGGAGCCAAGATTGCGCCACTGCATTCCAGCCTGGCAACAGAGCGAGACTCCGCCTCAAAAAATAAAAAATAAATAAATAAATGAACCCATCCTTAAATGAAATCCTAAACTGGGCCCAGGACCATTGGTTGGAGGCTCCTCTATTGCTATGTACAGAGGTCTGGACAGAGACAAATGCAGATGCAGCAGCCACAGGCAGAGGGCCACCAAACGGGGGAGCCAGCAAAGCCCCTCAAGGCAAGCCCACTCAGCCACAGAGAAAGTGCTAAGTCTGGCAAAGCATCGGGTGTTCGAACCATCAAACATGCTTCTACGGAGCCCTGCAGCCTGGGGTGACTCAGTGAACTCCTCATTCCTGGCTTAGCCTCCTGCTGCACCACCATAGCCAAGGCGGCTATCCAAGGGCCAGCGGGAGAAGTGAGAGGCGACCTGCAGTGACCATGTGGCCACAGGGAATAAAGGAGTCATACACGAATGGCCACCTTGGCTTCTGCGCGACTCTCAGCTCCCAGGCCCTGGGGAACCCCTATGGGTTTCTGTGCCCTTGTGTTCGAAATCGGCATGGGTTCTGTGTCCTCACAGCCAAACAATCCAAGTAGAGTTCAGTGATTCCCACTGTACTTCATATGCACCTCCAAGAAAGCACACTGTCCACTGGGCTAGAGGCACCCATCTGCATCTCTGCCCACCAAAGCCCCACCCCCGAGCCTGTGGGTCCCTTGAGTACTGGGGCTCTAGTGCCCAGCACAGGACACACGTGAGACCTGGTGAATGATCAAAGGTAAGATGCGTAAGTGAATTAATAAACAAATGAATGACTGACAGTTGCCCACTGCTGAAACAACACCCTCAGCTCCAAGAACTCAGCATGGGATTAGCTGGGCAGAAATGTCAACCGCGTTAATCATAAGTTCGAGGCCTTGGCAGAGAACACTAACCACCAGGTTCACAGCTGTAATTTCCTGCCCCAGTGACAGAGATTCAGGCTCCAGTTGAGCTTTTTCCATTACGCATCTCGGGAATGCAACAGGCATGGGGAGGAGGGGACACGGTCCCATATATCATTACCATGACCTCAAACAGGACGAGCCTACAAAACCATTCTCCTCCTTTCTCGGCAGTGACCACACGAATGCTCAATTTCAAAAAGAACAGTGGAGCAGGGACCAGCCCCCAGTCCCCAGGGACCCAAACATAAACACAGACACACAGCCAGATGACGCACAGGCCCATTCACACAAATGATTACGGGCCTCAGAGGCTGCTATATAAAGCACTGAAACAGTGACGCCAAGGGAGGGGTGAAAGGCGTCTCTTTTTCAGCCACTAAAGGCCCCCCGGGGGAAATTATCCTGGGACTAATTGATCTTCAACTGGCTTTTCAAAATTAAAAAGGGAAGAGACTGCTGACTGCGATGACTAGACAGGGTGACGTGTGGACGCATGTGTGCGCACACATACTTTCTCACATATATACATAGATCTGTGCAATAATTCCCTGGCTTTATATAGCATCTTTATCCAAAGACCTCAAAGAGCCTTTACAAACACTCCCCTGGGGCCCGTACTCAGCTATATTTAAACAGAGAGCTCATGAGGGCACATGTACAAATAAAGAATGTTCCTCTACGGGGATGGACTTAACCTACATCATCGTTTTTCAAACTTAACATCCTGCTTTTTATATCTTTGTCTGCCTACCCACTCCCTTTCCTTTTATCTCCAAAAGAAAGGATAAACTATATCGAGTTCCAAAACATAACTTTTTAAGTACTCAGGCCCGTTCTAACTTTTCGTTCTGTTTCTCTCTCCTGCCTCCCTCTACCCCTAGCCCACCTAGAGTTTCTATTCTTTTCAATTTGTTAAGATGAAAGAGGAAGAAATGTCCCAAGATCCCTTCCCAGGACTCAGATGGCCAGTGGTTACCATGCATCGCCTGTTTCGTGCACACCCAGCAATGTGAGAGGCACCTGAAATACACAATCTCATGTAATTCTCACAAGGTTTCTGAGAAGCAAGCATGATTACACCTGCTGTCTGAATGAGGCAACAGAGGCCAGAAGAAGGGAAGTGACTTGCCTCAGGCCACACGGCCAGGAAGTGGCCAGGCAAGTACCCACACCTGGTCCAGCTCGCTTGAAAGCCTGTTCCCCAAGCGGGCCGTGCCAGCCCCAGCCCGGCTCCTGGGAGGCAGCGCACAGCCTCAGGACTCATGACAGTTCCCAGGGTGTGGCCTCTGGCACTTCTCCCGGTCTTTCTCTGTCCTCTTTTGGAAAATCAAAAGTGTGATTAAATTCTGGCCCTGCCCAGTTTCAGAACTATGGTTTCTACAGAATTATAATCTCAAAATAGAAAACACAAATGTGAGGCACTCATGGGAACGGGATGGAAAATGGAAGAAAGTCACAAGGTACAGAAGAACACCACCTTGGAAAATCTTGATAAGGTTCTAGATCTTTATTAACTTTTCCAGATTTGTAATTTTTTGGTTTTCTCTCTCTTGTTCATGTGCGCACTCTCAAACACAAACACACACACGGTGAGTGTTTGTAAAGATTTCTACTACGAATCCTTAAGGCAGGCATCCCAAAAGCAGATACAGACAAGGCCTCCAAGGAGCGAAGTCCTCACAGGGCACACTGAGACAAGAGTACCCCAGCTAAGGAGCAGTCCCCACTTCCAACCCACTGTCTACGCGAGGACATGGTTGCCACCAGTCCTGAGTTGTTGAGAGAAGCCAGGAGTCACATTTTTATACAGATATGATTTTTAAACACTGTAAACTGAGGCTCTTACCACACAAGTCCAAGAGATCACGCTATGGGTCACCATTGTGAGCCTCCTGTCCTAAAGTACGAGTTCTAAGCACCAAGCAGCTTGGAAATGTCAAGGTAATTAGCACACATTTGCACAGCCATTTTTACAAAGCATCATTCCACCCACATCAGTGAATTTCAGAAGTGTAGAGTGGGAAAGGGCCTGAGATGGGATCTAATGCAAGCAGACAGGGGACAGGGAATGGACACCTCAGAGGAACTCCCCCAGGAGCCTCGAAGTGACTAAATCAGAGACCAAAGAGAGTCCAAGCATCCCTGCCCTGCCCAGCCCCACTCACAGAAGGCTAGAAAACACAGCACTTAGGTATGAATTTATTAGAAGTAGTAACTCAGGTGAGGGTAGGGGGTGTCTCTTTTAATTTTACACCTTTCCACATATATGTTCTCATTTCATATCAAGGTGTCAAAAGATGGTCTCCACGCTGGGCACAGTGGCTCACGCCTGAATACCAGCACTTCGGGAGGCTGAGGTGGGCAGATCACGTCAGGTCAGGAATTCGAGACCAGCCTAGCCAACACAGTGAAATCCCATCTCTACTAAAAACATAAAAATCAGCCAGGCATGGTGGCAGGCGCCTGTAATCCCAGCTACTTGGGAGGCTGAAGCAGGGGTATTAGTTGAATCCAGGAGGCGGAGGTTGCAGTGAGCCGAGATCGTGCCACTGCACTCCAGCCTGGGTAACAGACCAAGACTCTACCTCAAAAAAAAAACAAAAACGGTGGTCTCTATGTTTACTATCTAAAGTCTTCTTTTAAAAGGCATGATGAGCACTTTAGCTTTAAACGAGTACTCACCAGAATTGAAAGCACAAAGTTGTAGAGGTTGCTTCCAGCAGCAGAAGCAATGGAACTGAGTGAAAGGCTTACTTGGCTAGTGAGAAGCGGGTGGGGAGCGGTGGCACAGCTGACGGTTTTGTTTTTTGTTTTTGTTTTTGAGACAGAGTCTCGCTCTGTCGCCCAGGCTGGAGTGCAGTGGTGTGATCTCCGCTCACTGCAACCTCCGCCTCCCGGGTTCAAGCGATTCTCCTGTCTCAGCCGCCCAAGTAGCTGGGACTACAGCAGCAGGCCACCACACTCGGCTTAGTTTTTTTGTACTTTTAGTAGAGACAGGGTTTCACTGTGTTAGCCAGGATGGTCTAAGCTGAAGGTTTTTTAAAAATCATGTATTGGTCGGGCGCAGTGGCTCACGACTGTAATCCCAGCACTTTGCGATGCCGAGGCAGGTAGACCATGAGGTCAGGAGATCGAGACCATCCTGACTAACACAGTGAAACCCCATCTCTCCTAAAAGATACAAAAAATTAGCCAGGCGTGGTGGCGGGCACCTGTAGTCCCAGCTACTCGGGAGGCTGAGGCAGGACAATGGCGTGAACTCGGGAGGCGGAGCTTGCAGTGAGCCGAGATCACGCTACTGCACTCCAGCCTGGGCGACAGAGTGAGACTCCGTCTCAAAAAAAAAAAAATCATGTATTGAGGTATGATTCATATAAAATTAACCATTTGAAAGTGAACATTTCAGTGGCCTTTAGTACTTTCAAAATGTTGTGCAACCATCACCACTATCCAGTTCTAGAACATTTCTATCACTCCAAAGTAAAACCTCTTACCCATTAAGCAATTTCTTCCCATTTCATCCTCCTTCCTGGCAACCACTGATCCACATTGCGTCTCTATGAATTTACCTACTCCAGATGTTTCACATAAATGGAATCATCTCATATGTGGTCTTTTTTTAATACAGACTTTTTGTCTGGCTTCTTTGACTAAGCATATTTTCACGGTTCATGTTGAAGCATGTATCAGTGCCTCATTCCTTTTCTTTTTTTTTTTTTTTTTTTTTTGAGACGGAGTCTGGCTCTGTCGCCCAGGCTGGAGTGCAGTGGTGCAATCTCAGCTCACTACAACATCCGCCTCCCGGGTTCAAGCAATTCTCATGCCTCAGCCTCCCAAGTACCTGAGGCTACAGGTGTCCACCACCATGTCCGGGTAATTTTTGTATTTTTTAAGTAGAGCTGAGGTTTCAGCATTTTGGACAGGCTGGTCTTGAACTCCTGACCCTCAAGTGATCCACCCCACCTTGGGCTCCCAAAGTGTCAGGATTATAGGCGTGAGCCACAGCGCCTGGCCCCTCATTCCTTTTATAGCTGAATCATGTTCCACTGTAAGGATATGCCACAATTTGTTTATCCATTCTTCAGATGATGGACATTTACACTGAGCTGTTTCCACCTTTTGGAGATGGTGATCATATTGCCGTCAACCCTTGTGCATAGGTACCTGACTGAGTCTCTATTTTCAGTTCTTTTGGATATGTACCTAGGATTGGAATCACAGGGACATCCGGTAATTCTACTAATGTTTTAAGGATTCACCAAACTGTTTCCCACAATAAGAAGAGTGAGTTTTTCAAAATCACTATATCTCACTTACAGAAGAGTTCAGAAATTACTATGGCGGATATCTTTGTCTCCATCCCCTGGCATGGTCAATTTGGATTATTTCACCACAGTGACTCCAAATATTGCTTAACACTAAAATCTTACTGATCCAGTTGAAAAAGCAGTTAGGGAGAGAGAGACGAGGGTTGAAAGGACGACATCTGCTCCCCTGAGAAGAACACTCTTGCGGGGTGCAGTCGAGGGCTTATCCATCAATTACACATGAGGCTCACTCGCTTCTCCTTCAGTGGGCAGAGAGCTGCAGGCGAGGTACACACGTCTTTCACAAAGAAAGGCCTCAGGGAGAAACATACTGCAGAAATCCGCCCAAGGCCCAGGTGCAGGTGACGAGTGGAGTACAGGTGTTAATTAGATGGCTCCAGGTAAATGTGAATCTGTGCATAGTGGAGCCTACCCATTCCTCATTGCAAAACACAAAAACAAGAGGTCTCCAGGAAGAGATGGCACATTCTGCAAAGATATTCCTATGAGCTCTTGTGAATAACAGGCTGTCCTATGTGCCTTTACAGAGCGATTCCACTTAGTAACCAGCACCATACACACACACAAAACAAGGTGGAACAATCCAGGTGGAACAATCCAGGTGGAAGGCCTGGGCTATGCAACAGAGGCAGCAAAAACTCCCCTGAATTTCTCAGGGTCCATCCCACCGATGGGACCCTGCTGTGTCCCATCCCTGCCTGGGGTTTTACTGGCCTGGCTCTCAAAGCTGCATGGGTCTATAAACCCTAGGGAGACTGAGAAATCCACTTTCTTCCTTCAGTACTTGTGGAGGAGAATCCGGTCCCTACCACAGATAGGATGGGATTCCCAACCAAGAAGAAGACAACACCAGCAGCAGTGAAACCAGCGTGGGGCCGGGGGAAAAAGCAACAGAGGAGGAGGGACGGGCTTCAGCTTCTGCCAGGGGCAATTTTTCATTCACTGCCAACCCTGAAGGCTAGGTCTGGGCCTGACTGTACTAAAGGAACCAGGGAGTTCCTTATTTCATGGAACTGGTGGTGTCATCCCCCATTTCACAGACCGAAAGACTGAGAGAAGTTAAGTGCTCCTGATAACAGCTGCTAGTAGGGCACCAGCCATGTGCCAGGCACAGGGTGAAACTGTGTGTCGATTATCTCACTCAACCTTCCAAATCACGCCACGAAGCAAGTGTTAGAATCAAACCCATTTTATAGATGAGAAAAAAATGACATTATAAGCAAAGACATGTGATGCCATGGCAAGTAACAGACAAGGACTGTGGGCCCAGCCTCTAACTGGCCATGGCATTTCAAACCCACTTTGGGTCTCAGATGTTCCATCTACAAAAAAATTAGCCAGGCATGGTTTCTGTGCGCCTTGCAATCCAAGATGAGTCACGAGGCTTAGGCATGCTACTATCGCTGGAACCTACGATGTGGAGCTGGCATGGGAGCTGCAGATGTGGCCATTGCACTCCAGGCTGGGCAGCACAGCACAGACTCTGACTGAAGAAAAACAATGACATTATAAGCAAAGACATAGTGATGCCATGGCAAGTAACAGAACAAGGACTGTGGGCCCAGGCCATCTGACACTGGAACCGATGGCCATTGTCAAACCCACTGTCTCCCAGGCGTCCTCAGATGTAATCTCATCTACAAAGATGCCAGAGGTTACACAAGCTGATTCTTCTCAGAATCAACATTCTCAAGACTCTCAGATGCTGTGATTCATCAGGGATACCAGATGAGCCCTACCAGTTTCTGGCTCCTGCAAGCAAATGTGGCACATTAGCTGTCCTCGTCATCTGCTCCTGTCCACTGGCCGCTCGCCGGCCAAATGCAACCAGCAGAGAGATGACCGTGACCTGTCTAAAGCCCTGAGTCTGCCACGGCCCCTGGGGCTGTGAGGCCAACATCTGTTGTCATTGGCCTCATGCACAGTGGAGTGGTGAGGTTAACTGATGGCAAGGAAGATTAATTGCATGTGAAATACTCATAAATAATGAGGACACGAAGCTGCACAGCTTCCTTCCCCTTCAGGCTGTGGTATCATATGTACGGGCAATTCTCAAACAGACTCTCACACATAATCTGCAATTAATTAGAAGCAGACGGCCACTGGGAGGGTGCAGGCAGCTCTCACACTCAGAATGGTTCTCACCAACTCTGAGCCATCCTACTCTGCACCTGACACTTTGAGAAATAACCAGAACAGCCTTAGACAGAACATGCGCACCATGTAGTCAGGAGGGGTCCGGTTCCAGCCCCAGCTCGGCGACTTTACCAAGCCATGGATGTGTGGCTTGTCTGCTCTGAGGCTCAGTCTCCCCACCTGTGAACTGGGCATGACGGCACCTCCTGTCTACCTCCAAAATTATGGAGGTGATTCAATGGGGAAAAGAGATTACGCATCTGAGATCTTCTCAGATCTTCAGAGAAGCAGGCGACACGGGTCTGTGGGAGCAACCTCCACACACTCTCAAATCCCACCTCTCCCTACTCCTGTGGTTTTCTTTACCCCAGCAGCCTCCTGAAGATCTCCCCCTCTCACTCAGGCTTTCCTAAACCGTCTGAAATGCCTCTCAGGCCTCCTACCAGCTGCTACCCACACCATTCAGTCTAGGTGACCTCTCCATCACACTCAACTAAACAAGCTCTGCTGGGTGGCTATGCCCAAAGCCATTCCCAGCCCATTCTCCTTGCTGCCTGCCATCTTGGAGGCTGGAAGCAGGCACCTGCTTTCCTTGCAGTGGGAAGGGGCCGGGAATCTGGCTGTGCTCGCTGAGATGTAAAGGGAAGTCTTCGAAGCGTACTCCTGGGCAGGGAGGGAAGGAGGAGCCTGCCTCAAGTCTCTGACGTAAGAAGAAACTTGGCACATCTGAGAAATGGCTCAAAGGCCGGTGTGGCTGGCAAGTGACAAGCACAGGGCATGGAAGGCAAAGGGCAGCAGGGGTCCTATCAGGCAGGCTTTGAATGCCACAGCAAAAACATGGATTTTGCTCTAAAGTGCAGAACGAGGCCACAGCAGAGTGCTGGGCAGGGAAGTGAGCTGCCTGGTGGGGGGTGGGAGGGTACAGGTGTGTGCATGCACCTGTCCAGATGAACCACCATCCTGCTGAGGTGCGGGGGCATGCAGCAGATCGCTTCAGTAGCCCTGTCTTTCTAGGAGTCCTTGTGAACATGCCATTGTACTAAGACCTTGGCCCCCTCAGAAAAACACTGCTTTCTGGACCACACCTGTGATCCCAGTACTCTGGGAAGCCAAGGTGGGAGGATCACTTGAGCCTAGGAGTTTGAGGCAACATAGCTCACTACAGACCCTATCTTTACAAGAAATGAGAAATTAGCCAAGTGTGGTGGTGTGCACCTGTGATCTCAGCTACTCTGAGCCGAGAAGATCACTTGAGCCCAGGACTTCGAGGCTACAGTGAGCTATGATTGCACCACCTCACTCCAGCCTGGGCAACAGGGCAAGACTCTTTCTCAAAAAAAAAAAAAAAAAAAAAAATTAAAAAAGAAAAACACCATTTTTTGTTAATAATCAAGTTTGTTTCCTCAAGCCACCACAGTGTCTTAAAAGGGCTCAGGTCCACAGACTGTCAACAGAAAATTGGCTGATACAACCGCTGTAGTCCAGAGGTTGGCTTTAGATACCAAGGGCTTGTATGAAGTGACACTGACCAGCCGCGAGCCAGGTGTTTTTAAAGGCCTGGGCGTTTGTCTCGCCGCAAGCCCAATCACTAAGCCTTCAGAAACCAAAGGGAGTCAAGCAGCCCAGCCACTCACACCTGCTCTTCCCCAGCAAAAGGCTGTCCCTTCCTCGTCGCTGGGCTCAGCAGGCCAAAAGGTGGCCCTAAAAGCTGGACTAAAAGCTTGCTTCTGGGTTCATCATAGTCTATGGTCTGAGTCATCTGTGCAAAACTCACTCATCTGGGGAAAAGGAAAAAGTCTGTTCCAAGTTCCACCTTCAGAGCTAGAAAATTAGTATTTAATCACACTAAGGCGGGAACGCCATGCTGGGCTGCAGGAGACGTTAGACACACGGGAGTAAGGGCTGCCTCGCCCCACGACATAAAGGATGCTTCCACCTCTCTCCTACCTCAGGAGCTTCAGGGAAAGGTATCCCCAATGCAGCAAGAGAGTCATCTGAGAGCCATCTGCAGCTTTAGACACGTGAGCTGCAGTTCTGAAACACCTCCCGCCAAGCTCAGCATCCAGGGACAGGTCCAGCTTAGGGTCGGAGCCTCCATATTCACTTTGCCCTGTGCAGAGGGCAGGGCAGTGAGATCACACTCATTTTAAAGATGAGGGCCAGGCACAGTGGCTCACACCTGTAATACCAGCACTCCGGGAGGCCAAGGCGGGTGGATCACGAGGTCAGGAGTTCACGACCAGCCTGGCCAACATGGTGAAACTCTGTCTCCACTAAAAATACAAAAATTAGCTGGGCGTGGTGGTGCACACCTGTAATTCCAGCTACTTGGGAGGCTGAGGCAGGAGAATTGCTTGAGTCTGGCAGGCGGAGGTTGCAGTGAGCCAAGATTGCGCCACTGCACTCCAGCCTGGATGACAGAGCGGGACTCTATCTCGAGAGAAAAAAAAAAAAAAAAGATGAGGGCAATGGAAGCTAAACAGGTTAACCCTTGAGGCTTCTTGCAGGAACCTTCCAGAGTCTGCACTGCTGGGCATCCCCCTGTTCACCATGTCCCTCCTCACTCCAGATGACAGCAGCTTCGCGGTGTATGCGTGAGGGTCCCAAATGTAGACAATTAGGGCTAGTGATGTAGTGAGGCCACCGACAGGGGACTGCTGAGGTTTCAATGTGTCTCCCCTCCAAAACTTATGGTGAAATTTAAGCGTCAGTGGCAGTACTGAGATGTGGGGCTTTTAAGAAGTGACTGTGTCATGAGGGCTTGGGAATCATGAGTGGGAATCATGAACCATTCATGGACTCATGGATGAATGAGTTAATGGAAGCATGGGGTATCATGGGAGTGGGCCCATTTTTGGAGTGGTGGCTTTTTAAGAAGAGGAAGAGAGACCTGAGCTCACACACTCAGTCCCCTCTCCATCTGCTGCTCTGTGCCAGTTCAGGACTCTGCAGAGAGTCCCCATCAGCAAGAAGGCCCTCACCAGATACAAACTCTCAACTCTAGACTTCTCAGCCTGCATAACTCTAAGAAATAAATTCCTTTTCTTTTTTCTTTTTTTTTTTTTTTTTTTTTGACACACAGTCTCACTCTATTGCCCAGGCTGGAGTGCAACACTGCAATCTCGGCTCACTGCAACCTCTGCTCCCCAGGTTCAAGTGATTCTCCGGCCTTAGCCTACCAAGTAGCTGGGGTTACAGGCACCTGCCACAGCGCCCAGCTAATTTTTGTATTTTTAGTAGAGATGGGGTTTCATCATCTTGGCCAGGCTGGTCTTGAACTCCTGCCTTTGTGATCCACCCACCTCGGCCTTCCAAAGTGCTAGGATTACAGGCGTGAGCCATTGTGTCCAGCCTCCTTTTCTTTATTAATTACCAACTTCAAGTACTCTGTTATAAGCAACAGAAGATGAACTAAGACAGGGACAGCTTGGTGTGTATGGAGCAGAGGCTTCAGGGCTCAGCCTAGGTTCAAACCCTTGCTCCGGCCATCACCAGCATAACTCTACATAATGGACTGAACCTCCCTGATGGCCAGCTGTGGCATCGGGGCACAGGGACATGATCACTCAACTCACAGGGCTGTTGTGGGTATTAAGAGAGCCACAGGCTATGGAGGTTCCCGCATGCACAGTGCCCAGATACAGTAGTCACCCAGCAAGCTTGGATGCCTCTGACCCCTCTCCTAAAAGAGAAAACACAGCACCTCCAAGCCTCAAAAGGTTCAAGTCTGGAGCCAGAACCAGCCTCCAGGTGCTATGACACCTTCTGGTGCACCTGCTGACTTGGTTCCCCCATGGTCAAGCCCAGCCCAGTTGTCTTTTTCTGATGGAAGCCACTTACCATCATGGAGTCTCCCCATGGCCTGGCATGGAACTTCCATAAGGAGGGCATCAGGCCTGTGGTCCCAGCCTCAAGAGCCAGGTGGCATTCTCCCCCACCTCAGTCCTGGCCCTTCCTAACCTCCACCAGAGCTCGTCAAAGAATGCCAGGCAAGGCTAGTCAAAGTCAACTTTCTCTACCACTGGGAGGGCTTCTCCTACCCTAAAGATTGTCCAAGAAGAGCCTGGCCCATCTGCATCTCAGTTCGGGTGGCATAATTGTCCTCCTTGGAACAGCAAATAGCAATTGATGTCAAATGGAAAATCTCTATGGTTCAACATGGACCTTTCCCCTTCTTATTTTTCTAGCAACTCCTAATAAATTTCCAAGTTTCATTCCATTACCATCAATCAATCTTTGGCCTTAAAAAAAAAAATGTTCACAGCCTAATTCATTTCATAGCTTCAACAGTACCTAATTCTATCACTTAAAACATGATTGTTAATCAATCCCTGTGGGACACAGTTTCTTCATTCCTAATGAAGAATTCCTATGGACAGGTAACAGAACACCTGCTTCCGGGCCTGGGGAGGATGTATGAGGCCCGCACAGGGCAGGCAGCCATCACATCCACGGTGCCCACCACCCACTTGTCACCTCAATTCTCTTCTATGCACTTAACCAGCAACTCCTTTTTTTTTTTTTTTTTTTTTTTTTGGCTTTTGAGGCAGAGTCTCACTCTGTCGCCCAGGCTGGAATGAAGGGGCTCAATCTCGGTTCACTGCATCTCCCAGGTTCAAGAGATTTTCCTGCCTCAGTCACCATGCCTGGCTAATTTTTGTATTTTTCAGTACAGACAGGGTTTCATCATGTTTGCCAGGCTGGTCTTGAACTCCTGACCTCAGGTGATCCTCCTGTCTCAACCTCCCGCAGTGCTGGGATTACAAGCATGAGCCACCGCACCTGGCCTTAAATTCTTTCAAAGTAAAAAAGTTAAAAACAAAACAAAACCCCACAGTGCTGCGGTCAGATTGGCCAGTGCTGTCTTCCACCTGGAGCAGATGTCAGCTGTCCCCACACCCATTTTCTTCTTCTATAGTAACTGAAGGGCCTTGGCTGGCCAGGTGACCACTCAGAATAAAGACATCTCTTGCCTGCGCGTGCAGCCTTGCAGCTGTGGCTGTTTAACTAATTCCAGCCAAGGTGAGGTTAATAGGTAGTGATGCGGGGCCATGTACCATGGCTCGCACCTGGAATCTCAGCATTCTGGGAGGCCGAGACCCGCACCTGGAATCCCAGCACTCTGGGAGGCTGAGGGAGGATTGCTTTAGCCCAGGGGTTCAAGACCAGCCTAGGGAACACAGTGAGACCTCATCTCTATAAAAAAATTTCAAAATTAGCTGGGCATGGTGACCTGCACCTGTAGTCCCAGCTACTTGGGAGGCTAAGGTGGGAAGATTGCTTGAGTCCAGGAGTACAAGGCTGCAGGGAGCCATAATCGTGCCACTGCACTGCAGCCTGGGTAACAGAATGAGACCCTGTCTCCAAAAAAAAAAAAAAAAAAAAAAAAAAAAAAAGGAAGCAATACTGGAAGTTGGGGGTATGCCCTTAAATAAAAGAGGCCAGGCACGATGGCTCACACCTGTACTCCCAGCACTTTCAGAGGCCGAGGCAGAAGGATCGCTTAAGCCCAGGAGTTACAGATCAGCCTAGGCAACATAGTGAGACCCTGTCTCCAAAAAAAATAAATAAATAGAAAAATGAGCCAGGCATGGTGGCACATGCCTATAGTCCCAGCTACTCAGGAGGCGAAGGCAGGAGGGGATCAATTGAGCCTGGGAAGTGGATGCTGCCATAAGCTATCATCATTCCACTGTGCTCCAGCCTGGGTGACTCCAAGACCCTGTCTGAAAAAGAAAAGCAAGCAGCAGCAGCAAAGGAGGGGCCCGTATCTCCGCTCTGGCAGAAATGTGCATGCGATGGACACATGGACAAGGGCAACACCTGAAATGTAATGGCACCACCAAGGAAGAGAGGACTGGGCCTCAAACTGTCAAGTGGGAAGAAATAAAATTCTACCTTGTCTAAACCAGTGTTGCTCGGGGTCTCTGTCACAGAAACCACACCACAGCCCCCCTGACACACTACCGATGCAATTCCTGGCAAAGCAATTGACACCTTAGGAAGGCAGCCTTTCAGTCCACTCCTCAGCCCACACAGGCCAGGAGTGAGCAGATGAAACTCACAGAAGCCAAGTTTCTCGAGTCCCGGGTGAGAGCATTTCCCATCATTAAGCTGTGACAATCTTGCTTCAGCATCTCTCCCTCCTCCCTCGCGTTACTTAGATGGAGACGTTGGCTCTGTCCCTCCAGAGGAGCCACGGCTGAGGCTTATGAAGATGGATTAGTACAGACTCCTCCAGGAAGTAATCACTCCTCCCATGTTGGGCCAGCCAGGACGCCCACCGCTGAGCTCGCTGGTAAATATGGTTGCGGTCCCCGGCTCCCAACTTCTCCACTCATTCACCAAACTTAATATCCGCACAAAAAGAGCTTTGCAGAGCTCTTCTTTCCAAGCTAATCTCTGCACTCCAAGGCCTGTGGCTCATCTGTGCAGCAGGACCACACACCGCACTGCTGAGCCTAAAGGCTTCTGGGGTGGGAGGAGAGACGGGCTAGGAGTCCCCGGAAATACAGACAGCACTGTCTCTGTGTTGTGAGTTTTTCCATCGCAAAATGCATCACCTGAGTCACCAGTGCTGCCTAGAAAAGAAGAAAATCACATATAGACTAATAAGGGTAACTCTTTAATGAAGATTTGTGGGTCCATCTTTTTTCTTTCCCAAAATGCACTTTAGAAATTAGATTCCTGGCCGGGCGTGGTGGCTCACGCCTGTAATCCCAGCACTTTGGGAGGCCGAAATGGGTGGATCACAAGGTCAGGAGATGGAGACCATACTGGCCAACATGGTGAAACCCCATCTCTACTAAAAATATTAAAAAAAAAAAAAAAAAAAAAAACTAGCTGGGTGTGGTGGCATGTGCCTGCAATCCCAGCTACTCAGGTGGCTGAAGCACAAGAATCGCTTGAACCCAGGAGGCGGAGGTTGCAGTGAGCCAAGATCACGCCACTGCACTCCAGCCTAGTGACAGAGTGAGACAAGGAAGGAAGGAAGGAAGGAAGGAGGGAGGGAGGGAAGGGAGGAAGGAAGGAGGGAGGGAGGGAAGGGAGGCAGGAAGGAGGGAAGGAAATTAGACTCTTAGCACAGTCTGGCCTCATTTTGGGTTAACTGTGACCCTCACCATGAAGAAACAGCTCACAGTGTTGCCTCATGCTCTGAAGACTGAGGCTGACTTTACTGGAATTCCAAATTAAGCCTTAATCTCCTTCCTATGCGGATGAGCAGGGACCCAGCAGAAAGAAGCACTAATAAAACCCAAGCAGATCTGCATTTGGAGCCAACGCTTTGAATCACACCGCCATTCCCAGCAGACATTCAGACCCAGCCCTAGAAGGCAAGTCTTTTGCATTCATTCCAGTTCGCTTTATTCAGTACAATTTGTCTTGTGGATCTTATCTCTGGAAAGCAAAGAAAGCTCTGCATGCAATGCACAACAATAAAGACATGGGTTGCCAACTATTTTTAACAAAGATTTGCACAGATAAACATAACAAGTTTCCAGTATTCACAGTGATGGGTGCACCCACTATTTAAGGAACCTTCCAACTACACTTTATAAAGATAATGGCCCCAACCCAAAGCTAATCCTGGAACGATCCTGGAGATCTGGAGAACTTGAAGGTCAAAGAAAAAGTGGCAACAAGTTTTTTAGTTTTGGGGTTTTTTGTTTGTTTGTTTGTTTGTTGTTTTTGAGATGGAATCTCACTCTGTCACCCAGGCTGGAGTGCAGTGGTACAATCTCGGCTCACTGCAATCTTCACCTCCTGGATTCAAGCAATTCTCCTGCCTCAGCCTCCTGTGTAGCTGGGATTACAGGTGTGTGCCACCACGCCTGGCTAATTTGTGTATTTTTAGTAGAGATAGGGTTTCACCATGTTGGCCAGGCTGGTCTCGATCACCTGACCTCAGGTGATCTGCCCGCCTCGGCCTCCCCAGGTGCTGGGATTACAGGCATGATTCACCACACCTGGCCACAAGAAGTTTTTTTTTTTAAAGTACTGGCCTCAAAGAACCATAGCCTGGGTGATCTCTGCGCCTAATTTTCCTTGAGAAGATTCTCCTGGCAGCTCAGTACCCACAAGCATCAAACTATGCCTTAATTTGCAAACAAAGCACACACCTGCCAGATGGTGTGGGGTCACGTGGTAGCCACCATTTCAAGGAAACAAACTGATTTTTTCTGCTGCCTCATCTGGAATGAGGGCTTCCAATTCTAGGAAACTGAAGCGAATATAGGTCATTTTTGCAAGTGTAGTTCATCTTTTTTAGCAGTGAATTCTAGAAGGGTTCTAATCACACAATCAGGGCTCTAGAAATGAAGAATAAATTGATGATTACAATAACATCACAGAAGGATGATAAGGGAGACAAGGGAACATTAAGAAGACACTTTCCTTGTTTTTCTCTTGTAAAGTTGTTTAAGTTCCTTGTAGAGTCTGGATGGATAGATTGCAAAAATTCTCTCCCATTCTGTAGGTCACCTGTTCACTCTGATGATAGTTCATTTTGCTGTGCAGAAGCTCTTAGTTTAATTAGATCCCATTTGTCAATTTTGACTTTTGTTGCCACTGCTTTTGGTATTTTAGTCATGAAGTCTGCCCATGCCTATGTCCTGAATGGTATTACCTAGGTTTTATTCCAGAATGTTTATGGTCTTAGATCTTACGTTTAAGTCTTTAATCCATCTTCAGTTAATTTTTGTATAAGGTGTAAGGAAGGGGTCCAGTTTCAGTTTTCTGCATATGGCTAGCCAGTTTTCCTAACACTATTTATTCAATAGGGAATCCTTTCCGCATTGCTTGTTTTTGTCAGGTTTGTCAAAGATCAGATGGTTGTAGATGTGTAGCATTATTTCTGAGGCCTCTGTTCTGTTCCATTGGTCTATATATCTGTTCTGGTATCAGTACCATGCTATTTTGGTTACTATAGCCTTGTAATATAGTTTGAAGTCAGATAACATGATGCTTCCAGCTTTGTTCTTTTTGCTTAGGATTCGCTTGGCTATATGGGCTCTTTTTTGGTTCCATATGAAATTTAAAGCAGTTTTTTCTAATTCTGTGAAGAAAGTGAATGGTAGCTTGATGGGAATAGCATTGAATCTATAAATTACTTTGGGCAGTATGGCCATTTTTACAGTATTGATTCTACCTACGCATGAGCATGGAATGTTTTTCCATTTGTTTGTGTCTTCTCTTATTTCTTTGAGCAGTGGTTTGTAGTTCCCCTTGAAAATGTCCTTCACATCCCTTGTAAGTTGTATTCCTAGGTATTTTATTCTATTTTATTGTGAATGGGAGGTTCACTCATGATTTGGCTCTCTATTATTGGTGTATAGGAATGTCTGTGATTTTTGCACATTGATTTTGTATCCAGAGACTTCGCTGAAGGTGCTTATCAGCTTAAGGAGATCTTGGGCTGAGACAATGGGGTTTTAAACATACAATCATGTCATCTGCAAACAGAGACAATTTGACTTCCACTCTTACTATCTGAATACCCTTTCTTTCTTTCTCTTGCCGGACTGCCCTGGCCAGAACTTCCAATACTATGTTGAATAGGAGTGTGAGAGAGGGCGTCCTTGTTGTGTGCCAGTTTTCAGAGGGAATGCTTCCAGCTTTTGACAAACAACCCCGTCAAAAAGTGGGCGAAGGATATGAATGGACACTTCTCAAAACTAGACATTTATGCAGCCAACAAACATATGAAAAAAAGCCGCCATTAAAGAAATGCAAATCAAAACCACAATGAGATACCATCTCACGCCAGTTAGAATGGCGAACATTAAAGAGTCAGGAAACAACAGGTGCTGGAGAGGATGTGGAGAAATAGGAACACTTTTACACTGTTGGTGAGAGTGTAAATTAGTTCAACCGTTGTGGAAGACAGTGTGGTGATTCCTCAAGGATCTAGAACCAGAAATACCATTTGACCCAGCAATCCCATTACTGGGTATATACCCAAAGGATTATAAGTCATCCTGCTATAAAGACACATGCACACGTATGTTTATTGCAGCACTGTTCACAATAGCAAAGACTTGGAACCAAACCAAATGCCCATCAATGATAGACTGGATAAAGAAAATGTGGCACATATACACCATGGAATACTATGCAACCATAAAAAAGAATGAGTTCATGTCCTTTGCAGGGACATGGATGAGGCTGGAAACCATCATTCTCAGCAAACTAACACAGGAACAGAAAACCAAACACCACATGTTCTCACTCCTAAGTGGGAGTTGAACAATGAGAACACATGCAGGAGAGGCAAGGGGAACATCACACATCCAGGCCTGTCTGGGGGTAGGGAGCTCGGGTAGGGATAGCATTAGGAGAAATACCTAATGCAGATGACGGGTTGATGGGTGCAGCAAAAAAACATGGCACGTGTATATTTATGTAACAAACCTGCACATTCTGCACATCTATCCCAGAACTTAAAGTATATTTTTTTAAAAAGAAAGACGGCACTTTCCTTTTTCATTATTACCAAGGGACAGCTGTGACTAAAACTACAGCTGCCAACATAAAATGATTAAAATTGGGGGTCAGGCCGGGCACAGTGATTCATGCCTGTAATCTCAGCACTCTGGGAGGCCAAGGCAGGCAGATCACTTGAGGTCAGGACTTCAAGATCAGCCTGGCCAACATGGTGAAACCCCATCTCCAGTGAAAATACAAAAAGGAACCAGGCATGGTGGCGCATGCCTGTAATCCCAGCTACCCGGGAGGCTGAGGCAGGAAAATCACTTGAACCCGGGAGGCGGAGGTTGCAGTGAGCCAAGATCACACCACTGCACTCCAGCCTGGGCAACAGAGTGAGATGCTATCTCGAAAAAATTTAAAATAAAAATAAATAAATAAAACTGGGGGTCAACCATTCAGGAGGAGGAAGAACGGAATGAGAGAGATGCTAAAGGTTCTGCAAGGCAAAAAAAAAAAAAAAAAAAAAAAAAAGCGGGGAGGCCACAAAGGTACATTAGGCCACCCAGATGAAAAAGAAAATAATGCAGAGCCCTGCGAAAGGAGAGAACAAAACAGGCTGCTCCCTTCAGCCCAGCAGGATGCTCAGGACACGCACCCACAACCCCTACCTATTCCAGCAGGAAACTGGTAATGTCTAAAACATGGCAATTCAAGAAATGGTGGTAGAAAGAGTCCCGCCAATGAAGTAACAGCTGAAAGACTGCAGAGGCACTCTTCATCCTGGGAATTGAGAGGAGATGGGCCAAGGACAGGTGTCTTCACCATGGGCAGGTGTCGTACTGATCGTTTCAATGTGGAGAAACCCCAAAGGTCATTCTCCTAATCAGAAAGTCCCCAGCCCTCCCCCAGGTGGCCAGCATCTGCTGCCTACATTGTGACCCCCACCTGCCACCTGCCCTCCCTGCTGTCCCCCAGTCCACCCAGGGGCCAGATGACTTGTCTAAGGCATAGGCCTCCCTGCATCACTCACTATCCTCTGCTGTAATGCCCCCAGCAGCACCCCCACTCACTCAGGGTGAAAGCTGAGGCCACCCTACCCGCCCCATCCCCAACTTCTCTGCCTCATCTCCTCCTACCCCAGCCACACCCAGCGCCCCCTGGACCCAGGGCCTCTGTCCTGGCCATTCCCTCCACCAAGCACACTCTTCCCTCCACACCCCTGCAATCTCTTCCTCACTTCATTCAGGCCCCTACTCAAAACCACCTTGTCAGAAGGCCTCTGCAGACAGCCCTATCTAGGCACAGCAGCCCCTCCAGCATGCACCGTCCCTCCTCTTGTCCAGCTTTACTTTACCGTAGAGGAGAGAGCCCCACCCGACATGTCTCTTCTGCTTATGGACTCCTAGAGCAGCGGGTTTCAACCAAGGGCAGTTTTGCCCACCCCATCCCCCGGAGGACACTGAGGACTGTTCACAGACACTTGCCTGTCACAGCTGGTGGTGGTGCTACCGGCAGCTAGTGGGTAGAGGCCAGAGACCCCGCAAAATCTCCTACAACTCAGAGGATGGCAAAGGATGATCCAACCCAAAGGTCGACAGTGCCGTGGTGGACACCCTGCCTCAAGCCAGCACAGCGCCTGGCACACAGCAGGCCTTTGTAAACATTTGGTGAATGAATGACTGAAGGATGAAAAGCCAGACGCTATTGGGCACGCGGTTTAAGAGGTGGGCTTTGAAGTCCCATGCTCTCCCACCAAGGACTCCCTGTGCTGGACAAGTTCCTACATCGCTGAGCCTTGATTCTGCTCATCAGTGAGAGAGAGGTGATAACAGTGGCTGCCGCATGGGGTCGCTGCAAGGACTAGACAGGGGAAATCCACGTCTGGTACTGAGCACGGTGCCTGCATATTGATCAAGTACCACGCATCCCGGGTTCATCATGCCTAGCGCTCACCGGGGAGAGTGCCACTCCAGAGAGATGGATTTGCATATAGGGTCCTCGGGTCCAGCTCCATCTCAGAGCCAGGCAGTCATGAGGGCACTGCACCACAGAGGGAGGTGGGCTAGCACCCCAGGGACACAGGCATGCAGAGGCATTCTGCTGTGTCCCTCAGTCCAGGGATCCACACTCCCCGAATCAAAAGGGCACAGCAGGCTGATGCAAGTCCTGCCAGATGCTGGTGGGAGTCTGAATACAAAAGGGTAGAGGGCATGGTCAGAACTGGGCTTCCTTCTGGAGGCGGACAGGACTCCACCCTCATTGGGAGTCCAGGCCAGCAGAATACCATGGGGGACCAAAGAGGCGAGGGCAGAGCCACCCTCAGACAGGCTGCATCTGCTTCTGTCTCTGGAGCCTCCCTGTTTAGGTCACTAAATACTGAGCTGCTAGCTGTCACCTAACTCCCAGCTGTCACCAACTGACCGGCCCTTCCTCACACACACCCAACTCCCCTACGAGCAACGCAACTCCATTCAACAACATGTGCCTCTTCCTTCCTTCAGGGGAAGAGGAGATGGGAGGTTCGAGAAGAATCAGGGAGAAGGGCGGTACAAGAAAACGGAACCAAGGGCCCTGGGTTTAGTGCTGAGCTGACCACCTCGCAGACTCAGACGCCTCTCTCCAGCTACTTTATTTTAGCCAATGTTCAGAGCAAACATGTGAAAGACAGGTAATTAGTCCCATTCTGCAGAAGAGAAAATAGAACCTCAGTAAAGTCACCCAGCCACAGCCATGTATCTAACAACAGCCTGAAACCTAAGTGAGTGTCTCCTCATGAAGTGCTCTGTGCTGGAGGGGAACCGCCAGTTCTGACTTACCATCTTCGCATGAAATAGGTTCCCACTCCCCAGTTCCCACCCTCCCTCTCTCTGTGCCCTACTGTCTGCTCCCAGGAGGCAGGGAGTGATCGGGCCCACTCGGACCAGCCAGGAGGAGCTCTACCTCAGTTCAGCTCCTGTGGCTACTCTCAGGGCCCACCCACCTGTTCACCCGCCCACAAGGTGTGCTCAGGAGCTGCCCCGAGGGAGTGTCTACCTCTGACTGTTAGACTCAG
The DNA here is from genome assembly GCF_008728515.1 of Papio anubis. Lineage (NCBI taxonomy): Eukaryota > Metazoa > Chordata > Mammalia > Primates > Cercopithecidae > Papio > Papio anubis. Next base: position 61,862,753 of record NC_044993.1, read on the forward strand.
GGACGAAGTTTATGTAAGTCCACCTGCCCGCAGGCTCAAGCTCTGTTTTCCAACCAGCTTTACTGATGACGAAGCTAGCCTCTTGATCTTCAAGTGTCTGTCTGGAGGAGGCCACGCCTAAGCTGTGTCTTAAAGGATGAATAAGCACGACCGAGGCAAAAGGGGAGGAGAGGGGAGGGTGTCCCAGCAGAAGGAAGTGCATGAAACTGAATCGTGCGCGCATGAAACCGACAGTGTATACAGACACCTGGAAGCAGCTTGGTGCTGCTGAAATGCAACGTAACGTCCAATCAAAGGGCACGCGGTGGCCACTTCAAGTGGGAGCTCCAGTATGCCCAACCCCCTATTCAACTGGGCAGCGATGTTCTTCCAGAAGGTAAACTCCAAAGGTTAGAGTCCTGGGCGGGGAGCAAGGTGGCTGACATGGGAGTGGAAGAGAAATCCTTTACGGTGTCCCATGTGTACCTTTTGAGTTTTGTTCCATGTAAATTTACACTTATGCAAACAAAACTTTAAATACGAATGTTTAACATTAATATTTAAGGTCTAGGGCAGGAGGGAGAAGAGGAGGAGGAAAAGGAGTTGAAGGAGGGGTCAGGGGAAGGGTTGGAACTGCTGGGCTGCAACCAAAATGTAAGCACCCCTGCCACGTACGGAGCGTGTCCTCTGGGCCCAGCGTGTGCAGGCGCTGCACATGGCGCGTGTTATTCACCTCCTTTTGGAAATAAGGAAACAAACGAAGTAAAGGGCAAGGCCAGGACGTGAGCCCTTCACATGGGACTGCAGGAGCCTGGGGTGCTCTCCTCCAGGGCGGTGCAGCTCCCCCAACTTTAATGAAGCAGCCCCGTCAGGCTACTCCTTCCCAATAAACTTACACCCAACTGCCTCCCTGCCACCCCTACCTTTCAACTTTACACACCGAGCTGTCCCAGCTCTGCCAGTGGCACAATTCAAACAAAGCTGACATTTCCAACAAGTCTGACCGCGTCTCATCCCCTAAGCAAGAGGCCCATTTTGGATCAGCTCTAAATTGCATCAGTTACATAAGCTGCTGCCTGGCCCAGCTGAGACAGCCGGCTAGAAACCTCCAGACCAAAAGTTGATCCCAGCTTAAAGTTCAGGGACAGCCCTTCCTGAAAGTCGGTAAACAAATTAAGAATCTGAGCTGTTAGGGAGGTCAGCAGGAAAGCAGCAGACCTCAAATAAAATGGTCAAATGCTAAAAAGGACAAAAAAAAAAAATGTGTGGCCCAAACCAAGAGCACAGAAATGATACTGAGACCTTGTGAGCTCACTGCAGCCTGGATCATTAACCACAGGCAAGAGAGCTTGGCGAGGCAGGGAACAAACAGCCAGATGCACGAAGTCAGCCTGAAATACAGCCCCCTCAAAATGCCCTGTGGCTTGGTGCAGGGTCTCCAGGTGGAGCTAAAACACATTCTTCCCAGGCTAAGAGCCTAGCTGTGCAGCCCAGCTCCATCAGCCACTGGCTGTGATGCCGGCTAACCTTCCCTACTGCTAAGCACTCCCGTCTCCTCTGTGAAATGCGGATCACTGCAAGCTCTCACAGGATCGCAGACATGCGTGAGTTAATGGGTGACAAGGGCAGACTCAGTACTTGGCAATACCATCACCATTGCTTCCTCAAGGGCTTCATAATGGTGACAACAGCTTCTCAAGCCCACCCAGACGTCCTGCAGTGCTTAGTGCAGAGCCAGAGGTGCAGCCCAGGAGATCACCGTCAGCCACCTTTGCACACTGCAGGGAGGTCCCCTCCTGGCCCAGCATCCCCATCTCTGCAAGACCTCCTGACCGCCCCTGCACCCAGCCCTTAACCCTTCCCCCCTGTGGCCCTCTGCACCTCAGCCACCCTGTCCTTGCTACATTCATCCTGCTGTCATCGGTTCCTCCTTCCCCTCCTGGGAGCGAGGAATCCAGGGTCTAGATGAGGGACCAGCACCCAGCACTGGTCTTTTTCCACGTAAGGAGTTGGGAGCGGTATTGCATAACCCAAAACTTCCATTAGGAACTTCCCGCTTCACAGGAACTCATTCCCATGGGTGGATCAAGTGGGGATTGTTCAGTGCCACAGACAACAAAGAGTACATCACTCCCACATGACCCCACTGCCTCCCGTTTTGCCCCATCTAATCATCGATCACTTCTTTATTTCATTACCATCGTTACCTCCACTAGAACGCTCTGTAGGCAGAGCCCATGTGAGAAGAGCTAACATCTATTGAGTGCTGACCACACTGTCAAAGCACTCTCTATGTATGAACTCATTTAGTCCTCACAACAGCCCATGGTGCTGGCACTCTTAGAATCTGCATTTTAATGATGGGGAAATTTTAACGTGTGACACAGAGCTTGTGCATGGCCAAGCTGGATCCCCACCTCTAGCTCCTCAGTACCTAGAACTGCGCCCAGCACATGAGAGATGCTTGGTAAATGTTTGGGGAATGAATAAACAGATGATAAAGAAGTGAGGCATGTCTAAATGTCATCAGGAACCTTCCAATTACTAAGACACTAAGATAATCACTGAAGGGCTAGTACACAAAATTCAGTGGGAAGTTTCCCCTTTAAAGAAAGATGCCCGGCCGGGCGCAGTGGCTCAAGCCTGTAATCCCAGCACTTTGGGAGGCCGAGGCGGGCGGATCACGAGGTCAGGAGATCGAGACCATCCTGGCTAACACGGTGAAACCCCGTCTCTACTAAAAATACAAAAAATTAGCCGGGCGAGGTGGTGGGCGCCTGTAGTCCCAGCTGCTCTAGAGGCTGAGGCAGGAGAATGGCAGGAACCCAGGAGGCGGAGCTTGCAGTGAGCTGAGATCCGGCCACTGCACTCCAGCCTGGGCGACAGAGCGAGACTCCGTCTCAAAAAAAAAAAAAAAAAAAAGATGCCCAGCATGAGGGATCTGTGTTGGCCATGCCACCTAGGTTCACTCCTGGTGGTTAAGGGGCAGGGGGCTCAGACTGCAGCCAATTTAACGGTCACTGCCCTACCATCTCATCCTAAAATTTTATCATCGAGCCCTTAGCCGAGCAAGCAGCTGGCTGCGGGGCCTCGCATCTCTCTCTGATGTTACTATAGCACTCCTCAACTTCAATTCTGGAGCTGCCGAATGTTTGGAATTGTGTTGCTAGGCAACGAGCCAGAACGCCTCACTAGTATTGAGAGTCTCTTCCAATAATAGCCAACAGAAAAAGAAGGACCCGGCCGGGCGCGGTGGCTGAAGCCTGTAATCCCAGCACTTTGGGAGGCCGAGACGGGCGGATCACGAGGTCAGCAGATCGAGACCATCCTGGCTAACCCGGTGAAACCCCGTCTCTACTAAAAAATACAAAAAACTAGCCGGGCGCGGTGGCGGGCGCCTGTAGTCCCAGCTACTCGGGAGGCTGAGGCAGGAGAATGGCGTAAACCCGGGAGGCGGAGCTTGCAGTGAGCTGAGATCCGGCCACTGCACTCCAGCCCGGGCGACAGAGCAAGACTCCGTCTCAAAAAAAAGAAAAAAAAGAAAAAGAAGGACCCACTCAACACAACCTATTGACAAGTGAGGATGTTTTTCTTGCCCTCTCTGCCCTGGCTCACGATCAAAAGCTATGACAAATCAAAAGGAAACAACTGGGCCGGCTGATCTGGGCCCACCTCAATCTACCACCTTCACTCCCCAGCCCCAAAAAAAGGGGCGAGAAGGCAACAATCAGGATTCAAAAGCTGAATACGCACAGCTAATCAATGACATCTCATGAAAAGCAATGACACAGAGGAAATGTTTTCTGATTAGCTGCAAATTCCCTTTTAGAACAGGACCACAAAGTGGCTGGCAGTGCATGACTGTGCTATACTGATGGTGAACAGAAAGCTGCATGCATGCTTGATGCTTTTCAACTACAAAAGACCATTGCTTTCACGACCACCACCACTCACTACCTCAACACTGAAAGGGGTACAGCGCTGGACATCAAAAATTCAGATAACCATCATCCGCAGCTGCGGAAGGAAAGCGGCAGAGAAAAGACCAGGGCGCCCCCTGGTGGCTTCCACGCGGCTCTTCCTGAAATTGGCAGGAATAAAGCCTGAGCCGCTTTCTTGCAACCTCCAGCTCCCAAATAACCATATATTCAAACGAAATTAACTCAAGAGTAGAAACTTGGTTATTAAAAAGGAGGTGAAGGGAGACAAGGCTGTTGTAAACACCAAGAAATATCAACTGAATGAATTTTCATTAAGCTCCAGTAAAGTAGTACCAGTGAGCTGGTACTTCCGCAGCAGTGACGGTACTTCCGCAGCTATGGAGTCAGAATCACGTATTCTGGTGCATTCCACAGGTGTGTATCCTTATGCATCTACAGCCTTCCTAAATCATCATCTTCACTGCAGGAGTGATGGCACAAAAAAGCTCCCAAACACACACACACATGCGCGCACGCACACACGCAAACAAATGCTCCCTGGATCTGTCCTTTTCTTTAGGTTCATTTTTTCCTAAGTTTCATTCCTTGACCCATGCAGGAGGCGAGAGGTTTTAAAAGTCTAAGGCAAAATACGGTTCCTGGAAAACAGCCCTGCTGCTTCCTTCTGTCTCAGGGTTTCTCAAGCGAGCAGTACTGCCATTTGGGACTGGATAATGCTCTGTTGGGAGGAGCTATCCTGTCCACTACAGGACGTTCAGTAGCATCCCCGGGGTCTACTTACCAGATGCCAGAAGGACCCTCATCCCAGCTGTGACAACCAAATATGTCCCAGACATGGCTAAATGTCCCCTGGGGGTTGCAGTTACCCCCAGCTGAGAACCACCATCCTGTCTTCAGGCCTCACAGGAACAGTAGCCTGGTCTATGTCCTCTTAACCACAGGGAGGACTGAGGGGTAGATATCAGGTAAAGGGAACTTCAGGGCCTCTGCTGTAGGGATGGTTTCAGCAAGATGGAAAATCAGGTCAAACTATTTGCAGTTCAACAATAAGGCCCAGATGCTGTTTTCAGGAAGATTTGTCAGCAATGTATCCTTTGAGGGTGTTGATAATAATCACACCTACCAGCTATTCAGTCTTTAAGATGCCAGGTACTCTCTTGGATTTTTTTTTCCAATTTTTCTCATCAAGGTATAATTTTTATAGCGTATAACACCCTTCGATAGCTCAAGTGGTAATTTACATAGTGTATCTTCTGAGTATGTTCCATCTGTCAGTTCATTTAATCCTCACAACTGTGTCAGAGGGGTACTATGATAGCCCCATTTTATAGACGAGAACGCTGAGGCACAGTTAGCTTAAATAACTTGCCCAAGTTCCCACTGCTAATACATGTAGGGATGTGCATAAGAACACAGTCAGTCTAGCTGGTTTAACATCAGCAAGCAGAACAACAAAAACAAAATTAATGATACCACCATTGCCAGTGTTGCCCCAAACACTATGTGCAATTACCACCTACTAACTACCAGAAGTGTTTCATGTTTCTTACTTTTTTCTAAAGCCTGGAACACTCTAAAGGAGAGTCGTGAAAGCAAAGGAACTTCTCCCCAGGAAAATCCACATATGTGCACAAACACACAAGCACGATTCTTGCACCCAATTGCAAGAGGCATCTGAAATCTCTAAAACTATCTATGAGCCTCCAGTGAGGTTCCCAGATACAACATATCCTAGGCTGTGTGCTAGACACTTCATATAACTCCCAGGAATCCATCAAGGAGATAATATTACCATCATTTCAAGGACTGGGAAAATGAGTTCAGAGGAATTAAAGCATTGGCCCAGGGTCACATAGATCTTTTTCTTTAAGACATGGTCTCACTCTGTCACCCAGGCTGTGGTGCGATCAAGGCTCACTGTAGCCTATAACTCCTGGGTTCAAGAGATCCTCCTGCCTCAACCTCCCAAGTAGCTGGGATTACAGGCACATGCCACCATGTCTAGCTTTTTTTTCTTCTTCTTCTTCTTCTTCTTTTGTAAAGAGAGGGGTCTCACTATGTTGCCCAGGCTGATTTTGAACTCCTGGCCTCAAGCAATCCTCCTTCCTTGTCTTCCCAAAGTGCTAGGATTACAACCACGAGCCACTACGCATAGCCACACAGCTCTTGAACATCAGTGCTGTGGTCCGCCTGACCCCTGTGCTTTCCTCCCCAACACATTGCCTCTCAACTGGCCATGATCACTGACATCAGGGCCGTACGAAACTAAAGGATGTACAAAGTGCAGAAAGGATTTACATATCTAATATTCTAGTGGCTCTGATGATATACAGTGACAATGTAAGGGCTGCTGGCCACTCAGAATTAAAACCTGAAGGTGACGTTTGCCTTTCACAAAGAAGGTTGTTGATTCACCTCTATAAACTCAGTGAGAGAGCATCTTAGCAAAACAGTCCACAGGGGTCTGGGCACTCACACAAATACCATCCTGCCTCTTTCCAGCCCAGTCATGCTTCCCACGTCGGCCAACACCTGGCCTTGGGTATAAAAAGTTATGGGCCAAATGTCCAAGCCAGTGTGTTTACTCATACTTGCTTGCCTGGCCAAAAGTCATTCAGTCACCTGAACTGACACCACATCTGTAAAGGAGACAGTAGACAATGGGGAAAGGAAGACACCTGTGTTTGGTATCAAAGAAACTAACAAGGTCAGGCAAGTCATTAGGAACTTCAGCCACGTGGCTCTTTAATCACTGCAAATAAGAATGTGGGTAGCCTGGCTCCTTTCCCAGAACAGATGGGCAGCACCACAAAGAATCCTTGAGGGAAGCCTCCTCCACTTCACACCTTGAGAAACTGAGGCACAGAGAGGTCAAGCGACCTACTACTCTCAGAGCCAGGATTAAAACCAAGTGTTCTCACTCACTGAAAGCAAAGAGTGTGTAATGCATCACTCCACTACAGCCAGCTGCCCTACCTGACACAGCACGAAAAAAGACCAAACTCCACTCCCTTGAACAACTCATATTACCAGGCCTTTACTGCATCCCCAGATAGAGATGCAATGGTGATTACAACAGACTGGAACCCGCCCTCAGATATTACCAGGCCTTTACTGCATCCCCAGATAGAGATGCAGTGGTGATTACAACAGACTGCAGCCCGCCCTCAGAGAACTTGCTTTCAATTCATTCCTGCAGAATGCTCTTTTAACTTTCCATGCTTGTTAGAACTAAAATAAATATTAGTTCCTTTGTTCCTTCGTTCCTTCCTTCCTTCTTTAAATGTTTCTTGAACAACTATTTGTCAGGCAGGATTTGGGGCACCAGGAAAATGGCAATGAACTAGCAGACAAAGTGTGTCTACTCCGGGAGCTTGTATCCCGGTGGACGCTACAGGAAAGAAACTAAAGAGGGGAGAGAGGTTATAGAGGGCTCTGAAACCTGAAGTCAGCAGCCAGGGAAGTGCTGCACGTGGGGTGATGGGATGAAGTTGCCTGTGCTGGGCTCTTCCAGATGGACGGCCAGGGAAGGAGGGCCTCTTGCAGGAGCGCCTCCGCCCACCGGGGCTGCGATAACAAAACGCCACAGACCCGGTGCACTGTGAACAAAAGGGACTGATTTCTCACAGTTCTGGTGCTGAAGTCCGAGATCAAGGCACCTACAGATTTGGGATCTGGTGAGGGCCCTCTTCCTGGTTCACTGATGGTGCCTTCCTGTTGTGTCATCATCACATGGCAGAAAGGGCAGACAAGGTCTCTGGGGTCCTTTTTTTTTTAATTTTTTTTTGAGACAGGATCTTGCTCTGTTGCCCAGGCTGGAGGGCAGTGGCACCATCTTGGCTCACTGCAGCCTCAACCTCCTGGGCTCACCTCAACCTTCCGAGTAGCTAGGACTACAGGCATGCACCACCAAGTGTAATTTCTGTGTGCATGTAGAGACAGGGTCTCTCTGTGCTACTCAGGCTGGTCTTGAGCTCTGGGATCAAGCAATCCTCCTGCCTCAGCCTCCCAAAGTGCTGGGATTGCAGGCATGAGCCACCATACCTGACCTCTGGGGTCCCTTTTATAAGGGCACTAATCCCACTCATGTGGGCTCCAGCTTCATGACCTAATCAACTCCCACAGGCCCACCTCCTAACACCATCACACTGGGGGGTTAAGATTCCAACCTAGGAATTTTAGGGGCACACAAACATTCAGTCCATAGCAAAGGGGACATCCTAAGAGACCCGGGTGCTTTTCTCTGAAGGTGGGGCATTACACAAGCTTGTGGGTCTCCAGGAACGTCAAGGAGAGGGGGTATGTACCCTGCCTCCACCACACACTAGCAGTATGACCTTCAGCAAGGCCTCTCAGTTTCTTCAACTACAGAACAAGTCTAGCACTCCTATTTTACACAGATGCTATGAAGATTAAGCATTAGTAAAGGTAAAGCCTGGTTTGTGGTATGCAAAATGAATAAGGAGGCATTTGTATTATTATTCTTATTCTTTTCCAGGCGCCTTTTTTTTTTTTTTTTTTTTTCTGAGACGAAGTCTCACTCTGTCGCCCAGGCTGAGTGCAATGGCGTGATCTCAGCTCACTGCAACCTCCGCTTCCTGGGTTCAAGTGATTTTCCTGCCTCAGCCCCCCAAGTAGCTGGGTTTACAGGCATGCACCACCACACCTGGCTAATTTTTGTATTTTCAGTAGAGACAGGGTTTCACCATGTTGGCCAGGCTGGTCTTGAACTCCTGGCTTCAGGTGTTCAGCCTCCCAAAGTGCTGAGATTACAGGTATGAGCCTCCATACCCAGCCTTCCAGGCACTCTTTGAAGGAAAATCTGGAATTGCCCCAGAAATAGGAATGAACTTACTGATGGATTTGATATGTGAAGACTGGCAGAGGCCATCCGGAGAGAAACCAGGATGAAAATGGGAGACCAGGCAGCGTTCTAGGACTCAAACCCTAAACCCCGCGACTAAGGTTTGGAGCCGGCACTCGAACCCTTGGGGAGCTACCAAATGGGCTTAAAAATTGGTCTCCAAGGGGATCTCCAGATGTGACATCAGAAAGAACTGGCCTCCCTGGAGCGATGCCACTACCTACCATCAATAACCACGTGAGGCGGCACGGAACATTTACCCCCATTCCCTCCCACTCTCCTCAGCCTGGTTCTCCGCATTCCCAGGCAAAGGCCTAACCCTGAAGAACTACAGCCCCACCGCTCACCACTGTAAAAGCTTCCAGGTAGCTGAGAAGGCTCCAGTCACAAAGGACGCCCGGCTCCACACTCAAGTCTAACGCTTTCCTGAGCTAGTGTGTTTGGTCCTCAGAACACCCCTGAGACACCAGTGAGAATGTCCTCATTTCACAAATGAGGACACGGGACCCAGAGAGTCTTTAAGGAAAAAAGAAAGAGAAATCTAGTTCTAGGAAGTCCTGGAGCTGAGGCTGGGAGCCAGGACTGTGACCCCCGGCTCCAGAACTCCCCGCTGGGGCACGTCTGTCCCGCTGCACCCAGCACAGGTCTAGGATTCACGGGTGTTAGGGCACTGTGCTTAGGGCAGTGACAGGACTGTCAGCAGCCTGAGAGTGTGGCCGCTAAGTCAACTCAGGACTCCGTACCCCGAGGCACAGGGGAGCCCTCAGCATTGCCTTGCAAGGGAGGGCCAAGGGAAGGAGCAGGGAAGGACGGAAGGAACGCACCGCTGAGTGTGCTCTGCATGGCAGGCAGGCTTCAGAGCCTGCTCTTTGCAAGAAGAAGTGAGTAAATCCTATCACCACTGCTTCAAGTCCTCCACTGGCTTCCCAGTGTACATGGGATAAAATCTACACGGGCCACCCTCTCTAGCATCCTCCAACTCACTCTCCCCCTCACTTCTGGCAGCACAATGCCAGCGGTACCACCTGCCACCAAAATGGGCCAAGCCCCCCATCCTGAGGCCTCAGCCCCGCTGTCATCTGAGAGAGCCCTTTCCCGAAACACGTCTTAAAACAGGGCACAGGCTTTGCCTTTCTAATCGTTGCTGCTTGTCTCCTCCACAGGTCTGGCAGCTTCCCAACGCAGGACCTTTGCTTCTTGTTCATGAATATATATGCCAAGAGCAGCAGCGTGGTGATCATATTATACTTTGAGCACTGGGCAGAAATAGTTGTAGGTTTTTTTCTATTTTGGTTTTTGTTTTTTTTTTTTTTGAGACGGTCTTGTACTGTCACCCAGGCTGCAGTGCAGGGGCATAATCATTACTCACTAAAGCCTCAACCTCCTAGGCTCGAGCAATCCTCCCATCTCAGCCTCCCGAGTAGCTGCGACTACAGGCAGATGCCAGGCGCCACCACCACACACATTAATTCTTTTTTTTTTTTTTTTTTTTTTTTTGAGACAAAGTCTCACTCTGCCTTCCAGGCTGTAATGCAGTGGTGTGATCTTGGCTCACTGCAGCCTCTGCTTCCCAGATTTAAGCGATTATCTACCTCAGTCCCCCAGTAGCTGGGACCACAGGTGCCCACCACTAGCCAACCTCCACCTCCTGGGTTCAAGCGATTCTCCCAGCTAATTTTTGTTCTGTTAGCAGAGATGGGGTTTTGCTATGTTGGCCAGGCTGGTCTCGAACTCCTGACCTCAACAGTAATCTGCCCGCCTCAGCCTCCCAAAGTGCTGGGATTACAGGCATGAGCCACCACACCTGGTCAATTTTTAGATTTTTTTATTTGTAGAGGAAGGGTCTTGCTATGTTGCCCAGGCTGGTCTTGAACTCCTGGATTCAAGCGATCCTACTGCCTCAGCCTCCCAAAGTGCTGGGATTACAGGCGTACAGTGCCGTGAATTGTGTTTGAATGGAAAAAGGAATCTAGCAAACAGTAAAAGAAAGAACAGAAGAAAAGAAAATAGAAAGAAAGACATTTCTCTCTTTTTCTTCAAAAAGAAAAGCACTCCCGTCAACACTCAAAACGCCATTCCTCTGCCACTTTCACACCACATGACCACAATGTCCTTACGCTCCCTGAGTCAAGCCTTCCCATATAAATGAGGGCTGGGGAGGGACAGCTAAAATTCTTTCTAAGTATAAGAACAAGTGGGAACAGAGTCTATGTCTGTCAAACAGCACAAGTCAGCACCCATGTCCTAAAAGCACCCTGCAGAGCTTACAAAGGACACCTGGCAATGTGGCACCTCCCCCTGGCAACATGGAAACACCCACCCAACACCCGCCCCTGCTCTGACCCCGCAGAGCTGGTCCTGCTGCAGCCTTCTGCAGGTGCCGAATCAGCTGACCAGATCTGTTCCTGCCTCTCCTGTCTCTCTCTAGCTTTCTGCCCGGCCCAAACAGTGACACCGTGAGGCCTGCTGCAGAGATTGAGCTGGTGTCCTGCAGCCTCAGACACCCACGGCAGGACCTGTGTGGAAAGCACCCATCCTTCCCAGTCATGCAGCCTAGAGACACAAGCAAAGCCAGAACGAGGCAGGGCAGTGCTCATACCCCCTAAAGGACCATGGCCCCCAGCACGGGGTCTGGCCATGAGAGCCCACTGCCCAACAGCTCTTCCTCCCAAAGCATATTGCAGAGGCGGCGGCAGATCCACCAGCAGGAATCAGGTTGCCAGGTTAGCCTATCGAAGACAAAACACTGCTGCTTCCCAGCCATGTCAACCAGGAAGAAGAAGGAAAGAGCATAGAGCTGGATATGGAAGCTGCAGCCCCAGAAGTTTGTGTGTGTGACTCTGAGCACTGTATTTGGCCTCTGCCTCAATGACTTTCCCATCTGTACAATGGACCAGTAATGCCTGTACCTTCTGGGTTGTTGTAAAGCCCGGGATAACTTCAGAGAGGCATCTCACATAATGTCAGTCGCTTTACCATCTAATGAGTACTAATCATTATCATGACTGTTTAAGAGGCAGGTCTTGCTCTGTTGCCCAGGCTGGGGTGCAGTGTCATGATCACTGCTCGCTGCAGCCTCGAACTCCTGGGCTCAAGCAATCCTCCTGCCTCATTCTCCCATGTAGCTGAGACCACAGACATGTGCCACCATGACCAGCTAAGTTTTATTTATTTAGTTATTTATTTTAAGATAGAGTCTCGCTCTGTTGGCCAGGCTGGAGTGCAGTGGCACGATCTCAGCTCACTGCAACCTCCACCTCCTGGGTTCAAGCGATTCTCCTGCCTCAGCCTCCCAAGCCTAGGACTACTGGCACCCACCATCATGCCCGGCTAATTGTTTTTTGTGTTGTTAGTAGAGATGGGTTTCACCATGTTGGCCAGGCTGGTCTCAAACTCTTGACCTCAGGTGATCTACCCACCTCAGCCTCCCAAAGTGCTGGGATTATAGGCATGAGCCACCGGCACCCAGCCAATTTTTATTTTTTGTAGAGACAGGATCTTGCTACATTGCCCACGTTGGTCTCAAACTCCTGGGCTCAAGCAATCCTCCAGCGTCAGCTTCCCAAAGTGCTGAGATTACAGACATGAGCCACTGTGCCTGGCCCCGTAATCATTACCACCAAGAACGCTTCTCATTCCACACCCATGAACCACATTTGTCTATCAGTCTTAAGTATTATGATAGTTACCCTGCTTGTTATTAAAGCCTGCCAATAGCAGAGCTGAAATATCGCAGCCAAAGGCAGAGACACATGCTATTCCAGAAAGACGCAACTGCTCTCTGCTCTGCGTCTGTGTCAGCCTCCATTACTCTGGTTCACAGTGTTTCTCTCTTACCCCCATCTTCCATTTGTACCCTCCCGGTCCCCCAGATTGGGACCCATGGGACTATCTAATCTAAAATTTTGTTGAAACATTGTTGCCACAAATTAGGTTTTTTTCAAATGACAATAGTTAAATGAAACTAGTAAAAAGAAAAATTGTCTTCATTTTAAAATTTGGTGTTTGGCCAGGCATAGTAGCTCACGTTGTAACCCCAGCACTTTGAGAGGCTGAGGCGGGAGGATCATTTGAGCCCAGGAGTTCAAGACCAGCCTGGGCAACATAGCAAGACTCCCATCTCTACAAAATAAGCATTAAAACACAGCAGGGCAGGTGGCATGCACCGACAGTCCTAGCTACTTGGGAAGCTGAGGCAGGAGGATCACTTAAGCCCAGTGAGCCAGGAATGCATCACTGCACTCCAGCCTGGGCAACAGATACCCTGCCTCCAAAAATAGTAATGATAAGCTTAAGGCTCTCAGACCTGGATGCCTACACATGACCAGTCCACTGCTGCTAGCCTGGCTGGGTGACAGTGGAACGTGTCCCCTTAGGTAATGTAGAATTGGCAAGAGTGTGGGCTTTGGAGTAAGAACACTTGGGTCTGTTGCCAGATTCACCACTGAGCATAGCCAGGCACCATGCCTGGCATACAGTAGGTGTTCAGTAACTATCTGTTCTACTAGCCATGAGGTCTTAGGAAGGTACTTATCCTCCTAAGCCTCAATTTTCTTACACAAAGAGAGAGAATAATATAACCTACACCTCAGAAGGCTGCTGGGGATTCAACAAGGAAACATAAATAAAAATGCTTCAGCACAATACGTGGCATACAGTCGGTTCTGCCAGAATATACTGTGACTTTTACTAGCCTCTATTTTGATAGAAGATTATTATTCTAGTCAGAACTAGAAAAATAAACAGACACATTTTATTAGAGAAGTAGGGTGGGGGCCGGGCATGGTGGCTCACGCCTGTAACCCCACCACTTTGGGAGGCCAAGGCGGGAGGATCACCTGAAGTCAGGAGTTTGAGACCAGCCTGGCCAACATGGCAAAATCCCATCACTACTAGAAATATAAAAATTAGCCAGGCGTGCTGGCGCGTGCCTGTAATCCCAGCTACTCAGGAGGCCGAGGCAGGAGAATCACTTGAACCTGGGAGGCAGAGGTTACAGTGAACCAAGATTACACCAGGGCATTCCAGCCTGGGCGACAGAGCGAGACTGTCCAAAAGGTAAGGGAAGAAGAGTAGAGAAGGAATATGGGGTCTCCAAAAGCAAATCAAATGCCACTCTCCTCGGACCTGCTGTGTTCTTAACAAGCCAATCGCATTCCAGAAGTTTGCTTTGAGGGTTTGTCAGGAACAGGTGGTAAAAGCTGACAGAAGAGGAGGCAGAAAAGGAAAGCCACTGGCCATGCGGGTGACTTCAGACAAAGGGAAAGAGCCCAGAGGGGACAGAAGACACTCACTGCCCTGGGGATTTCTTCCTTTCTTTTTTTTTTTTTTGTCCAGACAGGGTCTAGCCCTGTCACCCAGGCTGGAGTGCACTGGTGTAATCACAGTTCACTGTAGCTTTGACCTCCTGGGCTCAAACAATCCTCCTGCCTCAACCTCCCAACTAGCTGGGAATACAGGTACGCACCACCACATCCAGGGTAATTTTTTTTTTAATTTTTTTATAGAGACAGAGTCTCACTATGTTGGCCTGGCTAGTCTCAAATTCCTGCCTTCAAGTGATCAAGGCCCACCTCGGCCTCCCAAAGCGCTGGGATTACAGGCGTGTGCCACTGCACCCGGCCTATTTATTGATTCTTAACTCTGATCCTGATGCTGTTCTAAGCACATCACAGTCATCTTCATGGCCGCCCATGAGATGGGTGTTGATCCTGTCACTCTGTCTTGATAAGGACATGGGTACGGAGAGGGTTGGGGCCACTCGGCTGGAACCTGCGCCCAGGCAGCTGAGCTTCTGAGTGTGCCCTCCAGGCCCTGAGGGCACATGGCCTCCCTAGAGCAACAGGCACAGCTGCAACTCCAACCCCAGGTACAGCTCCGTGTGCCCGAAACAAGAACTGGGAACCTACCAGCAGAAATGCAAGGCGTCCCTGAGGCACAATTATGGGTGTTTTAGTTTGCTCCAAACTGTCTTTACTGCTTTGCTAAATAATTAACTTTTTCACTTTGGGAAGCCGAAGTGAGCGGATCAGGAGGTCAGGAGTTCGAGACCAGCCTGGCCAACATGGTGAAACCCTGCCTCTACTAAAAGTACAAAAATTAGCTGGGTGTGGTGGCGGGCGTCTATAATCCCAGCTACTCAGGAGGCTGAGGCAGGAGAATAGCTTGAACCCGGGAGGCAGAGGTTTCAGTGACCCGAGATCGTGCCACTGTACTCCAGCCTAGGCGATAAGAGTGACACTCCATCTCAAAAAATAAATAAATAACTTTTTCATAACAGGCTTTTGTATTTTCTTAAGTACCAGAGGGCCTTGCAGAAGGAGAGCAATCATGTGGGTCTGGACACACCATCTTCTCTTTAGTAGTAAATAACCACAAGAATACAGTCCCTCTGAATGCCTCAGGACAAAACACCCTTTGCAATTTCAGAGACACCCGAGAGGGAAAGGTTGCTCGACAGAAGACTTCACAATTATCCCCAGGCACTGAGGATTAAATAACCTAGCTCTAGCTCAATTACAGTACAGAGGCAGCCACCTGCACGCATTATTACACGAAGCCAGGGAAGCCACTTGGGATGTGAGTGAAGCATTCGCTGCTTTGGGGGACAGAGCTGATGAGTTTCTTTGCCAAGCTCCTCTGGGGTTCGCAAGAGTCAAGTGACTGCTCTAGAGTAGAATCTCAGGTGCTTCACAGGCTGGGATGGGATGCTCAATCTGAACTGGGACGGCATTTGCGACACTCACTCCTGGGACAACTCATGCTATGGACTGAATTGCATCCCTTCCCAAATGGACACGTTGAAGCCCTAACTCCCAATCGGAGTTTATATGGAGACAAGGCCTTAATGAGGTAATCAAAGTTAATAAGGTCATAAGGGTGGGGCTCTGATCCCACAGGACCAGTGTCCTTATAAGATGAGAGAAGGGACACCAGGAAGTGCCTGCAGAGGAAAAGTCACATAAGGACAGAGAGAGAAGCTGGCCGTCTGCAAGCCAAGGAGAGAGGCCTCACCAGAAATCAACCCTGCTGGCACCTTGATCTTGGTCTTTCAGCCTCCAGAACTGTGAGAAAATAAGTTTTTCAGTTTTTTTTTGTTGTTGTTGTTCTTTTTTTTTTGTGGGGGGAGGGTTTTCAGACAGAGTCTTGCTCTGTCGCCCAGGCTGAGTGTAGTGGTACAATCTCAGCTCACTGCAGCCTTTGCCTCCCAGATTCAAGGGATTCTCCTGCCTCCGCCTCCCGAGTAAGTGGGATTACAGGCACCCACCACCATGCCCTGCTAATTTTTAGTATTTGTAGTAGAGACGGGGTTTCACCATGTTGGCCAGGCTGGTTTTGAACTCCTGACCTCAAGTGATACCCCCCACCTCGGTCTCCCAAAGTGCTAGGATTACAGGCATGAGCCACCATGCCTGGCTGAGAAAATAAGTTCTTGTTGTTGAAGCCACCCTATCTGTGGCCCCTTGTCATGGTAGCCCAAGCAAACACCCCAGACACCCAGATGGACCCACTCTTCTTACTCCTCTCGCACGTGACACAGGAGGTGATGGCAGGAAGGGGGAACGGAATTTAAAACCACCCTTTGCTCAAAATTTCTAGAATTCCTGATTCCTCATCTGTGCTGGATGACATCAAGGGTAGACAACAGCGCTGTCCTTGAAGACTTCCTAAAGGTACAGGCACCGCAGAAAACAGAAGCCCCTTGCCCCAGCCACCCACACACAGTCCTAACCACAGACCACGTCTCTACCAAGTATCAAGGCTCAAATGCAGACATAGTGACATTTTTTTTCTTCAGAGATTCAAGGTGTAAGCTCTGGATACGTCCCAAACTTGCTCAAGATGCCAAATAATAAAACAATTTCGTTCTAAAAAATTGTCTGAGTCAAAACAAGAAAAACAATCTATGCCTCTGTCATTGGCCTAACTCGAGCGTGTTTAAGGGCATGTGTGTCACCAGTGAAAATGCACGGGCAAGGCCGGTGACTTCCTCAAAGACAGAAAGTGGCTGAGGGAGACCCAGACACCATGCTCTATGTGGACCTGAGAAGCAGTTGACAAAGCAAATCGTGTTTATCTGAGATGCTGGGACCTCAGCCCCGGCTGCAGGAACTTTTCAGAAACAGAATGTCGGACAGCTGCCCGGGCACACAGGGATGCCTGCAGCCCCACTTACAAAGGCTCACTTTGAAGGTGAGCCTACACACCTTCAAAGGCTCACAGGTGTGATCTCAGGGGCTGCTGTCCTTAAAAAAGAAAATGCCCATAAATCAAAATGCAGTGTTCTTTTACAGCAGCTGTGCCTCACAGCCAGAGTAAAGTCTTGTCCGTCTACACCACGGTGCTGCCCACACAAACACAGAATCGCAGGTGCTGGGAAGGTGATGGGGCGTTAGATCCCAGCAAGTCACATAGGGTGGCTGCTTCTTCCATCTTCAGTTCTTTCCATTACTATCAGTTCAGTAACAGGATATCCTCAACACCTTTCTAATGTGACTCGCTCACTCATCTTTTTCCTTTGGCTTATAAAAATATATTTCGACTGTGTTTTCACCACCAAAATGCATTATCTTGGTCTTTCTTTCTTGCCTTTGCATAGGACCAACGGAGAGACACTGGCTACTCTGACAACCCTAACGTGGACCCCAGGGATGTCACCAACAGCATGACCTTTGTGACCAAATCCAGCGATCAGAACTTCATCAAGGTTTTTACGCCTAAATATTTTTTCCCCAAAATTTTTATTTTAGATTTTTTTTTTTTTTTTTTTGAGACAGAGTCTCGCTCTGGCACCCAAGCTGGAGTACAGTGGCGCCCTCTCGTCTCACTGCAACCTCCGCCTCCCGGGGTTCAAGCGATTCTCTTGCCTCAGCCTCCTGAGTAGCTGGGATTGCAGGCGTCCACCACCATGCGCAGCTGCAGAACTTCATTGATTTCCTCAACCGAAGTCCAGCAGTCATCACTGGGTACAGAAGCTGTGATTTCTTGGTCTGTGGGGCCATAAAGCGCAGCCTGATGGCAGGATGTGGCTGTTCCATTTCAACCCCTACTTTTCTGGCACAATTCTCTTTTGGAGAAGCATTTCCAAAAGGCTGGGCGCAGGGGCTGCACCCAAATGGGCTTTCCCCGCACTGCTGATCACCCCACTTCTGGTCTTTCTGATGGTTACAGAGCTTCTCGGCAGTATAAAGACTGAGATGCTTGACATAGACCAGGGCCAAAAAGAAGCAGCATCCATCTCTCTTTTGAACAATGAGAGTGGGCCTCAATCAGAATCCAGGGCAGGCAACCATGCCAGGCACACTTAGTAATAATTTCCTTCCATTGTCTTCATTTTACAGTGATCTGCTATTTTGATTAACTCATAGTGACTCTCCATTTACAGTAGTGAGATAAAGTTTCCTTTTTCAAAAAATAAAGGCATTCAAGTTTGTTGAAGTGCATCATTAAAAATAAACTATAGTCCGGGCATGGTGGCTCACGCCTGTAATCCCAGCACTTTGGGAGAAGCAGGCAGATCATGAGGTTAGGAGTTGAAGACCAGCCAGGCTAACATGGCAAAACCCCGTCTCTACTAAAAATACAAAAATTAGAAAGGCGTGGGCCTGTAATCCCAGCTACTCAGGAGGCTGAGGCAGGGGAATCACTTGAACCCAGGGGGTGGAGGTTGCAGTGAGCTGAGATCGTGCCATTGCACTCCAGCCTGGGCAACAAGAGCAAGACTCTGTCTCAAAAAAAATAAAAAAGTAGGCCGGGCGCAGTGGCTCAAGCCTGTAATCCCAGCACTTTGGGAGGCCGAGGCAGGTGGATCACGAGGTCAGAAGATCGAGACTATCCTGGCTAACATGGTGAAACCCCGTCTCTACTAAAAATACAAAAAACTAGCCGGGCGTGGTGGCGGGCGCCTGTAGTCTCAGCTACTTGGGAGGCTGAGGCGGGAGAATGGCGTGAACCCGGGAGGCGGAGCTTGCAGTGAGCCGAGATCACGCCACTGCACTCCAGCCTGGGAGCACAGCGAGACTCCGTCTCAAAAAAAAATAAATAAATAAAAAATAAAAAAAAATAAAAATAAAAAAGTAAACTATAGTAGGCCATGTACGGTGGCTCACACCTGTCATCCCACCGCTTTGGGAGGCTGAGGCAGGTGGATCGCTTGAGCCCAGGAGTTCAAGACCAGCCTAGACAACATGGTGAGACCTCACCTCTACAAAAAAATAAATAAATAAAAATGAATAATAAAGTAAACTACAGGGTAAGTAACAGTACTGTGGTAAACAAAAGATTGACCAGTGAAAAGCAGCCAGCTACATACTCACCCACCCCGTGTCCCACAGACTGAGTGATCTATTAACACGTCCCACAGACCGAGTGATCTATTAACACCTGCTCAGCCGAGTTCAGGGCTGAGCAGCGCCACAGTAAACCACACACGCTCATTATACAAAAAGTGCGGCCAGCCGTTCCCACGCAGCAGCCTCGCAGTGTCTGCTCACTTCCTGCTTCACCCTTGAGTCAAAGACCGCTGGGTGCCTCCCAGACTCTTTCTTCCTTCCTTAGCAACAAAAACTAATTTCTTTTTTATCGAGAACAATTGCCCCCTCTGCAGCCACGGGGGGCCATGAGATGAATGCTGGCCCAAGTGGTATACTGTGAGCACCTTCCAGTGACGGCGGGAGGCTTCACCGTTTTTGTACCAAGAGCCCATTCTGTAGTCTAGGAATAACCATGGGCTCCTTTTCAGGAAAATGTATTAAAATATATAACACATACCATATCACAAAGGAAACCAATTACATCAAAATAGAATGATCGTAATTGAAGAAAACACTACATTTCACCCAGAGCTAAATGAAAAACATTGTAATATTTTCCCTGTCCAAGCTCAGGCCCCTGAATCCTGTATGTAGAAACAGATGAAGTCTCCCTTTTGCCCTCTCCTCTTTCCTGCCACCTGGAATGAGAATGAAATGGCTGGAGCTAAACTGGCTATTTTGGCCTACGAGGCAAGACAGGAGGAGTCTCAGTCTCTGATGGCCGAGGAGCCACATGCCAGCCCCAGCCCGTCTACCTCTGGGTAGAGAGAAATTTCCATCACATCTCCTTGACCATGAGAACTTCAAGAAAAGTAGATCTGAATGGCTTCATATACAAAAAATAAACCAATTGTTGGTTTACATAAGTGTCTGCTCACTTCCTGCTTCATCCTTGAATCAGAAAATGCTGGGTGCCTCCCAAACTCCTTCTTCCTTCCTTAGCAACAAAAGCTAATTTTTTTTTAATTGGGAACAAGCACCCCCTCTGCAGCCAGGGGAGGCCATGGGACAAATGCTGGCTCAAGACGCGAGTGAGGTACTAGGAGCACCTGTCGGTTTATAGAACAGTTGGTTGATTCTTTGTTACACGAAGCCATTCAAACCTAGCCTTCCTTGCTGTATCTCTAAAAATTTTTCTAGGTAGTAAAATTGGAAACAGTTGAAGCCTGATCATTAGCAAAGTTTAATCATCTTGGAGAGACACATTCTTCTTCACTTACAAAATGAGTCCTCCAGAGTTACAAAGGAAATCCAACTAGAATAGGTCCTCTGTAGCTAACTGCGTTACGGGAGGCAAACCCCGAAACGTGGAACCACAGAATTCTACGGCAATGCAGCTCCACCCCTAAGGCACGCCCGTGCACATACGCCCAAGTGCCATGCACTAACCACAGTTCTGGAAATTCACAAGCACACACCACATCTCCAGTCTACAACCAGGGATGTACATACCTGACTTGAACCCATAGTCACAGGGCTATAAGCACAAAGGCACTGCCATGAGACAAGGGCCAGGAGTCATCCCAGAGCTGGTGGAGGTGGCTGCAAAAGTACTTACTAATTGTCATGGACTCTGGCACTGAGGCAGAAGGTAACAGGCTGCTCAGAGGACTTCCGTGACCTGGAGAGCTGGCTTCCACGCTAGGAAAAAGCAGGCAGGAGGAAGTTACACTCGGCCATTGAAAGTACACACCCTCACCACTCCAAAAGCTAGCAGAGGTCGGTTTACTCCGGTACCTCTACCAGAAGGGATAGAAGCAGTCATCGGAAATTAGTCAGGCTTTGTTATCTGCAGATTCCGTATTTGCAAATTCATCTACGAACTAAAGTTTATTTGTAACCCCAGAGTCAATACTCGAGGTGCTTTCACAGTCATTCATGAACATGTGCAGAGGCCAATCATTTCGGTCCCTAATGTGCATGTTCTCAGCTGAAGTCAAACAGCTGGGACCTCAGATCTTACACCACAAACAAGCATCCTCTTTGCTGTCTATTTACTGCCATGTTTTCAGCATTTTTTTTTTCACTTTTCTTTCTTTTGTGCAATCTTGGCTCACTGTAACCTCCACCTCCTGGGTTCAACCGATTCTCGTGCCTCAGCCTCCCAAGTAGCTGGGATGACAGGCCTGCGCCACCACACCCGGCTAATTTTTGTATTTTTACTAGAAATGGGATTTCGCCATGTTGGTCAGACTAGTCGCAAACTCCTGACCTCAGGTGATCCACCTGCCTCAGCCTCCCAAAGTGCTGGGATTACAGGTGTGATCCACCGTGCCCGGCCTTTTTTTTTTCACTTGATTTTGTTGTTTAAAATGTCCCCAGGCACAGTGCTGCAGTGGTACTGCCGACAGTTCCTAAGCACAGGAACGCTGTGATGTGCCGTATGGAGATAGTTTTGTGAGTTAAAGATGCTTCATTCAGGCATGGCTTACAGTGCTGCTGGTTGTGAGTGCAATGTTAATGAATGAACTATATACATTAAACAAGGTGTCTTTAAACAGGAACAGACATAAAACCAGGTTATGTATTGATCAGCTGATAAAAATGCTGTGACCAGGCCAGGTGCAGTGGCTCTCACATGTGATCCCAATACAATGGGAGGCCGAGGCGGGCAGATCACCTGAGGTCAGGAGTTCGACACCAGCCTGGCCAACACTGTGAAACCCCATCTCTACTAAAAATACAAAAAAATTAGCTGGGCATGGTGGTGTGTGCCTGTAACTCTACCTACTCAGGAGGCTGAGACAAGAGAATGGCTTGAACTTGGGAGGCGGAGATTGCAGTGAGCCAAGACTGAGCCACTGCACTCCAGCCTGGGCGACTCAAAAAAAAAAGACTAAATCTGAACATAAAAGTGAAGTAAGCCCTTGCCCCTTAATCCTAGCAGGTGCACTCCTATCTTTAAAAAAGAATAAAATGCACAGCCGTGAATAGGACGTTTCAATGCCAAAGGTAACTGGGTTTCTCAACATTAACCTGTACCGAAGTCCAGGATCCGGGAGAACGTGGTCCTCTGGTCCTGTCCCGTTCTCCAGGCTTCCGAGGGGGGCATCTGTGCAGAGAGAGCAATGACAGAAAGAGGTCACTTTTCTCATTCCGTGTTTTCCATAAGACAAAGACACAATGCAGACATTGGCTCATCTGCTACATCACTTGACGAAGAAATTTTTCTCCATCTTGCCTGCGTGCTGGATTTTAATCAGCTGTTTCCTGTTCTTCAGAGATCATCTCAGACTTGGCATCAGTCACTGTAGAAACAGAAAGCCCTGGCCAGGCGCGGTGGCTCACTCCTGGAATCCCAGCACTTTGGGAGGCCAAGGCGAGCAGATCGTGAGGTCAGGAGATCCAGACCATCCTGACTAACATGGTGAAACCCCATCTCCACTAAAAATACAAAACATTAGCCGGGCGTGGTGGCGGGCGCCTGTAGTCCCAGCTACTCCGGAGGCTGAGGCAGGAGAATGGCGTGAATCCGGGAGGCAGAGCTTGCAGTGAGCCAAGGTCGTGCCACTGCACTCCAGCCTGGGCGACAAAGTGAGACTCCATCTCAAAAAAAAAAAAAAAGAAAGAAAGAAATAGAAAGTCCTATACTAGGCCGGGCATGGTGGCTCACTCTTGTAATCCCAGCACTTTGGGAGGTCGAAGCAGGTGGATCACCTGAGGTCAGGAGTTCGAGACCAGCCTGGCCAACATGGTGAAACCCCATCTCTACTAAAAATACAAAAATTAACCAGGCATGTTGGTGCATGCCTATAATCCCAGCTACTTGGAAGGCTGAGGCAAGAGAATCGTTTGAACCCGGGAGGCAGAGGGTGCAGTGAGCCAAGATCGTGCCACTGCACTCCAGCCTGGGCAACAAAAGCGAAACTCCATTTAAAAAAAAAAAAAAAAAAAAAAAAGCCCTATACTTCCCTTTAACCTGTGCCTTTTTTTTTTTTTTTTGACAGGGTCTCACTCTGTCACCCAGGCTGGAGTGCAGTGGTGTGGTGTGATCACGGCTCACTGCACCTTCAACCTCCCAGGCTCAAGTGGTCCTCCTGCCTCAGCCTCTCAAGTACCTGGGACTACAGGTGTGTGGCACCATGCCCAGCTAATTTTTTTTTTTTTTTTTTTGTAGAGATGGGGGTCCCACTATGTTGCCCAGGCTGGTCTCAAACTCCTGGGCTCGAGCAATCCTTCCACCTTGGCCTCCCAAAGTGCTTGGAATACAGATGTGAGCAACTGTGCCTGGCCTGTGTTATTTTCGACCTTGAGCCACCTAGAATTATGCATGAAGTCCGTATTCAGAACCAACGTCAGAAACCGGGTATAATGAATCAGCTTGCTGTTAAGACAAAAACTGCTCCTGCTTGTAGTGCCTTGAGTAAGACACTAGGGGGCAGCATGGTCTAACTGCTGACAATGTCTGCAGCTTTCTAAAAAGGCCACTTTTCCCTGCATTAAGTGCATTTAGGAAAGACATTCACAAGAAGTGGGGCCATAAGTAGTCTCTGGAACTAACAGGCTAGTGACTCAAAGGCACCAGTGTGTTCAAAGATGACAAAAGTCTGCTAAGGTGAGGAGCCCTCCATGTGGGAAGTCTCCATTAAAAGACGAAGTGCCTCCAGAATGAGAGGGAATATCAGAATGTCGCTAAGGGAGGAAGATGTCCCTTAGAAGGGACAAGAGGTAGAAATGGAGCAAAAGGAATGGAGTCTCAGGAGAAATGCTGGCAGTGGCCACCTGGGCAGGCAGGCAGAATCTTGGCACCACTCGGCCCCACACCTCCCATGGATATGGGGCATCAGGACAGAAGGAACTTGATGCAACCTGGCGTTCCAATCAGGCTACCCATTCCCCTGGATCTGAGTCCAACATCCTGACACAGTCCTAGAATAGCGTTCCTTCCTATGCCACGTCCTGCCCCTGTGCGCAGCCCCCGGGCTGCCCCAGCTTGCAAGCCCCGACAGTATCGTTACTGCAGTGAAAGGAAATGCCGGCCGACGCCTGCACACATCATCTCCACAGAGTGCAATCGGCAGCAGCTGGAGCTCGGGTCCCATCAGCAGTGAGAAGATGGAGCTGAGTCGGCGAGCTGACTGCCCAGGGAATGCAATAGACATCAGCTGAAGCTCGGGTCCCATCAGCAGTGAGAAAATGGAGCTAAGTCGGCAAGCTGACTGCCCAGGGAATGCAATAGACATCAGCTGGAGCTCGGATCCCATCAGCAGTGAGATGGAGCTGAGTCTGCGAGCTGACTGCCCAGAGAGTGCAGTTGACATCAGCTGGAGCTCGGGTCCCAACATCAGTGAGAAGATGGAGCTGAGTCTGCGAGCTGACTGCTGGGTGTGGGGCCACGGGAAATCTGCAAGGTCTCTAGAGGCTGATGGGGCGTTACCTTCCCTGGAGACATCTGCCCAGAGGAGGATGAAGAGCTCTGGGTTCTCTAACACCAAAGCCCAACATGCACGAAAAAGGTGACTCGGATGTCTGATGGTTCAGGAGGGCCCAGCTAAGCGGCAAAGGAGCTGCTGAAACAATCAGACCACCTACTGCAAGCACCTCACGGTCCCACAATGATTCAGGAACCCAACTACAAGGTCCCCTCCGTGGGGAACGGGAGAGGGAGAGCAGGAAATTGATTCATGAGACAGAGGCTGTGAACACACATTCAAAACTCCCCAGGGGTCCTAGACATACCCTGGGACCACCAGCTCTCTCCCAGCTCCTGCCCCTCCTCAGATGACCTGCCTACATCTACACTGCTGCTGAACAGGCATCGGCAAGGTCACCAACCCCCTAACCTTTGGCTATTTGGACCAAGGATGGTCTAGAAATCCAGGACTGCTGTGGCCTGGCCTGAAGACATGAGCTAGGCCTACGAGATTGTTACTTTTAGGGGACCTCAACTGAGACCCAGTGAGAAATTCCAGTTGGTGTGGAAGGTCATGTGACTGAGGCAATGCTGTGGGCCAAGGAGGGCGTGAGAATGAACAGGGAGCAAAGACGGACTAGAAAAGGCTGGGCACGGTGGCTCCTGCCTGTAATCCCAACACTTTGAGAGGCCGAGGAGGGTGGATCACCTGAGGTCAGGAGTTTGAGATCAGCCCAGCCAATATGGTGAAACCCAATCTCTACTAAAAATATTTTTAAAAAAATTAGCTGGGCACGGTGGCGGACACCTGTAATCCCAGCTATTCTGGAAGCTGAGGCAGGAGAATCGCTTGAACCCAGAAGGTGGAGGTTGCAGTGAGCCAAGATCACGCCACTGCACTCCAGCCTGGGTGACAGAGTGAGACTCCATCTCAAAAAAAAAAAAAACGATGGACTAGGAAAAGAGGAGATGGGCAGACCCCCACCAGGAAGTGGAGGGAGGCCACACGAGAAATATGACAGCACCCCACTAAGTCAAGAAAGGCCCCTCCATGCCAACGCCCCAGCTCCCGGGCCACAGACAAGATGTCCAGGAAGTTCTCACCAGGGGCCTTGGCATGTGCCTGGCACCTTCCCCAGATTAACTCAGGGCACCTTCACCGTGGATCTCAAAGAGAGCTGATATAATCACACCCCTACTCTCACAGGACTGTGGTCAAGAGCAGATGAGTTCATCAGGTCCAGCCACATCGCAGTGCAGGACGCCTTCGGCTTTGCAAATGCTGGCTCTCATTGTCACTGTCACCCCGTTTTCCAGATGAGGACACAGCAACTGACAGATAGGAAGCATTCGGCCTCATTTAACAGCCAGGAATGCTGACACTCAGAGCAGTAAAGCACTCGGGCTTACACAACTTTCTAGAGCTGGTACTGCATCTGACCGGCCCCCGTCCTGCTGCCAGTGGCTGCCCCGCCCTGCCTCTGCACTTGACTAGTTTGAGTAGGTTTCCCCTCCCTGCCAAGGGACAGGAAGATTCTACACCCCAGTTCAGAATTTCAACAGCTTCCTGAGTGACTGGTGGGCTCCAGTCATAATTTCCTAAATCTGGGCCCAGACAAGGGACATTCACTTCCTAGGAAAACGAGGAGGCGCTTAAGTGGGTTGGGCCAAGCCTTCTCTGACCCAGCGGTGCTCTGTGGGCAGGGACAGCAAATGGGCACTTCTCTGAGCCAGACGCTGTGCCAGCTGCTTTACACTGCACCCCACGGCCCAGCTGGGATCAACCACGTCCTCCCCGCGACCTGCACTGAAGAAAGCAATAACAAACCACATGGGCACGTGCTCAACCGTGTGGAACGGTAGGAAAACGCTGACCCACACCAGAGACTTTTTATTTACTTACTTACTTACTTATTTATTTATTTTGAGATGGAGTCTCACTCTGTCGCCCAGGGTGGAGGACAGTGCCATGATCTCGGCTCACTGCAACCTCCACCTCCCGGGTTCAGGCGATTCTCCTGCCTCAGCCTCCTGAGTACCTTGGATTACAGACACACACCACCACACCCGGCTAATTTTTGTATTTTTGGTAGAGACAGGGCTTCACCATGTTGGCCAGGCTGGTCTCAAACTCCTGACCTCAGGGGATCCACCCACCTCGGCTTCACAAAGTGCTGGGATTACAGGCATGAGACATCGCACCCAGCCCAGAAACAGCTTTTAACCAAGCTACTTCCCGATCCCCAAGCACTTTTCTGCACAGGGGGGCAGGGCCTTTACAGACAGGGGTTCAGTTACCTTCTTGCGTCTCCAAAGAGGTAAAATCATGGTCACTATTTGTGGTCAGTTTTTAAACGACCAAGTTCAACAAGCCACTGGTAAGGGAGAAAAACGGGCCTGAGGGCCCTGGTGACTTGCCAGCCGGTTCAGCCCAACACTCACTCCACCGGAGCACCTCAGGATACCCAGGTTCAGGCAGAGAAGCCAAGCCCTCGCTCACGTCTGCATCTCAGTGAACCCCACCTGGCCCTGAGCCCCATCCCCACCCGCCTCCTGTGCCTCCCAGCTCCCATTCCTACCTGTCCAGGGAACTCAGATATTCCTGCTGCTTCTCGAAGCCAAAGCTCTTACTGGAGGAAAGGAGTAATCGGGAGACACCCACCTGCCGGGCTGTAAGAGCCCACGCCGCTGACAGGGAAGAGGATGTCCGAGTCATTGTGCAGCACCTTCAGCGGAGCCCAGCTGTGCATCTGGGAGAGGCAGGTGTTCCCATCCAGTGGCCTAAGGTGAAAGAACACAGCTGCAGGACAGGCCAAAGAGCCCAGAGGCCTCATGATTCACCAACAAGCATCCACATCGCTCTCTTGAGAACTAACCAGGCCACGGCAGGGCTGAGAACAGAAGGACGTGTGGGCTGGGAGGAGCATGGAGTCCAGATCCAGACCTCTTGCATTTGTTCTCTCAACCAGTGTTTATTGAGCACCTATTCTATGCCACGCACTGTGCTCCCTACTGGCGGCAAAAAAGCCAGTGAACAGTGTTGATCCTGACCTCAGGGAGCCTGCAGTCTGCTGGGGAGCATGAACATGAATCAAATAATCCTGCAAGAAGCTGGAAATGGCAGCTTAGATCATAGAGGAAGGTCATGGAAGGCTGCCTGGAAGAAGCAGGGCTTGAGGAGGGAGCTGGCCCAAGCTCTGTTCCTTCCCAAGAAAAGGAACAGAGACTTGGGGGAGGAGACAGCACATGCATCACAGGCCATCTGCTCCAGGTTCCAAAATGACAGCAGTCACCTGAGCTGGGGCTAGTGCTGCTCTGCCTCACTGCTTCTGAGCCCCTCATGGGTAAAAGGACAGAATCAGACCAGTCACATCTGGGCCCCTTCCAAGAAAGGGGGTCGGCTCAACTATTAACCAGGCTCATATGATCTGTTATATTGTCACCTTACCCACAAAGTACAAAACTCTAATGCGTGCCATCTTCGTAATGCCAGGCGGTGTGGTAGGGTTTGTTTGGGAGTAATGGCCCCTGCCTCGGAGCAATCAAGAAATGTTAATAAATACCTGGCGGTATTTTTGCAGTATAGTCGTCACCCAGTATCTGCATTCAATCTGTATCAACCGTTTCAAAAACCCCCTGCAAATCTGAGGATGCTCAAAGTCTCTTGTTTTGTTTGTTTTTAGAGTCGGGGTCTTGCTCTGTTGCCCATGCTGGAGGACAGTGGCACAATCACAGTTCACTGCAACCTTGAGCTCCTGGGATTCAGCGGACCCTCCTGCCTCAGCCTCCCAAGGAGTTTGGACTACAGGCGTGAGCCACCATACCCAACTAATTTTTTGTTTGGTTTGGTTTTTTGTGAAGACAGGGTTTCGCTATGTTGTCCAGGCTGGTCTCAAAATCCTAGCCTGAAGCGATCCTCCCACCTCAGCCTCCCCAAGTGCTTGGATGACAGGCATAAGCCACC
Source organism: Papio anubis (assembly GCF_008728515.1). Lineage (NCBI taxonomy): Eukaryota > Metazoa > Chordata > Mammalia > Primates > Cercopithecidae > Papio > Papio anubis. The sequence goes on from NC_044993.1 coordinate 61,891,167, forward strand.
TCGCCTAGCCTGAAGTTCCCGATGTAAAATGGTGTTGTATTTGCATAAGCACATCCCCCCACATACGTACTTTACGTCATCACTAGATTGCTTACGATACCTAATAAAATCCAAATGCTATGTAAATAGTTGTTATATTGTATTTTTATCTTCATTATTTTTATTGGGTTTTTTTTGGGTAATATTTTCGATCCACAGTTGGTTGAAACCATAGAGGCAGAACCCACGGATGCAGAGTCCATGGAGGCAGACAGCCAGCTGCACTGTAAGCTTTTTTTTTTTTTTTTTTGGGGGGGGGGGGGACAGAGTCTCCCTCTGTCGCCCAGGCTGGAGTGCAGGGGCGCAATCTCCGCTCACTGCAAGCTCCGCCTCCTGGATTCACGCCATTCTCCTGCCTCAGCCTCCCGAGTAGCTGGGACTACCGGCGCCCACCACCAAGCCCAGCTAATTTTTGTATTTTTAGTAGAGACGGGGTTTCACCGTGTTAGCCAGGATGGTCTCGATCTGACCTCATGATCCCTGCCTCTGCCTCCCAAAGTGCTGGGATTACAGGCATGAGCCACCGTGCCCAGCCTGTACTATAAGGTTTAAACATCATTTTGTATCTCAGTAGATAAAGAAGACCAAAGCAGATCATAATCATATCTACTTAAGTAGGGAAGGAAAGGGGGAGGGAGGGGCAAACAAAGGGAAGGGAAGCAAAAGAAGAAAGAGTGTGTGGCTTGTCCAAGGCCATCAGCCCTAAGCAACAGAACCAAAGCTGTGGGACTGGAGCCCAAGTCTTCCAAATTCAAGTGCACTGAGTCTTTCGTCTCCTGCTCACAAGTGACATTACTTACATAGTTTGTCTTTATCTTAGAGTTACTCTAAAATCCACAAATATTTTCTGTAATAGACCACAGAGTACATATTTCAGGCTTTGTGACATACTCTTCTTTGTTGGTGTCTCTTAACAACTCTTTAAAAACGTAACAGCCGTTCACTGCTTGGGGGCGGATTTGGCCTGCAGGCATGGTTTGCCAGCTCCTATTTTAGAGGCTTGTCAGGTAGAAGTCTCCTTTCAGCCCTCTCTAGCTTTTGGCCAGACATCTGGCACAGAGCGAGAAGCGCAGGAGTAAATAATCCAGCAGAATTTTGCAAGACGGATCATTCAACCATGCCCGTAACACAATGCGGCTTTCAGACAGCAGGATGGGGGCAAAAGAAGAGCCACTCCCGCCGGTGTCCTGGCAGCGCGCCCAACCTGGGCAGAGAACCAGGTGAACTTGGCTGTGCCTCTGGAATCTGTCAAGAGGTGCCCTCCTGAGGCTCTGACCCGGCCACTGGTGACCACAGGGCAGGCACCCAGAGGTGGTCACGGGCGCCCTTTCAGGAGAAGGCAGCAAAAGCAGCCAGACCTGTCTCGGCCACTCCACTGATTCCGAGCAGATGCAATGTTCTGCTGGTTTCTAAGATAATTCTCGACACTTCCCCGCAACATATCCAAGTACAAGGTGGAAGCAGGCCTCAAGAGGATGAGGTTCCAAACCCGAGAAGTGAGCCCCAAGGACCGCCACCTCAAAATGAGTTACATTAAAGATTGCTGGTCAGGCCAGTGGCTCACACTTGTAATCCCGGTACTTTGGGAGGCCGAGGCAGAAGGATCACTTGAGCCCAGGAGTTCGAGCCCTGTCTTTACAAAAAATTTAAAAATTAGCCAGGTATGGTGTTGCACACCTGTAGACCCAGCTACTGGAGCGGCTGAGGTGGGAGGCTCCCTTGAGCCTGGGAGGTCGAGGGCTGCAGTGAGCCGAGATCATTCCACTGCCTCCATCCTGGGCCACAGAGCAAGACCCTGTCTCAAAACAAACAAACAAAAAAACAAAAAAACACTCTAGGTGCTGTGGCTAACGCCTATAATCCCAACACTTTGGGAGGCCAAGGTGGGTGGATCACCTGAGGTCAGGAGTTTGAGATTAGCCTGGCCAACATGGTGAAACCCCATCTCTACTAAAAATACAGAAAAATTAATCGGGTGTGGTGGTGGGCACCTGTAATCCCAGATACTTGGGAGGCTGGGGCAAGAGAATTGCTTGAACCCAGGAGGCAGGGATTGCAGTAAGCCAAGATTGTGCCACTGTACTCCAGCCTGAGTGACAGAGCGAGAATCCATCTCAAAACAAAACAAAACAAACAAACAAACAAAAAAATATATATATATATACACATATATATAATACACTGATTAGCTCATCTTCTTAACACTAGATACGCTTAAACATCATTTGAGATGTTTGAGATTCCAAACGTCAAGATGTCAAGGCTTAAACTACAAAATCTTCTGCTGTTAACTGTCCCCCTGTGGCTGCACATTTAGGTCAACTCCAGCGTTCTGCTTCTCTGAATAAGCACTTTGGTATCTAGATGCAGCAACTTTTCCCTGAATCGAGGGTATGTTCTCCGGGTAGCTTCTTGCACTGGGACTGCTAAATCCAGTGGAATAAACATCGTTAAGTTCATGCCAATTTGTCAAACTGCTTTCCCCCAAGGCTATCAACTGCTCCCAGCTCAACTGCTTCCAGCTGTCTTTGAGGGCAGCCCCTGTGCACCACCCCTGCAGCCTCATTCATCCCACAGACACCAAGTGGATGCCATGGGATGTGCCTGGAACTGAGGACCCACTGACAGCAAGATCTTTCCCTTCCACCAGGGCGCCAACCCAAGGTCTCCGCAAATACGATGGGCAAAATATGTGGCCTTGTTTCACTTTGCATTTGCTTAACTGCTAGTGAGATGCAGAATAGCAAGACGCCACATATGTTTGTAGTCCTTTCTGAATTATGTTTCCCCCTCCTTCCCTACCGGTATCAGAGAACACATATAAAGTGATTCAAAAAGCCCTTTCTGGGCCTGGCGCGGTGGCCCATGCCTATAATCCCAACACTTTGGGAGGCCAACATGGGAGGATCACTTGAGGCCAGGAAGTCAAGACCAACCTGGGCAATGCCTTGAGACCCCATTTCTATAAAGAATTAGTTGCGCCTGGTGGCATGCACCTATAGTCCTAGCTACTCAGGAGGCCAAGGTAGGGAGATCACTTGACACTAGGAGTTCAAGGCTGTAATGAGCTGTGATCAGTCCACTGCACTCCAGCCTGGATGACAGAGCAAGACCTGTCTCAAAAAAAAAAAAAAAGACAAACAAACAAACAAAAAAAACAAAGAACAAAACGACAAACCCTGACTGTAATAAAAATACTATCCCTTTTAAAGAAAAATACAAAAAGCAAAGCTAATACTTGAGATAAATACTGAGGCAGAAGAAACAAGACTTCTTCAGACATCAAAGAAGTGGTTTAATGACCAGTAAACTGAGGAGTAAGCCTAACTTTGACCAACAGAGGATCTTAAAGACAACAGGGCAGCAGACTCTGCCAGAGGCTTTGGCAATCCACAGTGAGTTTCTCCTGGTCTGGCCACATTCCCCTCACACATCTGCTGTGCACCAGCCCCCTCGACCTTCCCTGTGAACACCAGCTTAGAATAAAAATCAAAGCATTACTCAGCAGGCCATCCCATCACTCCGCTGTGTCTTCCCCAGGCTGTTCTGTGGAAGGTCAATCAAGATCCCTCTGAATGCCAGGGAGAGCTGTCCGGAGTCTGCAGGAGGCCCTCTGGCTTCGGAGGGCCCAGGCCAAGTGAAGGTCACCCTGCACTGTGTTGGGCATTTACACATCACAATGCTGGAGGCTGCCTTGGCTCACACACCAGCCTCACCCATGTGGCTACACTCAGTGGCATCAGCAAGCAGCATCTCCTCAAAGGCCCAGATTACAAAGTAAAGGCACGTGGACAGGTGCGGAGGCTCATGCCAGCAATCCCAGCACTTTGGGAGGCTGAAGCAGGTGGATCACTTGAGCTCAGGAGTTCAATACCAGCCTGGCCAACATGGTGAAACCCCATCTCTACTAAAAATACAAAAATTAGCCGGGCGCAGTGGCGCACTCCTGTAGTCCCACCTACTCTGGAGGCTGAGGCAGGAGAATCGCTTGCACCCGGGAGGTGGAGGTTGCAGTGAACTAAGATCACGCCACTGCACTACAGCTGGGGCCATGAAGCAAGACTGTTTCAAAAAAAAAAAGAATAAAGGCACTTGCGAGGGTTAATTGTATGTGTCAATTTGGCTGGGCCACAATACCCAGATATTTGGTCAAACATTATTCTAGATGTTTCTATAAGGGTATTTTTTGGATGAGATTAACATTTTAAATCAGTAGATTTTGGGTGAACCAGATTACACCGCATAATGTGGGCGGGCTTCATGCAAGCAGTGCAAGGCCTCAATAGGAAAAAGATGGACCTTCCAGAAGAAGAAGAAATTCCACCAGCAGATTGCCTCTGGACCTGAACTGCAACTCTTCCCTGGGTCTCCAGTCCACACGCCTACCCTGCGGATTTTGGACTTCCCAGCCCCACAATCACATGAGCCAATTCCTTAAAATAAGTCAAGAGAAGACTGGGCACGGTGGCTCATGCCTGTAATCCCAGCACTCTGGGAGGCCAAGGCAGGTGGATCACAAGGTCAGGAGTTTGAGTCTGGCCTGGTCAACAGGACGAAACCCCATCTCTACTAAAAACACAAAAGTTAGCAGGGTGTGGTGGGTACCTGTAATCCCAGCTACTTGAGAGGCTGAGGCACAAGAATTACTTAAACCCCGCAGGCAGAGGTTGCAGTGAGCCGAGATCGTGCCACTGTACTCCAGCCTGGGTAACAAAGCAAGACTCCATCTCAAAAACAAAACAAAACAAACAAACAGACAGGAAACAGAGACACAGACAGACAGAAACAGAGATAGATAGAGACGGAGTTAGAGGTAGAGACAGAGGTAGAAATTGAGGCAAAAACAGAGCAGGACGGAGAAGGAACTATACACATCCACATACAGAATGCCCCCCGCTCTGTCCCGCCCCACTGGTTCTGCCTCTCTGGAGAGCCCTGAATAACACAGCAGGTCACACGACTTGGATGCCAGATATAAAAACACTCACACGCTATGAGCAAGAACAAGGGCTGCTGAAAAGCTGCCCTAACAAAGAGTTCAGTCATAGGAAAAAATCTTGTGTGTGAAAATATTCATTTGAGATAGGCTGCAAACAAAAGATAGGCTGATAACAAAAAGCAAAAACAGAAACCATCAACCTAAATACCCAACAAAAGGGGAACCATTTCACAAGTCATAACGTGTTGATCTGACTGAACGGCAACTGCATTAGCCAGGGTTCTGCGGAGAAATGGAGCCAAGGGGTGCGTGCATGGAGACAGAGACAGATACAGATAGAGGTTTATATTGAGGAACTGGTCCACGCAACCACAGAGACCAGGAAGTCCCATGACCCACAGTCCACAAGCCGAAGACCCAGGAAAGCTGGTGGCGTGGCGAAGTCCAAGCCTGAAGCCTGAGAACCGGGACAGCAGATGGTAGGAATCCCTGGCCCAGGGCAGAAAACCCATGTCCCAGCGGAAGCTAGCAGGCGGAAAGGAAAGAATCCCTCCCTGTCTTCGCTTGTTGTTCTGTTCAGGCCCTCAATGGATTGGATGGGGTCCCTCCACACTGGGGAGGGCTGTCTCCTTTACTGAGTCCACCAATTTAGACACTACCCTCACCCAGAAACATCCTCACCGACGCACCCAGAAGTAGAAGTAACGTTCAATCTGGGCACCCCACAGCCCAGTCAGGCTGACACACAAACTTAATCATCACATCAAAAATCAGTATTCATAATTATGTAGAAACATGAAAAACATTTGACAGAAGAGCCGGGTGCAGTGGCTCACACCTGTAATCCCAGCACTTTGGGAGGCCGAACCGGGCAGATCATGAGGTCAGGAGTTTGAGATCAGCCTGGCCAACTTGGTGAAACCCCGTCTCTACTAAAAAATTAGCTGGGCGTAGTGGCGGGCACCTGTAATCCCAGCTACTTGGGAGGCTGAGGCAGGAGAATCACTTGAACCCTGGAAGCAGAGGTTGCAGTGACCCGAGACGGAGCCATTGTGCTCCAGCCTGGGTGACAGAGCAAGACCCATGTCAAAAAAAAAAAAAAATTGACAGTATAAGCTTTGGATTACAGCATATCTGAATCCAAATCTCAACTTTGCCCATGGCTTTGACAAATCTTGCCTCTCTATGGAATCCTGTTCTTCTGTCTGTAAAATGGGGGTGATATGCCCATGAACCTCACAGGGTTGCTAGAAGTCTTACAATACAGTGTACAAATCACCTGCAGCATCTGGCATATCTCAGATGATCAATAAGGTAACACTATTAGTACAAGTATCCATGTGGATGAGGACTAGAGTAAAAATAAAAAACAATAATAGGCACAGTCTCATCAGAAAAAAAAAAAAACAAAAAACCTAATATTAAAACAACATGAAAATGAAAATCTGCCGGGCGCAGTGGCTCACGCCTGTAATCCCAGCACTTTGGGAGGCCCAGGCGGGCGGATCACGAGGTCAGGAGATCGAGATCACAGTGAAACCCCGTCTCTACTAAAAATACAAAAAATTAGCCAGGCGCGGTGGTGGGCGCCTGTAGTCCCAGCTACTCGGGAGGCTGAGCCAGGAGAATGGCGTGAACCCGGGAGGTGGAGCTTGCAGTGAGCCGAGATGGCGCCACTGCACTCCAGCCTGGGCGATAGAACTAGACTCCGTCTCAAAAAAAAAAAAAGAAAATGAAAATCTTAGGGCTAAAGGTATACTGCAGCCTAAACAATACCGTTAAGATTTAGGTCAGACAGAAAGATACATTTCTGTATATTCATTTTACACTTTTTATTTTTTGTAGAGATGGAGTCTTGCTGTGTTGCCCAGGCTGCTCTCAAACTCTTGGCCTTAAGCAGTACTCCCACCTCAGCCTCCCAAAGTGCTGGGATTACAGGCGTGAACTACTGCACCTGGCCTCATTTTACACTTTAAGGAACTGGATTTTGCAGTAGTCATGATTAGGAGGGCACTGGGCACTACAAAGCCTAAGTGGTAACTAGCTTATTTGGGGTATTTTGGGTTTTGTTTTTTTTTTTTTTTTTTTGAGAAGGACTTTCTTGTTGCCCAGGCTGGAGTGCAGTGATGTCATCTTGGCTCCGCCTCCCATGTTCAAGCGATTCTCCTGCCTCAGCATCCTAAGTATTGGAGTTACAGGCATGCACCATCATGCCAGGCTAATTTTGTATTTTTTTTAGTAGAGAAGGGGTTTCACCATGTTAGTCAGGCTGGTCTCGAACTCCCGACCTCAGGTGATCCACCCACCTTGGTGTCCCAGAGTGCTGGGATTACAGGTGTGAGCCACTGCGCCCGGCCAACTCCACGGTTAAGGCAGCAGGTGCAGGCAAGTTACTGCTATTCACACCCCTGCAGATAAACACAGAAGTCACCATACCACAACTATTCTCCTAACCCTGCCTTTGTCCTGAGCTTCCTGTGCTAGTGGCAAGTCAGATGCAAGGAAAATCCAGAGTAAAAATAAAAAATAATAATAGGCACAGTCTCATCAGACTGTGAAACCGTGTGAACCCTGGGAAGTGAACATGACAGATGTATGTATAAAGCAAGAATTTCAAGGCACACATTCTGACATTAACTTTGTATTAAGTGCCCTCAAATGTACTCCCTTCCCCTCTTTCAGTTCTCAGGGAAAGAGCAAATAACACTCCTTCCAAATAACACTCCTAGATCAACACCTGAAGAATGAATGATGCCCTGGGCAAATATAAAACTTGCAGTTGTATTTCACCTCATACCATAGAAAGAGAAAACGGTGAACTTAACTCCCTCATTAAAAGCACAAGGGGAGGCTGGGCATGGTGGCTCACGCCTGTAAACCTAGCACTTTGGGAGGCCAAGGCAGGCGGATCACTTGAGGTCAAGAGTTTGAGACCAGCCTGGTCAATGTGGTGAAACCCCATCTCTACTAAAAGCAGAAAAATTAGCTAGGTGTGGTGACAGGCGCCTGTAATCTCAGCTACTCGGAAGGCTGAGGCAGGAGAATAGCTTGAACCCGGGAGGTGCAGGCTGCAGTGAGCTGAGATCATGCCACAGCACTTCAGCCTGGGGGACGGTGAGACTCCATCTCACACACACACACACAAGGAAGTGTGACGGGAACTTACTTCTCAGGTGACTCCGCGTGGCCCCTGTGCTTCCTTCCTGATGAGTTTCCATACACGTCATCTTCGTTTTCATCCACATCTTCATCATCAATGCTTTTTACATCAAGTTTCTGGTACCCAAACTCCCCATTCAAAGACAGGGAATCAATTTTCCATGAGTTGCTGCTCTGACTTCCATTGGAATTTGGCCCAAAGGGGCTTTCAAAGGCTGATATGATATTTACAGAGGAGCGGTCGGAGTTGTCCTCCGAGCTCTCCCCTGCCCCAGGTGTCTTTTTAAAAACGTCCCCAGAGTTCTGCTCATCCTCCTCATCATCAAATGAGATAATGTTGGTCACTTTCTTTTTCTTTTTTCGCTCCTTTTTGCATTTGGCATCTGACAAAAGAAAAAAAAAAAAGATATGGCATAAGAAAAAGTAGGCAAGACAAAAGGATGATGGAACCAACTCACCTCCAGGTTATGGAAAATACTATTCTACTGAGTAATCCACTGTAACATTAATTCAGACTTTTTAAAATCCTCAATGAAAATCTGTGTACAGAAGATTGAGCAGAATGGATACAGCCCTCTACCTCTGATTTAAATAAACACACCACAGAGCCCACATTGAAACTGTTCCTTCTAAGCAGTCACTTTGATGCGAAGGATGCTACCATTACCAAAATGATCTTCAATGCTTCTCTTTGGAAAATATTCTCATAGCCGTAGATGAGACCAGGAAAACCAGCTGGGGGGTATAGTCAAGAGTTGAACAGCCTCAAATTCCTGCCATTCCTGTGCAGTGCCCCTTCGCAATGGGGCTTTGTGGCTCCTCCCAGCCAGAGGTGATGTCTATTTCTGCACCCTCTTGAATCTGGCTGGCATAGTGCTTTTTTTTTTTTTTTTTTTTTTTTTTTTTTTTGAGTTGGAGCATCTCGCTCTATTGCCCAGGCTGGAGTACAATGGCGCAATCATAGCTCACTGTAACCTCCAATTCCTGGGATCAAACAATCCTCTGGCCTCAGCCTCCTGAGTAACTGGGACTACAGGTGCATGCCACAACACCTAGCTAATTTTACTATTTTTTTAAAAGATGAGGTCTTGCTGTGCTGCCCAGGCTGGTCTCAAAACTTCTGGCCTCAAGCAATACTCCCACCTCAGCCTCCTAAATTGCTGGGATTATAGGCATGAGCCACCATGCCCTGCTTTTACCAAGAGAATGTGGCAGAAAGGGCCGGGCGCAGTGGCTCACACCTGTAATCTCAGCACTTTGGAGGTGAAGGTGGGTGGATCACCTGAGGTCAGGAGTTCAAGACCAACCTGGCAAACATGGTGAAACTCCATCTCTAATAAAAACACACACACACAAAAAAAAATCAGCTAGGTGTGGTGGCGGGTGCCTGTAATCCCAGCTACTTGGGAGGCTGATGCAGGAGAATTTCTTGAACATGGGAGGCAGAGGTTGCAGCGAGCTGAGATTGCGCCATTGCAGTCCAGTCTGGGTGACAGAACAAGCCTCTGTTTCCAAAAAAAAAAACAAAGTGGCAGGAATCACACTGTGTGAGTTCTAGTAGCTAGGTGTTAACAGGTCTCACAGCTTTGCCTTTGCTCTCCCGGACAGAGGCCCTGACCCCATACATGAAGAAGCCAGCTCAGCCGACTGGAGGATGAGAGACCAGGAGCACAACCTGAGCCGCCCCAGCACTTATTCCAGACATGTGGATGGGGCCATCTTGGATCTTCCAGTCTAACCACCAGCTCCCATGAGTGAGCCCAAGGAATCCAGCGGAAGAGCCACCATGCCAACCCACCTAAAAAAGGAACGAACTGTGGTGGTTTTAAGTCGCTACATTTTTTAATCACTTGTTATATAGCAAATGTTAACTGAAAAAGAAATCAAGCCTGCCTTAGTGACCAGCACTCAGAGAAGACTCTTTGTGCCCCCATTTTAATCACCACACTTGGATGTAAGACACTTTGAGCCAATTCCAAAAACCCAATCCGTCTAAACCAATGTGTGATGCGGTGAGGCCTCACTGGTATAGCACAACTCCGAGATTACCTCAAAAGCAGAGTTCCAAAAATGGGTGGGACTGCTACTCCTGTGGGTGTAGAAATTTCAGTGTCTTTGTTACACGAAGCCATCAACAGCCCTATCTCCTACACTGCTCATGCAGGGTCTCTGCTGGAGAAGCACAGGGCAAGACAAACAAGGCCACCGTGTACCAAAGACACCATGGGATTCTGCACTTTCACCATCAGTAATTCCAAAGGGATGGCCCCAGTTACTGCCTTGTTTAACAGATCTGAGGATACTAAGTACTTAAGCCCAAAATTTCCAATTTCAACCAGGCGCAGTGGCTCACACCTGTAATCCCAGCACTTTGGGAGGCCAAGGCAGGAGGACCACTTGAGGCCGGGAGTTCAAGACCAGCCTGGGCAACATAGCAAGACCCTGTCTCTACATATATACACATACATACTACAACAAAATTTCCAATTTTGCTGTAGTAACATCTTAATGTCCCAAAGGAATCAAAGGGTATTGAAAACTTCTCACCAAATTAATCTCAACTTAATCAACTTTCTTTTTTTTATTCAATTTTTTAATTAAATTTTTTTAAAAACAGGCTGGGCACAGTGGCTCATGCCTGTAATCCCAGCATTTTGAGAGGGCAGGGCGGGCAGATCACCTGGGATTAGGAGTTCAAGATCAGCCTGGCCAACATGGGAAACCCCATCTCTGCTAAAAATACAAAAAGAAGCCAGCCAGGCATGTTGGCACACGCCTGTAGTCCCATCTACTCAGGAGGTTGAGGCAGGAGAATTGCTTGAATCCGGGAGGTAAAGGTTGCAGTGAGCTGAGATCATGCCCCTGCACTCCAACCTGGGCAATAGAGTGAGACTGTCTCAAAAAAAAAAAAAAAAGTTAAAAAATTGAGACAGGGTCTCACTACATTGCCCAGGCTGGTCTAGAACCCTTGAACTCAAGCGATCCTCCTGCCTCGGCCTCCCAAAGTGCTAGGATTACAGGCATGAGCCACCAAGCCCAGCCTGAACCAACTATCTTCTGCCTCCCCATGACTCCCTAGAGTCAAAGCTGACAACTCCTGTCTTTCCTGAGGCCTCTACTTAAAAGCCATCCCCAATCAGAGGCAAGCCCAACGGCAGACGTTCCCATAGCAGCCTACGCTTGGCTTTCATCCCTTTTATCCTAAGGATCATAAATTATATATTTTGTCATGAACTACCCACCCACACCCATCCCAAAGGAGACTGCAGGCTACCTGCTGGCAATCTGTCTTTCCTATTCAGCTCACTGCCTAGCACACAGAATACGATGAAGGAACAAATAAAGGAATGAATGAATGAAGATCAATGTCATCTGGCTCCCGGTGTCTCTCACACCCTCACTTTCCGTTTGCTATGGTTGAGCTGCTCATTTTTCCACCCGGCAATTCTCGCATCTAGATAAGGCCGTCAGAGCCCTTTCAGAGTGAATGAGAATGAGAAACAGAAACACAAATGGAAAACAAGTGTACTGGACTCTATTCCCCTTGGAATGACTTTCAGATGATGAGGTACGTCCACCCCATCAGCCACATTCTGCTTCCCTCTGCTCCGCCTCGGCACCCGTTCCCACTCACCGGCACTGACATTCCTGGACACGACAGGCAAGGGGTCGGTCTCCTGTTCAGGTTTGATGAGGATGGAGACGGCAGAGGAGGCTGTGATCTCCCTGAACAGGCTGCTCACTCCTTGCGTGGACTCCTTCAGCAAGGAGGTCACATTCTGCGTTGACTCCTTTAAGAGGTCTGAAACGGTGGGAGCAAACTTACTCTGCCCGTTCAAATCCTTGTTGTCGATGTTAATCGCAAAGAGTATGGAGTTCAGACCTGCCCAAAAAAAGGGAGAAGTCTGGAGTGCTTGCTGATGGGCAGTCACACCACCACCAAGAGAAGACAGCTGCAGACAACAGAGTACGGAAAAGGAGACACACTGATCTTAAATAGGTATAAAAATACCTCCCACGCGGAGGTTGTAGGGAACCGAGATCGTGCCACTGCACTCCAGCCTGGGGGACAGAGCAAGACCCTGTCTCAAAAAAAAAAAAAAACACCTCCCATGAAACTGGGGTCAGCAGACATCCGTTATCACGGGAGTTGAGTCATGCCACATTCTCTCCCTAACAGCCACAAAGATGAATACAAATAAGAAGACAACCAGGAGGAGGTGAAGGCACAAGTTCTGGGATCAGACTGCCTGGGGGTCAGTTCCAGCACTGTCACCTACTAGCTACAAGACCTTGGTCCAGGCCGGGTACAGTGGCTCATCCCTGTAATCCCAGCATTTTGGGAGGCCAAGACAAGTGGATCACCTGAGGTCGGGAGTTCGAGACCAGCCTGACCAAACGGAGACACCTCATCTCTATTAAAAACATGAAATTAGCCGGGCGTGGTGGTACATGCCTATAATCCCAGCTACTGGGGAGGCTGCACAGGAGAATTGCTTGAACCCAGGAGGCAGAGGTTGCAGCGAGCCAAGATCATGCCACTGCACTCCAACCTGGGCAACAAGAGTGAAACTCCGTCTCAGAAAAAAAAAAAAGACCTTGGTCCAGCAACTTATCATCTCCCTGTACTCCAGTCACCTTATCTGTAAGATGGGGACAATATTATCTCTCTCACAGGATTGTAAGTATTAAAGGCAATCACTCACAAGACACTCAGCTCCATAAACCATCAAATGTGCACCGATAACATCATCATCATTACTCTGGACAGACACTTACACTGGCATCTTATGGTCTACAAAGAAATCATGGTCAAATCCTTTTTCTCATCAATGGACAGGACTAACATAACCCCAAATATATGAGACTTACTATAAACTTTCAAGGAAAAACAAAAATGAGGCAAAAAAGAACTTGGAAAGAGGAAGCAAGTTGCCCACTTCAGTCCGGCTGATTCCACCTTTCACCCTTTGAGTCAAAGGGCAAACAATGTAACAGTCCACCGAGTAACATCAACCCAGGGTCTCCACGATGACTGTCATGTGTGCGGCTCCCGATCTCACATGATTGTCTCACAGCCCCATGAAGGTGATTGCTGAGACAGCATGATTCCCATCTCACAGAGAGGAAAGAAAAGGTAGCAAAGCTTATAGCATCTGCCCCAGGTCACCAGTTAGCAAGGGGTAAAGCCAGGATTCAAAGGTAGGTCTCCCACCTCCAATTCCCCGCAAGGTATATTACATCTCCAAAGCCCAACTAAAAACCTTCTCAAATCTTCGCTTTCTCTGCCAGGGTCTCACATTCTAGAGGAATAGACCCAACACTCTGGTCGGGCATGGGGACTTACACCTGCAATCCCAACACTTTGGGAGGCCAAGGCGAGTGGATTACTTGAGCTCAGGAGTTCGAGACCAGCCTGGCCAACACAGTGAAACCCTATCTCTATTAAAATACAAAAATTAGCTGGGCGTGGTGGCAGGCACCTGTAATCCCAGCTTTTCGGGAGGTTGAGACAGGAAAATGACTTGAACCCAGGAGGCAGAGGTTGCAGTGAGCCGAGATCGCACCACTGCACTCCAGCCTGGGTGACAGAGTGAGGCTCTATCTTTTAAAAAATAAAAATAAAACAACCAACATTCAGTGCTAGTAAAAGAAGGACAGCAGCAAGTGACTCATTAAGTTGTTCAGGGACAGAGAAGAATCACAACATTCCATGGCGTTGTGGATCTGCCCCAAGGCAGCCCCTCTGCTCGCAAATGTCACAAGGCACGGCGCCCTGGTCTGGGCCAGGCTTACCCGCTGCCATGGTTGGAAGCATGCTGGACCTCTCTTCATCCATCACAAAAGACCAGTCTTCATAAAAAGTGCTGCAGATTCAAAGAGAAGAGGAAATCGCTCTTAGCAGTGGTTCTCTGTGTCTATTAACCAAGAAATTTCATTAGACGGCTCCCTGGAAGATCTGCACCTGATCACCCCAGGAGGGATATGATTTGTCTGAGGTGTCTGCTGGTTTAAAGCTTCTGCTTACGAACAGAAGATCGAACACACACATCCTACAACTTCCTCGCTGGTCCCCCGAGACCCCCAGCTTCAGAGTACGAAAATAGACATTATACGTAAATGTATTTATAAAGCAGCAAAGTAGGAGGGAGCAGTCAGGTGGGTGACTTCCACTCAAGCAATGTCCCCAAGAGACAGACAGGAAATCCAAGCCAGCCAACAGGGCTCGCCTGATTTGCCTAATACAAGAAGAGACCATTTCAGACAGAAATTACAGAGCCTCTATGGCTTCATCAACCAGGGCATTTAATATAATGCCTGCCTTGGCCAGGCATGGTGGCTCATGCTTGTAATCCCAGCACTTTGGGAGGCTGGGGTGGGAAGATCACTTGAGGTCAAGAGTTCGAGACCAGCCTGGCCAACACAGTGAAACCCCATCTCTATTAAAAATATAAAAAATTAGCTGGGCATGGTGGCAGATGCTTGTAATCACAGCTACTCAGGAGGCTGAAACAGTAGAATCGCTTGAACCTGGAGGCTCAGTGAGCAGAGATTGCACCACTGTACTCCAGCTTGGGCGAAAGAGCGAGACTCCACCTCAAAATAATAATAATAATAATATAATGCCTGCCTAGGTTACAGACCTGAAAGCCCACATTATCCTTGGAAAAGGCCAGGAGGCTAAAAATACACGACAAATCTAGACGGCATTGGGATAAGGCCGTCAAGAAAGCCTACAGGGCCTGTCCAAGGTCATCTGGCCAATAAATGGTCCAGCCAGGGCTTAAAAGAAGTTCTCCCGAGTCCAACTTCCAAGCTCTCTCTGACTTCCTGTCAAGCAATGACAACCAAAAATCCCCAATGCCATAACTTCCCCGCCAGGTCACTGAATTCTAAATTAATTGAGGCAAAGGTCAATTTCACTAAAGCAAAGTCAGGGATACAAGACCTATAGTTGAGTGAGGGGTTGGAAAAATTAGCCACTGAAGTGACTGAATACAACTAACAGAAACTAACACTGGGTACACACATACATAAAGATGGCAAACAAAGATGGGGACTGCTAGAGAGAGTAGAGAGGGAGAAAAGCATGGACTGAAAAACTACCTACCAGGTACTATGTTCACTACCTGGGAGATGGGTTCAATCATGCCCTAAACCTCGGCATCACGCAATGTTCCCAGGTAACAAACCTGCACATGTACCCCCTGAATCTAAAATAAAAATTGAGGCTGGGAACGGTGGCTCACGCCTGTAATCCCGGCACTTGGGAGGCTGACGTGGTGGATCACTTGAGGCTAGGAGTTCGAGACCAGCCTGGCCAATACAGTAAAACCCCGTCTCTATTAAAAATGCAAAAATTAGCTGGGCGTGGTGGTACACACCTGTAATCCCACCTACCGGGCAGGGTGAGGCAGGAGAAAGAGAGAAGAGGTGCATTTCCAATATACTTTTCCAGAAAATATTAGCAGACGTACAAACCACGTGCTCAAGCTGACATTCTGACTGCACCTGATTCCTAAAATCATGATCCTTTAAAAATCTGAGCCCGTTTTCGTGCATCTAAATTAATGTGTTTTCCCCACATCGGGCTGGGGAAGTGGCTGGTGGTCCAGGTAAGGTCAACTGTGATTCTTACCTGCTGGACTCACTTCTTCTTGATGTTCACTTCAACTTTGAGACTGAGTATGTAACTCTGAACTACCCATAAATGATATGCTGGAAAGAGTTTCACAGAAATTCACTTCAAGAAATAGGAGTAGGCCACACACAGTAGCTCACGCCTATAATCCCAGCACTTTGGGAGGCTGAGGCGGGAGGATCACGAGGTCAGGAGATCAAGACCATCCGGGCTAACGTGGTGAAATCCGTCTCTATTAAAAATACAAAAAATTAGCCAGGTGTGGTGGCGTGCGCCTGTAGACCCAGCTACTCAGGAGGCTGAGGCAGGAGAATCGCTTGAACCCGGGAGGCGGAGGTTACAGTGAGCCAAGATCACGCCACTACACTCCAGCCTAGGCAAAAAAGCGAGACTCCATCTCAAAAAAAAAAAAGAAAAGAAAAGAAAAGAAAAGAAAGAAAGAAAGTTAAGGAGTGTGTTTTCCTTAACTAAAGCTGGTTAATGCCCCAGAGGTCCAGATGTTCTCAGCCCCCCGGACTCTGACCCTGAGCAGTACACAAGTGTCACCAGTGTCAGTCCTCCTGGCTCCCAAGTCCTCCCATTTTGGACCCATACAATTGAACAAAGAGCCACAGGCAACAGAGAACTTTAACGATATTTTCAAGAGCCCCAGTGCACAATACCAGAAGACCTGAGACATTACCAGTAGAGAGGTGACCACAGCAGTACATAAAGCAGAAGAGGAGACCTGAACTAGGGAACACAGGTCAAGATATAAAGTCACGGGAACACACCACACTGCTCACAAACTGCCCACTGATTGAATTCAGGGAAATTTCACTGTTGAAGATCCGGGCATTGCTGATGGGGAAGTTACTTAAGGAACCAGAAGAGGATTCATCAATGTCGCTCCATATCACTCAAGGACACAAAACAACATGTCTAGTCCACCATTCTCAGAGTAAAAGTAATGGCCACGCCCAGGCACGGTGGCTCACGCCTGTAATCCCAGCACTTTGGGAGGCCTAGGTGGGCGGATCACCTGAGGTCAGGAGTTTGAGACCAGCCTGGTCAACATAATTAAACCCCGTACCTACTAAAAATACAAAAAATTAGCTGGGTGTTGTGGCACATGCTACTCAGGAGGCGCTGAGGCAGGAGAATCGCTTGAACTGGGAAGACAGAAGTTGCAGTGAGCCCAGATAGCATCAATGCACTCCAGCCTGGGCAACAGAGTGAAACTCCGTCTCAAAAACAAACAAACAAAAAACAAACACAAAAAAATGACTTCCTTCTCCAAGTTAAAATTTCCATGTTTTTTTCAGTTTGGGATTGAACGAATGCAAGAATCCCAAATTAAAATTCTATGCCTGGCATGGTAGCTCACACCTGTAATCTCAGCACTTTGCGAGGCTGAGGTGGGAAGATTACTTGAACCTAGGAGTTCAAGACCAGCCTGGGCAACACACTGAGACCCCATCACTACAAAAAAAAATGTTTAAATTAGCCAGGCATGGTGGCATACGCTTATGGTCCTAGCTGCTCAGGAGGCTGAGGTGGGAGGATTGCTTGAGCCAGGGAGGTCCAGGCTGCAATGAGCCGGGTTCATGCCACTGCACTCCAACTTGGGCAACAAAGCAAGACCCAGTCTTAAAAAAAAAAAAAAAAAGGCCGGGCGCGGTGGCTCAAGCCTGTAATCCCAGCACTTTGGGAGGCCGAGACAGTCGGATCACGAGGTCAGGAGATAGAGACCATCCTGGCTAGCACGGTGAAACCCCGTCTCTACTAAAAATACAAAAAAAAAAACTAGCCGGGCGAGGTGGCAGGCGCCTGTAGTCCCAGCTACTCGGGAGGCTGAGGCAGGAGAATGGCGTGAACCCGGGAGGTGGAGCTTGCAGTGAGCTGAGATGCAGCCACTGCACTCCAGCCTGGGTGACAGAGGGAAACCCCGTCAAAAAAAAAAAAAAAAAAAAAAATCCAGAAAGTGAAGAGCAAGCTACATCTTAAGACAACAGCTCTCTCCACATTCAAGTGCCATGCCGAGCCCTTTACAGGCAGTCTCTCAATGATTCTCTCCCAAGTTTCCCCACAGCTCAGCAGAACACTCCAGAGCTGTCAGAGGGAGGCCCACTTGCCCCAGATCGGGGAACTAGGATGAAAATCCAGGTGGTCTGACTCTAGACTCCAAGATCTTCACCCCTTGTTCCACCCCATCCCAGGTCCCATCCCGGCCACGTACCTGAGCCTGCAGCGGTCGGCTAGGAGCATGTGCAGGTAGCGCTCTAGGGAGTGCTCGTTGAGGGCACAGCGCAGCCAGGCGCGGCCCCGGCCCACGTCGGAGGCGATGTGGCGCAGGGAGTAGAAGCGCTGCAGCTCGTGCTTGTTGAGGACCTCCTTCACGTAGTACCAGAACACCGGCTCTAAGGAGAGAGGGCACAGGCACCTGGCACTCAGCCTGGGGTACTTAGCATTGGGAAAGGAACACACAAAGCCCCTAGGCGATGTTGGAGATTGTAACAGAGTATCCGCTTAGGATGGAAAAGGTGGGGGATAACACCAAAGACATGGAATCAAACCAGATACCCACCAATAGTGGACTAGATAAACAAAATGTGGTACATTTACACAACGGAATACTACGCAGCCATGAAAAAGAACAAAATTGTGTCCTCTGCAGCAACACAGATGACTGGAGGCCATTATTTTAAGCGAATTACACAGAAATAGAAAATGAAATACTGCATATTCTCACTTATAAATGGAAGCTAAACACTGGGTACACACAGACATAAAGATGGCAAACAACAGACACTGGGGACTGCTAGAGAGAGTAGAGAGGGAGAAGAGCATGGACTAAAAAACTACCTACCGGGTACTATGTTCACTACCTGGGAGATGGGTTCAATCGTGCCCTAAACCTCGGCATCACACAACGTTCCCAGGTAACAAACCTGCACATGTACCCCTTGAATCTAAAATAAAAATTGAGGCTGGAAACAGTGGCTCACACCTGTAATCCCAGCACTTGGGAGGCTGACGTGGTGGATCACTTGAGGCTAGGAGTTTGAGACCAGCCTGGCCAACACAGTAAAACCCCGTCTCTACTAAAAATGCAAAAATTAGCTGGGCGTGGTGATGCACACCTGTAATCCCACCTACCGGGCAGCTGAGGCAGGAGAATCACTTAAACTCAGGAGGCAGAGGTTGCAGTGAGGTGAGATTGCACCACTGCACTTCAGCCTGGTGACAGAGCAAGACTCAGCCTCCAAAACAATAATGAAATTTTTAAAAAGTGGGAGATATAGAAGAGAATATCAAAAATAAGAATTACTCTAAAACCTCTCATCCAGGAAAGACCAACGATGACATTTTTAAGAATTCTCAGTCTTTTTTACTGCACTTTTCTTTTTTATAATAAAACCAACATTTGCTGTAGGCTGAATTATAATCCTCAAAGATATTGACATCCTAAGCTCCAGAATTCTCTGAATATTACGTTATACGGTAAAAGAGTCTTTGCAACTGTGTTAGGATCTGGAAATTGGGAGGTTATCTTGCATCATCCCTGTGAGGCTGATGTAATCACAAGATCTTCATCAGAGGCAGGGACAGGCAGAGAGAAACTTGACGCAGAATAGGAGGACACGATGTGACCAGAGAAGCAAAGACTAGCATGGGGCAGCCATAGCCAAGGAAGGTGGGCAGCGAGCAGACTCTGGAAGGTCCAGGAACGGATTCGGCCCTGGAGCCTCCAGAAGCAAGCAGCCCTGCTGTCTGTCACCTTGACTTTAGCCGAGTGAAGCTGATTTGGGACTTCTGGCCTCCGGAACTGTGGGAGAATAAATTATAGTGTTTAAAAGTCACCAACTGTGTATTAATTTGTTATAGCAGCCAGAAGAAAAGAACACATCAGGCCGGGCACGGTGGCTCACGCCTGTAATCTCAGCACTCCAGGAGGCCAATGCAAGCGGATCATCTGAGGTCAGGAGTTCCAGACCAGCCTGACCAACATGGTGAAACCCCATCTCTACTAAAAATACAATAATGAGCCAGGCCTGGTGGCAGGTGCCTGTAATCCCAGCTACACGGGAGGCTGAGGCAGGAGAATCACTTAAAGTCAGGAGGCAGAGGTTGCAGTGAGCCGAGATCACACCACTGCACTCCAGCCTGGGCAACAGAGAAAGACTCTGCCTCAAAAAAAACAAAAACAAAAACAAAAACAAAAAAAATAGGCTGGCACAGTAGCTCACTCCTGTAATCCCAGCACTTTGGGAGGCTGAAGCAGGCACATCACAAGGTCGACATGGAGGCCATCCTGGCCAAAATGGTGAAATCCCGTCTCGACTAAAAATACAAAAATTAGCTGGGCATGGTGGCGCACGCCAGTAGTCCCAGCTACTCGGGAGGCTGAGGCAGGAGAATCACTTGAACCCAGGAGGCGGAGGTTGCAGTGAGCCGATATCACACCACAACACTCCAGGTTGGTGACAGAGCGAGACTCTGTCTCAAAAAATAAATAAATAAAACCATATCATATTGTAAGAGTGTATATGCATACATAGTTATATGTGTAATTTTATATCCTGATTCATTTATTTCTTGTCTAGATCATGAACATTTTCCTATTACAATTAAAAGTCTTTCAAAGATGATTTTTGATGGTTTTCCAGTAAAACATAACTATTTCCCTACTACTAAGGGCATGGCACATGGTCAACTTTCCTTCTGTACAGTAAAGAACACCCCTATACATAAATAATTGTCCTCATTTCTAGTTCCTTAGGAAAGATTTCCACATGTCAAATTACTCAGTCTGAGGATAGGAACAGATTTAAGGCTTTATGGGAAACTCAAGACAGTTTATTTTTACCCATAAGACAGTCATTCCTACAACTACTTGTATCTCCTCACATCCCACCACTTTTTATCCACGTGTACACAGATTTTTAAATTTTTTACTATACATTTTAAATTAATTATTATTTGTTTATTTTTGAGACAAGGCCTCTCCCTCTGTCACCCAGGCTGGAGTTCACTGCAGCCTCAATGTCCTGGCCTCAAGTGATCCTCCTGTCTCGGCCTCCCGAGTAGCTGAGACACAGGCATGCACCCCCATGCCCAGCTAATTTTTTAATTTTTTATTTATTTGTAGAGATGATGTTCTGCTATGTTGTGCAGTCTGGTATCAAACTTCTGGCTTCAAGTGATCCTCTTGCCTAAGATTCCCAAAATGCTAGGATTACAGTCGGGAGCCACCATGCCCAACCCCAGATTTTTTCATAGTTGTCATGCTAGTGTATACATAATTTTGTGATCAATTTTCTTCACTTAACATTGGCTCTTCAACACTTTTTCGGGCTGGCAATAATAATAACAGCAGCAACAGCAACTACTATTTACTGAGCAGTAACTAAGCACCAGCCATTGCAGCAAACACTTTACATCTGACATCATCACAACCAAGGCCATCTCCATGTGAAAGACAAGGTCTGAAGCCAGGACAAGTGAAGCGACTCACCCAGCAACACAGTTAGTAAACAGTATGGCAGAAAGGGACCTCAGAGCTCACTGCAAACCCAAATCACGCTGCCTTGCAAAATGAGGGGACTTGGCCTTCTTCGAAATGGTCACGTTCACAACTGTTTAATATTCCAAGTGGGGGAAGCTGAGTCTTTGCAGTTAGACCCGGCTTCCAATCTAGGAGCTAAACAGGCTCACAGTCCCCTCTGAAACGTCACAAAGGCTTTGAACCTGCCTTCCAGAAGTAGGCAAGTACACCCATCTCCAGAAACTGCATGGCAGGCTAGTTAAGTTCACTCTAATGTTTCAATTCAACTTCACTAGGATGCACTGCATTCTTCCTGTGAGCTGTGAACCGAGGTAGGCTATGTGTCACCAGCTAGAGACAACAACAACTCGTTCCTAAGGGACTTCCAGTCTAGCAGGCAGGACGAACAGAGAAAAAGTCCATTCAACCAAATGACCTTCCGCAAGTCACTCAACCATGCTAAGCCTGAAAATCCTCTCCCATAAAATCAACACAAAAGTACAGAATCACCCAAGGTTACTGGGGTAACTAGAAAGGGAAGGAAAGCACCAAGCACAGTGCCCAGTCCATGATGACCAATCAGCATTTCCTTAATAATTAATTCCCTTCACAGCAGAGGGCATTCACGTGGGTTCTTCTGTTTTCACAGCATCTAAATGTACACATCTGTATGCGTGAGCGTAAGTATGTGTGGATCAAGCCAATCGCTGGGATCATTTAGAATAATCTTCCCAGGAATAACAAAAACCAGCAAGAGGGCAGGTCCCTCAAGACTATCTTCTGTCTCAATCACTAAATGTCAAACTAATCCACTTCCCAAGCTCATCAGATCAGTCTAATCCACACAACTGTACACAACCGCCTTCCTTCCACTCTCCACCTCACTCAGAAACCAGGACGGGGAATCTGATGACAACTCCCTCGGTCAGCTGGCCAACAACGTGTTTCGAAATACCCCAGACCATTATCTGTACGTCCATCACATTTCCAATCAAGTGACTCACCTGCAGCCTGTCTTGAAAAACTCAGTCACCTCCCTCCGACCTTGAATCTACATGAATGCTTTAAAGTGTGTTTTCACCTTTCAATTCTGCAAATTGCTTACTGCTACAGAATCCTTTTAAAGCGTGTCAGGGTGATGCTGCTGCTGATAAGAATTATCCCAGCAGGGTTTTGCTTCCACTGCCATAATGAATGTGCTCTATTTAAAGTGCAGCTCACCTGCCAATTAGCGCCTGCCGTGTCCGTAATTTAATTTAGAGATATACGCTGATCTGCTTTGAAACATGGTGCTAAGTCAAAAAGCGGGCAAGGGCTTCTGGTTCTGCAAACACCTGAAAGCCAAACACCAACAAAAACAAGTGCCAGGAAGGGGTGTTGAGAAGAGCTGCCCTGGGGCACCTGTTAAAAGAGGATGACTAACAGCACCAGGCTTTTTGGAAAGTTTCTATCAAGTCTTAACCTATCACCGATGCCATCACCAATGCCAAGAATTCATACCTTAGAGACCACAAGGAAGACAAAAACCTTGTCCCAAATTCTAGTTCAGGCACTGTGTCACCTTGGGAAACTTTTTTTGTCCTCTACTTTCTTCATCTGTACAATGGGGAGAACAGTACCTACCTGTATGGATTGCTATGAGGGAAAAATGAGAAATAGGAATACATGTCAAGTGTATCCAATAATGCAGTGAATAAATGTTAGCCATAGTGATTAACATACCCGGCATATAATTGGTGCTCAGTGAAAACCAGCTATTAATATCACTACCACACTTGCACCAAACAGCATTCCTTTTCCTTGTTTGGAGTTTCTTTTTTTTTTTTTTTTTTTTTTGAGGGGCGGGGTGGGGACAAGGTCTCGCTCTGTCGCCCAGGCTAGAGCACAGTGGCACGATCATAGTACACTGCAGTCTTGAACTTCTGGGCTCAAGCGATCCTCCCACCTCAGGCTCACAAGTAGCTGGGACTACAGGTGTACACCACTATACATGGCTTTTGTTTGTTTGTTTTTTTCTGTAGAGATGAGGGTCTCACTACATTATCAGGCTGGTCTTGAACTCCTGAAATCAAATGATCCTCCAGCATCGGACTCCCAAAGCACTGGGATTACAGGCGTAAGCCACCAAGCCTGGTCCTTTTCCCTTTCTTCTAGTAAGAGCACCCCTCTTTCGTATGGGAAACGCAATCCACTGGGATCCTTCCGCACTGCCCTAACCTCCCCCTACAGCAGGGGTGGACAGCTAACCCAGGGCAGGCAATTAACTGGCCAGAACCACGGCATATGCAACTTTCATTTTTTTTAATATTACATAAAAATATGAGTTATCTTGATTGATAAGTTTTTTGGTACCACCTTCAATTTTGTGGCCAAAGTGAGTGTCTCACTAACCTCACCCTAGTCTCAGCCCTGGACCACAGGGTTCTCTGGAGCCACCAGAAAAGACGCCTTGTCTCCTCCAGGAGCTGAGGTCAGCAAACTATGGCCTGGGGGTCAAATTTGGCCTCCAAACTGTTTTTGTAAGCACAGTGTTCCTGGAACGCAGCCACACCCATTTGCTCCCATATGGTCTGTGGCTGAGTTTCTGCTCCAGTGGCAGAGCTGAGTCACTGCTATGGAGACTGCATGGCTCACAAAACCTGTAATACGACCCTTAAGGAGGGAGTGTGCCCACCCCCTTCTAGAAGTAGGATCTCTCATCCCTGGAAACCTGTAGCTACCTGGGGCCATTTTCCACCCCACCATGTAGAGAGACCCCATCTGAAAAGACACCCAACCACAGAGAAGCTGTGCCGGAGGGACGGCAGATTTGGGAGAAGGCAGGGCCCCTGAATCCAGCTCAACTCTGAGATGAATTCTTACTTACTTGAGTCAATACATAAATGTCCTTCATCTGATTTTTTAAATCAGTCTAAAGGATTTTCTATCACTTGCAACCACAGGAAATAATGCAGTGAGACAGGACATGTTCTTCAGTCATCTGACAATCATCTATAGAAGACCAAGAACACGCCAGGAATGGAGCAACACCTGTGCTCTACAGCCATGGGGGGGGCGAGGGGTGTCTCATCAATGTGACAACATTGCCCCAAAACAAACAAAGTATTGCTCAACAAAAAAATCAGAAAACCCAAGACCAGCCTGGGCAACATGGTAAGACCCCATCTCTACAAAAAGGAAACAGAAAACCCAACTACAAGGAGCCTAGTGTAGCGGCACACACCCGTAGTCCCAGCGACTTAGGAGGCTGAGGCAGGGGGATGGCTGGAGCCCAGGAGTTTGAGGCTGTAGTGAGCTATGACTGCACCACTACACTCCAGCCTGGTTAACAGAGCAAGGCCCTGTCTCTAAAAACAAAACAAAACGAAAAAAACCCACACACAAAGAAAATCCAAGTCCATAGAGCTGGGTTGGTCTGGAAATAGGCCAGTGATACGAAGGCTCTGTCAGGCCAGAATCTCCAACCTTTTGATCTCGCTGTCCCAGAGGACTGTCATAACTCTGGGCATCTCATTCACAACTGAGCAGGAAGAAAGGGAATGGGATGAAGCCAGCTCTATCGCCCCTTTTATCAGGAAAGAACAAGTAATTCCAGACAAATCACAAGGGAGCACAGAAAGCAGAGAACAAAACTCAAAACTGGCTTAATCCTTCAGGATCCCTCGCCGAGACAAAAGAGTACATACCACAGCCTCAAGCAAAATCTGGGTTCTATCAAAGCCAAAGAAGACAGAGGGATGAATCTGAGGGCAGAATCTAACAGAATCAGCCACACGTGGTATCAGCCATGCCAGGAACAAAGGTAAACCAAGTTCGCTCATGTGCCAGTCTGAGAACTCAGTGAATACAGGTGCTCCCAAATCTGTCACATCCCAAACTGAACCAGCCTGACTGCAAGGCACAAATGGATTGGCAGAGCAGAGTGCCAACAAGGGGCTGAGCTCTGTCACTTGGCCATCTTCCAACTAGCCACAAGACTGCCTTCCAGAACCAGAGCTCAGCATAATACACCTGTATCCTATGAGAGTTTACAGCGTAGCACCTCCTTTATTAAAGAGTCCGAAAGAAATTAACCAGGCATGGTGGCCTGCACGTGCAGTCCCAGCTACCTGAGAGGCTGAAGTGAGAGGATCGCTTGAGCCAGGAAGTTGAAGGCTGCAGAGAGCCATGATTGCACCACTGCACTCTAGTCTGGCAACAGAGAAAGACCCCGTCTCTTATTTAAAAAAAAAAAGTGGGAAATTTCTAAGAAGGACTTCTAAAAATTGTGTCTCACTTCCTTTTAGGGGCATACCCCATCAAGAGCTGAAAAGTCATTTACATTCTGAAAGGAGCAAAGCAAAGGACCCATGGAACTCAGGCTGGATAACTGTGATCTAAAAACTGACAACTCAGAGGCCAAACTGAGTCTCTTTTACTTTTTTTTTTTTTTTTTTTGAGGCGGAGTCTCACTCTGTCACCCAGGCTGGAGTGCCAGGGCATGGTCTCAGCTCACTGAAACCTCTGCCTCCTGGGTTCAAGCGATTCTCCTGCCTCAGCCTCCCAAGTAGCTGGAATTACAGGTGCCTACCACCATGCCCAGCTAATTTTTGTATTTTTAATGGAGACAGGGTTTCACCATGTTGGCCAGGCTGGTCTCGAAATCCAGGCCTCAAGTGATCCACTCACCTCGGCCTCCCAAAGTGCTGGAATTACAGGCCTGAGTTTTAATTTATGAAACAGCAGGATTAAACACCTTTGAAACAGGCAGAAGTCACATTCCGCCAAGAGGTATCAGTCCAGCTCCACTAGATCTTAACGTGCTGGGACACATTCATACCCCTTAGTAAATAGCCACTGGCCCAGGTCCCTGCCACCCTGGGTGTCAAGGACCCAACCCCAAGGGACCCTGTGGCCATCCCCATGCTACAGCGACCCAGGAGTTAACAAAGAGCCCAAGGGGTACAGAACCCTGGCTTCTGCCTTCCTCCCTAAGGCCAGCTTCTTTCTGCTGGTTGTCAACCACTTTTTTCACCTTGAACGGAGCTCTGCATTTTCTCTGCACCTTTAGCAGACATCCTTCCAAGGCTTCCCTCACCAAAAGCAGCTGATTTGCACGTGCATGAACACAAAAGAAAATCACCAATAGGGAACCGAAAGCAGGGATGGGCGGGTGAGGAACTGGACTTCCCCTCACCATCAAAAGGATGCACCCAGGGCTCCCCTGGCACACGCAGCTTCCTCCAAAATTAATTTTTTTTTCATTTTTTCTAACTTTTTTTTAAATTATTATACTTTAAGTTCTAGGGTACATGTGCACAACGTGCAGGTTTGTTACATATGTATACATGTGCCATGTTGGTGTGCTTCACCCCTTAACTCGTCATTTATATTAGGTATATCTGCTAATGCTATCCCTCCCCTCCCCGCTCCCTCCTCCCCACAATAGGACCCGGTGTGTGATGTTCCCCTTCCTGTGTCCAAGTGATCTCATTGTTCAATTCCCACCTATGAGTGAGAACATGCGGTATTTGGTTTTTCCATTCTTGTGATAGTTTGCTACATCGCACTTATTCCAAAATTGACCACATAGTTGGAAGTAAAGCACTCCTCAGCAAATGTAAAAGAACAGAAATTATAACAAACTGTCTCTCAGACCACAGTGCAATCAAACTAGAACTCAGGACTAAGAAACTCAATCAAAACTGCTCAAATACATGGAAACTGAACAACCTGCTCCTGAATGACTACTGGGTACATAATGAAATGAAGGCAGAAATAAAGATGTTCTTTGAAACCAATGAGAACAAAGATACAACATACCAGAATCTCTGGGACACATTTAAAGCAGTGTGTAGAGGGAAATTTATAGCACTAACTGCCTACAAGAGAAAGCAGCAAAGATCTAAAATTGACACTCTAACATCACAATTAAAAGAACTAGAGAAGCAAGAGCAAACACATCCAAAATTAATGTTCTACAGAAATGAAATTGTTGCCCAAGGTGACCCAATGAAGCAAAATATAAATTCTGCTTTGAGTGCAATCAACCATTTTCAAAAATCCCCACTGAAGATCAAGGAAGTCGGTCTCTCTCATTTATAGTTGTGGGTATATTACTACCACCTGCTCCCACTGACTGAGGATGCATACAGACCACTGAGAGTAGTGGTTTGGCTTCCCAGGAAAATGAACAGGGTGTTCTGAAGTCAGGGTCCTCAAGTGGTTATTTTGAATGCAGTCCTTTGGTGGCCTCTACTATGCAAGTAGCCAGATACTGGAGCTCCAGACACTGGAGCTACAAGGATGAGCCTGTAATCGTAACACTTTGGGAGGTCAAGGCAGGCGGATCACCTGAAGTCACTAGTTCGAGACCAGCCTGGCCAATATGATGAAACCCCGTCCCTACTAAAAATATAAAACTTAGCCAGGCGTGGTGATGTGCGTCTGTAATCACAGCTACTAAGGAGACTGGGGCAGGAGAATCGCTTGAACCCAGGAGGCAGAGGCTGCAGTGAGCCAAGATAGTGCCACTGCACTCCAGCATGGGCAATAGAGCGAGACTTCATCTCAACAAAAAAAAAAAAAAAGAAAGAAAGAAAGAAAATGGGTAGTTCCATACATAGGTTTGAAGGAAGAAGAACTTAGGACTATAGGAGGGGCACAGTCCAGCTGAACCACGTAGGGAGCTCATGACTGGCTTTTTGAAAACAATTCTGAAACTTCAAGAGAGAAGAGAACAAAACCACATGAGATACCACTTCACACCCATTAGGATGGCAATTATGAAAACAGAAAAAAGGAGGCCAGGGATGGTGGCTCAGGCCTGTAATTCCAGCACTTTGGGAGGCCAAGGTGGGAGGATCACTTAGGACAAGGAGTTTGAGACCACCCTGGGCAAAATAGTAAGATTCTGTCCCTACAAAAAATAATAAAGTTACTATACATATATATATATATGTATAGTGTGTGTGTGTGTATATATATATATATATGAAAAAAGGGGGTGGTAATCACTCTCTGGTTCTCTCCATGTATATAATTAAAGCTGTATAACTTTTCTCTAATTTAAAAAGCCAGCATTGACTGGGTGCAGTGGCTCACACCTATACTCCTAGCACTTTGGGAGGCCAAGGCGGGCAGATCATTTCAGGCCAGGAGTTCGAGACCAGCCTGGCCAACACAGTGAAACTCTGCCTCTACTAAAAATACAAAAATTAGCAAGTCACGGTGGCTCATGCCTGTAATCCCAGCTACTTGGGAAGCTGAGGCAGGAAAATCACTTGAACCCGGGAGGTAGAGGCTGCAGTGAGCCGAGATCACACTGCTGCACTCCAGCCTGGGTGACGAAGTAAGACTCCATCTCAAAAAATAAATAAATAAAAATAAATAAAAAGCCAGCACTGGCAAGGCTGTGGAGTTGGCAAGGATGTGGAGAAAATGGACCTCTTGTGCATTGCTCGTGGGAATGCAACATGGTGTAGCCACTATGGAAAACCCTCTGATGGTTCCTAAAAAATATTAAACATAGAATTACAACATGATCCAGCATTGTCCTTCTGGGTATATTCCCCAAAGGAACTAAAAGTGGAAAAAACATATATTTGCATCTTCATATTCATAGCAGTACCATTCACTATAGCCCATAAGTGGAAGACACCCAACTATCATGGGAATAAACAAAATACGGGTTCTACATACCCTCAAAAGTATTATTCAGCCTTTATTTTTTTTTTTTTTTTGAGACGGAGTCTCGCTCTGTCGCCCAGGCTGGAGTGCAGTGGCGCGATCTCGGCTCACTGCAAGCTCCGCCTCCCGGGTTCACGCCATTCTCCTGCCTCAGCCTCCCGAGTAGCTGGGACTACAGGCGCCCACAACCGCGCCAGGCTAATTTTTTGTATTTTTAGTAGAGACGGGGTTTCACCGTGGTCTCGATCTCCTGACCTTGTGATCCGCCCGCCTCGGCCTCCCAAAGTGCTGGGATTACAGGCGTGAGCCACCGCGCCCGGCCTATTCAGCCTTTAAAAAGAAGAAAATTCTGGGCTGGGTGTGGTTGCTCACGCTTGTAATCCCAGCACTTTGGGAGGCCAAGGCGGGTGGATCACAAGGTCAGGGGTCCGAGAGCAGCCTGGCCAACACAGTGAAACCCCGTCTCTATTAAAAATAAAAAAATTAGCCAGGCATGGTGGCGCACACCTGCAGTCCCAGCTACTCGGGAGGCTGAGTCAGCAGAATCACTTGAACCCAGGAGGCGGAGGTTGTGGTGAGCTGAGATAGCACTACTTACTGTACTCCAGCAGCCTGGGCAACAGAGCAAGACTCCATCTTTTTTTTTTTTTTAAAAAAAAAAAAAGGAAATTCTGACACATATTACAACATGGACGATCCTTGAAGACGTTATGCTAAATAAAGCCAGACACAAAAGAACAAATATTGCATGATCCCACTGATACAAGGAACCTAAAGTAGTAGAATGCACTGAGGCAGAAAGTAGAATGCCAGCTGCCAGAGGCAGGGGACTGGAGGGAGTGAGTGTTAGTGTTTAATGAATACAGTTTTGGTTTGTAAAAATGGAAAGGTTCTGAGATGAATGGTGGTAAAGATTATTGTACGACATGTGAATGTGCATTAAGTACTCTTATGCTGAACCGTACACTTCAAATGGCTGAAATAGTAAATTTCATTATGTATATTTTACCAATTTTTTTTGTTTTTTTGAGGTGGAGTCTCGCTCTGTTGCCCAGGCTGGAGTGCAGTGGCACACTCTCTGCTCATTGCAAGCTCCACCTCCCGGGTTCATACCATTCTCCTGCCTCAGCCTCCCAAGTAGCTGGGACTACAGGTGCCCGCCACCACACCCAGCTAATTTTTTGTATTTTTACTTGAGATGGGGTTTCACCGTGTTAGCCAGGATGGTCTCGATCTCTCTCTTGACCTCGTGATCCACCTGCCTCGGCCTCCCAAAGTGCTATAATTACAGGCATGAGCCACCACACCCGGCCATATTTTTTTTTTAAGAGAGAATAGAAGTTTGGCCGGTAGGAGTTTGGGTGAGAGCTGAGGAAGGAAGGTAGTGGAAGGGAAAGAACTGCCAGACTTGAAGAGTTTCAAGACAGTAGAAACCAGGAGAGTTGTTCAAAATACAGGATTGGGCCAGGCACAGTGGCTAATGCCTCTAATCCCAACACTTTGGGAAGCTGAGGCGGGCAGGTCACATGAGGCCAGGAGTTTGAGACCAGCCTAGCCAACATGAGGAAACCCCATCTCTACTAAAAATACAAAAAGTAGGTGGCATGGTGGTACACACCTGTAGTCCCAGCTACCCAGGAGGCCGAGGCTTGAGAATCACTTGAACCCGGGAGGTGGAAGTTGCAGTGAGCCGAGATCGCACCACTGCACTCTAGCCTGGGCGACAGAGCGAGATACCATCTCAAAAAAAAAAAAAAAATACAGAACTGAATCATCTAAATTAGTGAGAAGCACCAAGCAAGGCACAGGCAGTGGTGCTGAAGGCCCTGCCCCACACAGGATCTGGCATTAGTGCTTTAGCTGCTGAATTGTGGAGAGGTCTCAAGAGTCCCAAGGCAGGGGCGCGGCAAGAGGGGAGCTTGTGGGACTCAGGCCATCATTTATTTGCAAACTGGATGAAAGAGTTGTGGTGTCTTACCTGCCACTGTCTGTCACCCCTGGCATACAGCACGGCATAAGAGGTAGAACAGAAAGAGACACAGCCAGTAGAGAACAGAGCCCTAAAAGCCAGATCAAGCACTGGATACTTTGTCCCAACGTTACAAGAGACCCACGGAAGAGCTGTAAGTCAATGCAGTTACAGGGAGTAAGTGGGGGAGTGGGATGGCGAAAGAAGACCACTCCATGATGTGCAAATTGGGTCAGAGCTGATCAAGACTGAAGGCAGAAAAACACAAGTCGGGAAGAAAGAAGAGAACTCATTGAGGATGGAGGAACTGCAAGTGGCTCAGGGACCCATGTGAGAGACAGAAACAGTGCTCAGCGCAGGACTGGTTTGGGGGCAGAGGGCAGGGAGAAGGAGAAGGCTGGGAGGAAGCCCAAGAGCTGTCCAGGGGACCTGGGTAAAGGGCAGAGCCATTTACTAAGCAAGAAACACAGGAACACATATGGATGAAGATCAGAATTCAGTCTTGGAGACTGACAAGCCCATGCTGTACACCAAATAGAGACATTCAAGAGACAGAGTTTAAGGAAGTGCTCTGGGCTGCGGGCATGACTAAGAATAACAGGCACATACAGAGCAACTTCACCAAGGAATCCAAACAGTATGTGTAGAAACAAGAGCCAACAATAAATCCAAGGATGAATAATATTTGAGGGTACAGAAGTGATATGCCAAGAACAATCAGAAAAGAAGAAGAAAGCATGCCAAGAGGCTATAGCATCGCAGAAAGCAAGGGAAGGCAGTGTTTCAAAGTCAGAGGATCCTCAATGCCCAAGGCTGCTGAACAGACAGGGAAGATTAGACTTAAATTTTACAGGCAGCTCAGCAACAGAAACTGTGCCTCTGGTATATTCTGAATGGCGCCAATCACCTTGTAATTGACTGCCAACCTATAACCTGATGCCGATATATCACTGATTAAAAGAACATCAAATTCCAGCTGGGCATAGTGGCTCACGCCTGTAATCCCAGCACTTTGCCAAGGCGGGCAGATCACTTGAGGTCAGGAGATCGAGGCCAACCTGGCCAACATGGTGAAACTCCGTCTCTACTAAAATTACAAAAATTAGCCAGGCATGGTGGCAGGCACCTGTAATCCCAGCTACTCAGGAGGCTGAGGCTAAAGAATCACTTGCACCCGGGAGGCAGAGGTTGCAGTGAGCCGAGATCATGCCACTGCACTCCAGCCTGGGCAACACAGTGAGACTCCTTCTCCAAAAAAAAAAAAAACAAATTCCAAGGTCATGCATCAAACGCCAATAATGGCAGTGGTTCTTTCTCCTTTCCCAAGTGGAATGGAAAATAATTCATTTTTCCATACTGTATTCTGTACTGGCTACTTGGGTTTCCAGTGGCTACAACAACAGCAAGCCAAGTCTGTGTAGAGCTCTGGGTCACTTTTAATTAATTTTTGCTTTGTTCCTCAAAAATTGATCACTTTCCCTGTAGTATGCTGGAGTGATCCTGGTATATGGTACCTCAGGAACCACGAAATACAGTACTGCACACGATGAATAAAGCCTTCCTTCCAACCAAGATGTATTTGTTTATTGAACATAATTTTATTGAAGAACTGTGTAGTGGCAGACACTACGCTAGGAGTCAAGAGAAAGCAAACAGACAGGGTATCCTGCCTTCACAAAGCATGCTACGTCGTGGGATATACAGAAAACTGAATATGGTGTGATGATGAGAGGGTAAAGTGGAATCTCCTGTCCTTTGTTCTGTAAGACAAAGGCAGGCAAATTTTTCTTTTCTTTCTTTTTTTTTTTTTTTTTTTTTTTTTTAGAGATGGAGCCTCGCTCTTTCTCCCAGATTGCATGATCTCGGCTCACTGCAACCTCAGCCTCCCGGGCTCAAACAATTCTCCTGCCTCAGCCTCCCAAGTAGCTGGGATTACAAGTGGGCACCACCACGCCCGGCTAATGAGCTAAGCTGGTTTGGTCTTTTCCCTGCTTCTCATTTGCAGGAGGCTGCTCAGCACATCCTCGTCAGCAGAAAACAGCCAGAGACTGCCCTTTCATTCATCTCCCCACCATGCAGGTATAGCACTCATACCAAGACAGAGAGGGGCGGCCAGAACCAGAATGCTGGAGATGCCTTGCAAATGTGTTGGTGGTTCTTTGATTACCAGGGCCAAGCAACAGAAAGGTAAGACTTCTAGTCCTGGTGGCAACAAAAAGAGCCATTCTTTGTGGCCAAAAGGTCAGCGCCTTAAGCAGGGATGAGATGGAGGAAGAGGTTCAAAGTTGAAAGGGTGGTGGGAGAGGAGGGTAAGTGGTTAAACATTTATTAGGTGTGAAGAACTAAAGCAGCTGCTTCAAATGAGGTTCTCACTGAATCCCCCTGACAAACCCTGAAGCTAGGGGAGACTATCCAGACTATCAGACTATCGCCTTTACATGTGAAAAAAACGAAGGCTCAGAGAGAACTTTCCCGAGGCCATTCAGACTCACCCTTGCAGTCTGACTTCAAAGCCAAGGTTGCCTCTGCCTTACCCGGCAGCTGCCCTCGGTTGGATGGAAGTGGACCAAGAACCTCCCGGCTTACTCACACCAATTCCTCTAAGGTCATTCCTCCAAAGGCAGATGAGATATAAACAAGAAGTGTGAGGGCCCAGGAATCCTGAGGGCAGGCGGCCCTGGAAAAAGCTAAATCCCTGCAAAGCTCCTCACCCAGCCTGTAACACCAAGTCACTCACACACAGGGACTCAGGGAGGCGTCGTCCTGGAGACGGGAAGCTGCAGAGACATAATCCAGGACACAGGAGGTGGCCAAAGTCATTGGCAGTGATTTCTACAAGGACTGAAGTAGTCCTTGATGCTGACTTTTCTCAGACTGGATCCCTCCCTCCCTGGCTTTTGAAGGAGCACAGAAGCATGACAGAAAATTCAACAGGGACAGGAATCCCTTTTGTTTTGTTTTGGTTTTTTTTTTTTTTTTTTTTTTGAGACGAGTCTCGCTCTGTCACCCAGGCTGGAGTGCAGTGGCGCTATCTCGGCTCACTGCAACCTCCGCCTCCCGGGTTCAAGCGATTCTAAATGTGAGCCACCGTGGCTGGCTCCAACAGATCTTTTTTTAAAAAAAATTATTAAAATTATTTTATTGATACGTAATATTTGTACATATTTATAGGGTACCTGTGATATTCTGATACATGCCTAGAATGTGTAATGACTTTCAACAGATCTTTGCTTTTTTTTTCTTTCTTTAGGCCGTCTCCAGGGGCTACAGTAGGCTCAGAGAGGCTCCTAGATCTTTGCTTCATTTCTGAAAATGAGTAACTGGTGAAATAAACAAGAAACAAAGATCTAGGAGCCTGAGCTTATGCTAGCCCCGGGAGACTGCCCAAAGAAAGAAAAAAAAAAAGCAAAGATCTGTTGAAAGTCATTACACATTCTAGGCATGTATCAAAATATCACAAGTACCAAGGCCAGGCACAGTGGCTCACACCTATAATCCCAGCACTTTGGGAGCCCAAGGTGAGCAGATCACAAGGTCAGGAGTTCAAGACCAGCCTGGCCAACATGGTGAAACCCTGTCTCTACTAAAAATACAAAAATTAGCAAGGCATGCTGGCGGGCACCTGTAATCCCAGCTGCTCGGGAGGCTGAGGCAGGAGAATCGCTTGAACCCCGGAGGCAGAGGTTGCAGTGAGCCAAGATGTTGCCATCGCACTCCAGCTTGGGCAACAAGAGCAACACTCCGTCTCAAAAAAAAAAAAACACAGGTACTTCATACAAATGTACAAATATTATGTACCAATAAAATGATCTTAATAATTAAAAAAAAAAAACTGTTGGAGCCAGGCACGGTGTCTCACATTTGTAATCCCAGCTAGTTGGCAGGCTGAGGTGAGAGGATCACTTGAGCTCAGGAGTTTGAGACCAGCCTGGTCAACAGAACAAGATCTCTGTCTCTATAAAAGTTTAAAAACCAGCCAGGCATGGTGGTGCAAGCCTGCAGTCCCAGCTATTTCAGAGGCTCACACAAGGGGATCACTTGAGCCTAGGAGTTCCAGGCTTCAGTGAGCCATGATCACAGCACTGTACTTCAGCCTGGGTAACAGAGCAAGACCCCAACTCTAAAACACTAAATAAATACATAGAAGGGCTGAGAAAAAAAGGAAGGATGACACAGCAACATGAAGGAGAGGGAAAGACTAAGGATTCTGTTAGCAGAGAATTTCCACACACCGCCACCAAATGCAACAAGGTCGAACGTTTGGCTGTGAAAGGGGAACCAGCAAAAGACAACACATTTTACTCAGCAATGACACTGACATAGTGATAAGAAAGATTCCTGGATTCCCAGCAGCAGCCGCGGCCAGGGCTAGAACTGAAAGCTCAAGGGAGCAGGAGACCACCGGACATTTGTTACATGACATGATCCACTTCCAGGTTCAGCTCCAAAGCAGATCACTGTGAACAGCTTCCTCATCTGTACAGTGGCAGTAATAACAGTCCTGCTACTCACAGGGCTCTCGAAGAACGGAATGAGTTAATTTACATCAAAGTGCAAGTCTTGCACAAAGTACTAAGCGTTAATAGTTATTATTTAGCATTATGCTTGTCATTCACATGGAAATGTTTTTCCAACATTAAATTGGAAGATAACAGAACCTCTGGGGTTTCTGTTGCTGGTGCTGACAACATTTAATTATGAAATGCCATGCTATCCTCAGGCATCAAATTAAAACAGATTATTAATTTCCCAGCAACCAGGACGCCACACTGGTGAAATAAACCAGTGTGCCGCAGGGCCCCAAACCCAGAGGAGACTGTACCATGTGGCTCTGAGAATTCTGCGCAAAAGATGATTTCATTTAAATTAAGATGCCAGACAACACCATTACGTTTTGACTACTATTAAGACATGGATTTCTGTGCGCACATACCACCCCACCAAGTCCTACTCGATGACTGCCCTGCCTACTATTAAAAAACAAATAAAAAGAAAAAGAGCAGAAGGAAGACAAGCTCCTCCAAGCTATGGCCAGGCAGAGCGGTACCTGTTTCGGTTTTGCTGGCAAAGCCTGCTGCCTGCTTGATCGCTGCTGCCGTGAGTGCCAGTCCTCGACTCCTCTTCAAGCCATGCTGCAGGACGGCTTCAAACTGGGCACAGAGACAGGTGACCCTGTGAGAGAACCAATGACTCATCAGTCTCCCCAGAAAAGGGAGTAGCAACTAGGGCAGCCCCAGCATCTCCAGGAAGTGAGTAAGCTGCCAGGTGTAAACCTTAACGTGAAGGCAGACAGGAGACACCTGGATTTGCAGGCTGGGTAACTGACCTGCGCCACTCCACACACCTCCTGTATATGATGTTCATTTCACAGAGCTCAGGATGCCCAGCACAGTCTACCCATATGCATCAGACTGGCACAGTAACAATTCACAAGGAACATGGGAACAGGGACGGGTGCCAGCTGGCAGGGGTGCAGAGGGGGGACAAGTTAAAAACCAATCAGTTCCGTGTGGGGAGCGGTTGGATGTTAATTGCATCCAATTCACAAGTTTTAACTCTAATTCATATTACGTGTAGTTTAAGGAACAAGATTATGTTTTTGGAGACTGAATTCACCAGGCTGCCAAATTGGAAACATTGTGTAATTTCATGGCCTGTTACATGCTCTGAAAAAAATATATGAATTCTGAGTCTCATTCTTTATTCTGTTATATGAGATTACATGCTCTAAAAATAATAATAATATGAATTCTGATTCTTGTTCTTTATTCTGTTGTAAGAGATTACATTGTGAACTCAGATTGTGAGTTGATGGAATTTTCAATTAAGTTACAATTACTGTGCATTTAATTGAATTTGTTTCTCAATAACCAGAGAAATAGGAGATTCAGGAACAAAGAGATGAGGTCACAGCAACTGCACTTGATCTTAGCAATCTTCTCAGGACTCCTGAGCCTCTGCCCATTTGGGTCTGTGGACTTCTGAGCCCTTTCCATTCACTCATGCAACAAATGTTAAGAAATTCTGAATGTCTGCCATATGCCGGCACTGTTCTAGGCTCTGAGGAGATGATGGTGGGAGTGAGACAGGCAAGGTTTCTGCCTCACTCATGTGCATGTTTCTAGCAAAGAATGCACATGTTTGTGCATGATACACAAATAAGTTAACGAGACCATTTCAGTTAATCAGAACTTAGAAGAAAATAAGACAGGATGAGATGGCAGGTAGTGATGGGGCAAGGACAGGCTTAGAATCTGTGGGCTGAATAAAGGTAGCCTTGGAATTACGAGCTGGATATGACAAGGGCAGCCGGCTGGAAAGACAGGTGCTCCACCCATCCCAACACCCATGGTAACAATACTCCAGGTGTTTATCACTCTGTGCATAGTAAAATATTTTCATACCCATTATTTTACTCTTCTCATCAACACTATATAGATGAGGCAGGTATTATTATCTCCATTTTACACTTGAAGAAGCTGAGGCTAAGGACATTTAAGTGACCTCCTGAAAACTGCATAATAAGCAGCAACATCCGTACCTGAACCCCATCCTCGTAAGCTGATCTAATGTGGTTTCCTCCATCCCCCATATCACCAAGATGAACATCCTTTATTCTAAGATAAAAGTCCTCTAGCTCCCTTACTGAATCTTCACTCGTCATTCTGTCTACGCCATACAACCCTAACACAGCATCAGCAAATCCACAGCATTCATGCCTTTCCATTGTATTCTGTGCCCATGACAGACATCACTAATCGATCCCAGCATTGTAGGCCACCACTAGCAGATGACCAAAGCTGGCCCTCCACAGAAGGAAGCCTATTAGGCATCACAAATCTGATACTGCCCCTCAACCACACTGCTTGGTTTTCACCTTCTATCTTATCTTTGCTGGATCCCTGACACTGAGCTCAGTACCTGGTACACAGTGTGTGCCCCATAAATGTTTTTCCAGTGGGTAAGTAGTAGGTAAATGAATGATTAGCCTTGAACCAAAGATCCCAGAATACTCCTCCACATTGAAACAAGCCTCTTTGCTGGGCAGATAACACTCTCAATTATTATAGATGTGCATACGCTAGTCTCTGTGCACATAGGCACTTTTTTTTTTTTTTGAGATGAAGTTTTGCTCTTGTTGCCCAGGCTGGAGTACAATGGCACAATCTCAGCTCACTGCAACCTCCGCCTCCCAGGTCCAAGCGATTCTCCTGCCTCAGCCTCCCATGTAGCTGAGATTACAGGTGCCCTCCACCACACCTGGCTAATGTTTGTATTTTAGTAGAGATGGGGTTTCGCCATGTTGGCCAGGCTGGTCTCCAACTCCTGACCTCAGGAGATCCGCCTGCCTTGGCCTCCCAAAGTGCTGGGGTTACAGGTATGAACCACTGTGTCCAGCCTCATAGGCACATATTTTAAGGCTTCCTGAAAGCTGGGACATCCACCAAAACTCTCTAAATACCACAGAAACCAAAACCATGGCACAGAGCAACATTGACCCTGATCAGGCGTCTGTCTCAGAAAGAGAGAAAAAAACAAAAACAAAAACAAAAAAACTCTGGGGTGTGTTGAGAGTTCTCTGTAATTAACCAAAGCCTCTATCTTTAAAAGAATCTTCTGCAAATACAGCAATCAACTCAACAATTGCTATCCGTTTGCTTAGTTCCAATGCACAAGTCAGTAACTGCCCAGCCAGCTCTAGATAAAACTAGGGCCCTAAGAGGAATGGAATGCAGGTGAACTGCACAAACCCAGTCCCCAAGGTTTGGATTACATCATCAGTACTGTGTCACAGAGGCACACAGGTCACAACTAACCTAACACCGCGTGAATACCCAGGTGGATGCTAGTCCTATAATTAGATCATTATGATGCCTTCCTTGCCAAAGGCCGTTCTAGTTAACACCCTCCCCATATGCCCTTTCCACCTCCTGAGCACGTATCTACTGGTCATTCAAGACAGACTTTGGCTGGGCGTGATGGCTCACACTTGTAATCCCAGCACTCTGGAAGGCCAAGGCGGGGATGGATCAACTGGGGTCAGGAGTTCGAGACCAGCCTGGCCAACATGGTGAAACTCCATTTCTACTTAAAAAAAATACAAAAAAATGAGCTGGGTGTGGTGGCACATGCTTATAATCCCAGCTACTCTGGAGGCTGAGGCAGGAGAATCACATGAATCTAGGAGGCGGAGGCTGCAGTGAGCCGAGATCGTGCCATTGTACTCTAGCCTGGGCAATAAGAGCGAAACTCAGTCTCAAAAGAAAAAAACAAGACTTAGCTCACGTATTCTCTCCTCCAGGAAGCCTTTCTGAATGTTTCCTCATTCTGAGTTTCTTTCTACTGCAGCACTCGCCACTCTCTGTTAATGGTCTGATTTCCAGGGCTGCCTGCTCTTGCTAACTGTGAGCTTCCGTGCACTTAGCACCACGCCTGGTTGCTATAGAGAATGTGACCGACACGGTCTCTCCAGTCGGGGAACTCAAGATTATGAACATGATGTACATTTTGGTGGGAGATGCATCTCAGGAGATTTCGTGTAATTTGTCATTCAAATCCAGATCAGTTAAAACTAGGGAATCAAGTAGAACACACCTGTCTAAGCACAGGAATCTACTCTTTAGCTTCTGATGGGCACATCTTGGACGTACCAACTGATAACTGTATCATACACTAGGTCACACTAAGGCTTTCCACTGCTTCCCATCTTATATGGGAAGCAGTAGATGATAATTCCCCAAAAATGAAAGGGGCACTAGCTTTAGTACAGTTCTTTTTTTTCTTTTTCTTTTTTTTTTTTTTTTTTTTTTTTTTGAGATAGGGTCTTGCTCTGTTGTTGCCCAGGCTGGAGTGTGGCAGTGTGATCATGGCTCCCTGCAGCCTCAACCTCCCCCAAACAATCCTCCCACGTCAGCTGACCAAGTAACTGAGACTACAGGCATGCACTACCATGCGCAGCTACCTTTTTTTTTTTTTTTAGACAGAGTCTCACTTTGTTGAGAAGGCTGGAGGTACCCAGAATACTCTCTGCTGCAGACACTCCAGCTTCACTGCAGACGTCAGCTGCCTCCTTGCCATTTTATCACACCAAACTTCCATTCCAAGGTAATGAACTAGGAATATTATTTTCAATAAGTGGGTTACTTAACAACAGTGAATATTTTAATTTTTTAAAAAGCACCAGTCAGGTGGGGCGCAGTAGCTCACATCTATGATCCCAGCACTTTGGGAGGCCAAGGCAGGCGGACCACTTGAGGTCAGGAGTTCAAGACCAGCCTGGCCAACATGGGGAAATCTCATCTCTACTAAAAACACAAAAATTAGTTGGGCGTTACGGCGGCCACCTGTAATTCCAGCTACTGGGGAGGCTGAAGCAGAATTCCTTGAACCCAGGGGGCATAGGTTGCAGTGTGAGCCGAGATCACACCACTGCACTCCACCTTGGGCAACAGAGAGAGACTCAGTCTCAAAAAAAAAAAAAAAAAGGAATAAGGTACTGATCCATGCTACAACATGGAAGAACCTTGAAAATATTATGCTAGAGGAAGGAAGCCAGACACAAAACACCACACATTGTAAATTCCATGAAACGTCTAAGAAGGGTAAATACAGACAGTCCTCAACATAACCATGGTTCAATTTATGATTTTTTGTCCTGATAGGATTATCAGGATATAACCCCATCATAAGTCAAGGAACATTTGGATATAGAAACAGAAAGTCATTTAATTAGTGGTTCTCTAAGGCTGGGGTTGAAATTAGGGATTAAGTGTTAACTAGCACAAGGGAATTTGGGGGGGATAATGGAAATGCTCTAAAACTGAATTGTCATGATGCTTGCACAACTCTATAAATGTATTAAAAAGCACAAAAATCAGCTGGGCAAGGTGGCTCACACCTGTAATCCCAACACTTTGGAAGGCTGAGGTGGGCGGATCACCTGAGGTCAGAAGTTCGAGACCAGCCTGGCCAACATGGTGAAACTCCCTCTCTATTAAAAAATACAAAAATTAGCCAGGCGTAGTGGCAGGCCCCTGTAATCCCAGCTACTCCAGACGCTGAGACTGGAGAATCGCTTGAACCTGGGAGGTGGAGGTTGCAGTGAGCCAAGATGGTGCCACTGTACTCCAGCCTGGGCAACAACAGCGAAACTCTGCCTCAAAGAAAAGAAAAAAAAAAAAAGCACAAAAATCACTGAATTGAAAGAAAAAAAAATCACTGAATTGTGTACTTACAATTTTAATGGCATAAAAACTAGACCTCAATAAAGCTGTTTACAAAAAAAAAAAACTTCCTCCCCAGGTGCTCAGTAGAAGTCTGACAAAGTAGCAAAAGAGTTGTGAATGGAAAATGAAGTAACTTCCTTCTGCTGCATTTAAAACTGTCCACCAACATCAGCACAGCTGGACACTGCACCCGCTCAACCAGTTTTCTGTTAAGATTCAGCAAGCGTGTGTTTTCATTAGCTTTGTCTTATCTTTTTTTTTTTTTTTGAGATGGAGCCTCGCTCTGTTCCCCAGGCTGGAGTGCAGCGACGTGATCTCGGCTCACTGTAACCTCCGCCTCCCAGGTTCAAGATTCTCCTGCCTCAGCCTCTGGAGTAGCTAGGATTACAGGCACGTGCCACCATGCCTGGCCAATTTTTTTGTATTTTTAGTAGAGACAGGGTTTTACCATGTTGGCCAGGCTGATCTCGAACTCCTGACCTCAAGTGATTTGCCCACCTTGGCCTTCCAAAGTGCTAGGATTACAGAAGTGAGACACGAAGCACAGCCTGTCCTATATTTCAAGACTGCTTAATCTGCCACACTAATCTAGTAAAAGATTCCTAAGAATCCTATACTTCTGCATGGCAAATATTAGAACAACAGGATCAGCTATGAATGCTGCATTTTTATAAACTGCATCAAATTAACCTTGTGACAGAAGGACCTATTTACTTGATACTTTTTTTTTTTTGAGTCAGAGTCTCGCTATGTTGCCCAAGCTGAAGTGCAGTGGCACAATCTCGGCTCACTGCAACCTCTGTCTCCTGAGTTCAAGCAATTGTCCTGACCCAGCCTCCCAAATAGCTGGGATTACAGGTGCGCGCCACCATGCCCAGCTAATTTTTTTTAATTTTTTTGTAGAGATCGGGTTTCATTGTGTTGGCCAGGCTGATCTCAAACTCCTGACTTGTGAGCCGCCAGCCTCAGCCTCCCAAAGTGCTGGGATTCCAGGTGTGAGCCACCGTGCCTGGCAATTCTTTTACTATGTTACAGCTTTACTGGAGCCTTTTTGAGAAAACCAAGTACAGTCATGAAAATGGACTGGATTATCCTCATTTGTAAAATTTCAATGTTAGCTGGAATGGAGTCTGCTGTACCAATGAAAATCATTCAGTCAACAGTATGAGCCGTATCTCAGATTGAAGACAGTAAGTACAAGGCCATTACATGACAATCATTTGAAATGGGCCATGAGGCCAGGTTCAGTGGCTCACACCTGTAATCTCAGCACTTTGGGAGGCCGAGACAGGAAGATCACCTGAGGTCAGAAGTTCCAGACCAGCCTGGCCAACATGGCAAAACCCTATCTCTACTAAAAATACAAAAATTAGCTGGGCATGGTGGCGAGCGCCTATAATCCCAGCTACTCAGGAGGCTGAGACAGGATAATCACTTGAACCCAGGAGGCAGAGGTTGCAGTGAACTGAGATGGCACCACTGCACTCCAGGCTGAGCAACGGAGTGATACTCTGTCTCAAAAAAAAAAAAAGAAAAGAAAAGAAAACAAAAAAGAAGAAGAAATGGGCCATGAGCTATATTTATGTTTAATTAACTTTTCAAAAAGATTTACATCCTTAATCCATGAATTTCAGTAGCAGAAATCAATCCTAGACTATAATCTACAAATCAGATAAAAATCTAAGAATAGGTGGGGCGCAGTGGCTTACACCTGCAATCCTAGCAATTTGAGAGGCCGAGGGGGGCAGATCACTTGAGGCCAGGAGTTTGAAACCAGCCTGGGCAACAAAGCAAAACCTTGTCTCTATCCTAAAAAATAAATAAATAAATAAATAAATAAATAAATAAATAAATAAATAAATTTTTTAAAGAGTTAAGATTACAGGCACAGTGGCCTGAAACCCTGGCTCTACAAAAAATAAAAAAATTAGCCCTGGGTGTGGCTGTGCATGCCTGTAGTCCCAGCTACTCAGGAAGCTGAGACAGGAGGGTTTCTTGAGCCCAGGAAGCGGAGGCTACGGTGAGCCAGGATCACACCAATGCACTTTAGCATGGGTGACAGAGCAAGACCTTGTCTTTAAAAAAAAAAAAAACTTAGAAACTGCCTAAATATTTAACACTTGGGAAACTGGTTAGATAAACAATACCTATTTAGGTCTTAAAAATGTTTACCAAGAGCTTATACTGATAAGTCAGTATCTTTATAACATAAGATGAAAAATAAGCAGGATAGGGAACTGTATGTTAAGTATGCTCTCAGTTGTGCTTAAAAAAAACAATACAGGTCAGGCGCAGTAGCTCACGCCTGTAATCCCAGCACTTTGGGAGGCCAAGGCAGGCGGATCACCCGAGGTCAGGAGTTTGAGACCAGCCTGATTAAAATGGTGAAATCCCATTTCTACTAAAAATACAAAAAAAAAAGTCGGGTGTGGTGGCGCCCACCTGTAATCCCAGCCACTTGGGAGGCTGAGGCAGGAGAAACACTTGAACCCGGGAAGTGGAGATTGCAGTGAGCCAAGACTGCACCACTGCACTTCAGCCTGGGTGACAGAGCGACATTCTATCCCCAAAAAGTAAATAAATAAAAAGAATTATTAGAACTGTAACTTGGAGGCCGGGTGCGGTGCACGCCTGTAATGCCAGCACTTTGGGAGGCCGAGGCAGGCGGATCACGAGGTCAGGAGATCATCCTGGCTAACATGGTGAAACCCCGTCTCTACTAAAAATACAAAAAATTAGCCAGGTGTGGTGGCGGGTGCCTGTAGTCCCAGCTACTTGGGAGGCTGAGGCAGGAGAATGCCATGAACCCGGGAGGCGGAGCTTACAGTGAGCCAAGATCACGTCACTGCACTTCAGCCTAGGCAACAGAGCAAGGCTCCATCTCAAAAAAAAAAAAAGGCCGGGCATGGTGGCTCACACCTGTAATCCCAGCACTTTGGGAGGCTGAGGCGGGCGGATCACAAGGTCAGGAGATCGAGACCATCCTGGCCAACACAGTGAAACTCCATCTCTACTAAAATACAAAAATTAGCCGAGCATGGTGGCATGTGCCTGTAATCCCAGCTACTCAGGAGGCTGAGGCAGG
The DNA here is from genome assembly GCF_008728515.1 of Papio anubis. Taxonomy (NCBI): domain Eukaryota; kingdom Metazoa; phylum Chordata; class Mammalia; order Primates; family Cercopithecidae; genus Papio; species Papio anubis. The sequence continues at coordinate 61,935,421 of NC_044993.1, forward strand.
AGAATCGCTTGAACCAGGGAGTTGCAATGAGCTAAGATCACACCATGGCACTCCAGTCTAGCGACAGAGTGAGACACTGTCTCCAAAAGAACTATACCTTGGAAATGTTTCAACACAGGAGTACCAAGAGAAAAAATAAAAATGCAGAGCACTATGTATGATTCCATTTTTGTAAAACAATGGCAATAAAGGCTATATATGTGTGTATATATATACATGGCTATTTTATTTGTAAATAATTGTGTAAGCATGGGAAAATATAGAACAAATAATTCTTGGTCATTAACATAAGCAACCCAAAGGGAAGGAGAACATATAGGACAGAAAAAAAGGGACCCTCCCCCTCTCCCCAAAATAAAATAGTTGATCAAAAAGTAAAAAAAAAATTCATGCTTGGCAACAGTGATAACTCACAAGGCAGCAGTTTTCAAGGTACCATAAGTGTGAAGGTTTGAGAATAGCAGAAAGGTATATACAAAGAATCAAATTAATCTTTGTACAGAGGAACCAGAAAATGGAAAAATAACCTATCTTTAAATGGTAAATCATAATTTCTGATGATTTTCTTTTTCTTTTCTTTTTTTTTTTTTTTTTTGAGACGGAGTTTCATTCTTGTCGCCCAGGCTGGAGTGTAATGGTGTGATCTCGGCTCACCACAACCTCTGCCTCCCGGATTCAAGCAATTCTTCTGCCTCAGCCTCCCGGGTTCAAGGAATTCTTCTGCCTCAGCCTCCCAAGAAGCTAGGATTACAGGCATGCGCCACCACCCAGCTAATTTCATATTTTTAGTAGAGACAGGGTTTCTCCACGTCGGTCAGGTGGGTCTCGAACTCCCAACCTCAGGTGATCTGCACACCTCGGCCTTCCAAAGTGCTCGGATTACAAGCATGAGCCACCACGCCTGACTCTGATAATTCTCAAATGTTACTAATATAAACAATAATTGTCCACCCTGGCATAGACAGATCTCCAGCTCTTGGTCTAGATGCAAATGCTGCCTGGATGCTCTTGGCAGATGAGGAATGTCAAAATCAGGAACAGGTGCTGGCACTGAGAAGGAATCTGCTGAAGGAGCCGGTAAATCAAAAGGGAAAAAGGGAGTGGAGAAAAACAAGAGCCCCTGGATGCAGACATGAATAAATGAGAAACGAAAAATCACATGAAGCCAATTGCCAACGGGATCTCCAAGTCTGGTCAAAGTCCACAGCGTGGGAGAACAAAAAATTCAAATCAAAAGCTTGCTTTAAAAAAATAAGAACTCAGTCAGGCACAGTGGCATGTACCTAGAGTCCCAGCTATTCGGGAGTTTGAGGAAGGAGGATCACTTGAGGCCAGGAGTTCAAAGCCAGCCTGGGCAATATAATGAGATCCATCTTTAAAAACATTTTAAAAACATTTTCTTAATAAATAAAAATAAAATAAAGGCCAGGCACAGTGGCTCATGCCTGTAATCCTAGCACTTTGGGAGGTTGAAGCAGGTAGACTGCCTCAGCTCAAGAGTTCAAGACCAGCCTGGGCAACACGGTGAAACCCTGTCTCTACTAAAATACAAAACAAAAAAAATTAGCCGGATATGGCGGTGCGTACCTGTAATCCCAGCTACTTGGGAGGCTGAGACAGAGAATCACTTCAACCTGGGAGGCAGAGGTTGCAGTGAGCCAAGATCATGCCACTGCACTCCAGGCTGGGCAACAGAGCGGGACTCCATCTCAAAATTAAATACATAAATAATAAATAAAAATAAAAAATTTAAAAACCAATATATATTTATTTTCATTCCTGCTTTCTGGCCAGCAGTGCATGAGACCACCCTTTTGTCCTCTGTCTTGCTAAAAAAAAAATATATATATAGCTAATTATATATTATATATAAATATAAATACATATATATATATATATATATTTCTTTTTTTTCCCAGTAGAGACGGGGTTTCACCACATTGACCAGGCGGTCTCGAACTCCTGGCCTCAAGCAATCTACCCCCCTCAGCCTCCCAAAGTGCTGGGATTGGAGGCGTGAGCCACCGTGCCTGGCCACTAACAATAATCTTGACTGTTGTTTTGAGATTTTGTCAGTCTGGTGGGTGAAAAGTAGGCAGCTCACTGTTGCTTTAATTTGCATTTCCTTGACTACTAGTGAATTTCAGTGTCTTTTTTTCCCCTAATACATGTTTGCTGGCTATTTGGCTTTGCCGTTTTGAGCAAAGCTTCCATAGTAGATCCATGGCATTATTTCTCAGCCTCCACATTCGAGTAATCACTGAATCTCATCAAGGCTCAGTCCTGAACCTCAATCCTCCTGTCTCTTCCCCAGTCCCCGCTTCACTCAGCCCTCCAACCCTGGCTCTCCCAGACTCCGTCTCACCCCACCCACCTCCACCCACCCCAACCCATGCATCCTGGGCAGAAGCTATCTCCCTGAAATGCAAATCTGACTGTGTCATTTTCTGTCTTTCTTTTTTACCAATTGGCACCACACCATGCTATGGGTTCACAGTACATGACATGATTTTAGGGGAACACAGATAAACATTTATATGTGTCAGGAAAAAATATAACCAGACCCAGACCACAGTAGACAGTGCCTTGGAATTCCACTTCAAGCCAACCTCTGGCTCAGATGGAACACAGAAATGGCAAAAATGGTGAAAATGGTACATGATGGCCTAAGTTTAAGAAATAATACCCTGACAGGCACGGTGGCTCACACCTGTAATCTCAGCACTTTGGGAGGCTGAGGCAGGCAGATCACGAGGTCAGGAGTTTGAGACCAGCCTGGCTAACATGGTGAAACCCCATCTCTACAAAAAATACAAAAATTAGCCAGGCATGGTGGCGGGCGCCTCTCTGGAGGCTGAGGCAGGAAAATCACTTGAACCTTGGAGGCGGAGGTTGCAGTGAGCCAAGATTGCGTCATTGTACTCCAGCCTGATCAACAAAAGCAAAACTCTGTCTCAAAAATAAAAAAAGAAATAATGCCCTAACTGATGGCATTCAAATACTTCCCTGTGATGGCATTCAAATACTTCCCTGCTGACTTCCCACCTGTCTCCCAAACCAAACAACACTCATCCACACACCCCACCATTGTGCCCCACATCCCTGCACCTTCACATCTGCTATTCCCTCTGCCTAAAATTCCTATCCCACCTATCTGACCACTAACAACCCTGGTGTCACCTCTATGACAACTAATATTTATTACAGGTCACCATAATTGTCCACAATTTACATGTCCAACTCCCAGATTCAATTTTGAATTTCTTGGAGACAGCAACCATCTCATCCAATTTGCATCGCCAATGCCAACATAGTGCTCTACAAATAAATAGCCGTTGAATGAAGGAATTAATGAGGCAATCCTTCTAGCCTTCAGTTACTAGTAATTGTCAAAAAACACAGGTATGTCTAATCATTAGAAAAAAAGTGTATTGAGTTTATTACGTTCTTACTGGGTGTCCCAAGCAAATATTATTACAGCTAATCCTGACTATAACCCTAGGAAGTGAGTATCATTATTATCATCTGATTTTCCAGATGGTGCATGAGAGGCTTAAAGGAGCTAGGTCAGTCCAAAATTACACAGCTGGTAACTGGTGATTTGTGGCTGAAGTAGGCATGAAGGTCAGTATGTCTGACACCAAAGCTCACACCCCATGCTCACCACGTCTCCCCACTGTCAGGTTCATGACAATGATGATGATGGTGCTAACATATTGTTTACTATGGCCTAGGCAGTGCTCTCAACAACTATCAATATAAATAAGACAAATATTAATTAAAATTCAGATATAAAAATAGGCTCAGGGCCAGGCATAGTGACTCACACCTATAATCCTAGCACTTTGGGAGGCCAAGAAGGATGGATCACCTGAGGTCGGGAGTTTGAGAGCAGCCTGGCCAACATGGTTAAACCCCGTCTCTACTAAAAATACAAAAATTAGCTGGGTGTGGTGACACAAGCCTAAAATCCCAGCTACTCGGAGGCTGAGGCACAAGAATCGCTGGAACCCAGGAGGTGGAGGTTGCAGTGAGCCGAGATCACACCACTGCACTCCAGCCTGTGTGACAGAGTGAGACCCTGTCTCAAAAAAAAAAAAAAAATTCAGATATAAAAATGGGCTTAGATTTGTTAAACGTCCTAGAGGTTCCCCATTGCTAGAAATAATCTTTTTTCAAAAAAAACCCCAAGCAATTCATTTAATCAAGCAGTAAAATAAAAGAGTATGCAATATGGACTGTCTAGTACAGAGTCTCAGAGTAGAAATAAAGTACTTGGGGTAAGGGAGGGGGAGAATCCAATTAATGAACCCCAGGATTTTTGACCAGGATGACAAGAATCGTAACATCCAGTCAACACCTCAAATTAGTTAGAGGCTGGTAAGAAACTTGTGACGCAGGGAACATAAAACTCACATGACAAACATTCAGAGACATTTAAAAGAGAAAAAAATACCTGAAAAAACCATTCCGTTTCGTAAGTCCTCTGGGGGATACACGTGACAGTTTTCAACTGCATTAAGAATAACATCAGGAACAACAAAGGGCAGCTGGTTTTGGTTTTTAGCTTCCTGAAAAGTCCAAAACTGATTCTAATTCCTCGGCAGGTTAAAAAAAAAAAACACCAAAACAAATCATTCTTTCTCGCATGCTTTGAAGGGAGAAGAAATGCTCTCCTATGATTTCCTCTGACAGTCACCTGAAAGTTCACAAAAAAGAGGAATTTCTTTTTTTTTTTTTTGAGACAGGGTCTCACTCACATCAACCAGGCTAGAGTGCAGTGGTGAGTTGATGGCTCACTGCAGCCTCGACCTCCTAGGCTCAAGTGATCCTCCCGCTTCAGCCTCCTGAGTAGCTGAGACCACAGGCCTGCACCACCACACCCAGCTAGCTAATTTTTTTTTTCTGTAGACAGGGGGTTTCGCCATGTTGCCCAGGCTGGTCTCAAACTCCTGGGCTCAAGTGATCCTCCCACCTTGGCCTCCCAAAGTGCTGAGATTACAGGTGCAGGCCACCGCACCTGGCCAAAATTAACCATTTCTAAATGCAGATCAATACCTGAAGCCAACTCACTGCCACCCATATGGCAAAGAGATCCAGTGTGTGAGTGTGTGGTAAACATCTACCAAGTGTCAAAACACCTTACATATCCTTATAATGAAAATCACAACAGCTAATAATTACTGGAAACTTACTACCTGCCAGGCAGTGTTCTAAGCGCTGTACATGAACTGACTCATAACAACCCTCTGAAGTGAATACCGTTATACTACCCATTTCAGAGTTGCGGAAATTCAGGTGCAAGAAAGAAACTTGCCCAAAATCGCAACACAATTCAGAACCGGCAAACCTAGGATTCAAACGCCAAGCTCCAAAGCCCACGTTGATTCCACTGCCTCCGTTACTGTTCCCGTTCAAAATTTAAAGGGAAAACTTCCAGATTACGTCCTCTGATTCCATATGCGACAAAGACGCCTTGGCGGAACAATCACGTGTGTAGTCTTTGAGGTAACTTACAGGGCCTACAAAGCTCCTGGGCCATTATTTCTAGAAGGGAAAATATTCCAAAGATATCTTAAAGCTGCTTCACAGGCCAGTCTGACTGAAAGAAAGTGGAATAATTTCAATGAACCACAAGAATGAGTCTTTGTTCCTAGGTTAAAAAAAAGAGCTAGAAAACATTGCCAACAGAAAGTAAAGAGGAGAAGCACGCATTTCAGAGTCAGCGGCTGCCACCACTTCCTCCTCGGGAAGCTTCTCAGGACTCCATCTGAAGGAAAAAACAAGTCTCGCCTGCATTTCCCCTAATGTCAATACTGTTTTATGTTCCATGTGAAGACGGCTGCATCTCACAGTGTCCGTCTCTCACAAACAAATATACATACACACACACACATATAACATATATATACACATATATACATATATATTTCACACACATACACACACATACAGAAACATGCTCGCACACATCCACTTTGGATTTTGTATTTTGGCACAATAATACAGTGTACATTTAGGCTCCCAAATCCAGCAACGGTCTGCTCTGTTCTGCTAGCACCGTCTCTACTCGAAACATGATTCGTCCACCCTGACAGCTTTTTTTCGACGTAAGGATATGTGCTATTATTTACTTATTTGTCTTGAATTTGACTCACTTTGTTCAGTTACATACACATGTTTAAAAAATTATTTTAAAATTTAAAAAATGGAAAGCTGCATCACAGTTGTAAATGGAAAACTAGCATCATATGACATAAAAACAGTAGCCTTAAAAGTAAATGAAAAAAAAAAGTGAAAAAAAAAAGTAAAAAAAAAAAAAAAAAAAGGTAAACGTAGGCTGGGCACGGTGGCTCATGCCTGTAATCCCACCACTTTGGGAGGCTGAGGCAGGTGCATCACTTGAGGCCAAGAGTTTAAGACCAGCCTGACCAACATGGTGAAACCCCGTCTCTACTAAAAAATACAAAAATTAGCCAGGCCTGGAGGCGCGCACCTGTAATCCCAGCTACTAGGGAGGCTGAGGCAAGAGAATCACTTGAACCCGGGAGGTGGAGGTTGCAGTGAACAGAGACTGCACCACTGCACTCCAAACTGTGCAACGGAGCAAGGCTCCATCTCAAATTAAAAAAAAAAAAAACTAAATACAATTAAGTAATAAATTTTGACTCTCTGCCATGGCCAGAGGACAGCTCTGAGCCTGAAATCTGCACACTCTGTTTTAAAAAGGAGAGGCATTAGAAACATATTGTTTTTAACTATTTTGAACAAGCTGTCATTTTTGTAAGTCAAAAATGATCCAGGCCGGGTGCAGTGGCTCATGCCTGTAATCCCAGCACTTTGAGAGGCTGAGGCGGGCGGATCACCTGAGGTCGGGAGTTCAGGACCAGCCTGACCAACATGGAAAAATCCCGTCTCTACTAAAAATACAAAATTAGCTGGGCATGGTGGTGCACACCTGTAATTCCAGCTACCTGGGAGGCCGAGGCAAGAGAATCGCTTGAACCCAGGAGACGGAGGTTGTGGTGAGCCAAGATCACGTCACTGCACTCCAGCCTGGGCAATAAGAGCGAAACTCCATCTCAGAAAAAGAAAAAAATTTCCTTGAAAAAGTAGTGAAAAGCAGAACGGATGCAGTGGCTCACGCCTGTAATCCCAGCACTTTGGGAGGCCAAGGTGGGTGGATCACGAGGTCAGGAGATCAAGATTATCCTGGCTAACACGATGAAACCCCATCTCTACTAAAAATACAAAAAAATTAGCTGGCCATGGTGGCGGGCATCTGTAGTCCCAGCTACTCGGGAGGCTGAGGCAGGAGAATGGCGTGAACCAGGGAGGCAGAGCTTGCAGTGAGCCGAGATCACGCCACTGCACTCCAGTCTGGGTGACAGAGAGAGACTCCATCTCAAAAAAAAAAAAAAAAAAAAAAAAAAAAGAAGAAAGAAAAAGTAGTCAAAAGCTTTAAAAACAAAAGGAGAAAAAGGGCAGATGGCTGGATCAGAGAGCAGGGGAAAGCATGTGAGGCCTCCAGGCTGTGTTAAGGATGTGGGTCTTTCTCCCAAGAGCAAAGAGAAGGCAGCTGGGAGGTTTCAAGGGAGCATGAGGTGAGGGAATCTGCATTCTGCATTCAATGTGGTAGAAGCAGGAGAAGAACAAATGGGGAGAGCCCAGAGCTGCAGCGGCCATCCTGTGAGATGCTGGTAATGGGGACCGCAGGCCAGCAGAGGAGCTGGAGGGAAGTAAGTGGATTTGACCTCAACTCCAGGGTCGGGTCAGCTACCAGCGGTGAGGAAGGGAGGCAACTCATCTATCTTGTCAGTCCTCCTAAGTTATTTTTAAATGTTCGCTGACTTTCCCTCTTGAGATTCAACTTTCTTCTTTTTTTTTAATTATTTTTTTGAGACGGAGTCTCACTCTCTCATCCAGGCTGGATTGCAATGGTGCAATCTCGGCTCACTGCAACCTCTGCCTTCCGGGTTCAAGCGATTCTCCTGTCTCAGCCTCCCGAGTAGCTGGGATTACAGGCGGGCACCACCATGTCCGGCTAATTTTTTTAGTACAGACAGGGTTTTGCCATGTTGGCCAGGCTGGTCTTGAACTCCTGACCTTAAGGGATTCACCTGCCTCAGCCTCCCAAAAGGCTAGGATTATAGGCGTGAGCTGCCGCGTCCAGCCGAGATTCAACTTTCTCACAGAATAGGGACAATGATGTGGCCTTTCCAACATGAAGGTGGTGCCACCTTTACCCAAGTACATTTCCAAGGTAAGACCAGAGAAAGAACAAATCATGGAACTCTAGCCCTTTCAAAATGTCTAACCTAGGCTATGGCATTTTGCCTCTCTGAATCAGTTTTCTTTTTTTTTTTTTTTTTTTTTTTGGGGCGGGGGTTTTCTTTTTTCCCCCGGGTGGGGTGCAGTGGCGCAATCTCGGCTCACTGCAAGCTCCGCCTCCCGGGTTCACGCCATTCTCCTGCCTCAGCCTCCCGAGTAGCTGGGACTACAGGCGCCCACCACTGCGCCCGGCTAATTTTTTCTATTTTTAGTAGAGACGGGGTTTCACCATGGTCTAGATCTCCTGACCTTGTGATCCGCCCGCCTCGGCCTCCAAAAGTGCTGGGATTACAGGCGTGAGCCACCACGCCCGGCCTGAATCAGTTTTCTCATCAGTGAAAAAGGGATAACCCAGGCACAGTATGGCTCATACCTGTAATCCCAACATTTTGGGAGGCCAAGGTGGGAGGATCACTTGAGTCCACGAGTTCGAGACCAGCCTGGGCAACATAGTGAGACCCCATCTCTACAAAAAATACAAAAAGTAGCCAAGTATGGTGGCTTGCATCTGTACTCCCAGCTACTCAGGAGGCTGAGGTGGGAAGATCTTGAGCCTGGGAGGTTGAGGCTGCTATGAACCATGATCACACTACTGCACTCCAGGCTGAGTGACAGAGGAAGACCCTGCCTCAAAAAAAAAAAAAAGAAAAAAAGAAAGGATAATACCTCTGCTCCTTCTGAGGACTAAGAATCAACATAAATAAAATGTAGCAAAGGCAGTCACAAACTATAACTATTATTATTACTTTTTTTTTTTTTTTTTTGAGATGGAGTATCGCTCTTGTTGCCCAGACTGGAGCAATTGCGGCTCACCGAAACCTCCACCTCCCAGGTTGAAGCGCTTCTCGTGCCTCAGCCTCCCTGCCTAGCTGGGATTACAGGCATGTGCCACCATGCCTGGCTAATTTTGTATTTTAAGTAGAGACAGGGTTTCTCCACATTGGTCAGGCTGGTCTCGAACTCCTGACCTCAGGTGATCCTCCCGCCTTGGCCTCCCAAAGTGCTGCGATTACAGGCATGAGCCACCATGCCTGGCTATTATTATTATTATTTTTAGAGACAGGGTCTCTGTCTATTGCCCAGGCTGGAATGCAATGGCACGATCGTAGCTCACCGCGGCCTTGAACTCCTGGCCTCAAGCAATCCTCCTACCTCAGCCTCCCAAAGCAATGAGATTACAGACATGAGCCACAGTGCCTGGCCTATTATTAGTAATAGTAAGCAGCATACTCCTTTTAGCCACAAACGACAGTTATCACAGAAGGAATTAACTTTTTCAATTCTACTACAAAACATAACATTTTCTGTAACAAAGGTTATGGTAGCAAATTCTATTATATAGGTTCAGTATTCTTTATCCAAAATGCTTAGGATCAGAAATGTTTCGGATTTCAGGTTTTTCCAGACTGTGGAATATTTGCATTATATAGTTACCAGTTAGGTGAGCCTAATCCAAAAATCCAAAATCCAACTGGCTTCCATTAGCATCTCCTTTGAGCATCAGGTTGGTACTCAAAAAGTTTTAGATTTTGGAGCATTTTGAATTGTGGGTTTTTGGATGAGGGATACTCCACCTGTGTAAGAACACGTTAACCTAACATTCCAAGCAGGACTGCCTCTCTCAGGAAGCGGACAGCACGGTAATGAAGAAAAGTGGTCAAGAAGTCATGGATACTTAGACACACACACACCACACACACCCATACACACACATAAACACAGACAAACCAACCGGGTCAGGAAAGAGGAGTCTTTCCTAATGACCTCTGCATCCCAGGCCCTGGAACAGTGATTGCACTGGAAGCTTTGCTGTCCAGCAGAATCACCTGGAGATCCTGTTGAAATGCAAATTCTCAGCAAGCTCCTCGGCTTCAGTCATTCACACACACACTCATGCACATATACACATCCTGCTCCAATACAACTAGGACAGGACTTAGACACTGCATCATTAATCAATAAGCCTCCCAGGTGATTCTGACGCAAGCGGACCTTGGATCCCTGGCCAAGGCCAGGCCCCATAGTAGGCCCTCAGGAAGGACTAAATTGATCATTGAGTCTAATGATCTAATGCCACGAACATATACTGAGAATCTAATGTACGACAGGCACAAAGTGCTTGTGTAAAACACTGAGAAGTAAAATTTTTAAAAATAAATGGAGAAACACCCTTTCTGCCTTCCAATCTCACAAGCTTCGTGGTGGCACAGATATTTGAACACCTGACTACAGTACAATGTAATACACACTCATCTGGCTAACAAATCTTTACTGAATGCTTCTAGGCACTAGAAAACATCTGTAAACAAGACAGCAAAACATACCTGCCTGCACAGAGCCGACATTATAGTGACAGGATAATAGGCAAAATTAAAAAGCCGAATGTATATATAGTTAGTTGGATGGTGATACGTGCAATGGAGAAAACATAAGCAGAGAAGGCACGGATAATAGGGTGCATCACTTTAAATCTGTGCCAGTTTCGAATCATCCACATGGCTCTATTCCAGGAAGGTCTACATGCTTTGCTCATGGCTGTTAAAAGTTTACAGTAGGAAAGGACAGAAAAAGGAACGATGGACACGGCAGGGTGGGCTACGGTGAGAGTGTGGGGGACATGAACAGTTTCCAGGATGAGATGAACGTTGAGCAAGCAAGTTCCCTTTCCTTTCCTTCCCATGCAGGAATCTCCCTCCTGCCACCTCAGGGGCTGCAGAGCACAAATTAGCTCTGACTGAGCTCACAACGCATTTGCAGCAAGGACTGGATGCTTGCGAGTCTCCTACCTTTGCCAAGCCCTATGTGGCCTATGGGTCTCCTTCCAGCCAATGTTATTAGCTTATGCCATGATGTCAGCCTTTCCTGGGTCGTGAATGTCAATGGCCATTTTTAGGAAATTTTTTTTTTTTTTTTTTGAGATAGAGTCTTGCTTTGTCACCCAGGCTAGAGTACAGTGGCACAATCTCGGCTCACTGCAACCTCTGCCTCCTGGGTTTAGGCAATTCTCCTGCCTCAGCCTCCTGAGTAGCTGGGATTATAGGCACCCGCCACCAAGCCCGGCTAATTTTTGGTATTTTTAGCAGCACAAATCAAGCCTCAAGGGGTTTCACCATCTTGGCCAGGCTGGTCTCGAACTCCTGACCTCGTGATCCACCTGCCTCAACCTCCCAAAGTGGTGGGATTACAGGCATGAGCCACTGCACCCAGCCAAATTTTATTTTTTGAGACAGAGGCTCACCCTGTGTCACTTTGTCACCCAGGCTGGAGTGTAGTGGCGCGATCTCAGCTCACTGCAACCTCCACCTCCTAAATCCTTAATTTTCCCCAAAATTAGCCTGGGTTCAAGCGATTGTCCTGCCTCAGCCTCCCAAGTCTCTGGGACTACAGGCGTGCACCACCACACTCAGCTAATTTTTGTATTTTTAGTAGAGACGAGATTTCACCATGTTGGCCAGCCTGGTCTCGAACCAGGTGATCCACCTGACTCGGCCTCGCAAATGCTGGGATTATAGGCATGAGCCACCGCACCTGGCCCATTTTTAGGAATTATTTTTTATCATAAAAGGAACACATGATCACAATAAAAAACGCGAAAAATACCAGAAAGCAATATTCCCAGTATTCTTACCCCTACTGCTACCTTAGGCCACATTTCAGTGTGTTCTGGCCAGAGTTGCTATCTAACATAGCTAGGACCACTCCATATGCATAGAATTTCGGATCCTGCTCTTTTTACAACATATGCCTTTTTACTATATATGTAATTTCTAAATTATTACCCATGCATTTTTCCATTGAAAACAAATTCCATATAAACATTACTCTTAATGGCTATAAAACATTCCATTGAAAACAAATTCCATATAAACATTACTCTTAATGGCTATATAACATTCCACCGGCTGGGCGCGGTGGCTCACGCCTGTAATCCCAGCACTTTGGGAGGCCGAGGCGGGCGGATCACAAGGTCAGGAGATCGAGACCACAGTGAAACCCCGTCTCTACTAAAAATACAAAAAATCAGCCGGGCGCGGTGGTGGGCGCCTGTAGTCCCAGCTACTCAGGAGGCTGAGGCAGGAGAATGGCGTGAACCCGGGAGGCGGAGCTTGCAGTGAGCCGAGACCCCGCCACTGCACTCCCGCCTGGGCGACCGCGAGAGCCCCCCTCCCTCAAAAAAAAAAAAAAAAAAACATTCCACCCCATTAACGCACTATATTTTATTAACCATTTCCCAATTATTGGGTATTTAGGCATCCAAGTTCTCATAATTATTAATTACCCTGAAAATAATTTTATATGGAAAGGTATCTCGAATAATTCCCTCCGAATAGATTCCTAGAAAGAGAATTATGGAAAACGTGCAGTGTGGGAGATGAGCAGTCACCGCACAGAGAGTCCACGGTTGACTCAAATTTCAGCGCTGCACCTCTTGGCTGCAGAGGCAGAGCACAGAAGCCGGCCGCCTTCTGCCGCCTTTTCAAGCTCGATGGTCAATGGTTTTAGAAGTGACATATTTACCTGCTGTCGGAATCCGAGGCGATCTCCTTTCTCCCTCCAAAGCGGATTTGGCACTGCACAGAAAAAGAAGCTGCTGAGATCAGCTGCTGGGATGCGACACTCAAAACGTCACACAACAGCCCACGTAGGGCTTAAGGGTCAGGGAGGGGACACGGGACCAGAAGCTCTGCACGTCAAGTGAGGACGTCCCTGTCCCCTGGGTATCAGCACAAGACTTAAGAAGGTGCACACCTCAGCCTTGAAGCTGCCACTTAAAGGAAACCCTTATCTCCCACTTGTACAAAAGCAAGCCTTGTGGGAAAACATTGCTAACAGAAAAACAAAAGCACACGGCCATCTGTGCATTATCCAGGAAGCTGCTCCTGCCTGTCGGCAGCTGACTGTCTACCACACAGAGCGCTTCGCGGGAGATAATTACAACTTCCACAAACCTGCGCTGAATGGGCCCCTTTGGACAAGCCCCAGAGTTGTCGTGACTGGCTATGACGTTACAGCAGTACAAATCAAGCCTCATACGAGTCATTGGGTTGTGTGGAATGACCATTTACTGAGGGTGGGTAAAAATGAAAGCAGGCTACTTCTTTTTTATTTTTATTTTTTATTTTTTGAGACGGAGTTTCACTCTTGTTGCCCAGGCTGGAGTGTAATGGATCGATCTCAGCTCACCGCAACCTCTCCCTCCCGGGTTCAAGTGATTCTCCTGCCTCAGACTCCCAAGTAGCTGGGATACAGGCATGTGCCACTATGCCCGGCTAATTTTTGTATTTTTAGTAGAGATGGGGTTTCTCCATGTTGGTCAGGCTGGTCTTGAACTCCTGACCTCAGGTGATCGCCCACCTTGGCCTCCCAAAGTGCTGGGATTACAGGCATGAGCCACGGCACCTGACCCTGCAGGCTACTTTTTGAATTGGTAAAATTAAAATATAGATAACATAAACTTTGCCATTTTAACCATCTTTAGGTGTAAATTTCAATTCACAATGTTGAGCAACCATCACCATTATCCACTATTCTAATTTTCTTAACAAAAAAAAAAAAAAATGGGGTCTCGCTCTGTCACCAGGCTGAAGGGTAGTGGTGCCATCATAGCTCATGGTAACCTCAAATACCTGGGCTCAAGCAATTCTCCCACCTCAGCCTCCCAAGTAGCTGGGATTACAGGCACGTGCCACCAGGTCCAACTCATATTTTTTATTTTTTATAGAGATAGGGTTCTCACTATGTTGCCCAGGCTGCCCTCATACTCCTAGCCTCAAGAGATCCTCCTGCTCCAACCTCCCAAAGCACTGGGATTACAGGCATAAGCCACTATGCCTGGCCTACTACTGTCTTTTTCTTTTAAAGGTATAGAATCGCTGCTATGGGTAGCAGGCTTGCAGGGTTCCTAAACTTATTATGAAAACTACTACATTGTATGTGTGTGTGTGTATCTGTGTGTGTATGTGTATATGTGTGTGTATATATATAATTTTAAATGATATATTTGTCAAAACACATGAAACTGTACACTTAAAATGCTATATTTTATTATATGTAAATTATACATCAATAAAATTTATTTTTGAAAGTCATGCAAAAAAGTCATGTGCAACACTTTAACCCTCAAAATAACAATAATAATAATAATAATAATAATAATAATAATAATAACTGCAGGCTAGGCGCAGTGGCTCACATCTGTAATCCTAGCAGTAAGGGAGGCCGAGGTGGGCTGATCACCCAAGGTCAGGAGTTCGAGACCAGCCTGGCCAACATGGTGAAATCCCACCTCTACTAAAAAATACAAAAATTAGCCAGGTGTGGTGGCACGCACCTGTAGTCCCAGCTACTCAGGAGTTTGAGGCAGGAAAATCACTTGAGCCCAGGAGACAGAAGTTGCAGTGAGCTGAGATTGCGCCACTGCACTCCAGCCCGGGCGACAGAGCTAGACTCCATCCAAAAAAAAAAAAAAAGCAGCAGAAGCTCTGGGCATAAGCTCCATTTTATTTCTCTCTGCTACCTTTAAAGTGGTTCATCTTGCCTCCTCATCTTATTATATTTTCCATTTCTGCAGCAAAGAAAGAATAAGCTAATAACATGGGCTCCAGATGTTACCATGTTAACAGAGGACCAGGCTCTGTCCAGGCCCTTTACCTACTTTAACAAGCCAATTCCCTCAGAAGCCATACACAGATTAAGTGACCCAGTTACAGAAGAGCAGAGAGATGCTCAGGGAGGGTGCGTGAGCTGTCCCTGTACACACAGAGCTGAAGAAGTAAAGCTACCTTTAATTCCAACTACGTCGGAGCAGAAAGCCTGTGTCCCTCTTACCACACAACGCCTCAAGGCTTACATAGATACTGCATTCTCTGGGCTCACTTCAATACTCAACATACACCCCAGCCACATATGGTGGCACGCACCTGTAGTCCCAGCCACTCAGGAGGCCAAGGTGGGAGGATTGCTTGAGCCCAGGAGTTTGAGGTTACAATGAACTATGATGGTACCACTGTGCTCCAGCCTAGACAAGAGCAAGACCTTATCTCTAAAAAATAAAAAAATAAAAAAATTTCACACACACCCCTATTACAGTACTTACCTCCCTACAGTGTAATTACACACATAATTATAACTGTCAACTGCCCCTTCCAAAAAGTGAGCTCCTAGAATTCCCAGATTTGGATCCTAGCTCTGCCGCTTACTAACTACGACGCCTTGAGCAAGTTATTGGATCCCTCTGAGTTTCAGTCTCTTCAGCTGTAAAATGAAACCAACTGCAGGAACTATAATCTCACAGTGTTGTTGGAAGGATTAAATATAAAGTGCTCAGCAGAGAGCCTGGCACACAGTGGAGGTGTGATCAGTGACAGCTAACAGTAGCATGCATCTGGTACATGCAGCAAGCAGATTCCAGTCTCACATCCAAGCTTGCTTCCAAGCCCAGCCAGAGTCAAGCATCAGAAACAGCATCACATCAATCACAGCAAAGCCACCTGGAGTGTCCACACAGCTGGGGGCAGCAGCAGAGGACCCCAGGCGTGGCCTCCTTCCTCCTTGTCCTAGCCTTCTTGTGCTCAGGGATCCTAACTCCAAACCACCACCTCTGCACCCCTCAGAGATGCCCTCAAACACAACTGCTTGGAAATGAGACAATGGGACTTTGAAACCCACATCAATGCCCTTTTTTTTTTTTTTTTTTTTGAGACAAAGTCTCACTCTGTTGCCCAGGCTGGAGTGCAGTGGGGCAATCTCGGCTCACTGCAACCTCCACCTCCCAGGTTCAAGCAATTCTCCTGCCTCAGCCTCCCAAATAGCTGGGATTACAGGTGGCTGCCACCACGTCCAGCTAATTTTTGTATTTTTAGTAGAGACAGGGTTTCACCATGTTGGCCAGGTTAGTTTGGAACTCCTGACCTCAAGTGATGCGGTCACCTTGACCTCCCAAGGTGCTGGGATTACAGGCGTGAGCCACCGCACCCAGCTCAGTGCCTTTCTTGAAGGGACATCACTGAAGGATGGGGGTCCTCTAGAGGGCTTTCGAAATTCAAGACACAGGACTTCCTCCAACCCAACTCTGACCGGGTTCACTGCTCTATCATTTCCTGGGGAAAACGATTAGATCGCTTCACTGTTCCCAAGTATAAAGTGGGAGTTAGTCTGTGTATGTTATAGGGAAGAAATGACCTACATTAATTATCTGACACTATTACTCGACCAAAAAGGCAAATGTGTGCTTTCTGCTTACCTGTTTCACTGCATCCAGCAGTCGCTCCAGCAGAAATTGTCTTTTGTCATTGTTCTGTGATCCTAAAACGCAATGAGGCTTAATTAGTTCTCGTTGACACTCGGACACGGCTGTCCCCAACTAGACCAGTCCTTTACAACTGATCTTTAACCAAATCAATAGCACGACTAGGTACCAATAATCTGTATCATTACAATGAAGTTTGGCTATTGCCTGTTACTGCATCAAAGGAAAACAGGTAAACTAATTTTCCCCAAATCTGAACAACATGTCTACAGTGGTCTAAAGGTTTCTCATCCCTTGGCACTACTGACATTGTAGGATGTTTAGCAGCATCCCTGGCCTCTACACACTACGTGGCATTAGCACACACAAACCCCTGAGTCATACCAAAATGTTTCCATGTAATGCCAATGTCCCCTGGGAATCAAAACTGCCCCCAGTTATCAACCAGCAGCCTGAAATAAAATACAAGTTTCCCAGTACAGTGGGAACTGCTCACTGGCTGTTCTCACTATCATCTCCTACATCCTTTTCCCATGCCGCCTTCAGCAATCCAAGCTGTAAAACCTGATTACTCCTCTTCTCGGCAGCTGAGGTTGAACTTAAGCGGTCTGGCCAATGAGAAGATAGCAGAAGTGTACTGGGAAAGTTCTGGGAAAGTCATTCCTTTCTGATAGAAAGAAGAGCTATGAAGGGCATCATTCTGTCTTCCATCCTTCATGCCTCAATCATAGACATGTTGGGTGGAGCCCGAGTAGCATTTTGCCACCATGAAGTCATGAGCCTGAGAGAAAGACCTAGAGAGTCACAAAGACACCAGCCCTGATATCACTGAGTTGGTAAGCCAAGACTAGAAACAAGCTAACTCTCACAAAATAAATAACGATATTTGTCCACACCACGGCACATTGAGCTGTTACTTGCAGCCAAAAGCATTCCCAACTGACACACATGACATATACTGAATTTCCATTTCAGAAGGTCTGGGGAAAGTGCACTTGAAAACACCAGGCGGACAGCTGTCAGAGCCACACCTGATCTCCACAAGAGGCCCAGTGACTCCAAGCAAGATACAAAGCCACGGACTATGATGCACCAGTCACAGAGCACACTGACTTCAAAGGATACTGGAATTCAGGTTGTAAGGACAGATGCTTCACACTGCAGGCGTTGAATTGCCATCAGGCTGCTTCTGTCCTGGGCAACTCTACGTAGGCTGCACCGGGGCGGAGCAGCAGGGCATTATCTCAGAGATGGTCAGTGATTCCTCCAGGTCAAGCCAGGGCCAGCTGGTTGATAACAACCACCACCATATGCTGGGCGCATCCTACATGCCAGGAACCAAGCTGAGTACTATGCATGCAATATCTCCCTTCATCTTCACATCCAGCCTACAAGCCAGGATCCCAAACACAGATGGGAAAGCTGAAGCTGGGAGAAGTCAATTGACTGTGTGTGTTGATCCACCCAGGATTTATTTAACTTCTAGTGTGTGTGAGGCAATGTTTTAAGAGCTGAGGACATACAAGTTAAATGGTGTAAAAGAGCCATCTTCTCATGGAGCTAAAAATCCTACTAGAAGGCCGGGCACAGTGGTTCACGCCTGTAATCCCAACGCTTTGGGAGGCTGAGGCAGGCAGATTGCTTGAGATCAGGAGTTTGAGACCAGGTTGGGCAACATGACGAAGCCCTGTATCTACCAAAAAACACAAAAAATTTAGCCGGGCATGGTGGCACACAGCTGTGGTCCCAGCTGTTCACGAGACAGAGGTGGAAGGATCACTTGAACCCGGGAGGCAGAGGTTGCAGTGAGCTGAGATCGTGCCACTACACTCTGGCCTGGGTGACAGAGTGAGACCCTATCTCAAAAACAAACAAAAAAAAATAGTATAAAAATAAACTAATCAACGAAAAAGTGTTAGAGTCATACTAGGAAGAAAAAACAAAGACAGTGATGGGATAGGGAGGAAGCAAGAAGGCTGCTTTAGCCAAGGCAGCCCCTGAGGGCCTCTCTGCACAGGTGACATGTGAGCTGAGCCCTCTATAAAGAGAAGGAGGCCGGGCGCGGTGGCTCAAGCCTGTAATCCCAGCACTTTGGGAGGCCGAGACGGGCGGATCACGAGGTCAGGAGATCGAGACCATCCTGGCTAACACGGTGAAACCCCGTCTCTACTAAAGTACAAAAAAAATTAGCCGGGCGAGGTGGCGGGCGCCTGTACTCCCAGCTACTCGGGAGGCTGAGGCAGGAGAATGGCGTGAACCCGGGAGGCAGTGCTTGCAGTGAGCTGAGATCCGGCCACTGCACTCCAGCCTGGGCAACAGAGCCAGACTCCATCTCAAAAAAAAAAAAAAAAAAAAAAAAAAAAACGGAAGGAAAGATCAAACAGGCAGGCAGAGACCAGTCACATAGGATCATGTGGGCCATGATAATGGGGTTAGACTCTGTTGAAATTTTAATACTAATTGGTTAAACAGTAATCCTGACTCAAGACCTCTAAAGCCTGTGTTAGGACCATGATACCAAGGATCCCGCCTTACCTCCAGGCCTAGTGATAAAACCAGTCAGCAGACACACAGTAAAACAACTGACTCTTCAAAAAAATACCATTAGTATTTTTTTCTGGCAGAGGTTTCGATCAAGAATAGCCTGGACACCATTCCCACCAGCCATGAGGCATCTCAAGGCATTGCTCAGGATGGCTATAGACCCATCTGGCCAAGGTCCTCTGACACCTCTTGACACCTGTCTCTATCAATCAAACGCTCTTTGTTCCAGAATCCAGGGTTTGGATTCTGGTCTTCCCTCCCTAACACCAGAATAGAAAAGTCAGGCTTGCTTTCTTCCTTTTTCCAAGTATGAGACCTGACAGCTCTACCTGCCCTTGAGCAATATCAACTGGAAACTTGACAGGGTTCCCCGCACTGGAAATGCCTTTGTTATTTTTTTCTCATCGTAAAAGCAATTCATGTAGGGAAAAAAAAAAAAAAAATAGAATAATAACAAATCGGGAAAAAATATACAAAGAAAACAAAAATCTCTTTCATCTCCCTACTGATAATTTTGTAGGCCGGGCGCGGTGGCTCAAGCCTGTAATCCCAGCACTTTGGGAGGCCGAGACCGGTGGATCACGAGGTCAGGAGATCGAGACCATCCTGGCTAACACGGTGAAACCCCGTCTCTACTAAAAAAAATACAAAAAACTAGCCGGGCGAGGTGGCGGGCGCCTGTAGTCCCAGCTACTCGGGAGGCTGAGGCAGGCGAATGGCGTAAACCCGGGAGGCGGAGCGTGCAGTGAGCTGAGATCCGGCCACTGCACTCCAGCCTGGGCGACAGAGCGAGACTCCGTCTCAAAAAAAAAAAAAAAAAAAAAAATTTTGTAATGCAGTTCTTCTCAAACTTTGATGTCCACACAGATCTCCTGGAGATCTTGTTAAAAAGCAGCCATTTGTTTGCTGGCGTTTTTTCTGAGACAGGAACTCTATCACCCAGGCTGGAGTAAGTGGTACAATCACAGCTCTCTGCAGTCTCAACCTCCTGGGCTCAATCCACTCTCCTGTCTCAGCCCTCCGAGTAGCTGGGACTACAGGCATAGGGCACCACTCACAGATAATTTATTTATTTTTATTTTTTATAAAGACGGGGTCTCACGAGGTTGCCCAAGCAGCTCTTGAACTCCTGGGCTCAAGCGATCCTCCTGCCTCAGCCTCCCAAA
This sequence comes from Papio anubis, assembly GCF_008728515.1. Taxonomy (NCBI): domain Eukaryota; kingdom Metazoa; phylum Chordata; class Mammalia; order Primates; family Cercopithecidae; genus Papio; species Papio anubis. Next base: position 61,955,710 of record NC_044993.1, read on the forward strand.
GAGCTGGGATAATAGGCGTGAGCCACCGCGCCCAGCCCAAAAGGCAGATTCTGATTCAGGAGGCTGCAAATGGGGCCTAATTCTGTATTTCTCTTTTTTTTTTTTCTGAGACAGTCTTGCTCCATTGCCCAGGCTGGAGTTCAGTGGCGCAATCTGGGCTCACTGCAACCTCCACCTCCCAGGTTCAAGCAATTCTCCTGCCTCAGCCTCCCGAATAGCTGGAATTACAGGCACACACCACCACGCCAAGCTAATTTTTGTATTTTTAGTAGAGACAGGGTTTCACCATGTTGGCCAGGCTGGTCTTGAACTCCTGACCTTGTGATCCACCCACCTCAGCCTCCCAACGTGCTGGGATTACAGGTATGAGCCACCGCGCCCAGCCAACTCTGTGTTTCTCATAAGCTCTCAGGTGAGCTAATACTGCTGACTCCCTTCACACTTGAATAACAAAGATTTAGCACCTACCCTTCCTGAAATGCACAATGATCCTCCAGGTCTCTTTTTTTTTTTTTTTTTAAGAGTATTTTGCCCTACTGCTTGTTCTGGATGAGATGTCGCAGCCTCCTCTGCCTTACTCTGCAAAGCCTCTTTTTATGATGGGGTGAGGGGAAGAAAAGAAAAACCTGTTCACGGTGAAACTCCGTCTCTACTAAGAAATACAAAAAAAAAAAAAAAACTAGCCGGGCGAGGTGGCGGCACCTGTAGTCCCAGCTACTCGGGAGGCTGAGGCCGGAGAATGGCGTGAACCTGGGAGGCGGAGCTTGCAGTGAGCTGAGATCGGGCCACTGCACTCCAGCCTGGGCTACAGAGCGAGACTCCGTCTCAAAAAAAAAAAAAAAAAAAAAACTACCCGAGGTTGTGCAGGTCTCAACCCAGAGGCTCACACTTCCTGGCTGTGATGTCTCTCTGCAGGCAAGCAGCTCTCAACTGAGACAACCTTGACCTCAGAAGGGGCAGCTGTGGCAACTTATCCCTGAATGAGCTTAAGAGAAAGGGGTCGGCCGGGAGCAATGGCTCAAATCTATAATCTCAGCAACTTTGGGAGGCCAAGGCGGACGGATCACATGAAGTCAGGAGTTTAAGACCAGCCTCACGAACATGGCAAAACCCCATCTCTACTAAAAATACAAAAACTAGCCAGGTGTGGTGGCAAGCACCTTTAGTCCCAGCTACTCAGAAGGCTGAGGCAGGAGAATCGCTTGAACCTGGGAGATGGAGGTTGCAGCGAGCCAAGATTGCACCAATGCACTCCAGCCTGGGCAACAGAGTGAGAGTGTCTCATAAATAAATAAATAAGTAAAGAGAGAGAGAGAAGGGGCTTTACTAGGCTGCAGGGAGCACAGGTGGTCTGAGGACCGCTTATCAACTGAGAGGAACAGTGGAGCGCACTGAGCGGGAAGTCACAAGGCCTGAGCTCTCATCCTGCCTGGCCCGCTTGCTAGCCATGTGATAGGGACAGTCACTTCCCTTGTTTGGCCACTGGTTTCTGCATGAGATCATGCTCTCCTAGCTCTAGAGTCTATGGAAACTCTGCAGAGACAGGCAGGCAGAGCAATCGATGCTACCAGTCTCCTTCTTACCTTCTCCCTTTGAATCCAGTGGAGAATACAGCACCTCCGCCAGGGCCCACAAGAATCTGCCAGCTTCAAATGTTGCCGCCACTCAGAGAGAAGCAGGAAGAATGTGCCCACCTACTGAGTCCCAACCAGAGGCTAAGTCATTAAATGACCTATTAAATCCTTGACAAAGAAGGAAAAAACGGCTCCACTCAGTAGCGAGGACTGCGACTCAGGAAAATACCTTTACAGGACCAGACCCATGGGAAGTGGCTGAGGAGGGATTCACTTCCAAGTCCATGGGATCCTGGACCTGCCAGCTGCTAAGCCCTGCTCGCCCTCGACCTCCTTCACAACCTGCAGCAGTGGCCCACTGCAAATTCAGCAAACACTTCCAAATTCAGCAAGCACTTCCAAATTCAGCAAGCACTTCCAATTTCAGCAAGCACTTCCAAATTCTGCAAACACTTCGCCACACAGGAGCGATCAAACCCCATCTTCCTGCTTCCTCATCTCCAGGGGCAGCCCCCAGCCAGCAACCAGGTGAACAAGAATAGGCTTCTTTTTATTTCTCATTTAGATCATCATCAAAATGAAAACAGAAAATGGAAAGGCACCCGAGGGAATACCTCCAGGGATTCACAAACCTGTCTGAGAAATGCAGTCAGCTGACACCCCCTAACTCTACTCAGAAACCTCATGTGCATGGGAAAATCAGTCACCTACTTGGGTCTCTCTTTAATGTTTTCTTGTTGTTGTTGTTTGTTTGTAGGTGGAGTCTCACTCCTGTCGCCCAGGCTGGAGTGCAATGGCACCATCTCAGCTAACTGCAACCTCCGCCTCCCAGATTCAAGCAATTATCCTGCCTCAGCCTCCCAAGTAGCTGGGATTACAGGCGCCTGCTACCACGCCCAGCTAATTTTTGTCTTTTTAGTAGAGACAGGGTTTCACCATGTTGGCCAGACTGCTCTCAAATGCCTGACCTCAGGTGATCCGACTGCCTTGGCCTTCCAAAGTGCTGGGATTACAGGCGTGAGTCACCACACCCGGCCTTTGTCTTCAATGTTTAGAACTCTCAGGATTTAATGTTTAATGTTTACAGTCCTTTGAGTCCTACATTAATTTTTACCACAAACCTCTAGCCTTCTGCCTGGGGTTGCCATTCAAGCTACAGTGACCTCCTGGAGAGAAAGAGCAGAAATTAAGAACAGGATAGCCCAGGTTAGAATCCTACTCTACCAGCCATGTGATCATGAGCAAGTTACTTAACCCCCCTGCTTCAGGCTCACCAGAGAACCTACCTCTTTGGATGATGAAATGAGGGAAATTGTATTGTGCACCTAGAATAGTGCCTGGTATATACCAAGCATTTAATAAAATTAGCCATCATTATCATCATTGTTGGCAACCCTTACCCCAAGGTATCAAGACCTCTGGCTCCCAGAAGTCGTTTCAACGAGCTACCTTCTCTCCAAAGCCCAGGCAAAGCAATTCAATCCAGGCCTGTGTTTGCTGCCCTGGGAGATGAAAGGGTGAAAGAGGACCCCTGGCATGTGGAGAGGGGAAAACAAGCAGGATGCAACCAGGCATTCTGGCTATATTCCTTCTTTAACCTTCGCAACCCTGGAGCTCCAAGTAAACTGGTTCCCATTCCACAGAGGTCAAGCCCCTTAGTCAAGCCCACACACATATATATATACACACACACACACATATACACATATACACACACATATATATGCACACACGCACATATATATATTTTTTTTATTTATGAGATGGAGTCTTGCTTTTTTCGCCCAGGCTGGAGTACAGTGACTCCATCTCTTCTCACTGAGGCCTCCACCTCCCAGGTTCAAGCAATTCTCCTACCTCAGCCTCCTGAGTAGCTGGGATTACAGGTGTCCCCTACCACGCCTGGCTCATTTTTTTGTTTGTTTGTTTTTATTTTTAGTAGAGATGGGGTTTCGCCATGTTGGTCAGGCTGGTCTCAAACTCCTGACCTCAAGTGATCCACCCACCCGGGCCTTCCAAAGTGCTGGGATTACAGGCATGAGCCACCATGCCTGGCCCGTGCAGATATTTAAATAGTGGTATTTTGCTGCCTCTCCATGCAGCACGGTGGAGGCAACGTCATGCTAGACATTTCCCTGGTGAGATCTTTGTAATACATTAAGCAGGTACAAGCGAGAAAAGAAAAAAAGGGCAATGCTCTCTGAGTGCCCACTCTGTACAAGGAATTCTGCCCAAGGGCAGTCAAGCAGATGCTGCATTGCAGGCTGAGCCCTGCTCTCCCTAACTCTCAAGCAAGTGCTCCTTCCACACACCACACTGACATCCTTCACTGAACAACTGGGAACCTTAGCCACGCTTGCAAAACTGGGAAGGACCAGAACAGGAAATCTATAGACAGAAGGCAGACAGGTGGTTGCCAGGGGCTGGGGCAGTAGGGGGATGGGGAGCTACTGCTTAATGGATATGGAGTTTCCTTTGGGTGATGAAAATGTTTTGAAACTAGACAAGAGTGCTGATTGCACAACAATGCAAATGTACTAAATACTAGTGAACTGCTTGCTTTAGAACAACAGTTAATTCTTTGTTTTGTGAATTTCACCTCAATTTAAAAAAAAAAAATTTAAGAAATGGAGTCTGGCTCTGTCACCCAGGCTAGAGTACAGTGGCATGATCATAGCTCACTGAGGCCTCCAACTCCTGGGCTCAAGCAGTCCTCCCACCTCAGCCTCCCAAGTAGCTGGGACTACAGGCATGCACCACCACACTGGGTTAATTTTGTATGTTTTGTAAAGAGAGGGTCTCGCTAAGTTGCCCAGGCTGGTCTCAAACTCCTGGCCTCAAACGATCCTCCTGCCTCAGTCTCCCAATGTGCTGAGATTACAGATGTAAGCCACCACTCTTGGCCCAATATTTTTATGAAAAGGACTGCAACAGGTAGATGTTGGCTGAGAAAATGTTCCTATTCTAACGAACAACTACAGTAGGATTCTCCCAAGGGTTAGACAAAGCAACTGCACGGAGAACCCAGTCCCCATATTGAATCACACAGTAGAAAAGCTACTCCCGGCTGGGTGAGGTGGCTCATGCTTGTAATCCCAGCACTTTGGGAGGTAGAGGCAGGTGGATGACTTGGGGCCAAGAGTTCGAAATCAGCCTGGCCAACATGGTGAAACCCCCATCTCTACTAAAAATACAAAAAAATTGGCCAGGTGCAGTGGCTCACGCCTGTTATCCCAGCATTTTGGGAGGCCTAGCCAGGCGGATCACCTGAGGTCAGGAGTTCGAGACCAGCCTGGCCAACATGGTTAAACCCCATCTCTACTAAAAATACAAAAATGAGTCAGGCATGATGACAGACGCCTATAATCCCAGCTACTTGGGAAGCTGAGGCAGGAGAATCACTTGAATCCAAGAGGCGGAGGTTGCAGAGAGCCAAGATTGCGCCATTGCACTCTAGCCTGGGCAACAAGAGCAAAACTCCATCTCAAAAATAATAATAATAATACAAAAAATTACCCAGGTATGGTGGCAGGCGCCTGTTATCCCAGCTACTCAGGAGGCTGAGGCTGGAGAATCACTTGAACCTTGGAGGTGGAGGTTGCAGTGAGCCGAGATCACACCACTGCAACAGAGTGAGACTCCATCTCAAAACAAACTAAAATGAAATTTAAAAAAATAAATAAATTTACATATATTTACATTTACATAGATTTATACTTTTATAAAATAAAATTAATACATGTAATAGAAACCATGCCTCGCTTCCACGGGCCCCTCCTGCACCCCAATCTCCCCCTACCTGGTATGGCTCTTCCCTCATGAGATGGCAAGTCTCACGGCAAAGGCCCTCTGTGACAGCCACCCCTGCCTCAGTTGCTGTTCCTAGCTCTGGCCCTTTTGCTCTCATTTCCTTTACCGCGCACTGAATTTTCTATGCAGTGGATAGAGCATCTGGAAGCGCAGATGAATACACAATAAATGACTTACTAGTATTACAGGATACACACAATGATGTTATGTGATTCATCCAATGTGCCCTGCAAAACTGCAATGAACACGGTATTTCTCTAAGCCCTGCGTGTGCATCTGCGGTGGGCTGCCTCACATGATTTGTTTCTGATTTTCACTGAACCTGTACCTTTAGCATACCCTAGAATGGGGGTCAGCAAGCTTTTTCTGGAAAGAGTCCCGCCGTCAACATTTTAGGCTTTGTGGGCCAAAGGGTTGCTGTCACTACCCAACTCTGCCACTGCAGGGTGAAAAACAGCCATAGATAATGTATAACGAACAGGTCTTGGGCTGGATTTAACAGCCCACTGCCCTGGCAGAAATAATGAAGGATGGCAGGTTAAAAATTAAAACAATAGTATCTGTGTTTGTAGACCTTACAGCCACCGTGCAATTAGACGGTTAAACGTAAGAGTTCCCCAGCAGGCCGTAGACCAGGCCCACATCATAATCATGCTCCCATCTCCCCTCACCGTCTAACCAAGGCCCCACATACAGAGTCTTGCAGAGAACAAGGACATTATCAACCTGTTGTCACTGCAGAATTCATCCTCAGTTACACTGGCAGGCATCTGGGATGCCTGGCGCTACCAGCCCAATGATGACTTTAACGTTGTTGCTATTGTCTAATTCCCATCCCACTCCCCAAAATCCACAACCATTCCAAATAAAGAAACTGAAAGAAAGCAGAAGCAAAGGAGGAGGGGGCAGAAAGGGCTGCCCAATATATGCCCGGGGCACATACAAGACCAAGAGGGACCCCTGTAATAACCAAGGGGTCAGGTGGGGGATAGAAATGAGTGGGGTGGGCTGGCAAGGCACAGATCACAAGAGCAGAGCAGGTGCCCCTCTCGAGATGACAGCTGCTACCCAGTACTGGCAGACAGCACCTCACAGCAATACCAGTAATTGCCCCATCTCCTGGTTTTTCAAGAGAGGCTGAAAATCCAGATTTTTTGTGTCAGTTACTTGGCCCCTAATTATACTCTTGTTAGAACAATGTTCCAGCCAACTCGGCATGAACCAAACACAACACATCTGGGGCCAGGTCTGCTGCCAATCCGCCATACTGAGACATACGTTTAACCCTCACATCTATCTGGAAGGTGGGGGCTGGCCACCCTGGTGAAACAGACAAAGGAACTGAGGCTACGAGACATTGATCATTTGCCCAAAGAACAGCTCAGAGGTGACAGACCCGACATTTTACCCCAAACCTTGTACCTTCCAACCTTCACAAAACCAGGCTCACTCCTTGAATGGCTCAATCTCGGCACAGAAAAGGGCTCCGTCATCAAAGTGCCACCAAAGAAAAAACAACCTCCCGATGGCTGACTCAAATGGTTCCCTTCTCAGAGAAATCTTCCTGCAGAGGGTCCCGCAAGGGGCACACTGCTGTCTCCCCACACAGCGCTCCCATGGCCCTGCAGTCCTGCCATAGTGCTGGTGTCATCCCTGTCGTGGAAGGGATTATGCATTGTGAGCTCTCCGGGATAGACGGGAGCCTCATGAACTCTCCCATCACAGAAGGAACTCAACAGCTGTTGAATCTAGATTCTGGTGCAGTTCACTTCTGTGGCTCCCCAAGTGGCTACTTTAAATAAAAAGGACCAGGACTGGCCAGGATACAGCAGCCGCCTCATTCCTGTCATGGGCAGAGCGAGGTGGTGGTTTCATCTGCTCTAGCCTTAGCACACGCACAGATAAAATGGACAATCGTTCTTCCCCAAAGTCAGGGCGCTGGTTCCAGTATTGTACGGTAAAGTGGCACAGCTGGCCCAGGACAAAAGGACAGACTATCTGCCACCACACAACAGAAAGAGACAGGCTCTGCATGTAGACAGATGGGCTCAGGCCATCCATGTGGGCTTATGGTGTCCAAGATCAATGACAAAATAAATGAGCAAAGAATGGGGACCATCAGTTTACTCTAGAGCAGGCCAGGCGTGATGGCTCCTGCCTGTAATCCCAGCACTTTGGGAGGCTGAGGCAGGCAGATCACTGGCGGTCAGGAGTTAAAGACCAGCCTGGCCAAAATGGTGAAACCCCGTTTCCACTGAAAATACAAAAATTAGCCAGGCATGATGGTGCCCACCTGTAATCTCAGCTACTGGGAGGCTGAGGCAGGAGAATCACTTGAACCCAACGGGGTGGAGGTTGCCGAGATTGCACCACTGCACTCCAGCCTGAGCAACAGAGTGAGATTCCATCTCAAAAAAAAAAAATTTCTCTTGAGCAGGGATTGGCAAACATTTTCCATAAAGAGCAAAACAGTAAATATTTATATTTTAGGCTTTGCAGGCCATACACTCTCTGTCACAGTTACTCAGTTCTGCCATTGTAGCCTGAAAGAAACCACAGACAATAGTAAATGAATAGATATAGCTTTGTTCCAATAAAACTTTATTTGCAAAACAGGAGGCCAACCCAGTTCACCAGTTCTTGCTGTAGAAAAAAAAAAAAAAAAACACTAACATGGCAATGTGCAAAAACTTTAAAGAGACAAGAGGCCAAGCATGGTGGCTCACACCTGTAATCTTGGAACTTTGGGAGGTAGAGGTAAGAGAATTGCTTGCGCCTAGGAGTTTGAGACCAGCCTGCGTAACACAGTGAAACACCGTCCCTACAAAAAGGTTTTTTTAACTGGCCGGGCGTTGTGGCTCACACCTGTAATCCCAGCACTTTGGGAGGCCAAGGCGGGCGGATCACAAGGTCAGAAGATCGAGACCATCCTGGCAAACACGGTGAAACCCCGTCTCTACTAAAAATACAAAAAAAAATTAGCTGGGCGTGGTGGCGGGTGCCTGTACTCCCAGCTACTCGAGAGGTTGAGGCAGGAGAATGGCGTGAACCCAGGAGGCGGCGCTTGCAGTGAGCAGAGATTGCACCACTGCACTGGGTAACAGAGCAAGACTCCGTCTAAAAAAAAAAAAAAGTTTTTTCTAAAAATTAGCTGTGTGTGGTGGCACACACCTGTAGTCCAAGCTATGAGGGAGACTGAGGCTGGAGGATCACTTGAGCCTATAGGTCAAGGCTGCAGTAAGCACTGATCACACCATTGCACTCCAGCCTAAGCGACAGAGCAAGGTCCTATCTCAAAAAAGAAAGAAAGAATATCTTCCCTCCTGGTTGGAGAAATGCAAATTATATGCTTACTAATAACTACCACAAGGCCCCATTATATAACCACAAATTAACCAAGAAACTTTTTTTTTTTTTTTTGAGATGGAGTCTCAGTCTCGCCCAGGCTGGAGTACAGTGGCGTGATCTTGGCTCATTGCAACGTCTGCCTCCCGGGTTCAAGTGATTCTCCTGCCTCAGTCTCCCGCGTAGCTGGGATTACAGGCACCCACTACCACATCCACCTAATTTTTGTACTTTTAGTAGAGATGGGGTTTCACCATGTTGTTCAGGCTGGTCTCAAACTTCTGATCTCAGGTGATCCACCCACCTCGGCCTCCCAAAGTGCTGGGATTACAGGCATGAGCTACCGTACCTAGCCTCCAAGAAACATTTAAGGTGAAATTCCCCAATGCCAGTAAACCTATGATAAATCAAGTACACACCACTGGTAACAATTTATGGGTGCAGGAAGTACTGAAAAGCGATGTGGCAATGCATATCAAAAGCTACAAAAAAAATGAAAATCCCTTTTGACACCTTGGAAATTAAGCTAAAAAGGAACAGGGGAAATGAGAAAAGATACAAATAACAATTTCACCTGGTCCTCTATGTTGCAGGTCCTGAGAAAGGCACTATACATTCATTACTTGCTTTAATTTCCATTTTCCGATAAGGGAATTAAGAGTAAGAGTCAGAGTCAGGCGTGGTGGCTCACGCCTGTAATCCCAGCACTTTGGGAGGCTGAGGCAAGCGGATCACAAGGCCAGGAGTTCAAGACCAGCCTGGCTAACATGGTGAAACTCCGTCTCTACTAATAATACAAAAACTAGCTGGGCGTGGTGGCACGCACCTGTAGTCCCAGCTACTGGGGAGGCTGAGGCGGAAGGATTACTTGAACCCGGGAGGCAGAGGTTGCAGCGATTAAGCCGCTGCACTCCAGCCTGGGTGACAGAGCGAGACTCTGTCTCCAAAAAAAAAAAAAAAAGAGTAAGAGTCAGAGAAGTTCAAAATTCTGCCCGGGCTGGCACAGTGGCTCACGCTTATAACTCCAGCACTTTGGGACGCCAAGGAGGGAGGGCTGCTTGGGCTCAGGAGTTTGAGACCAGCCTAGGCAACATAGTGAGGCCTCGTCTCCATGAAAATTCAAAAACAAAAAAAAATTAGCCGGGCAGGGTGGCACACACCTGTAGTCCCAGCCTCTTGGGGAGCTGAGGAGGAAGGATCACTTGAGCCCAGGAGGTTGAGGCTGCAGTGAGCTATGATTGTACCACTGCACTCCAGCCTGGGTGACACAGTGAGACCCTGTCTCAAAAAAATAAGACAGAAAACAAAAACTGCCCAAGTTCTTCAACAGGGAGTTAAATCCAGAACTTGTCTGCATCCAAAGCTTTTCCACAATAACACAATGACTTCCTGAGCATCAAAGGGCACGAAGATTTTTACTGTAGTGTCCTAGTATAGGGGTCAGTCAACTATAGCCCCCAAGCCAAATCCAGCTGCTGACTTTCTCTAAATAAAGTTTTATTGGAACATAGCCACGTCCTTTCATTTACCCATGGTCTGTGGCTGCCTTCATGCTATGACAGCAGAGATGAATACTTGAGGCTGAGACCAGATGGCCCACAAAGCAGAAAATATTTACTATCTGGCCCTTCACAGGAAACGCCTACCAAGAACACCACAAATGGAATTGACTGTCTTTTGCAATGGGAGAGGGGTTAAATAGCTGCGGCACATCAATTTGGTGGAATGTTATGCTGCCTTTTCAAAGAATTTTGAAGATAAGGAACGTGGATAAGTGCTATCATCTAAGCAGAAACGCTCATTCAAACGTAGATACAATGCAATTATGCAAATACATATATAGTGTATGCTCTGAACAAAGGCAGAAGTGGAATACCTACAAATTTAAATATTAAATGTGCCAAGAATGTATATTTAAAGGTATATTTTGTTTTCACAATAGTCTTTAATGTCGTTTTGGGTTTTTGCTTTTTTTTTTTTTAAGTTGTAGGAGGAAAGAGCGATTCCAAGAAACACAGATGCAAGCAAAGAAAAATGAGATGGAGTGGGCAAGATTCCCTCCTCGGAGGAAGCGGGGTACTGCCTGGGTGGGCAGAGGAAACACTAGTGCCAGGTCTCTGAAGGGCTCCCAGACAGCAAAATGTCAGGGCAAGGAAAAGAGTCCTCACTGCCCTTGCAGGCTTCAAAGTGCTCAGCCCCCACCCAACCTGCTCCCCTACAGGCTCTCCCACCTCAGGAAAAGGCAATTCTGGTTAGACGCGGTGGCTCACGCCTGTCATCCCAGCACTCTGGGAGCCCGAGGCCGGTGAATCACCTGAGGTCAGGAGTTTGAGACCAGCCTGGCCAACATAGTGAAACCCCATCTCTACTAAAAATACAATAATGAGCCAGGCATGGTGGCGCTTGAGGCGGGAGAATCGCTTGAACGTGGGAGACAGAGGTTGCAGTGGGCAAAGATCATGCCACTACAGTCCAGCCTGGGTTACAGAGCGAGACTCCAACTCAAAAAAATAAAAAATAAAAGATAAGGCAATTCCCACCCCTTTTAGCTGCTCAGGAAGAAAACCTAGGAGCCACCTGCCTCATGAAGCCTCTGTTGCCACATCACATTCCTAACCACCCCATCCAAAATTACAGCAGCCCTTCCCCTGAAGTTCATCCTCCATCCAGACAATTTAGTCGGATGGACTCCCAGCCACAGGCTCCAGACTAGACTTATGGTCCAGACCTGGCCAACCACCGTCACAGCGATGGGTCGCAGGATGACCACGTGGCCAGCCCGACTCTGGTGGGTCCGCCCCAGGACTCTGGCTAGAGCACTAGGGAAAGCAGCTCACTTTGTGCTCGGGTATTGCCGGGTTGGACGATGAGGTCCAACTGGTGGCTCTCTCGCCTCCGTGGAGGAGCGGCTGCCTGTGGATGAAGCCCACAGAGAGGAAAGCCGAGTTGACAGCCAGACAGAAAGATAGTCCTGATAGTCCTTTACCACGTGGATCCAGCTAAGCTCAAAGCCAGCCCTATAAGACACCATACATTCCCATGTTGCTGAAATCAGTTTGATCAGCTTCTGTCACATTCCACTGAAAAGAGTCCTGGCTAACACACTCAGCACGATCCCAACAAAATCTGGTACATTCATTCCTTTTGCTTCAACAGACCCCAATGGTAACAACCTTTTGATAAGTGATAGAGGATATACCAAATTATCATCCAGTGTTTGCTGAATGTTGAACCCCGAATTTCTGGCCAACCTCTGCTTCCACCAGAGCCCTCATGCTTACTGGCAGCATTTGAATTTAGTGTAACCACTTTGGAAAAATCAATCCAACTGAGTTTAATTATGTGCCAAAAAAAAAGGCATCAAAAGTGATAAACTCTTCGATGTCAATGCTACTTTTGGAAAATCACCCTAAAGACATAATCTAAAGGATGGAAAACTACCTTGAAAAAAAAAAATGTTCACTGCATCATTACTTTGAAACAAAAAGAAAGAAGGAAAGCCAGGTATAGTGGATCACACCTGTAATCCTGGCACTTTGGGAGGCTGAAGCAGGAAGATCACTTGAGGTCCGGAGTTCAAGATCAGCCTGGGCAATATAGTGAGACCCTGTCTCTACACCAAATTAAAAAGTTAGACGGGTGTGGTGTTGTACCTTTAGTCCCAGATACTCAGGAGGCTGAGGTGGGAGGATCACTTGAGCCCAGGAGGTCAAGGCTGCTGTGAGCTATAATTGTACCACCACTGCACTCCAGCCTGGGCAACAGAGCAACATCCTGTCTCAAAAGAAAAAGAAAGGGAGGAAAGAGAAGAAGAAAGGGAGGAAGGGAAAGAGAGAGGGAGAGAGGGAGGAGAGGCTAGAGGGAGAGAGGAAGATAGGCTAAGTTTCCACAACTAAAATCGATAGTTAAAAGTTGTACGACATGCAAAGTGGTGGATGAAAGATGGACTGTACAGTCCGTAAAAGTGATCAATAGGGAATCCATGGAGCAATGTGGTAAAGTTTTGTCCTGAAATGTTAATGGTGAAAAGCAAGAAAGCAAGATGCAAAGTTGTATGATAATAAAAAAATTACTGCAGCCTGTATCAGTATTTCTCTTTTTTTTTTTTTTTTTTTTTTTTTTTTGAGACAGGGTCTGAGGGTCTGGCTCTGTCACCCAGGCTGGAGTGCAATGGTACTTTCACGGCTCACTGTAGCCTCAACCTCCCAGGCTCAAGTGATCCTCCCACCTCAGCCTCCCGAGTGGCTAGGACCATGGGTATGCACCATTACACCCAGCTACTGTGTGTGTGTGTGTGTGTGTATGTGTGTGTGTACACAGACGGGGTCCCGCTATGTTGCCCAGGCTGGTCTCAAACTCCTGGGCTCAAGTGATCCTCCCAGCTTAGCCTCCCAAAGTGCTGGAATTACAGGTGTGAGCCACTGTGTCCTGCTCAATCTGTTTCATTCTTGCCCTCAAGGATACTTTTTAGACACTTTTTTGCTAATCATCCTCTCCATGAAAAAGTCATACCACAGATACAATGTACATATGTACTATATGCCTATCTGTGCTTTCTACGTCCAAGTAAGTTTTTTTTCTCTCCTGAGAACCAGTGTTCAACCCCTTGGGGGTGATATCACCCCCACTGCAAATATATGGCCTATGTATAGACAAGACAGTGGCAGATGGAAGTTGCTTTATCTGGAACTAGGCTCACATTGCCACAAGTTAGAGAAATCTATAAAATCTTGGATTTTAGTTACATATTTTAAGAGCTCTAAGCATTTGAGTTCCTATCAGTTACCTGGAGTCAAGCAACCAGGAAGCAGGAGAACCAACACCAGTAGGACCTAGTCCATCGCAGGTGGGGATCAACTGTTTGCTGATGGTGGAACATGTACTTCTTGCATTCCACCATCATAGATCAATCCAGTGCCTTCACGAGGGGGGGAAATGTTGATAGCATCACTTTCTACTTTGAATGAAAACCACAAAGATTCTTTTTTCATTCATTCTTTCATTCATTTCAGCTGATTCCTTATTCTAAGTACAAGCCACTGCCGGAGAGGGCCCAGTCAGTGCCAAGGAGAAAAATGTGACCTTCAACATTCCAGAAAACTAAGAAAGAGCAGCCGAGCACAGTGGCTTACGACTATAATCTCAGCACTTCGGAAGGTTGAGACAGGATGGCTTAAGGCCAGGAATACCAGATAAACCTGGGCAACGCAGTAAGACCCATCTCCACAAAAAAAAAAAAAAAAAAAAAAGTAGACCAGGTGCCGTGGCTCACGCCTGTAATCCTAGCACTTTGGGAGGCCAAGGCAGGTGGATAACCTGAGCTCAGAATTTTGAGACCAACCTGGGCAACATGGCAAAACCCATCTCTACTAAAAACATAAAAAATTAGCCAGGCGTGGTGGCGCGCACCCGTAATCCCAGCTGCTTGGGAGGCTGAGGCACAAGAATCACTGGAGCCCAGGAGGCAGAGGTTGCACTGAGCCAACATTACGGCACTGCACTCCAGCCTGGACAACACAGTGAGAATCTGTCTCAAAAAAGTATTTGTTAATTTAAAAAAATTTTTTTTAATACAAAGCTGCCAAAATATACATCAACATCAGGCAAGAAACAGCAGTAAATTACCCATTAAGCCCAAAATTCTGATATATGACGAATCTTTGAGCTCATCTGTTACACAAATTATTTGATCACTGTGGGCCTGGCTTTCCTCACCCTTCAAATGGAAATCTCAGTGTCTCCTGAAAAAACACTGATGTTAACGAGCATCTAGGAACTTAAGAATAAAGACTTACAGAAGACAAAACTTGAGTATAATAATGACTTTCTGGCTCTACAAGCTCTACTTTCCCAGTAACAGCAAACACGTATCTGAAAATCAGCATTCCTTACATAGTCTGAAGAGGTGGGCAATCAGGTATTCCCATCTACTGGGTTCTCTAAAGAAAAAGAAACAAATTGTGGCCACCATCCTACAGTAACCACCCCTACATGTCTGCAGGCATCTTTCTTCCTGATAATTTTTTTAGTTCTACATACATATAAGAATCCATAAATATTGTCTTGTGTATGTTTTAATTTGGACCAAGGTATATATTTTAGGTATAATTCTACACTCTGCTTTTTTTTTTTTTTTTTTTTTTAATTGAGATGAGATCTCGCTATGTTACCCAGACTGGTCTCTAACTTCTGGACTCAAGCAATCCTCCCACCTGGGCCTCCCAAAGTGCTGAGATTACAGGCATGAGCAATCACGCCAGACCCACCCTGCTTTTCTTACAGAACATTAACATTGAGATACTGCCACGGTCATGTGTATGAATCTGTATCACTGCTTTTAACATTTCTGAGGCTTTCCATCAGGTGACCACAGCACACTAGGTTTACCTACCCCCCAATTAATGGTCATCTTAGTTGTTTCTGGCCTCATGATACCCACTTATCTTGTGTATATATTACCTAGGGCCATTCCACTTCCTGGTTACTTGTACTTAATGTATTCAGCTTTGCACCCATCTAGCCTCTGACTCTACTCAAACATTTTCAACTCAAAAATACAGCAGACTCTAATTACCAATTTATAGCACATACAAGAGACTGAAAAACACTTTATGCCACACCAAAAGCATGCAATCAGCAGAGACCTGCAAAGGATCCTTGGGATAAATAACTGTTTCCTTCAACAACAACTGCAAGAGGAAAAAGGAGAGAGACTAAAGGGCAGCCTGTAGTTTAAAAAAAGACTCCCTGCTTCAAAAAACACCATCAAGAAAGTGAAAAGAGCCCAGGCACAGTGACTCAGGCCTGTAATCCCAGCACTTTGGGAGGCTGAGGTGGGCAGATCACTTGAGGTCAGGAGCTCGAGACCAGCTAGCTAACATGGTAAAACCCCATCAATACTAATAATACAAAAATTGGCCAGGCGCGGTGGCTCATGCCTGTAATCCCAACACTTTGGGAGGCCAAGGTAGGAGGATCACTTGAGGCCAGGAGTTCGAGACCAGCCCGGTCAACATGGCGAAACCCCATGTCTACTAAAACTACAAAAAAATTAGCTGGGTGTGGGGCAGTGCACCTGCAGTCCCAGCTACTCCAGAGGCTGAGACAGGAGAATCACTTGAACCCGGGAGGCAGAGGTTGCAGTGAGCCAAGATTGCTCACTGCACTCCAGTACTCCAGCCTGGGTGACAGAGCAAGACTCCAAATCAAAAAAAAAAAAAAAGAAAAGAAAAGAAAAGAAAATGAAAATGAAAAGACAAACCATGGAGGGGGAGAAAAATTTTGTAAACAATAAACCTGATACGGGACTTGTATCTAGAAATTACAGAGGATTCTTACAGATCAGCAATAAAAAGACAGCCTAATGTTAAAATGGCCAAAGGATTTGAATAGACATTTCTCCAAGGAGAATATACAATTGGTCAATAAGCACAAGATAAGATGCTCAACATCACTAGTCACTTAGGAAATGCAAATCAAAACTACAAAGAAATATCACTTCACACCCACTAGAATGTCTATTATTAAAAAGACTATTGGGGAAGGTGTGGAGAAACAGAACCCTCATATGCTGTTGGTGAGAATTTAAAATGGTGCAGCCACTTTGAAAACCAGTCTGACACAGTTCTTCAAATGGTTAACCACAGTTACTATATGACCCTGCAATTCCACTCTTCCATACATGCCCAAGAGAAATGAAGAGACTTGCCCCCGCAAACACTTGTGTGTGAATGTTCATAGCAGCATTATTCAAAACAGCTAAAAAGTAGAAACAACTCAAATGCCCATTTTTGATGCATGAATAAACAAAATGTATGATACCCACATAAAGGAATATAATTTGGCCACAAAAAGGAATGAAGTACAGATATATGCTATAACATGGTTTAACCTCAGGAAAATTATACCGAGTGAAAAAAGCCAGATACGAGAGGGCACATATTGTATGATTTCATTTATATGAAATACCCACAACAGGCACATCCAGAGACAGAAAGTAGATGAGTGGTTCCCAGGGGCTGAGGGGAGGGGGAAAGATGAATGACTGCTAATGGGTACAAAGTTTCTTTCTGAGGTAATTAAAACGTTGTGAAATTAACTATGGTGATATTTGCACGGTTCTGAAAATACCAAAAAATAAAAAATAAAAATAAAATAAAAAGGAGGTGAGGGAGAGACCTAAAAGATTTAAAAGACAAACCAGGCCGGGCGCGGTGGCTCACGCCTGTAATCCCAGCACTTTGGGAGGCCGAGGCGGGCGGATCACAAGGTCAGGAGATCGAGACCACGGTGAAACCCCGTCTCTACTAAAAATACAAAAAATTAGCCGGGCACAGTGGCGGGCGCCTGTAGTCCCAGCTACTCGGGAGGCTGAGGCAGGTGAATGGCGTGAACCCGGGAGGCGGAGCTTGCAGTGAGCCAAGATCGCGCCACTGCACTCCAGCCTGGGCGACAGAGCGAGACTCTGTCTCAAAAAAAAAAAAAAAAAGACAAACCAATGTGCACTGTTTAAACCTTACTTAGATTCTGAGGTTTTAAAATACACTATATTAGAAAATGTTAAGGCCGGGGCGCGGTAGCTCATGCCTCTAATCCCAGCACTTTGCGGGTCTGAGGCAGGTGGATCACATGAAGCCAGGAGTTCAAGAGTGGATCACATGAAGCCAGGAGTTCGAGACCAGCCTGGCCAACAGGGCGAAACTCCATCTCTACTAAAAATACAAAAATCAGCCGGGCATGGTGGTGCACATCTGTAGTCCCAGCTACTCAGGAGCCTGAGGCAGGAGAATTGCTCAAACCCAGGAGACGAAGGTTGCAGTAAGCTAAGATCGTGCCACTGCACTCCAGCCTGGGTGACAGAGCATGACTCCGTCTCTAAAACATAAATAAAATAAATAAATAAATAAATAAATAAATAAAACATTATAAGTGAGGGACAGAAGAAAGAGGAAATATTTCCGTGCCACTTTATTTTATCATGTACCAGTTATCAACCCCAGAAGTGGGGAAACCCACTTTCAACTGCATTCTCAAGAAACAATTAAAATATACGGCTGGACTTCCCCTAACATCTTCACAGACCACTTTTTCTGCCTCAATTACAATGTTTCCAAAGGAAGGTTTTCATCCTTAATGCTTTTTCCTAAAAAGTCATTTGTTGGTTTCCTTTTCTAATTTGTTTGGCTTTAGATATAATTTTTTTTTTTTTTTTTTTTTTTTTGAGACTGAGTCCCACTCTATTGCGCAGGCTGGAGTGCAGTGACATGATCATGGCTCGCTGCAACCTCCACCTCCTGGGTTCAAGAGATTCTCATCCCTCAGCCTCCCGAGTAGCCGGCATTCCAGGCACCTGCCATTATGCCCTGTTAATTTTTGTATTTTGAGTAGACACAAGGTTTCACCATGTTGGCCAGGCTGGTCTCAAACTCCTGACCTCAAGTGACCCGCCTGCATCTGCCTCCCAAAGTGCTGAGATTACAGGTGTGAGCCATCATGTCCAGCAGACGTAATGATTTTTTATTTTAAAATTTGCTGAGTTTTCTTTTTTTTTTTTTTTTTTTTTTTTTTTGAGACAAAGTCTTGCTCTGTCGCCCAGGCTGGAGTGCAGTGGCTTGATCTTGGCTCACTGCAACCTCTGGCACCCGGGTTTAAGCGATTCTCCTGCCTCAGCCTCCGAAGTAGCTGGGATTACAGACGCACACCACCAGAGTTTTCATATTATTTCTCCTTGAAAGATAAACTGACCAATTTCTATTGGCTTATCAATTTCATTTTCTCTTGTGCTAAAAGTAGAATGAAAGGGGTCCAGAAATGTGAGCTTGTGGCAAAGACTCCTTGGTCACATTAAAAGGAAAAGATTTTCCGAGAGTGCCTAGTCCCAGCCCAAATGAGAGTTATGTCTCTCATAACTAGGCAAAAACAATCCCACTCCTACCCCACATGAGCCCTTACAGAAACAACAGCAGACAGCTCTGAGATTCGGACAGTGCACCTCGTGATACACACAGTACCAGTCACTTTACCTGATGAATGTTACTCAGTCATTACAAGTCTAGGAGATGGGTACTACTACGTATCCTCATTTTGCTGGGACTCCCAGAATGGTCAAGTAACTTACTCTTAAATCACACAGCTTTATATGGCAGGGCCAAGATTTGAACCCAGGAAGTCTGGCTTCAGGACCTGCACTTATACCAACCTACCTCACTTCCTGCTGGAAGCCAGCTCATAACGTCTTTATTGTGGTATTACTAATATTCACAAATCAGAAACCATACTTAGGCTTAAAACCATTTGATTTGGCAACCAAAGGTGGATTATCTCCCAGGAAACTCCCCCTCACCAGGCCCCTCATTATTAGGACTGTCCATTTCACAAATCTTGCCTTTGAATAACAAACACAAAAGGCACATCACTTGTTTAAACAAACAAACAAACAACAAAAAAGATCCACAGAGATAACTTTAAAAGTTAACATTGAAGACAGCGGTATCCCTCGGCCTTGCCCCTCGCTCAACCTCCAGAAATGCCTGCGTGGAAGACAACGGCCAGGAGGGCTGGATACAGGGATTCCTCAGAAACAATTCCACCGTGAGGGAGAAACAGGCACTAGGAGGATAGGCGGGGCTTCCTAAATAAATCCAGATCCCAGAGTGGCTGGACAGACAGTCAGGGGAGAGCTGAGAGGCTTCCCTGAGTCACTCCCATCTCCACATACAACACCCAGGAATGACTTAGCACCACAACACCAATAAGACTCCTCAGAGGAAAGGAGGGTAGAGTCAAGGGACTAAACTTCAGAAAACATTGAGGATGAGCTGTCCACACCCACCTCCCTCTCACTTCCAGCATCCCCACCAATACCACCCCCTCGATGGTGAGAGGAAGAAGTTTGCACTGGGAAGAGCAAGGACGAAGTGACGGTCCCCAGATGAGCTGGGCACGGGACAAGAAGGGAAGGGCTGCAGGACAAGGCAAGAGAGATCTTAAAAGATAATGATGAGCCAGGATAAGACATGGAAAAGGATGGAATATGCAAGGATCATCGAAATGTAAAAGCCAGGACCCGACAGGGAAGCTGAGTGGGTAACTGGGAAGAACTGGTGATGGGAAGAGCAAAGCACTGGGAACACGGGTGGGAGGGATGAGAGGGATGGGGAAGACAAAGGGGTTGGAGAAGTGAGCTCCTCTGGGGACCAGGAGCTCCTGGGACACGGGGATAGTGGGGTCAGCAAACTAAGTGTCCAAAAAGACTCTGCCTGTATGGAAACCGCAGGGACTGGAGACCAGGGGCCTGGGTAGCGGGGATGACTGGGGATGGAGGCCCGGGAACTGCAGCTGGGACGCAGCAGGTCTAGGAGTCAGGAGAGACTGAGACCTGGGAGGTCTCAGAACTGGGGGTCTGGACACTAGGCAAAGGGGTCGCAGGACTGGGACGACTGGGGACAGCGGTTTAGGAGCTGGTTTTTATGGATGGACAAGAGTCAGGAGACCAGGAGTGCCCGGCGACGGGAGATCAGAGACCCGCAGGTGAGCAGGGGCCAGGAGCCGGGAGTCCTGGGAACCAGGGGTCTGGAAAAGGGAGCGACTGGGCGGGGGTCTGCGAGGGAGTGGGGCGCGGGGACCCAGGGACCGGAGTGTGCAGCTGCAGCGGCGGGAGCCGGGGCGGCCAGGGCGGGTGACAGCGGCGGGGTCGCCACTCACCGCTCATGATGCCGCTCCCCGGGCCGGTGCCTGCGCCGCGCCGCCGCCGCTGCCGCCTCTGCGGCCGCCGAGCTCCAGACAGGCCGGGAGACAGGAGCCCCGCCCCAGCCGCCCCGCCCCGGAAGCAGAGCCTGACCGCCGACAAGGCCCCGCCCGCCGACCCGGAACGTAAACACCGGCGCAGGTCCAGGTTGCGGGACCTGGTGTGAAGAGCGATGCAGAGGCGACGCGGGCTGGGGACTCCCGGTGGACCCGAGACCCCGCGAGGAGGTGTCACTGTCCCCAAGTCCCCAAGACGCCTCTCCTGCCCTCCTGAGGTTCCCACTCCTGTCGGGGCAACAGATAGAGAAGAAAGCCACGAGTGGTGGGCGACTTTGTCCCAGAGAGGGATACGAGCAGGAAAGGAAATAAAAAGAGAGTAACGGGACAAAGCGTGATCACAGGCAGATGGGCAATCCCGGAGGGCCTCTCTAAGGAGACGACTTTTGAGCTCAGACCTGGGTGATGAGACGAAACCAGCCTGGGAAGATCCCCAGGGACAGCGTTCCATAAGGAGGTGCAATTGCCAGGCCCCTGCCTGGAGGAGTTGACCGGAGCGAGGGGATGAGTGAGAAAATAGGCCTGGTGCGGTGGCTCACGCCTGTAATCCCAACACTTTGGGAGGCCGAGGCGGGCGGATCACCTGAGTCCAGGAGTTCGAGAGGGTGAGTGAGAAAAGGGTGGTGAGAGGGAGGAAATTGAAGAGGTGGAGGGAGGGCCTTGCAGGCCAGAGGAAGGAGTTTGGGGTTTTCTGCCTAACTCTAGGAAGGTCGGGGAATAGGAGGCTATTGCAAAAAAGGAAGCAGAGACCGAGCGCTGTGGCTCACATCTGTAATCTCAGCAGTTGGGAGGGCCGAGGCGGGCGGATCGCTTGAGGCCAGGAGTTCGAGAGCAGCCTGGGCAACATAGCGAGACGCCGTTCTCTAAAAAAAAAAAAAGAAAAAAGAAAAAAAAAGGATTCGAACAGAGGAGTGACATAGATTTTAAGATATGGCCCCGGCCGGGCGTGGTATCTCACGCCTGTAATCCCAGCACTTTGGGAGGCCGAGGCGGGCGGATCACAAGGTCAGGAGATCGAGACCATCCTGGCTAACACGGTGAAACCCCATCTCTACTAAAAATACAAAAAATTGGCCGGGCGTGGTGGCGGGCGCCTGTGGTCCCAGCTACTCGAGAGGCTGAGGCAGGAGAATGGCGTGAACCCGGGAGGCGGAGCTTTCAGTGAGTGGAGAACGCCCCACTGAAAAACAAAAAAGAAAAAGATATGGCTCCTAGGCCGGACGCGGTGACTCATGCCTGTAATCCCAACACTTTGGGAGGCCAAAGTGGATGAATCTCCTGAGATCAGAAGTTCGAGACCAGCCTGGCCAACATAGTGAAATCCCATCTCTACTAAAAATATAAAAATTAGCCAGGCCATGGTGGCGTGCTCCTGTAGTCCCAGCTACTGGGGAGGCTGAAACAGGAGAATTGCTTGAACCCGGGAGGCAGAGGTTGCACTGAGCCGAGATCCTGCCACCACACTTTAGCCTGGGTAACAGAGAGAGACTCCCTCTCAAAAAAAAAAAAAAAGAAAAGAAGATATGGCTCTTCCTGGGATGAGAATGAATTATAATGGGGGCAGGGTGGAGAAAGAGCAGCTGGTTAAGGAGTTACTGCAGTTGTCCAGGCAAGACATGGTGCCTAGCTGCAATGGTGGCAGTGGAGATGGAAAAGGTGATGGATTGAGTGTGAACACAAGTGTTAAACATTCACAAAAAATTTTTTTTTTTTTTTTTTTTTTTGAGAAAGAGTATTGCTATGTTGCCCTGGCTGGAATGCAGTGGTGCGATCTCGGCTCACTGCAAACTCCGCCTCCCAGTTTCAGGTGATTCTCCTGCCTCAGCCTCCCAAGTAGCTGGGACTACTGGCACCTGCCACCATGCCCAGCTAATTTTTTGTATTTTTTTAGTAGAGAGGGGGTTTCAACGTGTTAGCCAGAATGGTCTCCATCTCCTGACCTCGTGATCCACCCACCTCGGCCTCCCAAAGTGCTGGGATTACAAGCATGAGCCACCCCGCCTGGCACATTTT
The DNA here is from genome assembly GCF_008728515.1 of Papio anubis. Taxonomy (NCBI): domain Eukaryota; kingdom Metazoa; phylum Chordata; class Mammalia; order Primates; family Cercopithecidae; genus Papio; species Papio anubis. The sequence goes on from NC_044993.1 coordinate 61,978,254, forward strand.
TATGAAGTCCAGGGTTTTGTCCCATTTTACAGATGGGGGGACTGAAGGAGTATTTTCCCAACTTGTTTTGCCCACACCCAGAGTGAAGAAATGTATTTTATATCACAACCCTGTACACATAAGCATACATTTAAGGAGATGTTTTAAAAACCAATTCTGTAGGTAATATATTCTCCTCTACTTTCTATCTTTTTTTCTCTAATGCTGAAGGAGACTTACTCGATTGATCCATAATAAGTCTCGATTGATCCATAATGACACAATCTCGGCTCACTGCAACCTCCGCTTCCTAGGTTCTAACGATTCTCCTGCCTCAGCCACCCAAGTAGCTGGGATTACAGGTGTGGCACCACCATGCATGCTAACTTTTGTATTTTGTGTTTTTAGTAAAGATGGGGTTTCAACATGTTGGCCAGCCGTGAACTCCTGACCTGAGGTAATCAACCCTCCTCGGCCTCCCAAAGTGCTGGGATTGCAGGCATGAGTCACCAAGCCCAGTCTGCAGCATTTTCTATAATAATGGAAAAGTGGCGTTGGGGCTTAGACACCAGTACCCGAAAATATGGCATTTTGACATGCTGGACTGAAGAAGCATCATAGTCTCTCTGGCCTCGCCCATACACAGCAAATCTCCCAAAGCCAGGATGAAGTTCCTTCATCTGCCTAAAACTTGGGACCCACCAAAAATAACAATTTTCCCCCTCCTTGTAAAACTAAGAATGTAACCACACCTGAACAAATCCTTTCGCAAGATAAAGACAGTCTCAGAATCATTCAAAATCTTTTTTTTTTTTTTTTTTTTTGAGACGGAGTCTCGCTCTGTCGCCCAGGCTGGAGTGCAGTGGCGCGATCTCGGCTTCCTGCAAGCTCTGCCTCCGGGATTCACACCATTCTCCTGCCTCAGCCTGCCAAGTAGCAGGGACTACAGGCGCCCGCCACTATGCCCGGCTAATTTTTTGTATTTTTAGTAGAAACAGGGTTTCACCGTGTTAGCCAGGATGGTCTTGATCTCCTGACCTCATGATCCACCGCCTCAGCCTCCCAAAGTGCTAGGATTACAGGCGTGAGCCACCGCACCCAGCCTTTCAGCAACTTTCAAAGGGCTAAGAGGAAGTTTTTCCCTTGGCCCCTACAGTGGAAAGAACCAAAGCTCAGCTATGGAAGGATAGCTAAGCAAATCATGTCTGTAAACCAAAAATAAAATTCTAAGCCCCCCAGTCATCTGAATGGAGCCCTCCTCTTGGCCAAGGGCATTCCAAAGGCAACCTGAAAAACTAGTTCAGACCATGATGGGAAATGGGAGGCAGACATGCCTCATGATAGACTCCTCCCTTTTAGAATTACTGATAGAATAGAGTCTTTTTTTTTTTTTTTAGACTGAGTTTCACTCTTGTTGCCCAGCCTGGAGTGCAATGGCGCGATCTCGGCTCACTGCAACTTCCGCTTCCCAGGTTCAAGCAAGTCTCCTGCCTCAGCCTCCTGAGTATCTGGGATTACAGGCATGCCCCACCACGCCCGATTAATTTTATATTTTTAGTAGAGACAGGATTTCTCCATGTTGGCCAGACTGGTCTTGAACTCTTGACCTCAGGTGATCCACCCACCTTGGCCTCCCAAAGTGCTGGGATTACAGGCATCAGCCTCCGTGCCAGCTATTTTTTTTTTTTTTTTTTTTTTGAGATCGAGTCTCGCTCTGTTGCCAACGTAGAATGCACTGACGCCATCTCAGCTCACAGCAACCTCCACCTCCTGGTTTCAAGCGATTCTCCTGCCTCAGCCTCCTGAGTAGCTGGGATTACAGGGGCCCACCACCGCGCCCAGCTAATTTTAGTAGAGATGGGGTTTCACCATGTTGGCCAGGATGGGCTCAATCTCTTAACCCGGTGATCCGCCCACCTCAGCCTCCCAAAGTGCTGAGATTACAGGCATAAGCCACTATGCCTAGCTTTTTTTTTTTTTTTTTTTAAAGATGCAGTCTCGCTGTGTTACCCAGGCTGGAGTGCAGTGGTGTGATCTCAGCTCGCTGCAACCTCTGCCTCCCGGGTTCAAGTGATTCTTGTGCCTCAGACTCCAAAGTAGCTGGAATTACAGGCACATGCCACCAAGCCCCGGCTAATTACTGTATTTTCAGTAGAGACGGGGTTTCCCCATATTGTTCAGGCTGGTTTCAAACTCTTGAGCTTATGATCCACCCGCCTCGGCCTCCCAAAGTGCTGGAATTATGGGTGTGAGCCAGGGTGCCTAGCCCAGTAGAGACTCTTTAAGTCTGGTAAGAAACATTTACAATCTGTTTTCTGAAGCCTGACACCTGGAGGCTTCATCTGCATGACAGAACCATGGTCTCCACAATCCCTTATGTTAACCCAGAAATCTTTTTTTTTTTTTTTTTTTTTTTTTTTGAGACAGTCTCACACTGTCACCTGGGCTGTGGGGCTGTGGAGTGCAATAGCGTGATCTCAGCTCACTGCAACCTCTGTCTCCCAGGTTCAAGCGATTCTCCTGCCTCAGCCTCCCGAGTAGCTGAGATTACAGGTGCCTGCCACCACGCCTGGCTAATTTTTTGTATTTTTAGTAGAGACGGGGTTTCATTGTGTTGGCGATGCTGGTCTCGAACTCCTGGCCTCGTGATCCGCCCACCTCAGCCTCCCAAAGTGCTGGGATTACAGGCATGAGCCACCATGCCTGGCTGATTCTAAATCTTTAAACAATAACTTAACTCTTTCAACCAGTTGCCAATCAGAAAATCTTTGAATCTAGGCCAGGAGCACAGTAGCTCGCGCCTGTAATCCCAGCACTTTGCGAGGCTGAGGCAAGCGGATCACTTGAGGTCAGGAGTTCGAGACCAGCCTGGCCAACATGGCAAAACCCCAAAGACCAGCCCAAAAATTAGTTGGGCGTGGTGCCGCACTGTTGTAATCCTAGCTACTTGAGAGGCTGAGGCAGGAGGATTGCTTGAACCTGGGAGGCAGAGGTTGCAGTGAGCCAAGATTGCGCCACTGCACTCCAGTCTGGGTAACAGAGCAAGACTCTGTCTAAAAAAATAAAAAAGAAGGAAAATCTTTGAATCTACCTATGACTTGAACCACTCCCACCACCACCCCACTACCCCATACCTGCTTCTGGTTGGCCTGCCTTTCTGGACCAAACCGTTGTACATTTTATACATACTGATTGATGCTTTTTGTCTCCCTAAAATGTATAAAACCAAGCTGTGGCCCAACCACCCCGTGCATGTGTTCTCAGAATCTCCTCAGGGCTATGTCCTGGCCATTGGTCACGCATATTTGGTTCAGAATAAATCTCTTCACATATTTTAGAGTTTGACCCTTTTCTTTAACATGACTGACCTAGCACACAATGATGTAGCAGATGAAAATGCTGGTTTTAGGCCAGGCATAGTGGCTCATGTGTGATCCCAGCACTTTGGGAGGCCAAGGTGGGAGGATCGCTTGAGCCCAGGAGTTCAAGACCAGCCTTGGCAATATAGCCAAACTCCGTCTGTACTAAAAAAATAGAAAAAATTAGCCAAGTGTGATGATATATGCCTATAGTTCCAGCTACACAGGAGCCTGAGGTGGGAGGATCATCTGAGCCCCAGACGTCGAGGCTGCAGTGAGCCAAGATCATGCCACTGCACTCCAACCTGTGCATTGGAGTGAGACCCTATCTCAAAAAAAAAAAAAAAAAAAATGAACAAGAAAACGCTGACTTTAGGCCAGGCACGGTAGCTCATGCCTGTAATCCCAGCACTTTGGGAGGCCGAGGCAGGTGGGTCATGAGGTCAGGAGTTGAAGACCACTGTGGCCAACAGAGTGAAACCCAATCTATACTAAAAATACAAAAATTAGCCGCGCGTGGTGACGGGCGCCTGTAATCCCAGCTACTTGGGAGGCTGAGGCAGGAGAATCATTTGAAACTGTAAGGTGGAGGTTACAGTGAGCCAAGATCGCACCACTGCACTCTAACCTGGGCAACAAGAGCAAAACTCTGTCTCAAAAGAGAGAAAAAAAAATGCTGATTTTAAATAGCGGAAGGCCAGGTGCGATGGCCCACACTTATAGTTCTAGCACTTTGGGAGGCCAAAGTGGGTGGATCACCTGAGGTCAGGAGTCCGAGACCAGCCTGACCAATATGGTGAAACCCCGTCTGTACTAAAAATACAAAAACTAGCCGGGCATGGTGGCATGCGAATGTAGTCCCAGCTGCTCAGGAGGCCGAGAGAGGAGAATTGCTTGAACCCAGAAAGCAGAGGTTGCAGTGAGCTCAGATAGTGCCACTGTGTTCCAGCATGGGCGACAGAGTGAGACTTCATCTCAAAAATAAATAAAGACTGGAAATGTGGCCGGGCATGGTGGCTCAAGCCTGTAATCCCAGCACTTTGGGAGGCCGAGACGGGCGGATCACGAGGTCAGGAGATCGAGACCATCCTGGCTAACACGGTGAAACCCCGTCTCTACTAAAAAATACAAAAAACTAGCCAGGCGAGGTGGCGGGCGCCGGTAGTCCCAGCTACTCGGGAGGCTGAGGCAGGAGAATGGCGTGAACCCGGAAGGCGGAGCTTGCAGTGAGCTGAGATCCGGCCACTGCACTCCAGCCTGGGCAACAGAGCAAGACTCTGTCTCTAAAAAACAAAACACAAGCCAGGTGCAGTGGCTCAAGCCTGTAATCCCAGCACTTTGGGAGGCCAAGACGGGCGGATCACGAGGTCAGGAGATCGAGACCATCCTGGCTAACACGGTGAAACCCCGTCTCTACTAAAAAAATACAAAAAAATAGCCCGGCGAGGTGGCGGGCGCCTGTAGTCCCAGCTACTCGGGAGGCTGAGGCAGGAGAATGGCGTAAACCCGGGAGGCGGAGCTTGCTGTGAGCTGAGATCCGGCCACTGCACTCCAGCCTGGGCGACAGAGCGAGACTCCATCTCAAAAAAAAAAAAAAAAAAGAGACTGGAAATGTGAGACAAGACAGATTTTCACAATGTTGGTCAGGCTGGTCTCCAACTCCTGACCTCAGGTGATCTGCCTGTCTCGGCCTCCCAAAGTGCTGGGATTACAGGCATGAGCCACCACACCCGGCCATACCCAGGAGTTTTTGTGTTCTTAAAATGAGTTAGTATAAGGCAGGTGTGGTGGCGGGCACCTGTAATCCCAGCTACTTGGGAGGCTGAGATAGGAGAATCTTGAACCCAGGAGGTGGAGGTTGCAGTGAGCCGAGATCACACCAGCGCAGTCCAGCCTGGGCAACAGAGCGAGACTCCATCTCAAAAAAATAAAATAAAATGAGTTAGTACAGGTAAGGCACTTACAACAGAGTTCAAGACCACCCTGGCCAACAGAGTGAAACCCCATCTATACTAAAAATACAAAAATATAGCCGGGCATGGTGGCAGGCGCCTGTAATCCCAGCCTGTAGAGTACACATTTAATTGTGTAATTATAGTAATGCCTGATGCTTTCATTAAGCTGGAAGCTCACAAGGCCAAAAACTACCTGTGCACTGCACACTGAATTTGTCTGGTTGATTCTAGGCTTCTCCTGTTTGCAGAAGTACATAGGATAAGTTAGCTTTCCGTTAACAATAAAGAGAAAAGGCCAGGCACGGTGGCTTGTGCCTGTAGTCCCAGCACTTTGAGAAAATTAGCGTTTTCTTATTCTTTTTCTTTTTTTTTTTTTTTTTTTTTTTTTGAGATAGGGTCTCACTCCATTGCCCAGGCTGGAATGCAGTGGCATGATCTTGGCTCACTGCAGCCTCTACCTCTGGGGCTCAGGTGATCCTGCCACCTCAGGCTCCTGTGTAGCTGGAACTACAGGCACATAAATAAGACTATATAAGGGTGAAATATGATTATTATAGCACACTCACATTTTGGGCTGAAAACAGTATCTCGTGCACCATTAACACAGTTTGCGATTACACATTTAGTTGTGTAATTATAGTAATGCCTGATGCTTTCATTAGGCTGGAAGCTCACAAGGCCAAGAACTACCTGTGCACTGCACACTGAATTTGTCTGGTTGATTCTAGGCTTCTCCTGTTTGCAGAAGTACATAGGATAAGTTAGCTTTCCGTTAACAATAAAGAGAAAAGGCCAAGCACAGTGGCTCACACCTGTAGTCCCAGCACTTTGAGTGGCCAAGACAGGTGGATCATGAGATCAGGAGTTCAAGACCAACCTGACCAAGATGGTGAAACCCCATCTCTACTAAAAATACAAAAATTAGCTAGGCATAGTGGCGGGCACCTGTAATCCCAGCTACTCAGGAGGCTGAGACAGAGAATTGCTTGAACCCTGGAGGCAGAGGTTGCAGTGAGCTGAGATCACACCACTGCACTCCAGTCTCAGTGACAGAGCGAGACTCTGTCTCAAAAAATAAATAAATAAAATTTAAAAATAAATAGAAAAATCCGATCTTTCCTGAAATGAGTATATGGGAGAGAAGCGCCCTAGCCATGGAAGCATGTGACTGGGGCTGGCCGCGATGGCTCACGCCGGTAATCCCATTACTTTGGGAGGCCAAGGCAGGTGGATCACCTGAAGTCACGTGTTCAAGACCAGCCTGACCAACATGGTGAAACCCCATCTCTACTAAAAGTACAAAAATCGGCCGGGCGCGGTGGCTCAAGCCTGTAATCCCAGCACTTTGGGAGGCCGAGACAGTCGGATCACGAGGTCAGGAGATCGAGACCATCCTGGCTAACATGGTGAAACCCCGTCTCTACTAAAAAATACAAAAAACTAGCCGGGCGATGTGGCGGACGCCTGTAGTCCCAGCTACTCGGGAGGCTGAGGCAGGAGAATGGCGTGAACCCGGGAGGCGGAGCTTGCAGTGAGCTGAGATCCGGCCACTGCACTCCAGCCTGGGCGACAGAGCAAGACTTCGTCTCAAAAAAAAAAAAAAAAAAAGTACAAAAATCAGCAGGGCATGTTGCCACGTGCCTGTAATCCCAGCTACTCGGGAGGCTGAGGCAGGAGAATCGCTTGAATGTGCAAGGTAGAGGTTGTGGTGAGCTGTGGTCACACCACTGCACTCCAACCTGGGCAACAGAGCAGGACTCTGTCTCAAAAAAAAAAAGAAAGGAAAGAAAGAAATTTGTTACTGAGATCTACAGAATGCTGTACTTTTTTTTTTTTCAGTAAGTCAAGCGTTTAGAGGACTCTAGTGAGAAGAATGTCATGTCAGCATGTTCAAGGTGATGAGCATCAGCTAGGATGATCGAGGTTGTTTGCAACAACCTCAGTGGAGAGTGGATAGTGTGGAGAAGGTCTGTGTTAAATGCTACACAGATAACACCATTGGGGACCTTAAGAAGCCCTAGTCTGGGCTGTAACAAGAACAGTCCTTTCAGAACGAGACTCCTGAATAAGTGGTATACAATTTTTAAGGACCACATATATTTGGGGCACTATGAAATCCAGCAGAAGATGAAACTGGAGGGTTTTTTTGTTTGTTTGTTTGGTTTGTTTTGTTTTGTTTTGAGACGGAGTCTCGCTCTGTCGCCCAGGCTGGAGTGCAGGGGCGCTATCTCAGTTCATTGCAACCTCCACCTTCCAGGTTCAACCAATTCTCCTGCCTCAGCCTCCCGAGTAGCTGGGATTATAGGCACCTACCACCATGCCCAGCTAATTTTTGTATTTTTAGTAGAGACAGGGTTTCACCATGTTGGTCAGGCTGGTCTCGAATTCCTAATCTCAGGTAATCTGCCTGCCTCAGCCTTTCAAAGTGCTGGGATTACAGGCGTGAGCCACCACGCCTGGCCAAAACTGGAACTTTATTATCAATAGATTGGAATTCTCTCCCCCTGTCCCACCTTTCTCTCCCACCCTCACCCCCCACACTGGTATACATGCTTGTTTTTTAAAACTCATGTTAATAAAAACTTAGATGTCAGGAAAAAAAAAAGAGTTTAATCATGAAACCAGGGAAGTTTCTACCATTAAGCTCCCGACAGTAACCTAGAGAAATATATCTAACATAAAGAGTTTCCATGGTTAGACAAAAAGCTATATCAGCAACTGAAAAATATAGTCATCCTAAAGAGATCTGACACATCATCTATTCCAACAAAAGATTTTTAAAGTGGCACTGCAGGAGTTGAAATGGTTAATTACCTAGCAGAAATTGATTTCTCTATCTCCGTAACACTCAAAGCAGCTGGCAGGCTATTGCAATAGTCATTCGTTTTCGTGGTGACGAGAATGGTTGCGCCTTCCTCCATGGCTGGGAGTGGAAAGCAATGGTCAGAATCGACCTTTGGTTTATTCTTGATGCAGTCTTCACAGGTGCATTCTTCCACCGTGTACTCCAGGCCTCTTGGAAGAACAATTTCATCACCAGTCCTGCCCTTTTCCAGGTCAATGTTAGCCATGCCCAGGAGACCTGATCCTGATTATGCAGAAACAGAAACATTAACCTAAACTTGACAGAGTGTGTGGTCATGAGAGTCTTACCAGTACACATCGGGACTCAAAGCAATGTGAGAGAGATTTTTTCATTTTTTAGATATGGGGTCTTACTATGTTGCCAGGCTACATTCAAATTCCTGGGCTCAAGCAATCCTCCCACGTTTGCCTCCAGAGTAGTTGGGACTACAGCTCCATGCCACCACACCCAGCTTGAAACAGATCTTTTCAGTAAAAAAGAATGAGTATGTGCTGGGCACGGTGGCTCACATCTGTAATCCCAGCACTTTGGGAAGCCGAGGAGGGCAGATCACTTGTGTTCAGGAACTTGAGACCATCCTGGCCAACATGATGAAACCCTGTCTCTACCAAAAAGTACAAAAATTAGTCGGACGTGGTGGCACATGCCTATAGTCCCAGTTACTCAGGAGGCTGAGGTGGGAGAATCGTTTGAACCCAAGAGGCAGAGATTGTAGTGAGTTGAGATCATGCCACTGCACTCCAGCATGGGCCACAGAGCGAGACTCCGTCTCTAAATAAATAAATACATACATACATAAATAAATGCATACAAAAATAGGGCAGTGGTTGTACATACTAGGGAATCCAATCATGAGCAAAGGTGCTGCAGAAGTATTTTTATCTTAAGAGGCACTTAAGTAGAACATTCATTTTTCTGGGACTAGTTCTCTATTGCTTAAAAAAGATAATTATTTTTTAGATGATTCCTCAAATAATTCAGGAGCAAGTGGTTATTCATTTCTAACATTTTTCAGTAGTAAAGTGTTCACCCAAGGAAACAACACATATTTGTATAATAACATGGCCTTAGATCTTAACAAATATGCTTTTCCTGACAGTAGCAGACCTGGCTAGGAGTTTCTGATAATGTGGCATTTAATCGATGTGCTAACTTCAGACAAAGAGACTGATGTTTCCCAAGAAAGCCTTAGTACTTTCAATAGAGTAATTAACAAGGGAAGAATCCTGGGGAAGGCTGACATTGTAGAAAATCTGCCAAGGTGTCAAAATCAGAGTGAAGATGGCTCACCTCTACCAAGCTCGTTTAATATAACTATGCTCTAACACATTCAAAAGGGCTGTAATGAAGTGAAATAGTCAATGCTAAAAAAAGAAAAGGAACTGAAACTCACAATAGCCATCCACTGGAAACAGATTTCAAAGATTCACCATCAAACCAACCTGTGTTTTTAAACTCATCCTTTAATGGTTCAGAGCTCATCTTCCTTAGCAAAAACGTTAGCACGAAAACTGCCAAAGAAATTATCAAGCTCAGTCCCAAACAGGTCCAGAGAATCGCATTCATTCCTTTCACTGAATTGGTCATACCTTTATGAAAAGAATGTCAGACAGATAATGAGCTGATAACATAATATTCACATCCTTTATTGTTGTTATTTATTTATTTATTTATTTTGAGATGAAGTCTTGCTCTGTTGCCCAGGCTGGAGTGCAGTGGCGCGATCTCAGGTCACTGCAGCCTCCACCTCCTGAGTTCAAGCGATTCTCCTGCCTCAGCCTCCCGAGTAGCTGGAATTACAGACCTGCACCCCCACGCCCAGCTAATTTTTGTATTTTTAGTAGAGACGGGGTTTCACCACGTTGGCCAGCCTGGTCTCAAACTCCCGACCTCAGGTGATCCACCCGCCTCAGCCTCCCAAAGTGCTGGGATTACAGGTGTGAGCCACCACACCCGGCTGTCATACTTGATTGTTTTGCTAAAATAATCAATTATGGATTATTTTGTTAGCAAAATAATCAAGTATGGACTTTTTCCATTCAATCACCTTAATTAATGAACATTGACTTTTAAATTCTAAATATCACTTAACTACAAGAGCTGATATTTTTTTTAAAATCTATGTTGCTAATAGTGCTGAATCATATCGAGTTCAGTTCCAAATAATTACATTGTTTCTGTAAACGTTAAAATTATTGCCTTGCTTCCTTTCTCTTTTTGATTCAAGAAAACTCACCATCATGCCCATTATGTTGATTCTCTGAATAAGCAGTCCATAGAGACAGAAGAGTTCACACCAATGAATAATCGTTCAAGCGACATTACTTACTTGCATTGCAATAACGCTGACATGTTAGAGGAGGAGTACTAGAACATCGAAGTTGACAAGGTTTGCAATCATGCAACAAACTGTCAAAATACTCATTTTGGGAGCACTGCCGAGCCATCTGCAACATGATCACGAAAAGAAAACAAGGGAGCTACAGAAAAAACAGCCTGGAAGGACAAGTAATATCTCCACAAGAATTCCGGAGCAAATGCAGCAAGAGCAGCTAGAATGTCGAGAACTATGAACTTGGCCTGCTTCGTGGGTTCTTACGGGGCCGTCTGTTTCTTCGCGGCAGCTAAGGATTTGAATACCACATCTAATACAAGTTTCTAAGTTTGAGTCGTGGACGGGGTAAGAGACAGGGTGTAAATATCGGGGCAAATCACATCTGAAACAGAAACTGCTATTTATAGAAGAAATTTCTCAGCCAGGTGACAGTTGCAAGATGCAGACAAGCCCACGGCATCAAGCCGTGTTCAGTAACAGTTTCTGGAACATCTGTTAATGAGCTGTACTGTGTGAGAGGCGCCAGGGAGATAGACAAGACAAGGTCTGTGCTGTGCCCCTTAAGATCTTAACATTGAGGCCAGGCGCAGGGACTCACAACAGTAATCCCAGGACTTTGGGAGGCCAAGGCAAAATGATTACTTGAGCCTAGGAGCTCAAAACCAGCCTGGGCAACATGGCAAAACCCTGTCTTTACTAAAACATTTTAAAAATTAGTCGGGTGTGGGCTGGACGCTGTGGCTCACTCTTGTAATCCCAGCACTTTGGGAGGCCAAGGTGGTTGGATCATTTGACATCAGGAGTTCCAGAACAGCCTGGCCAACATGGTGAAACCCCGTCTCTACCAAAAATACAAAAATTAGCCACGCATGGTGGCAGGCACCTATAATCCCAGCTACTGAGGTGGCTGAGTCAGGGAGACGTGCTTGAACCCGGGAGGCGGAGGTTGCAGTGAGGATCTATCTTTTTTTGTGATAGAGTCTTTTTTTGAGACTCTATCTCAAAAAAAACAAACTCTACAGAAAGATCAGAGGTGATGCACTAAGGAAGACTCACAATACCACTGACAGAAAAAGAGACATTTAGGGTAAGAGCTCGTGGAAAGAGGGCTGAAGGGAAGATAGGTTTGGGGTATTATAATAATAATGCAATAATCTATGTTCCATTGTTGAAAATTTACAAATACAGATGAGCAGATAAAAAACCATTTTAAAAATCCACAGTCCAAGCATCCACAAGTAATCACTGCTAACACCTAGTGTATCCCAGAAGTTGCAAACAGGCCTGCTGAAGTGATGTCTTTTGTTTCAATGATCCCTGAATTCTAGATAGATAGATTTATATAGTGCATTTTTCTGTTTACATAAATGAAGTACTTGAATTTGCCTTTTTTTTTTTTTCTTTTTTTTAGGCAGGGTCTCACACTGTCGCCCAGGCTGAGTGCCGTGGCACGATCACAGCTCACTGCAGCCTCCACCTCCTGGGTTCAGGCGATCTTCCCACCCCAGCCTTCCAAGTAGCTGGGACTACAGACATGTGCCAGCATACCTGGTAAGTTTTGTATTTTTTGTAGAGATGGGTTTTTGCCATGTTTCCCAGGTTGCTCTCAAACACTTGGGGTCAAGTGATCCACCTACCTCGGCCTCCCAAAGTGCTGGGATTACAGGTGTGAGCCACTAAGCCCGTCTTGAATTTGCTTTTAACGATACTGAGTGAAATACCCGTATAGAGATGTCCAGAGGTTTGTCAGAAATGCAGGACTCAAGTAAAATTTGAGGGAATGACAAACTCCTAATTCCGTATAGTGATTATCTGTGGGGTGAGTGGTGGGGAAGAAGGGGAGCACAAAAGAGGCTCCACCTGTGTTTATTATATTTTCTTTATTAAGCTGAATGGTAGAAACATTGATATTTGTTGTTTTCCTTTTGTTGTATTTTTGTTATTCTTTACACTTTCTTAAGGCCCAAGGAGTGTGCCAAGGAAACCTGCCATCCTTTCTACTTTATTCCATCCTCCAAGCGCCCCATCCTTTAAAAAATTATTCCTTTTTTTTTTTTTTTTTTTTTTTTTTTTATGAGCTGAAATTTCACTCTTGTTGCCCAGGCTGGAGTGCAGTGGCACGATCTCGGCTCACTGCAACCTCCACCTCCCAGGTTCAAGTGATTCTCTTGCCTCAGCCTCCTGAGTAGCTGGGATTACAGGCATGTGCCACCACGCCCAGCTAATTTTTCCATTTTTAGTAGAGACAGGGTTTCACCATGTTGGTCAGGCTGGTCTCGAACTCCTGACCTCAGGTGATCCACCCGCCTTGGCCTCCCAAACTGCTGGGATTACAGGCACGAGCCCCCTCGCCTGGCTGATAATTTTTTTTTTTTTTTTGAGACGGAGTCTCACTCTGTCGCCAGGCTGGGGTACACTGGATCTGCAACCCCTGCCTCCCTGGTTCAAGCGATTCTCCTGCCTCAGCCTCCCAAGTAGCTGGGATTACAGGCGCACACCACCACAGCCAGCTAACATTTGTATTTTTAGTAGAGACAGGGTTTCACCTTGTTGGCCAGGATGGTCTCGATCTCCTGACCTCGTGATGTACCCGCCTTGGCCTCCCAAAGTGCTGGAATTACAGGCATGAGGCATCATGCCTAGCCATTGATAATTCTTATTTTTAAAATTAATATTATTAAAAAATAAGTATTCAAACAGTACCAAAGATTTTTTAATGAAAAGTAAGTCTTTTCCTACCCTAGATTTCCTATCTCTTGCCAGAGGCAGTAATTACTATCAGTCTTCTTTCTCTTTTTTTTTTTTTTTTTTTTTTTGAGATAGAGTCTCACTCCGCCACCCAGGCTGGAGTGCAGGGGCTCTATCTCGGCTTACTGCAAGCTCCGAATCCCGGGTTCACACCATTCTCCTGCCTCAGCCTCCAGAGGAGCTGGGACAATAGGCGCCCACCACCACGTCCGGCTAATTTTGTTTTTGTATTTTTAGTAGAGACAGGGTTTCACCATGTTAGCCAGGATGGTCTCGATCTCCTGACCTCGTGATCCGCCTGCCTCGGCCTCCCAAAGTGCTGGGATTACCGGCATGAGCCACCGCGCCCGGACTTTTTTTTTTTTTTAAGACAGGGTATTGCTCTGTTGCCCCGGCTGGAGTGCAGTGACACCATCAGGGTTCACTGCAGCCTCCACCTTCTGGGCTCAAGCCATCCTCCCACCTCAGCTGAGTAGCTAGAACTACGCACATGCCACCATGCCCAGCTAATTTTTGTATTTTTTTTGTAGAGATGAGATTTCATCATGTTGCCCATGTTTTGTAGAGATGAGATTTCATCATGTTGGTCTCGAACTCCTGAGCTCAAGTGATCCTCCTGCCTCAGCCTCCCAAAGTACTGAGATTACAGGTGTAAGCCACAGCGCCCAGTCAAGACTATCAGTCTTCTGCCTTTCCAAATAGAGCCTCTGTTTATGTCTGTCTATTCAGACCCTACCTATTATATTTGTATCCACCCAGGAGGCAGCTAGAGCATATTATACAACTGTTCATACGTTGCTTTTTTTTTTTTTTTTTTTTTTGAGACAGAGTCTCCCTCTGTCGCCCAGGCTGGAGTGCAGTGGCGAAATTTCGGCTCACTGCAACATCCACCTCCCAGGTTCAAGCCATTCTCTTGCCTCAGCCTCCCTAGTAGCTGGGATTACAGGTGCGTGCCTCCAGGCCTGGCTAGTTTTTGTATTTTTAGTAGAGACGGGGTTTCACTGTGTTGGCCAGGCTGGTCTCAAACTCCTGACCTCAAGTGATCCACCCACCTTGGCCTCCCAAAGTGCTGGGATTACAGGTGTGAGCCACTGCGCCTGGCTGCTTTTTGTATTTTTAAAGTAGTACATAATAAATGCTAAAATCATGAAAATAAAATGCAGAAATTTAAACAATACTTTTTTTTTTTTTTTAAATGCAGGACTTGAGCCTAGGAAAGATCTTGAACTTAGATACTGATCAAAACCTCACATTCCTCTGGGGTCCAGGCAGTGAAGTAAGTGGGTGAGGCTGCCTTGGCAGGACAGGGAGAAGCTGAAGCAGCTGGCCCAGGAGGCTCCACTCCCTCAGCCTCTGCCAGATAGCTGACCTTTGGAAGACCGGCAAAGAAGACAGGAGAAACGTGATTAGAGAAATAGGGAGAGAACAAAAATTATCTCCCAGGCCAGGTGCGGTGGCTTACGCCTGTAATCCCAGCACTTTGGGAGGCTGAGGCGGGCGGATCACCTGAGGTCAGTAGTTCGAGACCAGCCTGGCCAACATGGTGAAACCCCATCTCTACTGAAAATACAAAAATTAGCCAGGTGTGGTGGTGTGCACCTGTAATCCCAGCTACTTGGGAGGCTGAGGCAGGAGGATCGTTTGATCCTGGGAAGCAGAGGTTGCAGGGAGCCAAGATTGCACCACTGCACTGCAGTCTGGACTACAGAGTGAGACCTGCCTCAAAAAAAAAAAAAAAAAAAAAACTCCCGTAACAGTCAAGCAAGGAGAGATTTTAGCCTGAGTTACGGGGTGGAGTCAAATTCTACAGGAAGATTGGGGCGACGCACTAAAGAAGCAGGTCATTGGTGGCCTTTGAGTGTGTCCCTGATGCAAGCCAGATGGTAGATATTTAAGGAGTAGTGAGGAAGAGGAAGCAACCAATAGGAGCCATGCCTGAGGCCAGGCGCCGTGGCTCACACCTGTAATCCCAGCACTTTGGGAGGCCAAAGCCGGCGGATAACTGGCGAATTCCGGTCAGGAATTCGAGACCAGCCTGGCCAACATGGTGAAACCCCGTCTCTACCAAAAATACAAAAAAATTAGCCGGGCATGGTGGTGCGCGCCTGTAATCCTAGCTACTTGGTAGCCTGAGGCAGGACAGTTGCTTGAACCCGGGAGGCAGAGGTTGCAGTGAGCTGAGATCGTGCCACTGCACACTCCCGCCTGGGCGACAGAACGAGACTCCGTCTCAAAAAAAAAAAAAAAAAAAAAAAGGAGCCATACCTGGGAAGCGAGGAGAAGCCAGAGGAAGAAAGCTTTGATAACTCTTTGGAAAGAAAACACTATTGTGTCTGACAGATATACTTGCTCAGGTACTTAAAATCGCATGTACAGTGTAGTTCACTGCAGCATCATATCTATTCATAAGAGCCTAGAACAACCTAACTGTTTGTCACTGGGAGCCTCACAGTGGAAGACTATGGCCATCAAAAAGAATGAGACAGATGTGTTCTCATATGAAAGATAAATCGCTAAGTGAAAAACACGAAATACAGATTGGGCACCGTGGCTCTCACCTGTAATGCCAGCATTTTGGTAGCCCGAGGTAGAAGAATCACTTGAGCCCAGTAGTTAGAGACAGCCTGGGCAACACAGGGAGACTCTTTCTCTACAAATAATTTAAAAATTAGCTAGGTGTGGTAGTGCATGCCTGTGGTCCCAGCTACTAGGGAGGCTGAGGCAGGAGGATCACCTGAACCTAGGAGGTTGAGGCTGCAGTGAACCATGGTTGTGTGCTACTGCACTCCAACCTGGGCAACAGAGCAAGACTCTGTCTCAAATAAAATGAAATTTTAAAAAATAGGTAGCGTCTGAATAGATAGACGTAAACAGAGGCTTTATTTGCAAACATAGAAAGAAGACTGATAGACTGTCTCTGGCAATAGACAAAATCTAAAGAAAGAAAAAGACTCACTTTTCATTGAAAAATCTTTGGTAGTGTTTGAATACTTTTTTTTAATAATATGATTTTTTTTTTTTTTTTTGAGACAGGGTCTCCCTCTGTCACCCAGGTTGGAGTGTAGTTGTGTGATCACAGCTCACTGCGGCCTGAAATTCCTAGGCTCAGACAATCCTCCTGCCTCAGCCTCCCATGTAGCTGGGACTACGGTAGTACACCACCATGCACAGCAATTTTTTTTCTTTTTAATTTTTTTTAGGGGCCGGGTCTTGCTCTGTTGCCCAGGCAAGTCTTGAACTCCTGGCCTCAAGCGATTCTCCCACTTCAGCCTCCCAAAGTGCTGGGATTACATGTGTGAGCCACTGTGCCTGGCTAGGAGCATGATTTTGAAATAAGGATTTTTTTTTAAAGTTTTATGAGACTGGTGCTGATGTAATCACATCACCAAAAGAGTGCTGTGTTTGCCCTCGCATGACATGGAAAGAACAGAGAGGAATCCAGTACTCACGCCTGCCTCAAGCTTCACTTGTTACTCACAGCTCTAAGGAAGCAAAGTGGTGCTGGAAACTCTCAAAGTCATTAATAGCTTCTTCTGCCATGGCCTGAGCCCCAGCACCAAATGCTTGGCTGCCCATTCACAGAGGCAAGAGCCATACAGGGGCAACCTAAACCCTTCCACGAGCTCCCCCTGCAAAGCCCCACTTTGGCAAACAGACATTCCTGATTCTAGATCCACTGGTTGGTGACTCCTCTGGTCCCACTCCCAGATCTTCACCTCCCCAGATCCTGCAATAATTGTGCAAAGTCTCATTCCTTCCCTTATCCCATAACACTCACCCATGGTGGCTCAGTTCCCCACACCAACCCTGACTGTTACCATCTCTTTAACCTTGATATTTTCAACCTGCAGGCTTTCTTATTTTGCTTTGTTTTTGAGACAGGGTCTCACTCTGTTAGTGAGATCAAAGCTCACTGCAGCCTCAACCTCCCCGGCCCAAGTGATCATCATCCCACTTCAGTCCCCTGAGTAGCTGGGACTATAGGCACATGCCACCTTGCCTGGCTAGGTTTTTTATTTAACTTTATTTTTTGCAGAGATGCGGATCTCACTGTGTTGCCCAGGCTGGTCTCAAACTCCTAGACTCAAGGCATCCACCCTACTTGGCCTCCCAAAGTGCTAGGATTATAAGCATGAGCCACCATGCCTGGCCTATGATTTTTTTTTTTTTTTTTTTTTTTAACAGAGTCTCGCTGTGTCTTCCAGGCTGGACTGCAGTGGTGTGATCTGGGCTCACTGCAGCCTCCGCCTCCCAGGTTCAAGCACGTCTCCTGCCTCAGCCTTCCTGAGTAGCTGGGATTACAGGCACCCACCACCACACCCAGTTTAATTTTGTGTTTTTAGTAGAGGTGAGGTTTCACCATGTTGGCCAGGCTGGTCTTGAACTCCTGACCTCAGGTGATCCGCCCACCACAGCCTCCCAAAGTGTTGGAATTACAGGAGTGAGCCACCGCACCCAGCCAGCATTTTCATTGTGTACTGGGTCCCACAAGTTAAGTAGTCAGTCCTGAGTGACTCAATAAAGACAATGTTAGAAAGTTCTCATCATAGGCTTTGGATTTGTGTCAGGTTATTTGGGGAGAGTTTGCAAAAACACGGCTTAACTGATGTTGGCAGGATATGCGGGGGATTCTGTAATTGGGGGATGTCTAAGTATCAGTAGAATTCTCCAGAGAAACAGAACCAATAGAAGATATAGAGCTAGAGACAGAGATTTACTTTAAGGAATTGCTTCATGCAATTGTGGGAGCTGGCAAGTCCAAACTCCGTAGGGCAGGCCAGCAGACTGAAAATCCAGGTAACAGTGGATGTTGCAGTCCTGAGTTTGAAATCCACAGGGCAAACCAGGCAGGCCGGAAACTCAGAGAGGGTGTCTGTGTTTCAGTCTTGAGGCTGAATTCCTTTTTTTTTCAGGAAATGTTGGTCTTTGCTCTTAAGGCCTTCACCTGATTGGATGAAGCCCACCCACATTATGGAGGGCAATGTCCTTTGTTCAAAGTCTACTGATTTAAGGGCCAGGCATGTTGACTCAGGTCTGTAATCCCAGCACTTTGGGACGCTGAGGCAGGCAGACCACTTGAGGTCAGGAGTTTAAGACCAGCCTGGCCAACATGGTGAAACCCTGTCTCCACTAAAAAAAATACAGAAATTAGCTGGGTATGGTAGCACATGCCTGTAATCCCAGCTACTCAGGAGGCTGAGGCAGGGGAATCACTTGAACCCGGGTGGCAGAGGTTGTAGTGAGCCAAGATCACACCACTGCACTCCAGCCTGGGCAATAGAGCGAGACTCCATGTCTGGGGGGGAAAAAAAAAAAACACACACACAAAAAAAGGCCAGGTGCAGTGGCTCATGCCTGTAATCCCAGCACTTTGGAAGGCTGAGGTGGGCAGATCACGAGGTCAGGAGTTCAAGATCAGCCTGACCAACATGGTGAAACCCCGTCTCTACTAAAAATACAAAAATTAGCCAGGCATAGTGGTGTGTGTAATCCCAGCTACTCAGGAGGCTGAGGCAGGAGAACTGCTTGAATCCGGGAGGCGGAGGTTGCAGTGAGCCGTGATTGCACTGCTGCACCCTAGCCTGGGTGAGAGAGTGAGAATCTGTCTCAAAAAAAGAAAAAGAAAAAGAAAAAAGATGAGAGCTCTCCGTGAGCACGTAACTAGACAAGTCCATGTGAGGACACAGCGAGAAGCTGGCTGTCTACAGGACAGGAGGCAAGCCCTCACCAAGCACTACATTTGTCAGCATATTGATTTGGGACTTCCTTGTCTCCAGAACTGTGAGAAATAAATCTCTGTTCTTCAAGCCAACAGTCTATGATATTTTGTTTTTATTTATTTTCTTTCTTTTCTTTTTTTTTTTTTTTTTTTTTTTTAGGTGGAGTCTTTCTCTGTCACCCAGGCCTAAACTGCAGTGGTGCAATCTCGGCTCACTGCAACCTCCACCTCCTGAGTTGAAGTGTTTCTCCTGCCTCAGCTTCCCAAGTAGCTGGGACTATAGGTGCACACCACGCCCAACTCATTTTTGTATTTTTAATAGAAACGGGGTTTCATCACTTTGGCCAGGCTGCTCTTGAACTCCTGACCTCAAGTGATCTGCCCGCCATCACCTCCCAAATTGCTAATTGCTGGGATTACAGACATAAGCCACTGCATCTGGACCTTTTTTTTTTTTTTTTTTTTTTGAGACAGAGTCTCGCTCTATTGCCCACCTGGAGTGCAGTGGCATGATCTTGGCGCACTGCAAGCTCTGCCTCCCGGGTTCACGCCATTCTCCTGCCTCAGCCTCCCGAGTAGCTGGGGCCTGCCACCATGCCCAGCTGGTTTGTGTATTTTTAGTAGAAATAGGGTTTCACTGTGTTAGCCAGGATGGTCTCAATATCCTGACCTTGTGATCTGCCTGCCTCAGCCTCCCAAAGTGCTGGGATTACAGGCTTGAGCCATCTTTTTTTCCTGATAGAGACAGGGTCTCCCTCTCCCAGGCTGGTCTCAAACTCCTGGGCTCAAGCGATCCTCCTGCCTCAGCCTCTCAAAGTACTGGAATTACAGATGTGAGCTGCCACGCCCAGCCAGTATTTCATTATAGCAGCGCAAGTAGACTAAGACAGACATGTTTCATGAATGAGAAATAAACCCCTGAGATGTGGGTGGTGTTTGTTATTGCAGCAAAACCTCATCTATCCTGACCGATAGAGTCCAAAGCTGTTGCATTAACTCCTGTACAATACTGTCTCTTTACTTGCACTAAAAACTTCATTTTAAAATTTTTTTTTTTTTTTTTTTTTTTTTTGAGCTACAGTCTCACTCTGTCACCCAGGCTGAAATGCAGTCCTGCAATCTCAGCTCACTGCATCCTCCGCCTCCCGGCTTCAAGCAATTCTCCTGCCTCAGCCTCCCAAGTAGCTGGAACTACAGGCATGTGCCAACACACCTGGCTAATTTTTGTATTTTTAGTAGAGACAGGGTTTCACCATGTTGGCCAGGCTGGTCTCGAACTCCTGACCTCAGGCAATCTGCCCACCTTGGCCTCCCAAAGTGCTAGGATTACAGGCATGGCCACTACACCTGGCAAAAACTTCTTTATGATAACTATATCTCTATACGAATGAGCAAACCCTTTCTAGTGCATGCAGTTCAAAATGAAAGAAGCCTGAAAAGAACACAAAACTAACAAGAACACAAATGAACATCAGGCAACAAGTTAGAAATACTGGCCCTCTGGCATACCCATAAACTGCACACAGGTTAGTTTCTTCTTCAACGTGAAACAGCCTGAAGGAGGTGAGCCTTGCACTTAGGGGAGCTGGAGGAGATGAAACAGTTTGGAGCTGGGGTCTGAAAAGGAGGGAGCCCAGGAGCCCTGCTCAGCAAGTCCTGCAAAGGCAGAGTCCAGTGCAAAGACCTTCTTCCTCCCTCCCTCTCCCTCGGACTTAGATCTTTGCACGTTCCTCAGAAGCCTTATTTGCTTACCAACATGAAAAGGCGAATTTGACATGGGGCCAATTCTCGAGGCTCTCTGCTTGTTTTCCACAAAGATTCCCTTTGAAGATCAGCTCCTCTGAACTGCTCTCCCTCCACGCTATCAGAAGTGCCACATTCTGTCGGCTTTTTAGAATTTTTCAATGCGGCTTCACTCTGATTTCCAGGGTGCCTTGACTGTTGGCAACTGGAAGGCTCATGGTGAAGTTTAATTTTTCTTTTTTCCTTTTTTTGGGGGACGGAGTTTAGCTCTTGTCACTCAGGCTGGAGTGCAGTGGTGCAATCTGGGCTCACTGCAACCTCTGCCTCCTTGGTTCAAGCGATTCTCCAGCCTCAACCTCCCGAGTAGCTGGGATTACAGGAGCCCGCCACCACGCCCAGCTAATTTTTTGTATTTTTAGTAGAGACGGGGTTTCATCATGTTGGCTAGGCTTGTCTTGAAATCCTGACCTCTCATGTGATCCACCCACCTCGGCCTCCTAAAGTGCTGGGATTACAGGCGACACCCACCGCGCCCGGCCTAATTTTTAATTTTTTTGTAGAGATGAGGTCCCACTATGTTGCCCATGACTGGTCTCAAACTTCTGGGCTCATGAGATCCTCCCGTCCACGCCTCCCAAAGTCCTAGGATTACAGGCGTGAGCCACCACACTCAGCCTGACTTTATTATTATTATTTTTTACAGTAGTTCTAGATTCATATCCCCTCTATCATAAGAGGAGTGAGTATCAAGCACGCACACGCAGCTCAAAACACTTTGCCCAGCCACACCCCCATGGGAGACAGCAGTGACAAATCTTTAGCAATAAATGAAAGTTTAACTAAGCTATGCTACGTTAAGGGCTGGTTAATTTCGTGCCAGCCACCGTGGTCATACGATTAGCCCGAGTCAATAGGAATCGGCGTAGAGGGTGTTTTAGATCTGATGCAATAAAGCTAAACTCTATCTAAACTGTAAAACCCTAGCTGATGTAAAATAAACTATGAAAGTGGCTTTAAAACTTCTGAACACACAATAGCCAAGGCCCAAAATGGGATTAGACACCCCACTACAGAGATATCCCATATACCTCTTGCCTGTACACATGCACAGCATCCCTGATGATCAAAATCCCCCAGCAGTACAGTACATTTGTTGCAATCAACAAACCTACATTGCCAAATCATTGTCATCCAAGTCCATAGTCTACATTAGGGTTCACTCTTGGTGACGTGTATCCATCATCATAGAATCATACAGAGTAGTTTTACTGCCCTGAAACTCTTCTGCTTCCTTTCTCCTCATCCCTCCCCACCTAATCCCTGCAATGACTGTTTTTTTTACTGTCTCCATAGTTTTGCCTTTTCCAGAATGTCATCTTTGAAATCATACAGTATGTCACCTTTTTATTTATTTATTTATTTTTTTGAGGCAGAGTCTCTCTCTGTCACCCAGGCTGAGTGCAGTGGCATAATCTCAGCTCACTGCAAGCTCCGCCTCCTGGGTTCACACCATTCTCCTGCCTCAGCCTCCCGAGTAGCTGGGATTACAGGTGCCTGCCACCACACCCGGCGAATTTTTTTTTTTTTTTTTCCTAGTAGAGACGGGGTTTCACCGTGTTAGCCAGGATGGTCTCGATCTCCTGAGCTCGTGATCCGCCCTCCTCAGCCTCCCAAAGTGCTGGGATTACAGGCTTGAGCCACCGCGCCCGGCCGGATTTCTTTCATTTAGTAATATGCATTTAACTTTCTTCCATGTCTTTTCACACTTCGATAGCTTATTTCTTTTTAGCCCTGAGTAATATTCTGTCATCTAGATGTACCACAGTTTAGTTATCCATTCACCTACTAATGAACATCTTAGTTGCTTCCAAGTTTTGGAAATTATGAGTAAAACTGCTATAAACTTTAATTTCTGTTTCTTTTTTTTTTTTTTTTTTTTGGGAAAGGGTCTCCCCTTTTCCCCCCGGTTGGGGTGGGGTGGCGCAATCTCGGCTCACTGCAAGCTCTGCCTCCCGGGTTCATGCCATTCTCCTGCCTCAGCCTCCTGAGTAGCTGGTACTACAGGCGCCCGCCACCACGCCCAGCTAAATTTTTTTTGTATTTTTAGTAGAGATGGAGTTTCATCATGTTAGCCAGGATGGTCTGGATCTCCTGACCTCATGATCCACCCGCCTCGGCCTCCCAAAGTGCTGGGATTACAGGCATGAGCCAGTGCACCCAGCCCCTACTGACACCTTGATTTCAGACTTCTGTCTTCCAGAGTTGGGAGATAATTAATTCTATGTTTGTTTGTTTGTTTGAAATGGGGTCTCACTCTATTGCCCAGGCTGGAGTGCAATGGCACAGTCAGAGCTCAAGGAATCCTCCTGCCTCAGCCCCCTAAGCAGCTGGGACCACAGGTGTGTATTTATTTATTTATTTATAGAGGCAAGTCTCACTGTATTGCCTGGGCTGGACTCAAACTCCTGGGATCAAGTGATCCTCCTGCCTCAGCCTCCCAAGTAGCTGAGACCACAGGTGCATGTCACCATAACTGGCTAATTTTTTTTTTAAGAGATAGGGTCTCACTATGTTGTCCAGGGTCATCCTGAACTCTGGGGCTCAAGTAATTCTACCACCTCAGCCTCCCAAAATGCTGGGATTACAGGCATGAGCCACTGTGCCCAGTCTTTTTTTTTTTTTTTTTGACACCAAAGTTGTGGTCCTTTGTTACAGGGAAGGAAGGAAGGAAGGAAGGAGGCAGGGAGGGAGGGAGGGAGGGGAGCAGGGAGGGAGGGAGAGGGAGGGAGGAAGGGAGGAAGGAAGGAAGGAGAGAAAGGAGAGAAAGAGAAAGAAAGAAAGAAAAAGAAAGAAAGAAAGAAAGAAAGAAAGAAAGAAAGAAAGAAAGAAAGAAAGAAAGAAAGAAAGAAAGAAAGAAAGAAAGAGAAAGAGAGAGAGAAAGAAAGAGAGAAAGAAAGAAAGAAAGTTACTGTAACATATAGGCAAGGCTCAGTGGCTCATGCCTGTAACCCCAGCACTTTGGAAGGCCGAGGACAGGCTGTGTCAGCAAGGCCCTGCTCTCTCTGTAGCTTCTACTCAAGGATCCTAGCAAACAAATGCAGAAGGTGAGATTCAGTCTGGAACCCATCAGGTAGAGAGAAGGCAGCCCTGTGACCCAGCTGGGAAGAGTGCCCTAGGCAAAGGGGACTGCAACAGTGATACCCCTGAGGCAAGGAGGGACTCAGTTGAGCTGGAGGACCCGTAAGAGGCCCTGTGTGGCTGGAGCATATTGGAAGTGAGAATAGAGGGGCGAGCAGGTCACCGATCAGGCAGGGCCCTGAAGGATTAGGAGTCAGAGTTTTAGTCCCAGTGCACTGGGAGGCTCTGGTGCATTTGGAGAAAGGGAGTGTTGTGGTCCAATTACAGCATAGAAACTATTTCACTTAACTCTATGGTGACAAGGAACATAGATTTGGTGCTAAACTGCAGGGGTGGGGGTGGAGGGGTGTGTGTGTGGTGTATGCGTGTGTGTGGTGTGTATGTGTGGTATGTGTGTGTGTGGTGTGTGTGTGTGTGTTCTAACAACACTGTATTAGCCTAAATTCCCTGGGAAATGGAGCCTTAGGCAAGGATGGAAGTGCTAATGCTTTATCTGGGAGACACAAACAGTGCAGGAACGATGAGAGAAAAGGAAAGTGAAGAAAGGGAGGATGGAAAGTGATATAAATAATGAGGGCTATGGGCAGAATTGGGTCCCCCCAAAATTCATAAGTTGAATTTGTTTCTTCCTTTTTTTTTTTTTTTTTTTTTGAGACAGAGTCTTGCTCTGCCACCCAGGCTGGAGTGCAGTGGCGTGATCATAGCTCACTGCAGCCTCGACCTCTTGGGCTCAAGTGATCCTCCCACCTCAGCCTCCCGAGCAACTGGGACCATGGGCACACACCACCACACCCAGCTAATGTTTTCTTTCCCTTTTTTTTTTTTTTTTTTGAGACAGTCTCACTCTGTTGCCCAGGCTAGAGTACAGTGGTGCAATCTCGGCTCACTGCAACCTCTGCCTCCCTGGTTCAAGCGATTCTCCTGTCTCAGCCTCCCGAGTAGCTGGGATTACAGTTGCATGCCACCACACCTGGCTGATTTTCGTGTTTCTAGTAAAGACAAGGTTTCGCCATGTTGGACAGACTGGTCTTGAACTCCTGACCTCAAGTGATCAGCCCATCTCGGCCAACTAAAGTGCTGGGATTACAGGCGTGAGCCACTGCACCCGGCCATCACTACCATTCTTATATTCTGAGTTAGAACAGAGCATCCCTTTCATTAGATGGCTGGTGCTTTTCAGAAAAGAAATTGACCAGTATTCATGTTTGTATCAACCTCTGCTCCATCACCTAGCAAATGTTTTGCCTATGGGAGCCATCTGGTAGAGACTTGTTTTGTTTTGTTTTTTGGTTTTTTTTTTTTTGAGACCAAGTCTCGCTCTATCGCCCAAGCTGGAGTGCAGTGGCACGATCTCGGCTCACTGCAAGCTCCGCCTCCTGGGTTCACGCCATTCTCCTGTCTCGCCCTCCTGGGTAGCTGGGACTATAGGCACGTGCCACCACACCCGGCTGATTTTTTTTTTATTTTTAGTAGAGACGGGGTTTCACCGTGTTAGCCAGGATGGTCTCGATCTCCTGACTTGTTAAGTAAGTCTATATCCTGTTGTAGGGTATTAGCCCAAAACACTCCCTAGAGCAGGCATCCTAGCTTGTTTTTCTCTTGCCCTCTCCCTACCCCAAGAACCATGCACCCTGTTTCTAGTAGCACCCGTTTAGAACCCATCCCTGCCACATTCTCTGTCATTGAGATTCTGGTGGGGCCTTTAACCACCATTCCTCCTTCTCCCGTCACCTGCCTGGTTTCAGTGGCTGGTGCCCATAATACTGTAAAATATAACCGATTACCATCCCTTGGCCTCTAGTCTGTGGGTGCAGCTGTTAACTCCACCAGAGTCCCTGAACCACAACAAGCTTTTTGCTGAGACATTTGAGAAAGAACCTCTTGTTGCCTTTCCTACTGAATTTGAGAGGGTGGCTGCAACCATTTCATGACCCACTAGCCAGACTTGGTCTCAAAATTGAGCCATGAAACAGAAGGCTGGAACTGAGATGTAAAGAGGGAGAAACAAGCCGTGCCTGGAGTTATGTGAGCCAATACACTCCTTTTTTGCTTAAATCAGTTTGGTTTGTCTTTCTAGCGCTATTTATTTATTTATTTGTTTGTTTGTTTGTTTATTTGACAGGGTCTCGCTCTATTGTCCAGGCTGGAGTACAGTGGTGCGATCTCAGCTCACTACAAACTCCCCCTCCCAGGTTCAAGTGATTCTCCTGCCTCGGCCTCCCAGGTACCTGGGACTGCAGGTGCACACCACCACACCCACCTAATTTTTGTATTTTTCGTAGAGACAAGGTTTTGCCGTGTTGCCCAGGCGTGAGCCACCACGCCCAGCCTAATGCACACTTTCTTTCCCTGACTTGGGCTGTCATTTAGATACAAGTGCAACTGCACAACACAGGGAACTTTCCAACAGGCAGTAATCACCGTGATTTGGGGTCCTGGAAAAGTCCCTTTATGATCATGCAGGCTTGGTCAGGTTCCTTTTTTTTTTTTTTTTTGAGATGGAATTTTGCTCTTGTTGCCCAGGCTGAAGTGCAACGGCGCGATCTCGGCTCACCACAAACTCCACCTTCCAGGATCAAGTAATTCTCCTGCCTCGGCCTCCCGAGTAGCTGGGATTACAGGCACCTGCCACCACGCCTGGCTAATTTTGTATTTTTAGTAGAGATGGGGTTTGTCCGTGTTGGTCAGGCTGGTTTCAAACTCCCGATCTCAGGTGATCTGCCCGCCTCGGCCTCCCAAAGTGCTGGGATTACAGGTGTGAACCGCCACGCTCGGCTTTTTTTTTTTTTTTTTTTTTTTTGAGATAAAAAAGACTAAAGTACAGTGGTGGGATCACGGCTCAGTGTAACCTCCACCTCCAGGGCTCAAGCAGTCGTCCCTCCTCAGCCTTCCAAGTAGCTGAGACTACAAGTATACATCACCATGCTCGGCTACATTTTTTTTTTTTTTTCAGAGACGGGAGTCTCACTACGTTTCCCAGGCTGGTCTTGAACTCCTGGGCTTAAGTGATCCTCCCGCCTAGGCCTCCCAAAGTGCTGGGATTACAGGCATAAGCCACCATGCCCAGCCCAGTTTATTTTACTTTAATACCAGCTTTGAGATATCATTCACATACTGTAAAGATAACTCTTGGTTTTGTTTTTGGTTTTGAGACAGTTCTCATTCTGTTGCCCAGGCTAGAGGGCAGTGGCACAATCATAGTTCAGTGCCACCTCTACCTCCTAGGTTCAAGCAATACTCCCACCTCAACCTCCTGAGTAGCTGGGGCCAATGGTGCACGCCACCACACCTGGTTAATATTTCAATTTTTTTGTAGAGATGGGGTCTTCCTTTGTTGCTGAGGCTGGTCTTGAACTCCTGGGCTCAAGGGACCCTCCCACCTCAGCCTCCCAAAGTATTGAGATTACAGGCATGAGCCACCACATCCAGCAAGATCACTCTCTTAATGTGTATGGCTGGGATCACTTGAGCCTAGGAATTCGAGACCAGCCTAGGCAACATGGCAAAACCCTGTCTCTACCAAGAAAAATACAAAAATTGTCCAAGCACACTGATACACGCCTGTAGTCCCAGCTACTCAGGGGAGGCTGAGGTGGGAGGATTGCTTAAGCCCAGGAGGCAGAGGCAGCAGTGAGCAAACGTGGGCAATTAGAGCCAGACCCTGTCTCAAAAATAAAAAATAGTAAAGAAATAAATAAAGTACATAATTAGGTGAATTTTAGCGTATTCATAGATTCATGCATCAATCATGGTTACCTAATTCCACAACATTTCCATTACCCCCAAAATTAACCTTGTCCCCACTAGCAGTCACTCTCCATTCCCCCTCCTCCAGCCCCTGACAACCACTAACCTACTTTCTTCCTCTGTGGATTTGCTTATTCTGGACATTTCATATAAATGGAATCATACAGTATCATACAGTAGGTGGTCTTTTGTGTCCGGCTTCTTTCACTTCATATAATGATTTCCAGGTTCATCCATGCTGTAGCATGAATCAGTACTTCAGTCCTTCCTACGGCCGAATAATAGTCTGTTCTATGGATATACCAAATTTTGTTCATGTATTCATCAGTTCATGGGTATTTGGGTTATTTTCACTTAGCTATTATGAATAATGCTGCTATGAGCATTCATGTACATTTTTATGGGAACAGGTTTTCTATGTGTATACATATATTTTTTGTTTGTTTTGTTTTGTTTTTGAGATGGAGTCTCGCTCTGTTACCCAGGCTGTAGTGCAGTGGCACAATCTCAGCTCACAGCAACCTCTACCTCCCAGATTTAAGCAATTCTTGTGCCTGAGCCTCCCACGTGCCTTAGCTGGGACTACAGGCACGTGCCACCACACCTGGCTAATTTTTGTATTTTTAGTAGAGACAGGATCTTACCGTGTTGCCCAGGCTGGTCTCAAACTCCTGACCTCAAGTGATTTGCCTGTCTCAGCCTCCTAGAGTGCTGGGATTACAGGCGTGAGCCACCATGCCAGGCCTAGAACTCATTTTTTTAGAAGGATCCTAGCATTCATCCATTCATGAGCTCAGAGGCTTCATGACTTAATCACCTCTTAAAAATCTCACCTCCCAACACTGTTGCACCAGGGATTCAGTTTCCAACGCGTGAATTTTGGGGGACACATTCAAACCACAGCACTGCCTGAGGCCTCAATTCTACCCTCCCAGCCTATGGCGCTTTGGCCAAAAGCCTCTCTGTTTCTCCTATTAACTTTTAGGAGAATTTCTAATTTTAGTAAATGGTAATGACCAGCATGCTCACTTTGCTGAGAGCTCTCCTGGGCTGGCTAGAACGTCAAGGCCTCTTCGTATTTCCGTTTTCAGTCATTTATTCCCTTCCTTGCTGGACCTATTTTTAAAATTTACCAAATCAAACAAAAGCAGTTTCAGAAAAACAGCTGGCCACATCACAGTTTGGTTCAGTTCTACAGAAAGTCTGACTCTGTGAAAGCTCTTTAAAAAAGAAAGGGGCCAGGTGCAGTGGCTCACGCCTGTAATCCCAGCACTTTGGGAGCCTGACGCAGGTGGATCATGAGGTCAGGAGTTTGAGACCAGCCTGGCCAACACAGTGAAACCACTTCTCTACTAGAAATACAAAAAATTAGCTGTGTGTGGTGGAGGGCACGAGTAATCCCAGCTACTTGGGAGGCTGAGGCAGGAGAATCGCTTGAACCCGGGAGGTGGAGATTGCAGTGAGCCAAGATCGCACCACTGCCCTCCAGCCTGGGCGACAATGCGAGACTCTGTTTTAAAAAAAAAAAAAAAAACAGAAAGGTTCCCACTAATGTAGCCTTTCCAATCGATGAGCGCTGCCAACCTTATTAAGTAGTGAGAGCTTTTGTGAGAGTTCTGAGTCAATAGGATGGCAGTTACAATATTTAAATTCAAATTCTTTTCACATATGGGTTTTTTTTTTTTTAGCAGCTAATAGATATTTCCTTTACCTTGCACTCGATTCCCCAAATCTGATATGTGATAATAAAATTATGAATATATGAATAATTTGCACACATTAAATTTTGCAATTGCTCTGAAAAGTGTTACCATGCATTTTTAAATATTTTTTTTGAAATTTCCTGATTAAGAGGTTTCGGAAATCAGTTTGGAGCTATGATTAAAATGAATTCCTTTATTTCTACGTTTAAGATTCTGTCGATGGTGCAGACGACATGATTTTAATGTAAATGTGAGCCTACTTTTAAGTCTTTTACTTAATGTGTTTTCATTGTGAATCTAATGATATGCAAACTCAAGCTTTCAAAATAGATGTCTCTTCCACGTTTCAACAGGCCGAAATGCTAGGCAAACTCTGCTTTTTTCATTATTTTAACAGTTATTGGAAAAGTTCACTTTGGACATGTGATTTTTCTAACACTTATTGCCATCCTCACAGAGGATTCATTTTGTATAGCCTTGTGTCTAGCTTCAATACAAAACAAATGCTGACCTAAATAATGAAAGCTTCCATTCACAGGGCTCTTGGGAGATGCTGTGTGCTGTGCTGCGTATTTTGCAACGAGCTGATCTTCTCATCAATCCGGTAAGGTAGGTGCAATTCTTATTATTACTCCCATTCCACAGATGAGTAGACTAAGGCTGAGGTTGAGAAGTTACAGCTCTTGCCCAGGGTCCAACAGCAAGAATAGGGCAATAGGGCCAGGCGCAGTGGCTCACACCTGTAATCCCGGCATTTTGGGAGGCTGAGGTGGGAGAATCAGATGAGCCCAGGAGTTTAAGACCAGCCGGGCAATATAGTGAGACCTCATCTCTACTAAAAAAAAATTTTTTTTAATTACCCAGGCGTGGTGGCACACACCTGTAGTCCCAGCCACTCAGGAGGCTGAGGCAGGCAGATTGCTTGAGCCTAAAAATTTGAGACAGCAGTGAGCTATGACCATGCTACTGCGCTCCAGCCTGGGTGACAGAGACCATGTCTAAAAAAAAAGAGTAGGGTGGCCGGGCGCGGTGGCTTAAGCCTGTAATCCCAGCACTTTGGGAGGCCGAGACAGGCAGATCACGAGGTCAGGAGATTGAGACCATCCTGGCTAACACAGTGAAACCCCGTCTCTACTAAAAACTACAAAAAACTAGCCGGGCGAGGTGGCGGGCGCCCGTAGTCCCAGCTACTCTGGGAGATTGAGGCAGGAGAATGGCGTAAACCCGGGAGGCAGAGGTTGCAGTGAGCTGAGATCTGGCCACTGTACTCCAGCCTAGGCGTCAGAGCGAGACTCCGTCTCAAAAAAAAAAAAAAAAAAAAAAAAGAGTAGGGCAACGGGTAAAAACTAAAGAGTTTAAAGTAGAAAAGTGAGATCAGATTTGTGTTAAAAAGAGGAGAAAAGGTAGATGAAAAGCTGTTATAATAATTCAGTGGGAGCAATGGACAGGATTTAGAGTGATGAACCCAAGACAAGCTAAAGTTGATTAAATGGTACAGTGGACTAGATGTAAAGGAAATGATTCACCCAAAAAAATTTAGGCAAGGCACGGTGGCTCATGCCTGTAATCCCAGCACTTTGGTAATCCAAGGAGGGCGGATCACTAGAGGTCAGGAGATGGAGACCAGCCTGGTCAACATGGTGAAACTCCGTCTCTACTAAAAATAGAAAAATTAGCTGGGTGTTGTGGCGGACACCTGTAATCCCAGCTACTCAGGAGGCTGAGGCAGGAGAATCCCTTGAACCCAGAAGGCGGAGGTTTCAGTGAGCCAAGATTGCGCCACTGCACTCCAGCCTGGGAGACAGACTGAGACTCCATCTTAGAAAAAAAAAAAAAAAAAAGCCCATTCTGCCTGTTTCGTGAGAAGAGACTGCCATGGAGACAGAGGGGAAGCTGCAGACAGTTAAGAGGTAAGGTAGGTGCAATTCTTATTATTACTCCCATTCCACAGATGAGTAGGCTAAGGCTGAGGCTGAGAAGTTACAGCTCTTGCCCAAGGTCCAACAGCAAGAATAGGGCAACGGGGCCAGGCGCAGTGGCTCACACCTATAATCCTGGCACTTTGGGATGGGATCAGATGGGGCGGGAGGATCAGATGAGCCCAGGAGGTCAAGACCAGCCTGGCCAACATAGTGAAACCCCGTTTCTACAAAAACTACAAAAGTTTGGCTGGGCGTGGTGGCTCACGAGGTCCCAGCCTTTGGGAGGCCAAGGCAGGTGGATCATGAGGTCAGGAGATGGAAACCATCCTGGCTAACATGGTGAAACCCTGTCTCAACTAAAAATACAAAACTTAGCCGGGCACAGTGGCACACGCCTGTAGTCCCAGCTACTCGGGAGGCTGAGGGAGGACAATCGCTTGAACCCAGAAGGTGGAGGTTGCAGTAAGCTGAGATCGCACCACTGCACTCCAGCCTGGGCAACAGAGTGAGACTCCATCTCAAAAAAAAAAAAAAAAGTTAGACAGGTATGGTGGCACATACCTGTAATCCCAGCCACTTGGGAGGCTGAGGCAGGAGAATCGCTTGAACCCCAAGCAGTGGAGGCTACAGTAAGCTGAGATCGCACCACTGCACTCCAGCCTGGGTGACACAGCGAGACTCCATCTCAAAAGAATAATAATAATAATAATTAATTAATTAATTAACTTAAAATAAAAACAATAGCCATCTTGGCAACAACTGGTGCTGCCTGAATGAGGAGGCAGGGCCAGCTGTGGAGCCCTCCTGGGGGCCTGGCCAGTAGGGTACCTGTCCTCCACCCCCTAGTGCCTGGTACCCCTGGGGTGAAGCCAGCTGAGTATGGAGACTGAGAGCCTGCCAAGAGCAAGAGAGGTTTTCAGGAAGGGACCTGGAGAAGCCTGGTTCCAATGCCAGCATGAGCATCCGGTTCTTAGTCAGTGTCCCTCCTGGGCATTCTGAAGGAAATATTCTCTTCTCTTCTCTTCTCTTCTCTTCTCTTCTCTTCTCTTCTCTTCTTTTCTCTTTTCAGACAGAGTCTCACTCTGTTGCCCAGGCTGGAGAGCAATGGTACAATCTCAGCTCACTGCAACCTCTACCTCCTGGGTTCAAGCAATTCTCCTGCCTCAGCCTCCCAAGTAGTTGGGACTACAGGTGCCTGCCACCACGTCCGGCTAATTTTTGTATTTTTAATAGAGACAGGGTTTCACCACATTGGCCAGGCTGGTCTCAAACTCCTGACCTCAGGTGATCTGCCCGCCTCAGCCTCCCAAAGTACTGGGATTACAGGTGTGAGCCACTGCGCCCTGCAAGAGATCATTTCTCATCCAGACGGCTACTGAGAGCAGGACCCCAGAGAGTGTTCATTTTTGAGTGCAATGTGGGAACCAGGCCTTGAACCCACCCTGTGGGCTTTCCACTAAGAGCCCACAGAACCGGGTTCAAGGCTTGGTTCTCCCACTTACAGGGCTTGAGCAATTCACTTTCCCTCCCTGAGTCTTGGTGACCTGTGCTGTGAAATAGAGAGAGACACCTACCACCTGCTGTCAGAGCCCATCAAGGTAAGAACACAAGAGGGAGGTGCCCATCAACATGGGTCCTCTTCATGGAAGAGGGGCAGAGGAAAGATTCATGCATGATTAATGACTGGCGGCAATTTCCTGCCTGCCTTTGAAATGAATCAAAAATAAGTGAAAAAGCGTGGCTGAGGCAAAGCATTTGGGTCTGCAGGGACTCTGCAGTGGACCAGAGGAGGCCTGGGGCTGGCTGAGTCATCTAAGTGGGTGATCGGTTTTTTCCTGTTTTCAAAACGAGAGCCAGGTTCCAGAGGGGATACGTGGAGTGGGATTAAACGTTTTCCTCCAAGCATCCTCCCAGTGGAAGCCTTCCCAAGCAGCATCATTGGGTAAATTTCCGTTGCCACTCTCTGACAGAACTGGGAGGAGGAATGGCAAATTTCTTTTTTCTTTTTTTTCTTTCTTTCTTTTTTTTTTTTTTTTTTTTTTGAGACAGAATCTCTCTCTGTCACCCAGGCTGCAGTCCAGTGGTACAATCTTGGCTCACTGCAACCTCCGCCTCTTGGGTTCAAGCAATTCTCCTGCCCCAGCCTCCCAAGTAGCTAGCTGGGAATACGGAGGTGTGCCACCACACCTGGCTATTTTTTTTTTTTTTTGGTATTTTTAGTAGAGACAGAATTTCACCATGTTGGCCAGGATGGTCTCGATCTTCTGACCTCATGATCCACCTGCCTCAGCCTCCCAAAGTGCTGGGATTACAGGCGTGAGCCACCACGTCCAGCTGGAATGGCAAATTTCTTATCCAAAGATAGTGTCTCTCTAAATCTCAAAAAATTTTTTTTTTTTTTTTTTTTTTTGAGACAGAGTTTCACTCGGTCACCTAGGCTAGAGTACAATGGTACCATCTTGGTTCACTGCAAACTCCGCCTCCCAGGTTCAAGTGATTCTCATGCCTCAGCCTCCAGAGTAGCTTGGATTACAGACATGTGCGGCCACAGCTGGCTAATTTTTGTATTTTTAGTAGAGATGGAGTTTCACCATGTTGGCCAGGCTGGTCTCGGACTCCTGGCCTCAATCCACAATGCTGGGATTATAGGTGTGAGCCACCGCGCCCAGTCTAAATTCTGAAATCCTTATAGCTGAAATGAATTACTTCAAAATAATACAAGAGAGGCAGATGTAGTTACGTGTACAGATTAGATCAGGTCAGCCTGACTTGATGGGTGATGGGTATGTGAGGGTTTTTTTTTTAATCAATAAAAGTTTGTTGTTTTTAAATAGCAAAAAGTTATTTTAAATATAATATCCAATACTCAATATGTATCGAGCCTTTTTTCTTTTTAAAACAAATTTTTAGGCCGGGCGCGGTGGCTCAAGCCTGTAATCCCAGCACTTTGGGAGGCCGAGGCGGGTGGATCACGAGGTCAGGAGATCGAGACCATCCTGGCTAACATGGTGAAACCCCGTCTCTACTAAAAATACAAAAAACTAGCCGGGCGTGGTGGCGGGCGCCTGTAGTCCCAGCTACTCGGAGGCTGAGGCGGGAGAATGGCGTGAGCCCGGGAGGCGGAGCTTGCAGTGAGCGGAGATTGCGCCACTGCACTCCAGCCTGGGCGACAGAGCGAGACTCCGTCTCAAAAAAAAAAAAAAAAAAAAAAAAATTTTTATTTCTCAATTATACCTAAAAGAGTCCTTTTTTTTTTTTTTTTTTAGGGACAGAGTCTTACCTTGTCACCCAGGCTGGAGTGCAGTGGTGCAATCATAACTCACTGTAACCTTAAACTCCTGGGTTCAAGTGATTCTTCTGCCTCAGCCTCCCCAGAAGCTGGGATTATAGGCATGCAACCACAACTGGCTAATTTTTTTTTTTTTTTCAGAGATGGGGTCTCGCTATGTTGCCCAGGCTGGTCTCGAACTTCTGGTCTCAAGTGATCCTTCCACCCCAGTCTTCCAAAGTGTTGGGATTACAGGCATTAGCCAGCACACCTGGCCTAAAATTAATGTTCTTTAATGAAGCAATTCCACTTTTAGGAATTTCGCATGAAAGAGATGCAAAGCAGATTACTAGAAAGAGCTGAGTGGTTTTTAATTGCAAAAAAATTGGAAATAACCAAAATGCCTATTATTAATAAAAGACTGCTTAAAAATTATAGTATGCCTGATCAATAGAATGCTAAGCACTGTTTACAAAAGAAAGATGATATGAGGCTGGGTGCAGTGGCTTATGCCTGTAGTCCCAGGACTTTGGGAGGCCGAGATGGGCAAATCACTTGAGGTCAGGAGGTGGAGACTAGCCTGGCCAACTTGGTGAAACCCCGTCTCTACTAAAAATACAAAAACTAGCCGGGCATGTTAGCGTGCACCTGTAATCCCAGCTATTCCAAAGGCTGAGGCAGGAGAATTGCGCCACTGCATTCCAGCCCAGACCACAGAGCAAGAGACTCCATCTCAAAAAAAAAAAAAAAAATTAAAGTAAATAAATAAGTAAATAAAACAAAGGATGATATGAAAGCAAAAAATAAACTAAGAAAAATGTTTGCATCTCACACCAGGCGCGGTGGCTCACGCCTGTAATCCTAGCACTTTGAGACGCCGAGGCAGGTGAATCATGAGGTCAGGAGATCGAGACCGTCCTGGCTAACACGGTGAAACCCCGTCCCTACTAAAGATACAAAAAGTTAGCCAGGCATGGTGGCATGTGCCTGTAGTCTCAGCTACTTGGGAGGCTGAGGCAGGAGAATCGCTTGAACCCGGGAGGCGGAGGTTGCAGTGAGCCGAGATTGCACCACTACACTCCAGCCTGGGTGACAGAGCGAGACTCCATCTTAAAAAAAAAAGGAAGGAAGGAAGGAAGGAAGGCAGAGAGAGAGAGAGAGAGACAAGAAAGAGAGAGGAAGGAAGGAAGGAAGGGAGGGAGGGAGGGAGGGAGGGTGGCCATAGTACCCTATTAAGTTTCAGGTGTAGGGGTTAGTCATCGAATGTTATTAAGATGGGTCCTATTTCCATTTGAAATGTAAATATCATGTACATGACAATAGATTCTTTCATATAGATTCAAGATCAAAACCTTGAAGATACCTGCTGAGACTGTTGACTCCAGGGGTTT
Organism: Papio anubis; assembly: GCF_008728515.1. Classification (NCBI taxonomy): domain Eukaryota; kingdom Metazoa; phylum Chordata; class Mammalia; order Primates; family Cercopithecidae; genus Papio; species Papio anubis. The sequence goes on from NC_044993.1 coordinate 62,014,127, forward strand.
CTTGCTTTTTTTTTTTTTTTTTTTTTTTTTGAGATGAGTCTTGCTCTATCGTCTGTGGCTGGAGTGCAGTGGGTTTGATCTCGCTTACTGGAAGCGTCGGTTTCCCCGGTTCATGCTGCTCCTGCTCCTCATCCTCTTCCTGAAAATTTGGGACTACAGGCACCCACCACCTCACTTCAGCCACTTTTTTTTCTTTTTAATGAGTCCTGCCCTCTCTGTCCCACTGGCTGGAGTGCAGTGGCACCCATCCCGGCTCACTGCAAGCTCCGGGCCTCCCCGGTTCCCAAAAGCCATTCTCCTGCCTCTGCCTCCCAAGGCTGGGACTACAGGTGCCTGCCCACTGCTCGCTAATTTTTTGTATTTTTTTTTTTAGTAGAGACTTGGGTTTCACTGTGGTCAAGTGATCTCCTGATCTTTGTGGATCTCACTTCTACTTCTGCCTCCCAGTGCTTGGGATTACAGGTGTGAGCCACTTAATTTTTTTCTTTTTGTTTTTAGTAGAGATGGGGTTCACCCCTGTTAGCCAGGACGGTCTTGATCTCCTGACCTCATTAGCCAGGATGGTCTTGATCTCCTGACCTAGTTAGCCAAGATGGTCTTGATCTCCTGACCTCATTAGCCAGGATGGTCTTGATCTCCTGACCTCCTCATCCGCCCACCTCGGCCTCCCAGAGTGCTGGGATTACAGGCATGAGATGCCCGACGGACTCCGGGGGTTTCGATCAATACCATAACAAACCTTTTGCCTTTGACATACTCTGAATTTTGTTGTTTGGGGGCTGGGTGTGTGTGCTTGCAGTGTCCGTCAGTATCAGTGCCAGTGCCTGCTACTTCCCTGGTTCTGTGTTGAGGAGAAGGATGTATAAAGAATCATGAAACATTAGCCCTCACTTTGTTTTGAATTACAGACTAATGTTAGTGTTCTCAAAACTGAATTTTCTTCCTTAAAATTAAAGCATTTTTTTTCTTTTGGATTTAATGAGGTATTGCTAACTGAAGCCAGTTTGACACAGTGAGAGAGATGTCAAATTGATTTGAAAGGTGTGCAGTCTGATTTAAAACCAAACCCTGAATCCTTTTAAAGAACAATAAAATATATTTTACATACAAAAAAATCATGTATATATGTTAGTATATGGATAGGAAAAACTAGAAAGGAAGAGGGTTAGCCAAGCCATTCAATGTCTTGTTTCTCTGTATGTTCTCAGCTTAGATGCTGCTGAGAACATACAGAGAAATAAGAAGTTTCAGTGTAAATTCTACAAAGAAAGAGAACTTTTGTTTCGTTCTCTGTTATGTTCCCAGTGTCTGACACGTAATATCTACTTGGTAAATATTTATGGGGCGGAAGGAAGAAGGAAGGGATGGAGGATGAGAGGAAGGAGGGAGCGATCGAAAAGAGTCCTGGCCCCTGAGTTGTTCACTGTTACTCACAGCCAGGCTTGGAAACCGATGTGTGGGCAGAGTGCAAAGAACATAGGGAGAAAAGGGCTCTGAGTTGGTAGGGACTTTGCATAAACTCTCTCTCGTCCTTATGTTAGCATCCTCCTTTCCACAGAAGAGAAGTCATTTGCAAAGTCATCAGGCATGAAGCCCATCTTGAAATTCAAGGCTTAGTGGGCATCGTGGCTCAGGCCTATAATCTGAGCATTTTTGGAGGCTGCAGCAAGAGGATTGCTTTGAGCCCAAGAGTTCAAGACCAGCCTGGACAACATAGTGATACCCTATCTCTTAGAAAAAAAATTAATTAGGCTGGGCACAGTGGCTCATGCCTGTAATCCCAGCACCTTGGGAGGCTGAGGTGGGCAGATCAACTGAGGTCAAGAGTTCAAGACAAGCCCAGCCAACAGGACGAAACCCCATCACTACTACTAAAGATACAAAAATTAGCCACGGGTGGTGGCGGGCGCCTGTAATCCCAGCTACTCAGTAGGTTGAGGCAGGAGAATCGCTTAAACCCAGGAGGTGGAGGTTGCAATGAGCCAAGATCGTGCCACTGCACTCCAGCCTGGGTGACAGAGAGAGACTCCATCTCAAAAAAAAAATTAATTAAAAAACAAATTCAAGGCTTATGTGGTTGCAGAGAACACTCTTCTTTCAGGACAAATGAGAACGAGATATTCCTGTGAAGTCGGGGGCACAAGTATTGGCAATGAATGTACTGTATCTCCAAAGCAGATAGATCTTAGACAACCAGAAACTCTGGGAAAAGGACACACTCATCAACCTCTGGGGGAAACTGGCTTCAGGTAACTCAAAGGTGACACCCAATGTCGCTCTGAGGAACTACACAGAAATCCTAAACGATGTTAAAGAAGAGGGAGCAAGGCTGCCCTTTACTTCCACTGCTGTCCAGCCAGCTCCATAAGGCTCTGAGAGTCTGGGCTGAATGAGGAGACTGGCCAGGGCTTGGCTAAGAGAACCTTTCACTCAAAAGTAAGCCCAAAGCAAGATGAGCTGCATTCTCGGGGCTGCTGTATGTTTTCTCTGCCTGAATAAGCTGCTGCTGATGTATTTATCTGGGTTCTTTTCTGATTCCCGTGATTGCATTTGAATAGCAGAAATCCTGGCAAGAGGAGATGAAGATTTGGGCTAAAAACTTGACTGAGGCTAACATCTGAGGAGGACCCAGGAGTCACAGGAGCCTGGGTGGGAATCTGCTTTGCCACCTACCAGCTATGTAGCTCTGCTCACACGACTTCACCTTGCTAAGCCTCAGTTTCTTGCTTGTAAGTGGAGATGATGATACCTATTTTGCAAGGTTGCCGAGTTGATTGCATGACGTCACCAACGTGCACAGTAGTAAAACAGAAAAGGCTTAGCAAGTGTTGATGTCATTACTGTTGTGGCTGACATTTACTGAGCCCTTACCAAAGCCTTTGACAATCACTGTCTTTTTTCCTTCCTTCCTTTCTGTCTCCTTTTCTTTTTTTGAGACAGGGTCTCACTCTGTTGCCCAGGCTGAAGTACAGTGGCCTGATCACAGCATCATGGCTCACAGCAGCCTTGACTTCCCGGGCTCAAGCAATCCTCCCATCTCAGCCCCCTCCCCCCTACAAGAAGCTGGGATTACAGGCATGCAGCAGGCACCACACTCAGCTGATTTTCAAATTTTTTGTAGACACAGTGTCTTGCTATGTTGCCCAGGCTGGTCTGCAAATCCTGGCCTCAAGCAATCCACCCACCTCAGCCTCCCAAAGTGCTACGATTACCGACATGAGCCACCACACCCAACAAATCACTGCCTTTTTCAATGCTCACAACAAACCTCTAAAGTAGTTAATATTTCTTTTCTTTTTGAGACAGAGTTTCGCTCTTGTCGCCCAGAGTGCAGTGGCGCGATTTTGGCGCACTGTAACCTCCGCCTCCCGGGTTCACGCAATTCTCATGTCTCAGCCTCCTGAGTAGCTGGGATTACAGGCACCCGCCACCACACCCAGCTAATTTTGTATGTTTAGTAGAGACAGGATTTCACCGTGTTGCCCAGGCTGGTCTCAAACTCCCGACCTCAGGCGATCCACCCGCCTCAGCCTCCCAAAGTACTGGGATTACAGGTGTGAGCCACTGCACCCGGCAACTCTTCTTTTTTTCTTTTCTTTTTTTTTTTAAGAAACTCTCACTCTGTCACCCAGGCTGGAGTCCAGTGGCGCAATCTCAGCTCACTGTAACTTCCGCCTTCCAGGTTCAAGTGATTCTCATGTCTCAGCCTCCCAGCATAGCTGGGACTACAGGCATGTGCCACCACGCCTGGCTAATTTTTGTATTTTGGGTGGAGTTGGGGTTTTGCTGTGTTGACCAGGCTGGTCTGGAACTCCTGGCCTCGAGCAATCCGCCTGCCTTGACCTCCCAAAGTGCTGGGATTATAGGTGTGAGCCAGTGCACCTGGCCTAAAGTAGCTAATATTTCCATCTGCATTGTGTAGGTGGGTAAAACCGAGGTCCAGAGAGAATGATGAAGATCGCATATTAATAAGTAGCTACGCTGGGATTCAAATGCAGTCCATCTGACTTCAGAATGCCCACCGTGAAGCATTACTGCATAGTGGCTCTGTTCATCCCTGAGATGTCTGAGGAAAACAAACATAGAGAGTGGCTCCAGTATATTATTGTTGAGGAGATCATTCAAAATCAAATGTACTTGGCTAGGTGTGGTGTCATGTGCCTGTAATGCCAGCTACTCAGGAGGCTGAGGCAGGAGGACTGCTTGACCCCCGGAGTTCCGGCCCAGCCCAGACAATATAACAAGACACCCTTCTCTAAAAAACATAATAGTTTTTTAAAAGATTAAATGTACCTGATTTTTAAATGGGCCAAGAGTCTGAAAAGACATTTCTCTAAGGAAGAGGTACAAATAGCCAGGAAGCACACTCAAAAATGCTCAGTTTCTGTTTGTTTGTTTGAGACGGAGTTTCATTCTTGTCACCCAGGCTGGAGTGCAATGGCGAGATCTCGGCTCACCACAACCTCCGCCTCCCGGGTTCAAGTGATCCTCCCGCCTCAGCCTCCTGAGTAGCTGAGATTTCAGGCATGCACCACCATGCCCGGCTAATTTTGTATTTTTAGTAGAGACGGGGTTTCTCCGTGTTGGTCAGGCTGGTCTCAAACTCCTGACCTCAGGCGATCTGCCTGCCTCAGCCTCCCAAAGTGCTGGGATTACAGGCATGAGCCGCTGTGCCCGGCATTTTTTTAATTTTTAAATAAAAGATGCTCAAGCTGGGTGCCGTGGCTCACACCTGTAATCCCAGCACTTTGGGAGGCTGAGGCAGGTGGATCACCTGAGGTTGGGAGTTTGAGACCAGCCTGGCCAACATGATGAAACCCCGTCTCTAGTAAAAATACAGAAATTAGTCAGATATGGTGGTACGCACCTGTAATCCCAGCTACTCAGGAGACTGAGGCAGGAGAATCACTTGAACCTGGGAGGCAGAGGTTGCAGTGAGCCAAGATCATGCCACTGTACTCCAGCCTGGGCAGCAGAGTGAGACTCCATGTCAAAAAAAAAAAAAAAAAAAAGGAAAAGAGTGGGTATAAATGTGACTGCAAAACTGCCTGAGTGGCTACTCCCTGCTTACAGGGTAGCCTGATTCTGCAGGAACAGTCACAGAGCTGTAACACCTAAGGAGTTGTAACACCACTGCTTTAATAAAGCTGTTTTATTTTACCTCCGCTTGCCCTTCAGTTCTTTCCTGGGCAAAGACAAGAACCCTCATGGGCTAAGCCCCACTTTGGGGCTCACTTGCCCTGCATCAGTGGTAAATTTCATTTGGCCTCTGGAGAGAATGTTAGTGTTAAGCACGGTTTAAGGTCTAACAGATGAATGGATAGTAAAGAGGCAGGGAGGAGAAAGGGGAAGGCGTATCCCTTGCCTCCAGCCTTCCAGAGTCCAGGAGAAATTGTAGTAGGAAGAGGGCAGGACTGTTTCTAACTGCAACCAAGTACAGGAACTCAACCAGATTACATACTGTTCAGATTGCTCGGCGAAAGCATGAACTTTGCAGATCTCTCAACAAGGTAGTAAAACACCACTGCAAACAGCAACAAAGACAGGCTGCAAGCAACTAATTGAGGTATCCAGAAGAGAGACTTGATACCACCACATCAAAATAGGCTCTGCCAAGCCCACAGCCCCCAGGCAACAGACTCTGGGTCTGGACATGACTAGAATGAGTCCTCAGCCTCCAACTGGTCTGTCCTGGACCTGTGGGAATAGCAGAGTTCTGTGAGACTTCCATTATGATGTGAGTTTCAGTAAGGATTACTTAGTGCGTGAGAGCTGTGTGACAAATACAACGGCCTCAAAATTTACTTGTCTATTTCGTCCTTTCTGTAAAAACAGCTTTGTTGAGATGTAATTTACATGCTATAAAATTCACCCTTTAAAGTGAACAATTCCATGGTTTTTAGTATATCCAGAGTTGCAGCATCTCACCACAATCAATTTTAGAATATTTTCATCATTCCCCAAAGAAATCCTACACTGGCCAGGTGCAGTGACTCACACCTGTAATCCCAGCAGTTTGAGAGTCCGAGGTGGGAGGATTACTAGGGCCCAGGAGTTTGAGACCAGCCTGGGCAACATAGCAAGACTTGCATCTCTACAAAAGTAAAAAAAAAAAAATTGTCCAGGTGTGATGGTGCATACCTGTAGTCCCAGCTACTTGGGAAGTTGAGGCAAGAGGATTGGTTGAGGCCAGGAGTCTGAGGGAGGCTACAGTGAGCTATGGTTTCACCACTGCACTCCAGTCTGGGTGAAAGAGTGAGCCCTTGCAAGAAAGAAAAGAAAAAAAAGAGAGGGAAGGGGAGGAAAGAGAAGGGGAGGAGAGGGAAGGGGAGGGGAGGTGGAGGGGGAGAGAGGAGGCCAAACACAGTGGCTCACTCCTGTAATCCCAGCACTTTGGGAGAATGAGGTGGGCAGATCACGAGGTCAGGAGTTTGAGACCAGCCTGGCCAACCTGGTGAAACCCCATATCTACAAAAAATAGAAAAATTAGCTGGGCATGGTGGTGCACGCCTGTAGTCCCAGCTACTCAGGAGGCTGAGGCAGGAGAATCGCTTCAACCTGGGAGGCAGAGCTGAGATCGTGCCACTGCACTCTAGTCTGGGCAACAAGAGCAAGACTCCATCTCAAAAAAAAAAAAAAAAGACCAGGCATGGTGGCTCATGCCTGTAATCCCAGCACTTTGGGAGGCCGAGGCAGGCGGATCACGAGGTCAGGAGATCAAGACCATCCTGGCTAACATGGTGAAACACCGTCTCTACTAAAAAATACAAAAAAATTACCCGGGTATGGCGGCAGGCACCTGTAGTCCCAGCTACTAAGGAGGCTGAGGCAGGAGAATGGCATGAACCCAGGAGGCGGAGCTTGCAGTGAGCAGAGATTGCGCCACTGCACTCCAGCCTGGGCAACAGAGCAAGAGTCTGTCTTAAAAAAAAAAAAAAAAAGTCACTCCCCATGTCCTTCCATTCACTTCCCAGCCCCCAGGAACCAGCAATCCATTTTTGTCTCTGGATTTGCCTGTTCTGTACATTTCCTATAAATGGAATCATACACTTTGTCATCTTCTGTGTCTATCTTCCTTTTGCTCAGCATGTTTTCAGGGTCTATCCATATTGTAGCATGCACTTCATTCCTTTTTTTTTTTTTTTTCTTTTTTAGACTGTCTCGCTCTGTCATCCAGGCTAGAGTTCAGGGGGATGATCTCAGCTCATTGCAACCTCTGCCTCCCGAGTTCAAGTGATTCTCCTGCCTCGGCCTCCCGAGTAGCTGGGACACAGGCACCTGCCACCACGCCCAGCTAATTTTTGTACATTTTTAGTACAGATGGGGTTTCACCATGTTGACTAGGCTGGTCTCGAACTCCTGTCCTCAAGCAGTCCTCCCAAAGTGCTAGGATTACAGGTGTGAACCCCTGCGCCCACTTCATTCCTTTTTATGGCCAAATACTATTTCATTGTATGGGTAGACTACATTTTCTTTATCCATTCATTAGTTGAGGGACATTTGGGATGTCTGCACTTTTTGGCTATAACAGAGAGTAATGACAGTACCGACATTAACAATGCTATGGGCATTTGTGCATGAGTTTTTGAGTGCACAGGCGTTTTTAGTGCTCTTGGGTATTTACCTAGGAGTGGAATTGCTGGGTCATATGGTTAACTTTTTGTTTCCCAGGTTGGAGTGCCGTGGCGTGATCTCAGTTCACTGTAACCTCTACCTGCTGGGTTCAGGCAGTTCTCCTGCCTCGGCCTCCCGAGTAGCTGAGATTACAGGCATCCACAACCATGTCCAGCTAATTTTTGTATTCTTAGTAGAGATGGAGTTAGAGACGGGGTTTCATCAGGTTGGCCAGGCTGGTGATCTGCTTGCCTCAGCCTTCCAAATTGCTGGGATTACAGGCATGAGCCACCGTGCCCAGCTACACCCTTTTTTTCTTTTTCTTTTTCTTTTTCTTTCTTTCTTTTTTTTTTTTTTTTTTTTTTTGTGGAAACAGAGTTTTACTCTTGTTGCCCAAGCTGGAGTGCAGTGGTGTGATCTCGGCTCGCTGCAACTTCTACCTCCCGGGCTCAAGCGATTCTCCTGCCTCAGTCTCCCGAGTACCTGGGGTTACAGGCATGCACCACCCAGCTAATTTTTTGTATTTTTAGAAGAGATGCGGTTTCACCATGTTGGCTGGTCTTGAACTCCTGACTTCAGGTGATCCACCCACCTTGGTCTCCCAAAGTGCTGGGATTACAGGTGTGAGCCACCGTGCCTGGCCATATACCCACTTTTAATAACATGCAGGTTAAAGCTGGGCGCGGTGGCTCATGCCTGTAATCCCAGCACTTTGGGAGGCCTAGGCAGGCGGATTCACGAAGTCAGTAGATCAAGACCATCCTGGCCAACACGGTGAAATCCTGTCTCTACTAAAAAATACAAAAAATTAGGAGGGCGTGGTGGTGCGCACCTGTAATCCCAGCTACTCAGGAGGCTGAGGCAGGGGAATCGCTTGAACCCAGGAGGCAGAGGTTGCAGCGAGCCGAGTTCGTGCCACTGAACTCCAGCCTGATGACAGAGCAAGACTCCATCTCAAATAATTAATTAATTAATAATATGCCGATTAAGTAGTGGTTTATGCAGAATTTCTAGGGAAGGGGTGGTAACTTTTGGGTCCTCAGGGCATTGCCAGGAAATGGGCAGTAAGCCCTGGAGTGTTGCCATGGTGATGGTAAACTGACATGGCACACTGGTGGGCATGTCTGATGGAAAGCTGCCTAGTCCTCAACTGGGTCCGGTGTCTGAGCCCCACCCCTGGAGTTGAGTCCCACCTCCTACCTCAGTAAAGCATCAGTCAAAGCAGAAAGCGAGGGCCTCTGGTGATCTGGTGGGAGAGTCCATCTCACCTTTCCCCAGAGCTCCCTCCTTCCTGTGTGGGGATGAGGCAGGGAAGCTGTTATACACCTCCAGGGTACAACATCCACACCACAGTTCCTGGGGGCGGCGTTCACAGTGGGCAGGGGCCAGCCTACAAGGCAATAACCTGTAGGTCTGTGGAGGGGAGATACTGGGAGAGACAAAAGGATCCCACATTCATCCTCATCTATATCAACTCAATCTATTATCTCTCTCTCCCACAGCAGCCCTGACCGTGCTGCCTGTGTTTCTGTTTACTGCGTAAATATTTTGTCTTACCAACAGAATGATGACATTTGAAGACAGGAAATAGACTTATTTTTCTGGCTATCTCCCAGATAAATTGTTATAAACCAAAACTGTGGACACATGGAATGTTAGGCAGAATAATGGTTCCTAAAAATATCCACTTCCTGATCCCCAGAACCTGCGAATATGTGACCTTATGTGGCAAAAGGGATGTTGCAGATGAGTTTGGAGATTCAGCTAAAGATATTGAGGCGGCATGTCATGGCTCAAGCCTGTAATCCCAGCACTTTGACAGACTGAGGCAGGAGGATTGCTTGAGGCCAGGAATTTGAGACCACCCTGGGCAATATAGCGAGAGCCCGTATCTACAAACAATTTAAAAATTAGCCGGGCATGGTGGTATGTGCCTGTAGTTCCAGCTGCTTGGGAGACAGGCAGGAGGATGGCTTGAGCACAGAAGTTGGAGGTTGCAGGGAGCTATGACTGCACCACTGCATTCCAGCCTGGATGACAGAGCGAGACCCTATCTCAAAAAGAGAGAGAGAGATTTTGAGATAAGAAGATCATGGGTTATTCAGATGTGTCCAGTGAAATAAGCCCATTCAAATGGCTTCTTAAAAGAGTGGGGAAGGGCTGGGCATGGTGGTTCACACCTGCAATCCTAGCACTTTGGGAGGCAGAGGCAGGTGGATCACCTGAGGTCAGGAGTTCGAGACTAGCCTGGCCAACATAGTGAAACCCTGTCTCTACTAAAAATACAAAAATTAGCCGGGCGTGGTGGCAGGCGCCTGTAATTCCAGCTACTCAGGAGGCTGAAGCAGGAGAATCACTTGAACCTGGGAGGCGGAGCTGCAGTGAACTGAGATCGAGTCATTGCACTCCAGCCTGGGGGACAAGAGTGATACTTTGTCTCAAAAAAAAAAAAAAGAAAAGAAAAGAGTGGGGAAGTAGTCTCAGAGTCATAGAAGTAAATGTGACAATGGGAACCAAAGTCAAAGTGATGTGGGGCCATGAGCCAAGGAAAATACAAAAATTAGCCGGGTGTGGTGGCAGGCGCCGGTAGTCCCAGCTACTCAGGAGGCTGAGGCAGGAGAATGGCATGAACCTGAGGGGCGGAATTTGCAGTGAGCCGAGATGGCACCACTGCACTCCAGTCTGGGCGACAGAGTGAGACTCCATCTCAAAAAAAAAAAAAAATTAGCTAGGCATGAGGACATTCACCCACAGTCCTAGCTACTCAGCCTGGGTTTGGTGCCTCACACCTGTAATCCCAGCACTTAGGGAGGCCAAGGCAGGTGGATCACTTGAGACCAGGAGTTCAAGATCAGCCTGGGCAACAGTATGAATCCCTGTCTCTACTAAAAGTACAAAAATTAGCCGGACATGGTGATGGGCACCTGTAATCTCAGCTATTCGGGAGGCTGAGGCAGGAGAATCGCTTGAACCCAGGAGGTGGAAAAAAAAACAGATGCAGCAGCTGGGCAAGGGGGCTCATGCCTATAATCCCAGCACTTTGGGAGGCCGAGGTGGGTGGATCACTTGAGGTCAGGAGTTTGAGACCAGACTGACCAACATGATGAAACCCAACCTCTACTAAAGTACAAAAAATTAGCTGGGTGTGGTGGTGCACGCCTGTATTCCCAGCTATTCGGGAGGCTGAGGCATGAGAATCTCTTGAATACAGGAGGCGGAGGTTGCAGTGAGCTCAGTTCTACAAAAAATTTTAAAAATTAGCTAGGCATGGCCGGGCGCGGTGGCTCACGCCACAGCAGTGGCATGAACCCCGAAGTACTCGATGTAGGGGGACCCACACCTGCACTGCTTGAGCAGCTTATAATTTCTCAGCCCTGCACTTTATAACGACAGCAGCGTCCAAGTCCGTCTCTTATCATCAAGAAGGGAAGTGCAAAGTGGGAGCAGTCAGTCCTCAAAGCCTTCCTTCCTGTCTCCGGGGTGTGTACGTTGCCAGTTTCAGGACAAATTGAGGAAACAGAGACACTGAAGCCAGTTTGTTCAGAAGCGAATCATAGGCGGTTGAAAGCCCAGCTCAGTTCTGAAATTATGTTCTTGATATTTACATGAAATTATGCTGAGAGTAGATGAGAAGTTTTATTTTAATTTGGCAAAACGAAAAGTTGACTTTGTTCTTCACCAAAATTTTGGAAAATTTCCTGATCTGTGACATTCTAATTTCTGTTGAGACGCTGGTGCACTTGTGACTCAGAGAAGCCCATGGGCTAGGGGAGGAAGGGAATGGACCATGCAAACCCGTTCACAGCGTTACACAGAGAGAAAGAGATGCCGAGCCTCTCCTCATTGTTTTCATTATGCAGCAGCATGTCAACATCTCAAAAAGTAAAGAGAGTAGCATCTACCATCACTGGGCTTCAAAAATTATCAACCAAGGAGGGTCAAGCTTAACTTACCTTTACTCTTGTCTACTTCCCCTTGGATTTTTTTTTTTTTTTTTTTTTTTTTTTTCTGAGACAGAGTCTTGTTCTGTTGTCCAGGCTGGAGTGCAGTGGCAAGATCTTGGCTCAGTGCAAACTTCACCTCCCAGGTTCAAGCAATTCTCCTGCTTCAGCTTCCCAAGTAGCTGGGACTACAGGCGCCTGCCACCACATCCGGCTAATTTTTATATTTTTAGTAGAGAAGGGGTTTCGCCACGTTGGCCAGGCTGCTCTCAAACTCCTGACCTCAGGTGATCCACCCACCTTGGGCTCCCAAAGTGCTGGGATTACAGGCGTGAGCCACCACGCCCAGCAAGTTTCCATTTTAAACACCCCACAGTCTCTGTATTTCCTGTGAATTGGTAGTTGGATCTATAGGCTTGTTTGTATTTATGTTCAATCTTTTTGTCAAAAAATATTTCAAAAATAGTGTTGAGCATGCTTTCCTCACAGACACACAATGACCGATTGTCTCTTTGTGGTGTTGGCAGCCATTGGTGCTTGATGACAAGATTCATAGTTCATTAGGAGTGCTTCTTTGTTTCTATTTGGTGAGGTGACCAGGTGACCAACCCCTCCCAGTTCACCTGGAACTTCCCCAGTTTTAGCACCTTCGGTCCCATGTCCCAGAAAAGCACTCAGTCCCAGGACAGCTGGTCACCCTGCAGGAAAGCCATGTTTTAGGCAGTGACTCTTCCCACCCCTACTCTGCCTCCCTTTGCCATAGTGGGCAGAGAAGTAGGAGACAGGATGTGGATAACGGGCTGGAGAATGCAGGGGGAGGGGTCTGTATCAAGTGGCCAGTCTTGGGTGTAAATGACACCTTAGTGGTTGTCCACCTAGTGTCCACTTCCACCTTCTTGCAATCCTCTGATTTTTGATTAGGTAATGGTCCCTACCCACAGCCCACATGCTTCACGGGCACTCGTGATAGCCCCAGCTCCCATGACCAGCTGCTCCCGTCTAGAACCCAGACGAAGCCAGTCAGTGCAAGCCAGTCCCCATGCCACACCTTGGGCCAATAAATCACAAGAGGTAATTTGTCAGAGGCATTTTGGAAAACGTTTCCTTATTCTTCTTTTTAAAACTTTTATTTCCTTTTTTTCATCCAGAATTTCTGATGAAGATCACTCTTTAAAATATGTATATGTGGGCCGGGCGCGGTGGCTCAAGCCTGTAATCCCAGCACTTTGGGAGGCCGAGACGGGCGGATCACGAGGTCGGGAGATCGAGACCATCCTGGCTAACACGGTGAAACCCCATCTCTACTAAAAAAAATACAAAAAACTAGCCGGGCGAGGTGGCGGGCGCCTGTAGTCCCAGCTACTCGGGAGACTGAGGCAGGAGAATGGCGTGAACCCGGGAGGCGGAGCTTGCAGTGAGCTGAGATCCGGCCACTGCACTCCAGCCCGGGCAGCAGAGCGAGACTCCGTCTCAAAAAAAAAAAAAAAAAAATGTATATGTGTATGTATATATGTATACACACACACACACACACACACATACACCATTCAACCATTGGCTAGGCATGGTGGCTCACACCTTCCAGCACTTTGGAAGACTGAGGCAGGAGGATATCCTGAGCTCAAGAGTTCGAGACCTACCCAAGCATCATAGTGAGACCCCATCAGAACAAAAAGATTTGTTTAATTAAAATATATACATAATTGAATTTTATTTTATATGTTATGTATATATCTATATATACACCATATATATAATTCAAATAGTTGAATTTTAGGCTGGTCGAGGTGGCTCACACCTGTAATCCTAGCACTTTGGGAGACTGAGGCAGGTGGATCACACCTCAGGTCAGGAGTTCGAGACCAGCCTGGCCAACACGATGAAACCCCATCTCTACTAAAAATACAAAAATTAGCTGGGTGTGGTGGCAAGCACCAGTAATCCCAGCTACTCAGCAGGGGAGTTTATGTTACTTTGTGTAAACATATGCTTTCATTCCTCTCAGTCAGAAATACCTAGGAATAAAATTGCCGGATGAATTTATGTTTACATTTTTATTAAACTTTCTAACCACTTTCCAAAGTGGCAGGCCTTATTTTACTTTCCTACCAGCAATTTGGGAGTATCTCTGTTTCTCCATATCCTCACCATTTATTATTCTGTTTTTGAGTATTAGTCATCCTAGTGGATATGAAGTGGTATCTCATTATGCTTTTTTTTTTTTAAAGACAGGGTCTCACTCTGTTGCCCAGGCTGGAGTGAAGTAGCGTGATCTCAGCTCACTGCAACCTCTGCCTCCCGGGTTCAAGCAATTCTCCCTGCCTCAGACTCCTGAGTAGCTGGGATTGCAGGAGCCCACCACAACGCCCAGCTAATTTTTTTTTTTTTTTTTGAGGCAGTCTTGATCTGTTGCCCAGGCTGGAGCGCAGTGGCGCGATCTTGGCTCACTGCAACCTCCGCCTCCCAGACTCAGGCATTTCTCCTGCTTCAACCTCCTGAGTAGCTGGGATTACAGGTGTGTGCCACCACACCTGACTAATGTTTTTGTATTTTTAGTAGAGGTGGGGTTTCACCATATTGGTCAGACTGGTCTCGAACTCCTGACTTCGTGATCCGCCGGCCTCAGCCTCCCAAAGTTCTGGGATTAGTTGTGAGCCACCACACCCGGCCCTATTTAGCATCTTTTCATGAAACATTTCCTCACTCTCAAGAGCGAGGGATGAAGAAACAGCTTCTTCTAAAGTGATATGGGGTTTGGGATCTTCCCACCATCCTAGGATGGAGCTGACTCAGAGGAGGGCAGAGCTCAGAAAACTGAACAGAAACACGGTCAGACTCCTGATGAAACAGCACATGAACTTCACCCAACGTCTGGACTCTTCTTCAGTTACAGGTGCCAAGAAATCCTTCGTATTGCCTAAACCAACTTGAGCTGGATTTTGTGTTACTTGCATTTTACTGAGCATCATGGAGTGACGCAATGTTCCTTATTAATTCTGGGGCAAAGATTGAGCATTTGAGAATCAACTTTGCATGCTTGCTGTGGTGAAGACAAATAACTCAGTTTGAATAGGACAAAGAATTTGATACAAGGAGGCAACTACAGCAGAGAAATCAAGGAATAAGAAAAGAGGATGATGCCTGGGTGCAGTGGCTCATGCCTGTAATCCCAGCACTTTGGGAGGCCAAGGCGGCAGGATCATTTGAGCCCAGGAGTCGGAAGTTGCTGTGAACTATGATCGTGCTCCTGCACTCTAGCCTGGGCCACAGAGCAATACCCCTTCTCTACAAACATAAAAGAGACTGGTGTGGTGGCTCATACCTGTCATCCCAGCACTTTGGGAGACCGAGGCGGGCAGATCACCTGAAGTCAGGTGTTCAAGAACAGCCTGACCAACATGGTGAAACCCCTGTCTCTACTAAAAATACAAAATTAGCTGGGCGTGGTGTCTCATGCCATAATCCCAGCTACTTGGGAGGCTGAGACAGGAGAATCGCTTGAACTCGGGAGGCAGAGGTTGCGGTGAGCTGAGATCCATTGCACTCTGGCCTGGGCAAAAAGAGCAAGACTCCCTCTCAAAAAAAATGAAAAACAAAACAAAACAAAAAACAGAGAGCGAGAGAGAGGATGGTACAGAAAAGGGAATGAGCTAAAATTGGGATTTTCAAGACGAGAACACTAACCTGAACCACAATGCAGAGTATTATTTAAGCTACAGCTAAGAAATTTGTAATATGAATAGTTCCTTTGTAGAAAGAACAGGAAACTGATATCAGAATGAATCCCATTGTATGGAATCTGTAATGTGTTGTGTGCCTTTTTATTAACATTGTAGAGTTCTCCTTCCTTTGGATGGCTTCGGTCACTCTCCGTTTACCCTTTCCTCATTTTAAAAAAGTCCAAATAGCCCAAATATTGGTGGAGAGATATAATAAGGTATATTACTTTAACACAAAATGAGCATTCCTTTGAGGGAGGGAATTTTCTTTGTTGGTAAAGATGACCAAGATAAATGCTTAGGCTAGAAAATGAGCCTCCTCTTTTGTCTTAGGGTCTATGGGACAAAAAGCTTCAAAGGAGGGAGAACCGGAAGAATAGAAACAAAGCTTCAAAGGAGGGGGAACCAGAAGAATAGAAAGAGAAGTCGGGCCCCCAGGGGGAACCCTAAAAGGAGATGAGGGCAAGGTGAGAGGAGAAAAAGAGATTAAGAAGCCAGTACCTCTGGGCTTAGTGGCTCCCACCTGTAATCCCAACACTTCAGGAGGCTGAGGTAGGGAGATTGTTTGAGTTGCTTGAGGCCAGGAGTTCGAGACCAACCTGGCTAACAGAGCAGGACTTTGTCTCTATAAAAAATTTATTAGCCAGGCACGGGCCTGGCACGGTGACTCACGCCTGTAATCCCAGCACTTTGGGAGGCAGAGGTGGGCAGATCATGAGGTCAGGAGATTGAGACCATCCTGGCTAACACAGTGAAACCCCATCTCTACTAAAAATACAAAAAATTAGCCAGGTGTGGTGGCAGGCACCTGTAGTCCCAGCTACTTGGGAGGCTGAGGCAGGAGAATGGCGTGAACCTGGGAGGCGGAGCATGCAGTGAGCCAATATCGTGCCACTGCACTCCAGCCTGGGCGACAGAGCGAGACTCCTTCTAAAAACTAATAATAATAATTGCTTCTGAGTGTGTCTATGAGGGTGTTGCCAAAGGAGATTGACATTTGACTCAGTGGACTAGGAGAGGAAGACCCACCCTCAATATGGGTGGGCACCGTCTGATATGCTGTGATCATGGCTAGAACAAAGCAGGCAGAGGAAGGTGGGTTAAACTGGCTTGCTGAGTCTTCTGGTCCTGCTCCCATGCTGCATGCTTCCTCCCATTCCTTCTGCCCTTGGACGTCAGACTCCAGGTTCTTTCGCCTTTGGACCCCCAGACATATACCAGTGGTTTGCCAGGGACTCTTGGGCCTTTAGCCACAGACCAAAGGCTGCACTGTTGGCTTTCCTGCTTTTGATGCTTTTGGCCTCTGATTGAGCCCCTAGTGGCTTCTTTCTTCCCCAGCTTTCAGATGGCCTATCATGGGACTTCACCTTGTGATCATGTGAGCCTATTGTCCCTAATAAACTCCCTTCATATACACAAGTATCCTATACGTTCTGTCCCTCTGGAGAACCCTGACTAACACAAGATGACATGAGTGTAATCTTGACTCCAAAACCAGATAAGATAAATACAATTATAGATGCATTTCATTTCCAAATGTAGAGGCTAAAATTGTAAATAAAATGTTGGCTAACTGAATCCAAATAGATAAGAAAATAGTGTATCATTATGTTAGTTGCCTAAGGCTGATCTATTAAAGTTCCACAAACTGGGTGGCTTAAAACAATGGAAACTTATTTATCATCTCAGGGTTGCGAAGATTAGACATCTGAAATCAAGATGCCAGCACGGCCATGATCCCTCTGAAATCTACTGGGGAGAATCCTTCCTTGCCTCTTCCTAGCTGCTCGTGGTTTACTAGAAATCCTTGCCATTCTTCATTTTGCAGCTGCCACATTTCAATCTCTGACTCCCTTGTTCAATGCTGTTTTTCCCTTGTGAATATCTGTCTTCACATGGTATTTTCCCCTTCTCATAAGGACACCAGCCACATTGGATTATGGCCCACCGGAATTACCTCATCTTCACTACATCTTCAAAGACTATTTCCAAATAGGGTTACATTCATGGGCACCTAGGTGTAGGCCTTCAACACATCTTTTTGGGGGACACAATTAAAACCATAACAATCGTGATCAAGTAGGGCTTATCTCAGAAATGCAAGGATGGCTCAACATAATAAAATTTATCACCAGGCACAACAGCTCCTGCCTGTAATCCCAAGACTTTGGGAGGCCAAGGCAGGTGGATTGCTTGAGCTCAGAAGTTTGAGATCAGCCTGGGCCACATGGTGAAACACCATCTCTACTAAAAATACAAAAATTGAGCCAAGCACAGTGGCTCATGCCTATAATCCTAGCACTTTGGGAGGCCAAGGTGGGCGGATCATGAAGTCAGTAGTTCAAGACCAGCCTGATCAACATGGTAAAACCCTGTCTCCACTAAAAATGCAAAAATTAGCCATGTGTGGTGGTGTGCATCTGTAATCTCAGCTACTCAGGAGGCTGAGGCAGGAGAATCACTTGAACCTGGGAGGCGGAGGTTGCAGTGAGTGGAGATTGCACCACTGCACTCCAGCTTGGATGACAGAGTGAGACTCTGTCTCCAAACAAACAAACAAAAAAATACAAAACTTAGCTGGGTATGGTGATGTGTGCCTGTGGTCCCAAGTCTTAGCTACTCAGGAGGCCAAGGTGGGAGAATCGGTCGAACCCAGGAGGCAGAGGTAGCAGTGAGCTGAGATTGTACCACTGCACTCCAGCCAGGTGACAGAGCAAGACTCTATCTAAAAAAACCAAAATCTATCATTGTAATTCACCACCCTCATAGAGGTATATCATATGGCATAGCTAAAAGAGGTATACCATATGACAATCACAATTCATGCAAAGACAGCATTTGATATCATTCAATCGAGAACATTATCCCACATCAGCAAAATAACAAAGTAGTCCCCCTTCTAGAACTATCTCATGGGGCATTTTCATTCAACGAACACTTACTGAGTGGCTAGCATGTACTAGGCACTGTGATAAATGCTATTGCTGTGTGGTACCCTTTAACCTTCATCATAGCCTTATGAATAGGTTCTGTTATGATCCCCATTTTAGAGACGCACACCATAAAGTGTGCTTCTCCACTGGGAGCCACATGGCCCTGAAGCTGGTACCCTCCTTTCTGCAAACAAGAGCCATAGCTCTGCCATGGGCACAATGAGTGTGCTGATCCATGTTGAAGGCTCCTGGAGGGCAGCGTTCCCTTTCAATGTGCAAAGATACACAGGTCAGCAGAAACCAGGCCTGGAAGTCTGCAAGGAGGAAGATTGACAGGCTTTGGCCGTCATCGATGTCCTCTCTCTCATGAGAATTCTCATTCCAGGCAGAACCTCAACTTTCTTATTTAGAGCTCTCATTTCCGCAACTGGAGGGGGAGCTCTGGTGATGTATTCATCTGACAAAAGACTCAGCCGGAGCCAGAAAAGCTGCCTGAGACCTGGCAAACTGTTGGGGAGAATTGAAACTGGTGACCCCTGGCCGGGCACGGTGGCTCATGCCTGTAATCCTGGCACTTTGGGAGGCCGAGGCGGGTACATCACTTGAGGTCAGGAGTTCAAGACCAGCCTGGCCAACATGGTGAAACCCCGTCTCCACTAAAAATGCAAAAATTAGCCGGATGTGGTGGCAGGCGCCTGAAATCTCAGCTACTTGGGAGGCTGAAGTAGGATAATTGCTTGAACCTGGGAGGCAGAGGTTGCAGTGAGCCCAAATCATACCACTGCACTCCAGCATGGGCAACAGAGCCAGACTCTGTCTCAAAAAAAGAAAGAAAGAAAGGAAAGAAAGAAAGAAACTGCTGACCCCAACTGCTCTAGAAGCCAGGAAGCCACCTACACACTGTAGACGGAAGCCCAATAACCTCTGGGTCGCACTCTTAGAAACATCTATTCCTGTCAGACACGGTGCTTCACACCTGTAATCCCAGCACTTTGGGAGGCTGAGGCCAGAGAATTGCTTGAGCCCGGGAGTTCGAGACCAGCCTGGGTAACATGGTGAAACCCCATCTCTACTAAAAATACAAAAATTAGCTGGGTGTGGTGGTGCACACCTGTAGTCCCAGCTACTTGGGAGGCTGAGGCAGGAGAATCGCTTGAACCCCAGAGCGGAGGTTGCAGCGAGCAAAAATCATACCATTGCATTTCAGCCTGGGTGAAAGAACGAGAATCTGTCTCAAAAAATTAAATAAGTAAAATAAAACAACAACAGTGCAAAGATTTGTCCAGGAACTGTCAGAAACTACCAGGCAAATTATCATTCTCCAAATTTATGTTTCATCAGAAACTGAATTATGGAAACACTAAGTTGGTTGTACACAAACAAAAAAATTCAAAAAAAAAATTTCAAATGAATGCTGTTCGTCTGGTTTGCTAATTGGAAATCAGCCAGTCTCTCTGCCAGGCAATTATAAACAGACTTTAATCGCCTGGCTGGAAATGAAAGGCCATCCCACTCTCAGTCTGATATTGCTGCTGCTATTAGCTTAGTAACATTAGCAATGTTTAGTCACAGTCACGAAGATTAGCACCCACTAGCCTGACTTATCTGACAAAAGTAATTCAAACCCCAAAGAAACAAAATGTAATTTATAGGGGGTAAAGGCATAAAATGTGTTTCTTCTTTTTTTTTTTTTTTTTTTTTTTTTGAGGCAGAGTCCCGCTCTGTCGCCCAGGCTGGAGTGCAGTGGCTGGATCTCGGCTCACTGCAAGCTCCGCCTCCCAGGTTTACGCCATTCTCCTGCCTCAGCCTCCCGAGTAGCTGGGACTACAGGCGCCCGCCACCTCGCCCGGCTAGTTTTTTGTATTTTTTAGTAGAGACGGGGTTTCACTGTGTTAGCCAGGATGGTCTCTATCTCCTGACCTAGTGATCCGCCTGTCTCGGCCTCCCAAAGTGCTGGGATTACAGGCTTGAGCCACCGCGCCCGGCCATAAAATGTGTTTCTAAGCACTAAAATAATACTATCCCTCTTAGAACTCAAGCAGCAATATAAGCAGTATCCCCACTCCAAGGGACATTCAGCAATGTGAATGGAAAGGCTCTGAAAAATAGATATTCTGGGCCCAGTGGCTCATGCCTGTAATATTAGCGCTTGGGGAGGCCAAGACAGGAGGATCCCTTGAGCCCAGGAGTTGGAGGCCAGACCAGCCTGGGCAACATAGAGAGACCCTATCTCTACAAAAAAACCCACAAAAATTAGCCAGACATGCTGGTGCACACTTACAGTCCCAGCTACTCAAGAAGCTGATGTTGGAGGATCACCTGAACCCAGGAGGTCAAGGCTGCAGTGAGCCATGATTGTTCCAGTATACTCCAGCCTGGGTGACAAAGCAAGACCCTGTCTGGAAAAAAAAAAACTTTGGGAGGCCGAGGCAGGTGGATCACGAGGTCGGGATATCGAGACCATCCTGGCTAACACAGTGAGACCCCGTCTCTACTAAAAATACAAAAAATTAGCTGGGTGTTGTGGCATGTGCCTGTAGTGCCTGTAGTCCCAGCTACTCAGGAGGCTGAGGCAGGAGAATCACTTGAACCCAGGAGGCAGAGGTTGCAGTGAGCCAAGATTGTGCCACTGCACTCCAGCCTGGGCGACAGAGTGAGATCCATCTCAAACAAACAAACAAAAAAACAAAAACAAACAAACAACAACAAAATACATACTACACACACACACACACACACACACACACACACACACACATATACTTTGATTCAGAAGTCAGAAGTTCACATCCAGAAATTTCTTTTACAGAATTAAGGAAGTCTTCAAAGATTTGGTTACAAGAATGTTCATCATCATGTTATCAAGTCGAACTTCAAAACAATGCAGTACCATGTAGTTATGTGTAAAAATGGCACAAAACCAGATGGGCCCACTGGCTCATGCCTGTAATCGCAGCACTTTGGGAGGCTGAGGTGGGTGAATCACGAGGTCAGGAGATTGAGACCATCCTGGCTAACACGGTGAAACCTTGTCTCTACTAAAAATACAAAAAATTAGCAGGGCGTGATGGCATGTGCCTATAGTCCCAGCTACTTGGGAGGCTGAGGCAGGAGAATGGTGTGAACCCGGGAGGTGGAGCTTGCAATGAACCAATATCGCTCCACTGCACTCCAGCCTGAGCAATAGAGTGAGACTCTATCTCAAAAAAAAAAAAAAAAAAAAAAAGACACAAAACCAGATCCTCTGACATATCAAGAAATCTGGGAGGAAGAAGGTGGAATTTGTTTATTGATTGACTAATTGGAGACAAAGTCTTGCTCTGTTGCCCAGGCTGGAGTGCAGTGGCACGATCTAAGCTCACTGCAATCTCTGCCTCCCCAGGTTCAAACAATTCTCATGCCTTAGACTCCCAAGTAGTGGGATTACAGACACTTGCCATCATGCCCAGCTAATTTTTGTATTTTTAGTAGAGATAGGGTTTCGCCATCTTAGCCAGGAAGTTCTTGAACTGCTGACCTCAAGAGATCTGCCTGACTTAGCTTCCCAATGTGCTGAGATTACAGGCATGAGCCACCATACCAGGCCGAGGGTGGAATCTAGAATCAGAACTTCAATAGATATTCCCAAGGATATATTAACATAAATGCCCAAAAGCCCATGAAAAGATGCACAAAATCACTAATCATTAGGGAAATGCAAACAAAACCCCAATGAGATACCACTTTACACCCATTAGGATGGCTATTACTTAAAAAATAAACAGGGACTAGGCACGGTGGCTCATGCTTGTAATCCCATCACATTGGGAGGCCGAGGTGGGTGGATCACCTGAGGTCAGGAATTCAAGACCAGCCTGGCCAACATGGTGAAACCCCATCTCTACTAAAAATACAAAAATTAGCCGGGTGTGGTGATATGCGCCTGTAGTCCCAGCTCCTCAGGAGGCTGAGGCAGGAGAATCGCTTGAACCCAGGAGGTGGAGGCTGCAGTGAGCTGAGATCACACTATTGTGCTCCAGCCTGGGCAACAGAGTGAGACTCCATCCGAAAAACAAAACAAAACAAACAGGACTGGGTGTGATGGCACACACCTGTAATCCCAGCTACTTGGGAGGCTGAGGCACGAGAACGGCTTGAACCCAGGAGGCGGAGGTTGCAGTGAGCTAAGATTGAGCCACTGCGCTCCAGCCCAGGTGACAGAGCAAGACTGTCACATGCACACACAAAAATTATTTTATTGTGCATATATATACATAATATATATACATAAGTACTATATTTTGTTTATCTATTCATCTATCAATGGACATTTCGGTTGTTTCTACATTTTGGCTATTGCGAACAAACATTTGGCTATTGGTATTAACATTAGTATAGAAATATCTGTTCCAGGGGCCGGGCGCGGTGGCTCAAGCCTGTAATCCCAGCACTTTGGGAGGCCGAGACGGGCGGATCATGAGGTCAGGATTTCGAGACTAGCCTGGCTAACACGGTGAAACCCCGTCTCTACTAAAAAAATACAAAAAACTAGCCGGGCGAGGTGGCGGGCGCCTGTAGTCCCAGCTACTCGGGAGGCTGAGGCAGGAGAATGGCGTGAACCCGGGAGGCGGAGCTTGCAGTGAGCTGAGATCCGGCCACTGCACTCCAGCCCGGGAGACAGAGCGAGACTCCGTCTCAAAAAAAAAAAAAAAGAAAAGAAATATCTGTTGCAGTCCCTGTTTTCAATTCTTTTGTGCACATACCGGGAAGTGAAATTGCTGACTCATATACTAATTCTCAGTTTAATTTTGTTGAAGAATTGCCATACCATTGTCCACAGTGGCTGCATTGTTTTATATTCCCACCCTAGTGCACAAAGATTCCAATAATTTCTGCAAATCATCACCAACACTTGCCATTTTCTGTTTTCCTTTTTTTTTTTTTTTTTTATTATTTTTAGTGGAGACACGGTTTCTCCATGTTGGTCAGGCTGGTCTTGAACTCCCGACCTCAGGTGATCCACCTGCCTCAGCCTTCCAAAGTGCTGGGATTACAGGCATGAGCCACCACACCCGGCTGGCTATTATATCTTTAACACATCTCCAAGGTTTTCTAATCTCCATTTTGAAGAGAGAGGGCCTCAGCAGGTAATAGTATCTGGCCTAAATGTATTTTGTTTGTTTTGTATATGTTTTGTTTTGTTTTGTTTTTGTTCCTTTTTTTTTTTTTTTTTTTAAACACAGAGTCTCACTCTGTTACTCAGGCTGCAGCTCCATGGCGTGATCTCGGCTCACTGCAACCTCCATCTCCCAGGTTCAAGCGATTCTCCTGCCTCAGCCTTCCAAGTAGCTGGGATTAGAGGCGTGCGCCACCATGCCCAGCTAATTTTTGTATTTTTAGTAGAGACGGAATTTTGCCATGTTGGCCAGGCTGGTCTCAAACTCCTGACCTCAGGTGATCCACCCACATCGGCCTCCCAAAGTGCTGGGATTACAGGCATAAGCCACGGTGCCTGGCCTTATTATATCTTTAACACATCTCCAGGGCTTTCTCATCTCCATTTTGAACAAAGAGAGGGTCTCAGCAGGTAATAGTATCTGACCAAATGTTACAATATTTTGTTTCTTTTGTATATGTTTTCGAAATAACCTTCTTTTCACTGTAACAGACACATGTTTCCCATTTATTGTAGAAATAAAGTTTCCTTTTAAAGTACATTTATTCAATTACAAAAGGGTATCAGTTTGAAGAAAAAGCATTAAGTAAATAACAGCACAGATGATAAGTGCCGATGGCAAAAATGTGAAGACAGGCCAGGTGGGGTGGCTCATGCCTGTAATCTCAGCACTTTGGGAGGCCGAGGCAGGTGGATCACCTGAGGTCAGGAGCTTGAGACCAGCCTGACCAATATAGGGAAACCCCGTCTCTACTAAAAATACAAAAATTAGCTGGACGTGGCGGCAGGTGCCTGTAATCCCAGCTACTCGGGAGGTTGAGGGATGAGAATTGCTTGAACCCAGGCAGCGGAGGTTGCAGTGAGCTGAGATCACACCATTGCACTCCAGCCTAGGCGACAGAGTGAGACCCCGCCTTAAAAAAAAAAAAGAATACTGAATGAAGCTTTGAATTTCAGCTCTGCCATGAGACTTCTCTGTGATCCTTAGCCAGTTCTTTTGCTGTCTTGGACCTAGTTACCTCCTGAGGGGATAATCCCAAGCCCACAGAGTCGTTTCAGGGGATGCAAAGAGGTGTGTAAACAAAACCCCCGGCACAGCATCTGACTCGGAAAAACAGCCCACTGAATGGATGCTATTGATGTGACTCCTGCTCCACTTACCTGCGGACTAAATTCTGGGGCCTTAACTGCCCAGCGGGTTCACCTTGCCCCCTGCCTAGACAGAGTCGATTTATCAGGAGACAGGGAAATTGCAACGGAGAAAGAGTAACTCATGCAGAGCCGGCTGTGCGGAAGACAGGGGAATCGATTGAACCCGGGAGGTGGAGGTTGCAGATCTCGCCACTCTACTCTAGTCTGGGCAACAGAGGGAGAGACTCCGTCACAAGAAAAATAAATAAATAAATACATAAAGATAAAATAAGTAAATGCAATGTTACATATATAGCTAAAACCATGCCCTTATTCCATTTATTTTTTTTCCTCATCTACAGAAATCACTTTCTTCAAGTTGGCCAGCAGCCTCTGTGTGCCTGTTGTAATACTTTTCCTGCTTGTATATGTTCCCATAACAACATAGAGTATTGTTTTTTCAGTGTGTCTTTAAAAGTTTTTCACAGGCTGGGCACGGTGGCTCACACCTGTAATCCCAGCACTTTGGGAGGCCGAGGTGGGCGGATCATAAGGTCAGGAGTTCGAGACCAGCCTGATAAACGTGGTGAAACCCCATCTCTACTAAAAATTAGCTGGGTTTGGTGGCAGACGCCTATAATCCCAGCTACTCAGGAGGCTGAGGCAGGAGAATCACTTGAACCCAGGAGGCAGAGGTTGCAGTGAGCCGAGATCATGCCACTGTACTCCAGCCTGGGTGACAGAGTGAGACTCTGTCATGAAAAAGTTTTTCTAAATGGCATCATATTATTTTATCATTCTAACTTTCCAGATCTACTAAAACATTAAGTGTTAAGCTGTCCCCTTGACCTGTTTGGTTGGTTTTCTTTCTTTCTTTCTCTTTCTTTCTTTCTTTCTTTCCTCTCTCTCTTTCTTTCTTTCTTTCTTTCTTTCTTTCTTTCTTTCTTTCTTTCTTTCTTTCTTTCTTTCTTTCTCTTTCTTTCTTTTTCTTTCCTTTCTTTCTTTCTTTTCTTTCCATCCAGCTATTCTTTCTTTCTCTTTCTTTCTTTCTTTCTTTCTTTCTTTCTTTCTTTCTTTCTTTCTTTTCTTTCCTCTTTCCTCTTTCTTTTTTCTTTCATTTTTTTTTTTTTTTTTTTTTTGGGGATGGGGTTTCAGTCCACCACCAGGCCTGGGCCTCAGTGGCATTCATGGCTCACTGCAGCCTCCACATCCCCAGCTCAAGCAAGCCTCCCACCTCAGCCTCCTGAGTAGGTGGGACTACAGGTGCTGTGTCACCACACCCAGCTGATTTTTGTATTTTTGTAGAGATGGGGTTTTGCCATGTTGCCCAGGCTGGTATCGAACTCCTGGGCTCAAGCAATCCAAGCCCGTCAGCCTCCCAGAGTGCTGGGATTACAGGCATGAGCCACCGCACCCAGCAGGGTTTGGTTCATTCGTGATCATTGCTGAATAGTATTCCATCATGTTTAGTTATTTCTTCTCCTACTGATAGACATTTATAGGTGTTTCTAATTTGGGCTACTTCGAGCAGTGCTGTAATGAACAGCTTTAAACCCATCTCTTGGTGCTCACCAGGGAGTTTCCCTAGCTCAGTATTTCCCGATCCTTTTCATGTCCGGCTCACACAAGAAATAGTAATAGAGTATTTGTAAGCAGGAGGCTGCTCACGGCCAGACGCCACACGCCCAAAGGCTGGAGCTACTTAGGTCCTGTGGGCACTGAGGGGATCAGTTTCTCAGCACCTGTCATTCACTTGGCCACTCACAGGTTGGGAAGTTCAAATCAAGGGAATGTACTTGACAATGAAATTGTATTGCTGGCTTGTGGGATAGGCACATCTCCACATCAGTATTACAGGTTGCAAAATGCTTTCCCAAGATGTCATAGCAATTTGCACACCTACCAGTGGCATATACATGTCCCTATTTCCTCACTTCCTTACCAACACTTGATGTTAACCTGACTTTTTTTTTTTTTTAAACAGGGTCTCATTCTGTTGCCTAGGCTAGAGTGCCATGGCATAATTATGGCTCACTCACTGCAGCCTCTACTTCCTGGGCTCAAGCAATACTCCCACCTCAGCCTCCTGAGTAGCGGTACAGGCATGCACCACCATACCTGGTTAACTTTTAAAATTTTAATAGAGATGGGGGTCTTGCTATGTTTTCCAGGCTCATCTTGAACTCCTGGACTCA
The DNA here is from genome assembly GCF_008728515.1 of Papio anubis. Taxonomy (NCBI): domain Eukaryota; kingdom Metazoa; phylum Chordata; class Mammalia; order Primates; family Cercopithecidae; genus Papio; species Papio anubis. Next base: position 62,040,815 of record NC_044993.1, read on the forward strand.
CGCAGTACTGCCATCTCAACCTCCCAAAGTGCTGGGATTATAGCACTTTGAGCCACCTCACCTGGCCTTCTTGCCCGCTGCAGAGATAAACCCAAATCACTGAGATTGAGATTGCAGTAAAGAAAGAGATCAATTAACACAAGGCTCGCCAAGTGGAGGGACTAGAGCTATTACTCAAACCAGTCTCCCAGATAACTCAGAGAAGATGCTTTTCCTGCTTGATATGTTCCCATAACAACATATTCTTTTTTCAGTTTGAGTCTTTAAAAGTTTTTCACAAGTGGAGTCATATTGTACATATTCTACAAATTTCTCCTCTGCCCCCAACATTAGATTTGTAAGATCTTTTCCTGCTGATACATTTATACTTGGTTCTTTCTTTTTTTCTTTTTCTTTTCTTTTTTCTTTTTTTTTTCTTTTTTTTTGAGACAGGGTTTCACTCTGTCACCCAGGCTGCAGCACAGTGGCATGGTCATGGCTCACTGCAGCCTCCACATCCCCAGCTCAAGCAAGCCTCCCACCTCAGCCTCCTGAGTAGGTGGGACTACAGGTGCTGCGTCACCACACCCAGCTGATTTTTGTATTTTTTGTAGAGATGAGGTTTTGCCATATTGCCCAGGCTGGTCCCAAACTCCTGGGATCAAGGGAGAAACTGGGATTGTATGGGTAATTTGGTGGGCAGTGAGCTAGGAAATGGGTGCTGGTGATTGACTGGGGATGAAATCACAGGGGTGTGGGAAGTGGTTCCTATGTGCTGAATCTGCCCCTTGGTGAGGACCATAGGACTGGCTAAGTTATAATTCATGGGTCTGATGGGGTGAGTTGGTTGCCAGGATACAATAGTCTGAAAAACATCTCAAAGACCAACTGTGGGTTCTATAATAGCAGTGTTATCTACAGGAGTAATTGGAGAAGTCACAAATCTTGTGACTTCTGGCCATATGACTTCTGAGCAGTAAGGGATTTATAGAAACTTTGCCTACATTTTAGCAGAATTCGCTCCCTTCCCACAATGTAAATCCTTTCATTAGTTTACAAAGGTGGTCCCTGAGCAAAGAGGCGGTTTATTTTAGGGAGGGACTATTATCATCCTTGCTTCAAAGTTAAGCAATAAGGCGGAGGTTGCAGTGAGCCTGGATCGGGCCACTGTGCTCCAGCCTGGGCGACAGAGCAAGACTCCATCTCAAAAAAAAAGTTAAATAATAAGCTACATTTCCTCCATGGTTAGCTTGGTCTACACCTAGGAATGAGCAAAGACAGCCAGCCTGTGAGTCTAGAAGCAAGATAGAGGCAGCCATGCTAGGCTTCTCTCACTCTCTTAATCTTCGCAAAGGCAGTTTGAAAGCAAATCCCGTAATACACAATTAGAGGCAGGAAAACAAACCCCATTACAGAAGGTGTAAGAGAATAGATGATTGTTAATTGATCCATGAGGCAAGAATAATTATAGTGAAATGAACTGAGGATAGGGACAGTCTTTAATACGGCTTGAAAACTGCATATTGGGCTTCTGTAAAAACATGCACTGTGAATGTCTAATCTGCTTTCCTGATCTCCAATACCAGCCATGTACTCAATAAAGATAGTATCAAGGGTCAGGCACCGTGGCTCATGCCTGTAATCCCAACACTTTGGGAGGCCGAGGAGGGTGGATCACGAGGTCAGGAGTTCGAGACCAGCCTGGCCAACATGGTGAAACTCCGTCTCTACTAAAATTACAAAAATTAGCTGGGCGTGGGGGCATGCTTCTGTAGTCTCAGCTACTCCAGAGGTTGCGGCAGGAGAATCGTTTGAACCCGGGAGGCAGAGGTTGCAGTGAGCTGAGATCACGCCACTGCACTCCAGCCTGGCAACAGAGCGAGACCTTATCTCAAAAAAAAAAAAAAAAAAAAAAAAAAAGATCCTATCAGTAAGGGGCCAGTCACATTTGGGGAAGTCAAAAGTCGGGAAGTGAAGGTAGGACCCCAGCACCGTGAATGGTGTTGTGTTGATTATGCTAACATCAATTCCCAGGAAATTGCTTCAGGATCAGGAAAATGTTCGTTGGCCTTCAGTAGACTCAGAATGAATGGAAGTAAAATGAATGAATAAATTTGTGTGTGCTCTGCTGCCAAAGAGAGGTGCATTGTCCAATGTCTGTCTTTTCCCTGTGTGCTAAGGAACTTAGAATTAAATATTATGATCAGTTGCCGTAGCTGTCTTTAATCAAGAGATCTTGGCCAGGTGCGGTGGCTCACACCTGTAATCCCAGCACTTTGAGAGGCCAAGGCAGGAGAATCGCTTGAAGCCAGGAGTTCAAGACCAGCCTAGGCAACATAGTGAGACCCCCCCCCCATCTCTAAAAAAACAAACAAAAAAATTGGCCTGGCATGATGGCACACACCTGTAATCCCAGGTACTCAGGAGGCTGAGGAGAGAGAATTGCTTGATGCCAGGAGTGCGAAGCTGCAGTGAGCTAAGATTGCACCACTGCACTCCAGCATGGGCAACAGAGTGAGAGTGAGAACCCATCTCTTTAAAAAAAGAAAAGAAAAGAGAATTTCAATTCTAGGAGAAGAAAAGAAAAGAAAAATACAAAAAACTAGCCGGGTGTGGTGGCGGGCGCCTGTAGTCCCAGCTACTCGGGAGGCTGAGGCAGGAGAATGGCATAAACCCGGGAGGCGGAGCTTGCAGTGAGCTGAGATCCGGCCACTGCACTCCAGCCTGGGCGACAGAGCGAGACTCCGTCTCAAAAATAAATAAATAAATAAATAAAAATAAAAAAAGAAGTCCCGGTGGCTCACGTCTGTAATCCCAGCACTTTGGGAGGCCGAGGTGGGCGGATCACTTAAGGTCAGGAGATCGAGACCATCCTGGCCAACACGGTGAAACCCCGTCTCTACTAAAATACAGAAAATTAGCTGGGCCTGGTGGCAGAAGCCTGTAGCCCCAGCTACTCGGGAGGCTGAGCCAGGGGAATTGCTTGAGCTGGGGAGGCAGAGGTTGCAGTGAGCCAAGAGCCGAGATCAGGCCACTGCCCTCCAGCCTGGCAACACAGCAAGACTCCATATCAAATAAATAAATTAATTAATTAATTAATGATAAAATAAAATAAAAAGAATCTTGATACCCTTTCCCTCTCCTTCTCCTCTCTTTATGTGTTGGTTTCTGACTTTTCTCTTGTTTCTTAATTTTGGACATTACTGCCCCTATGGTTTTATTCTAACAAGCTTCAAATCCTCTTTGAAAGTTGATATGGATTTGAATCAGTGAGATTTTAAAATCAGATATTTATCTATCCATTCATTCATTCATTCATTCATTTTATTTTTTTAAATAAAACAACCCCTCTGTCAGGGCTGACTTTCTTTTTTTTTTTTTTGAGACAGAGTCTCGCTCAGTCACCCAGGCTGGAGTGCAGTGGCCAGATCTCGGCTCACTGCAAGCTCCGCCTCCCGGGTTCACGCCATTCTCCTGCCCCAGCCTCCCCAGTAGCTGGGACTACAGGCGCCCGCCACCTCGCCCGGCTAGTTATTTGTATTTTTTAGTAGAGACGGGGTTTCACCGGGTTAGCCAGGATGGTCTCGATCCCCTGACCTTGTGATCCGCCCGTCTCGGCCTCCCAAAGTGCTGGGATTACAGGCTTGAGCCACCGCGCCCGGCCTCAGGGCTGACTTTCTATAGATCGCAGCGAGGGAGCTGCTCTGCTAGGTACGAAACTCCGACCCAGAAGCAGGTAGTCTACGAAGGGTTTAGCGCCGGGTTCCCCACGAACGTGCGTTGCGTGACGTGACGTGCGAGGGGCGACCGCCTTTCCAGCCACACCCCGTTGCCCAGGACGAAGGGCTCTCCGTATGGACCCGTCCCGGAGCAAAAGAAAGCCCCACGTGGGGCGGAGCGGCCCACAGACGCGGACCGCGGGGACCGGCTATCAGAGGCCAGCCGAGGTCCTCTCCCAGGAAATCAGAGGTTTATTTTTAATCCAGCTGATGAGAAGAAAACTTATGCGTTAAAACTTTAGAAGGTATTCTTTGCAGGAGCTGGCTTGTACAGTTTCCGATTGAGTTCCCTATGCAAGAAACCCCAGTGATGCTATGATTTTGCTAAGTGAGGATGAAAGCGTGCGCCATAGCTTCGCGGTCTGATAGAACTGGCTTCAAGTTATTCAACCTCTGTGAACTTTTGTTTTCTCATCTTGATAATATGGAGATAACACATGCAGCCCTTCAGGGCTGTTGTGATGTTAAAGGTAAATAAAAATTTTTTTTAAAGTTTTGTCTGGGCATGGTGGTTCATGCCTGTAATCCCAACACTTTAGAAGAGCAAGGGAGGAGGATAGCTTGAGGCCAGGAGTTTGAGACCAGCCTGGCCAATACAGCAAGACTCCATCTCTAATAAATATATATATATGTGTGTGTGTGTGTGTGTATATATATATACACACACCTTTTTTTTTTTTTTTTAATGAAACAAAGTTTCGCTCTTGTTGCCCAGGCTGGAGTGTAATGGCGTGATCTTGGCTCACCACAACCTTGGCCTCCCGGATTCAAGTGATTCTCCTGCCTCAGCCTCCCAAGTACCTGAGATTACAGGCAGATGCCACCATGCCCGGCTAATTTTGTATTTTTAGTAAAGACGGAGTTTATTCATGTTGGTCAGGCTGATCTTGAACTCCCAATCTCGGGTGATCCGCCTGCCTCGGCCTCCCAAAGTGCTGGGATTACAGGCGTGAGCCACTGCGACTAGCCTATTTTTCTTTTACTTTTATTTTTTAATATTTTTCGAGACAAGGTGCTGCTCTGTTGCCCGGGCTGGAGAGGACTGTCTGATCATAGCTAACCACAGCCTCAAACTCCTGGGCTCAAGTGATCCTCCTGCCTCAGCCTCCCAAGTAGCTGGGACTATAGATGGCTGCCACTGTGCCCAGGTTTTTTTGTTTGTTTGTTTTTTGTTTTGAGATGGGTCTCCCTCTGTCACCAAGACTATGCAGTGGCACGGTCATGGCTCACTGCAGCCTATGTCTTCCGGACTCAAACTATCCTGCCACGTCAGCCTCCCAGGTAGCTGGGACTACAGGAATGCACTACCACACAGATAATTTTTAAATTTTTTGTAGGCACAGGATCTTGACTTTGTTGCCCAGGCTGGTCTTTACCTCCTGGCTTCAAGCCATCCTCCCACCTCAGCCTCCCAAAGTGCTGAGACTATAGGTGTGAGCTACTGCTCTTGGCCAAAGGTAAACACATTTTAAAGTAACATTAAAGGTAATATCCACATCATCCAGCAGTTCCATTCCTTTTTTTTTTTTTTTTTTAGTGAAACCTTGTTTCTACTAAAATATGAAATTAAGCTGGGCACTGTGGTGTCATGGCTCATGCTTGTAATCCCAGCACTTTGGGAGGCCAAGGCGGACAGATCTTCTGAGCTCAGGATTCGAGACCGCCCTCAGCAACCTGGTGAAATCCTGTCTCTACTAAAATACAAAAAATTAGCTGGGTGTGGTGGCAGGCTCCTGTAGTCCCAGCTACTCGGGAGGTTGAGGCACGAGAATCACTTGAGCCCCGGAGGCAGAGGTTGCAGTGAGCCAAGATCACGCTACTGCGCCCCAGCTTGGGGTACAGAGTGAGACTCCATCTCAAAAACAAATAAATAAATAAAATAAAACTATAAATATCAAATTAGCCAGGTGTGGTGGCACATGCCTGTAATCCCAGCTACTTGAGGGGCTGAGGCAGGCAAATCGGTTGAGCCTAGGAGGCAGAGGTTGCAGTGAACCAAGATCAAGCCATTGCACTCCAGGCTGGGCAACAAGAGTGAAACTCCATCTCAAAAAAAAAAAGAAAGAAAAAAAGAAAAAAGAACAAAAACAAAACAAAACAAAAAAACATGCCAAGCAATATGTCAATATCTCAAGTTATTCAACGTCTCTGAACTTTGTTTTCTTCCCTTGACAATGGAAAATGACAATGAACCCTGGTCTCTGCAGAATAAATCAACTTTTCATCTGAGTCATACGTTGATGATCAGGCTTTCTCCATGCTCTTATGAGTCTTCTACATGCACAAAGTGGATGTACTGGGACAATCATTACAGCAAGACAGCTATTTCCAACGTAAATCAACAAGCCTGTTCAACCTGGGGACAGCCGCTGTTCAGATACCTTTCAAGGGCCTAGCTCTGCCAGTACAGGGAGGAGACCTGCACTATGCTGGCGTAGGAAATTGGCAACTCTTAGAGTGATCCTGGTAGCTTCATTCTACCAGCGGGGGATAAGTCCATTTACAGGGAAACCCAGGGGGTGTAAATGAGTGTTAATGCCTCCTGGGTTTTAGTGACAGAAGGCACCGTGATTTTATTGACTAAGATCTCTTCCTCCAGATGGATGGACTCAGAAAATGAGACCTGCAAAGTGACGTAAAAGATTGACTCACAGAAGCGTCTCTGATTCCTGGGGAAACCAGGATAACTGGTTTTTGTAGCTGTTCATTGAAAAGGCAATTAACCCACAGGAGCTGACAAGGAAGCCAGTTCTGGCACATGAACTGGTCAATTGACTGTCCTTTAAGACAGAGCTCTGGGGCTCAGTGTCATTTTGATCATGTTGGCATTACCAAGTTTTAACAATAGCATCATCATTATCATCACCATCTGCTATCCATTCAGCCTTTCCTTATTTATTTATTGTTTATTTTGAGGCAGAGTCTCACCCTGTCACCCAGGCTGGAGTGTAATGACACAATGTCAGCTCACTGCAACCTCTGCCTCCCAGGTTCAAGTGATTCTCCTGTCTCACCCTCCTGAGTAGCTGGCATTACAAGCACGCGCCACCACGCCCGGCTAATTTTTTATATCTTTAGTAGAGACGGGGTTTCCCCATGTTGGCCACGCTGGTCTCAAACTCCTGACCTCAAGATTCATCCGCCTCAGCCTCCCAAAGTGCTGGGATTACAGGCGTGAGCCACCGCCCCCAGCCTTTCCTTGTCTTTTTTTAAAATTTATTTTTGTAGAGATGCAGTCTTTCGGTATGTTGCCCAGGCTGGTTTCAAACTCCTGGACTCAAACCATCCACCTGCGTTAGCCTCTCAAGTAGCTGGGATTACAGGTGCAAGCTACCATGCCCGGCTTCCTTACCTTTTTTTTTTTTTTAATCTCACACATGACAAAGATTCTTTGTTTGGCCAAACTTTAGTCAGGCTTCTGAATCTTCTGCAAAGCCCATCTGTGCACTTCCTTATTAAATCCAGTTTTAGCAAAGAACCCTGCTAAGTCAGTTTAGCAAGAACCCCCCACCGTTGATATCTGATCATCTTCCATAGCTGATCAGGTTCCTCATCCTCCACCATCCTCTAGGTAATATTTGGTCACCCTGACCTGCCTTCAGCAAGAATCCTGTTAGGTGGGCTTAGCCAGAATCCCCCTTACCCCTATGTTTCCTCTTAATTGTTTCCATTTATTGCCCCCCTCCCTGCTTCTTGGATATAAGTTCCCACTTGCCCACGCTGTAAAGGCAACGTATGGTTGGCTGTGGCGGTTCACTCTTGTAATCCTAACCCTTTGGGAGGCTGAGGCAGGAGGATCATTTCAGCCCAGGTGTTTAAGACCAGCCTGCGCAACATAGTGAGACTCACCCCCTACAAAAAAAATGTAAAAAGTAAGTGGCTTGAACCTGTGGTCCCAGCTACTCCAGGGGCTGAGGTGGGAGGATTGCTTGAGCCCAGGAGGTCAGGGTTGTAGTGAGCTGTGATCATGTAGTGCCCTCCAGCCGAGGCAACAGGGCAAGACTTTGTTTCAAAAAAAAAGGCCGGGTGCGGTGGCTCACGCCTGTCATCCCAGCACTTTGGGAGGCAGAGGTGGGTGGATCACTTGAAGTCAGGAGTTCGAGACCAGCCTGGCCAACATGGTGAAACCCTCCTCTCTACTAAAAATACAAAAATTAGCTGGGCATGGGGGCAGATGCCTGTAGTCCCAGCTACTCGGGAGGCTGAGGCAGGAGAATCGCTTGAACCTGGGAGGTGGAGATTCCAGGGAGCCAAGATCGTGCCACTGCACTCCAGCCTGGGCAACAGAGTGAGACTCTGTCACAAAAAAAAAAAAAAAAAAAGATAAAGATAATTTTTTTCTGGGGAGAAAAGGAAGAGGCAACATGTGGTTGCCTTTTTTGAAGAGGCAGAATTGGACTAGGTTGGTGGTCAAGGAGGCAACAAACACGCATATTAAATTTGTTTTATTTCTGGACCAGGTGCAGTGGCTCACGCCTGTAATCCCAGCATTTTGGGATGCCGAGCCAGGTGGATCACCTGAGGTCAGGAGTTCGAGACCAGCCTGGCCAACATTGTGAAACCCCATCTCTACTAAAAAAAAAAAAAAAAATACAGGCCGGGCGCAGTGTCTCACGCCTGTAATCCAACACTTTGGGAGGCTGAGGAGGGTGAATCACAAGGTCAAGAAATCAAGACCATCCTGGTCAATAGAACTGCTCTCATTTCAAAAAATACAAAACTTAGCTGGGTGTGGTGGTGCACTCTAGTCCCAGTGCTACCTCGGGAGGCTGAGGGGAGAGAATCGCTGAACTGGGAGGTAGAGGTTGCAGTGAGCTGAGATCACGCCACTCGTGCATTCCCAGCCTGGGCGACAGAGTGAGACCCCATCTCAAGAAAATTATAAACAAAACAAATAAATAAATAAATAAAATTAAATTCTACGCCTCAACAGTCTTTTTTTTTTTTTTTGAGACAGAGTCTCAGCTTCTGTCGCCCAGGTTGAGTGCAGTGGCTGACCGCTCACTGCAAGCCCTCCGGTTCACCATTCTCCTGCCTCAGCCTCCCGAGTAGCTGGGACTACAGGCCTACAAATCACCGCTAATTTTTTGTATTTTTTAGTAGAGACGGGGTTTCACCGTGGTCTCGATCTCCTGACCTTTGTGATCCGCCTCCGCCTCTCGCCTCCCAAAAGCTGGGATTACAGGGCGTGAGCTTCACCGCCAACAACAGTCTTAAATGAGTATCAAAGGACAGTATCAGCCAGTTAAATTGATATAAAATGCCCCTTTATATAATGGGCATTATTCTCTAGGCAGGAAATGTAAAGAAGATTGGCTGCAAGACCCTGCCCTCAAGTTGCTCAGTCTTAGCACAACTAACAAGAAGGATTTTTCCTTTTCTGCTGGAGGTCTGTCTGGCAGGTCAAAGCTTTGAACCAACTGGAGTGGATTTTTTCCCAGAATAACTATAATTATCCTGTTCAGACAAGTGTTCTAATGACATCAACTGCTTTCTAAGCAGCAGTCTGAACAGTTTCTGCCTTTGTCCCAGAAAAGAACCAGGCAGAAGGAACCTCGCCAATTCAATTAGATGTGAAGAACTAACCTGTGAGAAAGGGACCATTCAGTGCTGTAGGGTGCTACAAAGAGGAGAGCAGTATTCAAAGACAAAATGCTTGCAGAAGGATGTAGTTCATTATTTGAGCCCGCTGATTGTGTTGACATTTTCTTAGGAGTGGGTGGATGGGAATGAAAATCTGAAAGAGAAGGCATTTCATTTTGAACACCTTGTATTTTTTCTTGTGGAATATAAGGTGAACATCTTTTATTCAATAGCAATTACAAAGCCCCGTGATAAATGGTTCTAATTTTTATAAACAGTTGTTAAGTTCTCTGTAATCTGACGGTTACTTAACCAACTTTAAATGGACATTGTTAAGTATGATTCAGTTAGGTCTCGGGTATAATAATGTGCTATAACCAAATTTCCTATTAAGCAGAGGCAAACTCTGCCGGGCGCCGGGTGGCTCATTAATCGTAATCCCAGCACTTTGGGAGGCTGAGGAGGGTGGATCACGTTTTTTTTTTTTTTTTTTTCGCTTGTTTGTTTTTGAGAGGACAGACTCTCACTCTGTTGCCCAGGCTGGAGTGTAGTGGCACAATGTTGGCTCACTGCAACCTCCACCTCCCAGGTTCAGGCGATTTTCCTGCCTCAGCTTCCTGAGCAGCTGGGATTACAGGCATGTGCCACCATGCCCAGCTAATTTTTTTGTATTACTTTTTTTTTTTTTTTTTTTTTTTTTTTTGAGACGAGTCTCAGCTGTCGCTTCCAGGCTGGGAGTGTGGTCGGATTCAGCTCACTGCAGCTCCGGCCCCTGGTTCACTTATTCTCCTCGGCCTCAGCTCTCCCGGAAAGTAGCTGGGACTACAGGCGGCCAAGCACCTCCGCTATTTTTTGTATTTCTTAGTAGAGACGGGTTTCCACCGCAGTAGCTGTGATGGTCTCGACCTCCTGACCTCGGATCCCATCTCGCCTCCCCAAAGTGGGCTGGGATTACAGGCATGTGCCACCATGCCCAGCTAATTTTTGTATTTTTAGTAGAGACGGGGTTTCACCATGTTGGCCAGGCTGGTCACGGACTCCTCACCTCACGTGATCCATCTGCCTCGGCCTCCCAAAGTGCTGGGATTATGGGCATGAGCTACTGCGCCTGGCCAGTATGTGTTTTTTCAATCCATAAAGCTTGGTAGTTTAAAATTAAATTCAAACTACTGTAGCCTAGGACTCTTTTGAAAAATACTTGAGAGCGTCGTTTGTGACCTATCTCATTAGGCTGAGTTGTCTCTTATCTTTACAATACAGAGGTTTAAAATTAAAATACAGATCAAGATCGAGATTTTGTTAGTTTTTTTTGTTGTTGTTGTTGAGACAGAGTCTCGCTCTGTCGCCCAGGCTGGAGTGCAGTGGCCGGATCTCAGCTTACTGCAAGCTCCGCCTCCTGGGTTCACGCCATTCTTCTGCCTCAGCCTCCCAAGTAGCTGGGACTACAGGCGCCCGCCACCTCGCCCGGCTAGTTTTTTTATATTTTTTTAGTAGACACGGGGTTTCACTGTGTTAGCCAGGATGGTCTCGATCTCCTGACCTCGTGATCTGCCCGTCTCGGCCTCCCTAAGTGCTGGGATTACAGGCTTGAGGAACCGCGCCCGGCCAGTTTTTTTTTTTTTTAAACAACCTAAGGTTGTTCAGAAACATCTATTCTATGTATGTACTTCCTTTACTCTGTAATTTCTAGGCAGATTAGTTGCACCCTGTCTAGACTCTTTTCAGGAAAATACTAACAATATGTTTTTCTCTGTCTTGGGCTCCATATGGGTGAATTACAGGAAAACTTAACAGGTACTCAGAGCAACATTTTTCCTACTTCATGAAGAGCCTAAATGCGAACTCTAAGTATTTCTCTTTTGCTTTTGCTCTTTTCCCAGGTTTACCTAATTGCAATCTGTAAGTGTAAGATGCAGTCAATGAAAACTACCATAGGAATTCTTGAGCAAATCAGACCATTCAAGAGGAAAGCACTTCACCTAATGGTGCATAAGGAAGCTGGACTCACCAAATAACCCTGTTAGTTAGGTACAGCCGGATACACCATGGAATATGGCAATCCTCTGTTTAATTTGCAAACCCTTTGGCAGGGAGGAGGAAAGGATGGAAAAATTTGGGTGAAGGCTTTATATGACTAGTCAAACAAACAGTGAGTCATTGAAAGTTTCCAGTTAACGATCCCTTCTGCCTGGGCAGAGCCTGGGCCCCAGCGATTTATGAGCCACACTGCAGTTTTAAGCTGGAACATCTCACAGTTTTATTGTCTCTTCCACCAAATGATTACATAAAATGAAATCAGCTTTGAAATCGGCACCGGCTTTGAAATGTAGGGCAAAATCTGGCTGGGGGTAGGGAGAAAGAAGGTGGAGAGAGAACAAGGTAGGGAGACTGTGAGGCAGAGAACGCAGGAAAGGTGGTGAAAAGAGAGTACAGGAATTTTCGGGAGCTGAGTGTATTTTTCTTCCCCACGTTATTGATGCTGTCCGTTTTCCCGCACCCTGTGTCCCACAGGCCAGAGTGGACCCCTCCTATGGGCTAAAAGACTCTCGGTCTTCGGCCCAGCCCAGAGCTGCACCAACCAGAGCCTGCCCCTGCCCCCCACCCGGTGACAGGTGGGGCAGTCGAGCGGCCACAAGACCTCCCCCTCCTTGCGTTGCCTGCCGGGAGCCGGAGCGGCTTCCGGTTGCGCCCAGTCCCTGAACTCCGACTCCCGTCGGCCCCCGGGAAAACTGCAGCGAGGTCGCGCGGGCGCTGCCGGAACTTGTAGTTCCGCCTCCCGCCGTGCTAAATAGCCGGAAACGGGGGCGGCCAGAACAGAGAACTACCGAGGCGAAGGTACGGGTAGCGGTGAGGGGTCAATCCGCGCCGGGCGTGGGGTTGGCGGTGAGGCAGTCGGATGTGGTTAGGTGGGAGGAGATCCGCTCGCAGACACGAGGAGGAGGGTTGAGCCGCCGCCGCAGCCGTCGCCTCTGTCGTCGTCGCGAGTGTGGAGTCGGGACTGGAGCTGCTGCCGCGGCGACGCCGGGAATCTTTGTCGCTAGCTCCCGGCCCTTCTGCCCCGCCGCCTTCCCTCGGTCAGCGCGGCCCACTCCTCCCCGGCCGGGCGCCCCTGCCTCCATTTCCCGCTCTCTGTCCACCACACACACGGCCCCCCCGATCATGGATCCGGGCAGTGGCGGCGGTGGCGGCGGCGGCGGCGGCGGCGGGAGCAGCAGCGGCAGCAGCAGCAGCGACTCGGCGCCCGACTGCTGGGACCAGGCGGACATGGAAGCCCCCGGGCCGGGCCCGTGTGGCGGCGGCGGCGGCGGCGGCTCCCTGGCGGCGGCGGCCGAGGCCCAGCGGGAGAACCTCAGCGCGGCCTTCAGCCGGCAACTCAACGTCAACGCCAAGCCCTTCGTGCCCAACGTCCACGCCGCCGAGTTCGTGCCGTCCTTCCTGCGGGGCCCGGCAGCGCCGCCACCCCCAGCTGGCGGCGCCGCCACCAACCACGGAGCTGGCAGCGGCGCGGGAGGCCCTGCGGGTAAAGGCCCGGGACGCTGGGCAGCCCCGGGGACGCGGGAGGAAGCCAGGCAGGGCGCCGGAGCCCACATGGCGTAGGGGTGCGGCCCGGGGGCGCGCGGCCCTGGAGCCCGGCCGGCACGTGGGGTGCTGACAGTGGCGCCGTCCGCCTAGGTGGGGCGCCCCGAGCCCGGGAGCCGGCCTGCGCGGGGCGGCCCGCGGCGGTGGCCAGGCGGGGAGCGGACAGCGGGTAGCGCGCCCAAAGACCCGGACCCGAGTGCCGCCCTTCCGCGCCCCTACCCTGCTCTGGAGTCCGCAGTTACCTGCTTGAGATGTGAACCGTATGGGACAGAGTGGGGGCCGCGGCGGATCACCGCCACGAGGCGCAGATGGAGCCAGGAATCAGTCGGGTGGGCGTTTAGAGATCGGAGGAGTGGGGGAAGACAAATGCCCGAGTTTTCCTTTCACCTTAGGTCCAGCTGAGAGAGCGTCTCCTGCTGCAGTTCCTACTGTTGAAACTGTAATTACGTTTTAAATTATCCATGGCCCTGAACCGTCCTGAAGGGATCCCAAGATGCATTGCAGCCTTGTGATCGGGCAGAAACTTGGCTATCAATACCAAGATCTGTTTTACCTTTAGCATTGTGTAGGCTTCTAAAGTTTACAAAGTGCCGCAAAGTTAGGATTCCTCACTTAATGTGTGATAGGAGACTATATTGATTTGTCTTTTTTAAGTGAGGCTTACACTTTTCTCCTTTGTCAGCGACACGTTTAGAGAATTTTCATTGCTGTAAAATCGTTGACCTTATTCAGATTGCTTGGAATAACTCACTGTGTTCGTGTGTCAGTAATTCAGTCTACTTCTTCAGACACTTGAGCATTTGTTATAATTTAATGGTTGTCAGGTGTCTTTCTGACTGTAGCTAGTAGACATACATTCTGTGATTTCGAATTAACTTTGGTTTTTAAACATCTTCCAGTACTTAGGGGTTGCTTAAGTGGTAGGTAGCCTGCTTGCAGGTGCTGACGTTGTAGGAATATCAAATGAGTGAACTTAAGTATTCTTACAATGGTGCTTATTTTGTGGTAGGTAGCATGCTTTCAGGTACTGATTTTGGAGGAATGTCAAATGAGTGAACTTAAGTATTCTCTTCCTAATGGTGCTTATTTTAGGAAATGTCAGTGTTTCCTTAAAGAGAAAATGAAAAAGGAAGGAAAAGGCTGAACGTCCTTTCATCATTTAGCCAGGACATTGATGGGTTGGGTCATGACTTCCAGCGCATTTTAAGTGAGAACATATTGTTGATTTGTCTCTTTAAAGTTCTGTATTGTGTTATGAGAAATACATTTATGTTTTTCATATAAAAAATAAAGTTCTGTATTGTGGTTCTTAGATAAGTGGACATTATAAAAGTGCTTTAGGAATTTGGTTTCTACGGAGGCTTGTCACCGTTTGCTCTTTTGTGGTAAAAGGATAGCGTTTGGAGAAACACTCTGATGACGTATGTACGTCAACACGGTTGATTTGGTGGTTTTATTGACAATGGCATTTCTTTTGTTTGTGTGGATGGTTGATGTTTTCTTTTTTCTTTTTTCTTTTTTATTTTTTTGAGACGGAGTCTTGCTCTGCCGCCCAGGCTGGAGTGCAATGGCCGGATCTCGGCTCACTGCAAGCTCCGCCTCCCGGGTTCACGCCATTCTCCTGCCTCAGCCTCCCAAGTAGCTGGGACTACAGGCACCCGCCACCACGCCCGGCTAGTTTTTTGTATTTTTTTAGTAGAGACGGGGTTTCACCATGTTAGCCAGGATGGTCTCGATCTCCTGACCTCGTGATCCACCCGTCTCGGCCTCCCAAAGTGCTGGGATTACAGGCTTGAGCCACCGCGCCCGGCCTGATGTTTTCTTTTGAGGAGATTTGAGGAGATCGAGCACGTCCAGGGTGGTATGGCCATAGACGATGTTTTCCTTTTGAATAAGGAAGCTTAGCTTGTAATTCTTGACTTGATATATCAAGCCATTTTGACTGCCTAACCTAGTTCACTTCTCAGCTCCTAAAAGTGCCCATTCCCTACCTTATTTTGCAGATTTTGTTTATCCAGCCATTTTCTTTTTTGGCTCTTCCTCCTTTCTGTGGAGCCGCCAGCACCACTCTGACTAGACTCAGGACTCTGACTAGACTCAGGATTCCATTTACAGCCTGTCCAGCCAGTCATCCGGGGATAACCATCCTTGGTCTAAAATAGTCACTGTTGGTGCCTGTTGGTGACTAGGTATTACCTTTTATGCAGGCTTTCTCTCTTCCTCATAGTTGCTAATTTGTAGTTAGACCTAATTTTTTTCTCTTTAACAATGCTAGAAGTTGGAGATGTGAAAACCTGTAGGGAAGTAGCTGTCAGTAAGAAAATCCCTACATCATGGTCAGCTTTCTTGTTTTTAATCAGAAAACTATTTTGGTGTTACTGAGTTTACCAACTGCTTCTACCAAGATGCCAGTTAATGTTTTTAAAAAATTATCCTACGTAAGATGTCTATTTGGAAAAGAACTGATTTTCTAAATTGAGGTCCACAGTTATATTGAGACTGTTGGATTGCATGTTCCAGTCCATAAAAAGCCAGCATCGGATAACAATCAGTGCTTGTAAAAAGCAGGGGGAAAATTAGGAAATAACACCTGGATTGAAATTTACAAAAGGGGAACCAAAAAGTTTGCAAGGTTTTTTTGATAGTGAGGAAGTGGACAATAGGGCTAGCAGCACATTTTGTTCTTTAGTTAAGCCATAGCTGAAATTTGTGGTGGGTGTGTTTTTAAACTGCTTGCCAGGAAAGCTGTTGAAGGAGCCTGGAGAGTCAGACCTTGGGATTCAGTGTTGACCTTGGATATCTTTGAAAACTAAAGAATACAGGTTCCTAAGAAATAATTAAGTGGAACCCATGTAAGTGTAATTAAGTGTAATTCATTTAAGCACAGTTCTCTAGAGCCAAGTAAATTGGCCAAGAGATTCTCCTTAAAAATTGAGGTCCCCAAATGAATGACAATGTAGAAGACAAGGTTTAATGTGTATTAGAACAAGCATTTTCTCTGATAGGATGTATTTAAGTTTTAATTTGCAACTAGTTTTTTTTATTCTTAGGTAAGAAACTGGTTTAGTGATTTTTAGGGTTATTTGGACTTTCTAGAACAGCCAGAGCTTCTAAAGTAATGATGTGGTGTTCTTTGCATCATCCCACCTTTAATGCCTCTCAAAACTCAGTGCCATTAAGAAATAAGCATGGAATAAAACCAGCAGCCCTCAGTACTTACTCAGAGGAGGCACTGTCTCCATAACTTAGCAGATTGTATTGTGGAACTTGAATTTTAAAGAGAACATTCTGTTTTGTAGCGTTCATTTGCTGAATGCCTTATTTATTGGAGGAGGCCTTTTTTTTTTTTTTTTTTTTGAGACGGAGTCTCGCTCTGTTGCCCCGGCTGGTGTGCAATGGCATGATCTCGGCTCACTACAACCTCCTCCTCCCAGGTTCAAGCAATTCTCCTGCCTCAGCCTCCCAAGTAGCTGGGATCACAGGCACCTGCCATCATGCCTAGCTATTTTTCTTTTCTGTGTGTGTTTTTGTAGAGATGAGATTTCACCATATTGGCTAGGTTGGTCTTGAACTCCTGACTTCAGGTGATCTGCCCACCTTGGCCTCCCAAAATGCTGGGATTACAGGTGTGAGCCACTGCGCCCAGCTTTTTTTTTTTTTTTTTGATTGAGATTTAGCTTACACACTGTAAAATTCACCCTTTTCTTTTTTTTTCTTTTTTTTTTCTTTTTTTCTTTTTTTTTTTTTGAGACGGAGTCTTGCTCTGTGCCCCAGGCTGGAGTGTAGTGGCGCGATCTCGGCTCACTGCAAGCTCCGCCCCCCCGGGTTCACGCCATTCTCCTGCCTCAGCCTCCCGAGTAGCTGGGACTACAGGCGCCCGCCACCTCGCCCGGCTAATTTTCTTGTATTTTTAGTAGAGACGGGGTTTCACCGTGTTAGCCAGGATGGTCTCGATCTCCTGACCTCATGATCCGCCCGTCTCGGCCTCCCAAAGTGCTGGGATTACAGGCTTGAGCCACCGCGCCTGGCCAAATTCACCCTTTTCAACTGTACAAGCTGGGTGCATTGGCTCACACCTATAAACCCAACACTCTGGGAGTCTGAGGTGAGAGGGTTGCCTGAGGTCTCTGTAAAACATAGTGAGACTGAGACCCTGTGTCCACAAACACTAAAATACAACAGGGCGCAGTGGCTCATGCCTGTAATCCCAGCACTTTGGGAGGCCGAGGTCGATGGATCACCTGAGGTCAGGAGTTCGAGACCAGCCTGGCCAACATGGCAAAACCCATCTCTACTAAAAATATAAAAATTAGTCAGGCGTGGTTGTGCACGCCCATAGTCCCAGCTACTTGGGAGGCTGAGGCAGGAGAATCACTTGAACCTGGGAGGCGGAGGTTGCAGTGAGCTGAGATCACACCACTGCACTCTAGCCTGGGTGACAATGAGACTCCATCTCAAAAAAAAAAAAAAAAAAAAAAAAAGCTGAGAGTGGTGGCATAAGCCTGTAGTCCCAGCTACTTGGGAGGCTGAGGTGGGAGGATCTCTTGAGCCCAGGAGTTGGAGGCTGCAGTGAGCTATGATGGCACCACTGCACTCAGCCTGGGTGACCAAATGAGACACTGTCCAAAAAGAAAAGTAAAGTGTACAGTTCAGTGGCTTCTGGTATATTTGTAAGGTTATGCAACCATCACCACTTGGCAGATACTTTTTAGAATATTCTCAGTTTTAAGCTGGAACATCTCAGAAGTGACCTCTTCAGGGCCACCAGAGTAGAGAGGATCCCAAATCAAAGTAATGGTTGTTTAATCCAGAAAGGCCCTTATACTTTATTATGTTAAATTCTGTCTGTTGAGGTAGACGATAGCGAAAATTCTATATTTGAGAATCCGTTTTTGAGACTGAAGTGCCTGCAAGAACTGTGCTCATATAAAGGCGTTTTTAGGCTTCAGTGGGACAGCAGATGGGGTAGAGTAGAGGCCCCACAGTATCCCTGGAGTATCACAGTAGTAAGTATTACACAGCCTTTCTTTACTTCTCCTGCCATGGCTGACCTTTTTGTCTGTTTCATGGTTTTACATGTATGAATGGCTTGAAAGTGAGGATTTAGGGAACAAGCGAAGGCATCATCTAGGGATATGCTGTGCCAAGTTGTGCAGTTGTTTAAACTGTTAGAAATTTTGACTGGAATAAACCCTCTTTGAAGCAGGTTTTACGTAGTGCTGTTAGTACATATCTCATTGCATTCTTCTTTATTTTTTACCTTTTCTGAAGTTGTAGTGCGTGAAAAGACAGCAATTTCAGTTTGGACAAGTTAAGGAGGTAATGTAGAGGACAGACTTTAAGCCTTGATTTGCTTGCTTTGGTTTGCTGGGGAAGAAATATCTGAAAGTTTTCACATAATACTTTCTTTCTGGTTGGAGAGAAAGAAATGAAAAAGATTTGATAACCTTCTGGGTTGAGTTAGCAGTATTAGAATGGAATTTTTTCCAGAAATGCGAATTTCTGGTTTTGCTCAGATATGTGTACTGGCAACTAATTAACAAACATTTAGCAGTCCACTGAATGTAAGGTGCTGTGCTAGGCACTTGAAATAACACCAAGATGAATCAGTTGTGGTCCTGAAGGAATCTATAAAGGGATCAGATGCCCAGTGTACTCTAGTGGAAGTCACAGCGTGGTAAGCGAGCCCTGCAGAGAGTGTAGAGAGGGCTTTCAAAGCTGAGAACAGCAATCCCTTATGTAAAACATTGCAGTCTTGTCACTCTAATAAAATTAAAGTTTTATTATCTACTCACTGTTCTTTCTGAATGCCTTGTGTGTATTTTTTTTTCTGGCCTCCTGGGCCAGAGTTGTAGCCAAAGCCTGAACACCAAGGTTGTGTGCATTTTAAAAAACTTTTTACTTACTATTTTTAGAGACAGGATCTTACTTTGCCACCCAAGCTAGAGTACAGTGGTGTGATCATAGCCCATTGTTACTTCAAATCCCTGGGCTCAAGTGATCCTTCTGCCTCAGCCTCCTGAGTAGCTAGGACTATAGGCACCCACCACAACGCCTGGCTAAGATTTTGTTTTTGTTTTTTGCGATGGAGTCTGGCTCTGTCACAGGCTGGAGTGCAGTGGCCTTAATTCGGTTCACCTTAACCTTCGCCTCCCAGGTTCAAGCAATTCTCCTGCCTCAGCTTCCCAAGTAGCTGAGATTACAGGTGCCTGCCACCACGCCCAGCTAATTTTTGTATTTTTAGTAGAGGCAGGGTTTCAGCATGTTGCCCAGGCTGGTCTCAAACTCCTGACCCCAGGTGATCCACCTGTCTCAGCCTCCCAAAGTGCTGGGATTACAGGCGAGAGCCACTGTGCCTGGCCAGGTTTCGTATTTTTAAGTTTTTCGAGAGTGCTGAAGGTAGAGCACTAGTTATCTTTTTACAGTACTTGTCTATTTCGCATTAAACAGCAGTGAGTTCAGTTACTATGAGTCTGGCTAGTGTATCTATTGGGGCATGTTTAGAATTTCATCATTTTACCTTTAGTTTTAAAATATCTTCGGGAGGCAAGAATTTGGCTACTAGTTGAAGGGTCTGAGGTCCTCAGAACAATCAAGAAAATTGACAGTTTTTAGCTGTTGATTTGTTTCAAGGCTTATAATTTTCTGCCTTGTTTTCAGTAGAGCCTAGGATGTAGATTTATATGGCTCCTTTGTAAATGGCTTTGTTTTAAGGAAATCTAGTTGTTACAGTACTGCATGTTGAACCAGTTTCCCGTCATAATTCTACTTTCAAAGGGAGAAGAACACATTAAGGCTTTCTTGAGCACCTGACCTAACATTGGTGACACTCACTTCCAAACCACATTCCCATTAGGTAATTGTCACTTCACTTGAAAAAAAAAAAAACCTCATTCTGCAGAATTTCACTGGGTAATTTCCTGGTTGAGTATTTCTGTGGAATTCCGGTATGTTACCATACTACTTGTCCATTGCCTTTGGGTGGTTCATTTTGGTAGCAGAAAAATGTTTCTGTTATTTTTTGTTTTTGACATGGAGTCTCCCTCTGTTGCCCCAGCTGGAGTGTAGTGATCGCGGCTCACGGCAGCCTCCACCTCCCGGGTTCAAGCGATTCTCCTGCCCTAGTCTCCCGAGTAGCTGGGATTACAGGTGCGCACCACCATGCCCTGCTAATTTTTGTATTTTTAGTAGAGACAGGGATTCGCCATGTTGGCGAGGCAGGTCTTGAACTACTGACCTCAAGTGAGCCACCCACCTTGGCCTCCCAAAGTGCTGGGATTACAGGCATGAGACACCGCACCCTGCTCTTTCTGTTATTTTTGTACGTTTTTTTGAGGCTCTCTGAAATGGTTTTGGTTTGTGTATTTTAAGTGTTATTTAAATGGTTTTTTTGTTTTGTTTTTTTGTTTTTGAGATGAATCTCTCTCTGTCGCCCAGGCTGGAGTGCACTGGCGTGATGTTGGCTCACCCCAACCTCTGCCTGCCTGGTTCAAGTGATTCTCCTGCCTCAGCCTCCCAAGTAGCTGGGATTATACACGTGCACCACCACGCCTGGCTAATTTTTGTATTTTTAGTAGAGATAGGGCTTTGCCATGCTGACCAGGCTAGTCTCGAACTCCTGACCTCAAGTGATCCACCCGCCTCAGCCTCCCAAAGTGCTGGGATTACATGTGTGAGCCACCTTGCCTGGCTTCAAATTGTTTTTGAAGTAGTCAGGATGTAGCTGTAAGACTATCCTTCAGGGTTGTTTGAAAAACAGAATAGAATTTTAGTTACTCTATGCAAAGTCTAATCAGGTTGATAATGTGGTATTCCTTTAGTGTCTGAATAAAGAGGTTCTTAGAATGTTAGCGCTGGATATGACCCTAGCACTTGTACAATCTCCTCATTTTCGGATAAAGGAACTGGAGCCTTAGAAATGCTAAGTAGATGCCTAAGGTCACTCACAGAGTTAATGACCCTGTTGAGTCTAGAATGCAGATTTGCCACCTGCTAGTTTAGTGCTCGATCTGCCACATCATGCTCTTTAATAACGGGGGAGGGGAGGGGGCGGTCGGGGGCAGGGGCGGGGAAGGGCATGCTTAGAGCTGATTACTACAACTGGCATGTGTTTTCTGAGAGTGGCCTTGGCATTTGCCTCATGTTTCATTCTTAAAGGTTTTTGAAATTATTTTGGGGCTTTGAAATGCTTGCTGTAATAAATTTATTGAGCAGTTACCACCACTGCTTAATATCCCCTTCTCAGTTATTTAGTCTTCACAACATTCTCTTGAGGTTTAGGTACTGTTGACCCATTTTACAGATGAGAAAATAAGGGCTCAGTAAAGCTAAATAACTTAGGTCACATCCATGAGAGGAGCGAGGCTTAGAATCTAGGTCATTTCAAAGTTTGTTCTAGTAGTGACTGCTAGTGCTTTCCCTGTGATTTTGTATTAAAGTAGACTGAGACTCTCCAGAAACTGGGCCCGTGAGCTTGGACTGTGGCATTTCTCCGTGTTCTGTCTCAGTGGTAGCAGAATGATATTTGTCATAAGTAGGCAATGCTCTGATTTAAAGCAATATTTTGAAATTACTTCTTTTTACATTTTAGCAAATGTTGATGTAAAATACTTTAAAACAGCTCTGTTCACCACTGTCTGTACCACTGTGCCTTTTTATTTTTAGACTGTTAGGTAATTAAGGCAAAACCATCCACATTTTTTATGTGTTCTGCTGACTTTTCTTTCTGGTGTTTGCTTTTACTGTTTTTCGGTATTGTCTATGGGGGAAAAAAATACCTCAGCTTGCAAATTTTTGTTCAGAGATGGGGTCATTCTTTGCTGTTGGAGGGATTTTCGTGAAAAAATTTCAAGAAACATTGTCTCATGTGATCTTACCAGATAAGTGCCAATTATTAAGACTTGCTGGCTGCTGGATTTATCATCTCAGCCTAATTTTCTTCCTGAGATAAATGAATCTTGCTTTTTTATCGTTACCACCCTGGCATAATGCAATGGAAATGTAATATGAACCACATAGTTAATTTAAAATTTTCTTTTTTTAATTTTGTTTTTTGAGACAGAGTCTCATGTTGCCCAGGCTGGAGTGCAGTGGCACAGTCAGAGCTCACTGCGGCCTCAACCTCCTGGGTTTAAGGGATCCTCCTGCCTCAGCCTCCCAAATAGCTGGGACTACAACTATATGCCTCCACGCTTGGCTAATTTTTACATTTTTTTTTTGTAGAGACAAAGCCTCGCTGTGTTGCCCCAGCAGGTCTTGAACTCTTGGCCTCAAGCAGTCCTCTTAGCTTGGCGTCCCAAAGTGCTGGGCTTATAGGCGAGAACCACCACACCTGGCCCAACACCTCCTGAGTGTAGTGCTTCCCTAACCCCTTCTTAGAAAGTTGACACATTTACAATTGTTTTCAACTCTCTTGAACCCTAATGGAAATGCAATGAATGTACAGATGGAGGCTAAGGATCCTGGTCAGAAAAGGAAAGTGAGGCCAGGCGCGGTGGCTCATGCTTGAACCCAGGAGGTGGAGGTTGCAGTGAGCCGAGATTGTGCCACTGCACTCCAGCCTGGGCGACAGAGCGAGACTCCATCTCAAAAAGAAGAAAAAAGAAAAGTGAAAAAGTGAACTGATGTGACTGGAAGGAACCAGTGTGAAAGTCAAGGAAAAACACGCTAATTCAGTAAAAATTGACTGTGTATTTATTCTATACAATACATCATGCCAACTTGTTGAGATTACCGAAGTAGAAAAAAGTCTCCATGTTTCAGAAATCCATCCACCTACAGTTAATTCTGGAAGTCTATAATCTAGGGAACAAGAGCTAAGATACATGTGTACCTATTATGTATGTATTTATTTATTTATTTTTGAGACAGAGTCTTGTTCTGTCACTCAGGCTGGAGTGCAGTAACTGAATGATCTCAACTCACTGCAACCTGCGCCTCCCCAGTTCAAGCCATTCTCCCACCACAGCCTCCTGAGTAGCTGGGGTTACAGGTGTGTGCCACCAGACCCGGCTAATTTTTTAGTAGAGACGGGGTTTCACCATGTTGGCCAGGCTGGTCTCAAATTCCTGACCTCAAGTGATCCACCTGCCTTGGCCTCCCAAAGTGCTGGGATTACAGGTAAAGGTGTGAGCCACTGCACCCAGTCCCCGCGTGTGCCTCTAATTTAAAGAGGTGTCATGTCTGAGAGGAGTGATCGTTAGCCCTTCAGGCTGGGGGATGGACAGGGAATGGGATAGAAATGGGGGATTAGGTAGGCAAGTGTGTACTACAATTTAGGAGAATCCTTGAGCTAGAACTGTGTGTCCAAAGTGTGATCGAAAACCACATGTGGCTATTTAAATTTATTAAAATTAAATTTAAAATTCAGTTCCTCAGTCGTAATAACCATGTTTCCAGTGCTTAATAACCACATGTCGCTGGTGACTATCATGTCACAGCACAGATGTAAAACATTTCCATCACTACAGAAACTTGGACAGATTTTTGTCACACATACTTCTCACTTTCATGCAATGTGAGACACTTCTGTGACAGCTCTGAAATAGTATTTTTCTTTAATTAACACCCCATTTAGCTAACAAAACTACAATTTTACTTAGGATGACTGTGTTTTGTTGTTATTGTTTGATACAGGGTCTTGCTGTGTCGCCCAGGCTGGAGTGCACTGGTGTGATCACTGCTCACTGCAGCCTCCACCTCCCAGGTTCAAGTGATTCTCCTGCCTGGGACTATAGGCTTGTGCCACTATACCCAGTTAATTTTTAAATTTTTTGTAAGGATGAAGTCTCCTTGTGTTTCGCAGGGTGACCACCTGGCCTCAAACTCCTGGCCTCAAGTGATCCTCCTGCCTTGCCTCCCAGAGTGTTGGTTTTACAGGCATGAGCCACTGCACCCGGCCTAAAGATTAGTTTTGTGTCTAAAGCAGTATGAATTTAAATTGCTGATTTATGAAATATATGCATCAGGCACTTTTTAAGAATTAGGCAAACATTTGTGTTTCAAACATATAACTTGAATCAAAACGTAGCTTTTTTTTACCTGCCATGATGTCTGTGGCCTTGACTGACGTGTGCTGTGTGGATGTGCTGGCCAAGTAGGATTCTCCATGTTCAAGTCCTTTGATCCATGATCAAAGCTTTAAAAATAATTGTATACCCTTTTTAAAAATTGAAGCAAAATCCACATAACATAAAACTGGTTGGGTGCGGTAGCTCACGCCTGTAATCCCAGCACTTTAGGAGGCCTAGGTGGGCAGATCACAAGGTCAGGAGATTGAGACCATCCTGGCCAACATGGTGAAACCCCATCTCTACTAAAATAAAAAAATTACCCAGGCGTGGTGGCGCGCGCTTGTTGTCCCAGCTATTCAGGAGGCTGAGGCAGGGGAATCACTTGAACCCGGGAGGCGGAAGTTGCCGTGAGTCGAGATTGCACCACTGCACTCCAGCCTGGCGACAGAGCAAGACTCCGTCTCAAAATAAATAAAATAAAATAACATGAGTCAGGAAGGACGTTGGTGTTGAGGTTGGCGCACATATCAAGGACAGTAACTACCATGGTTCCCGAAGTGTTGCCAAAGCCTCAGATGCCTGGCCTTTTGGCCAAGCGTCTGCAATTTCATATGTTTGGAGCATTCATGGTATCCCTGGGGGTTGCAGCTTTGTATAAGTTTGGTGTGGCTGAACCAAGAAAGAAGGCATATGCAGATTTCTACAGAAATGATGAGATTTTGAGGAGATGAGGAAGGCTGGTATCTGTCAGAGTGTAAAGTAATCTTGGAATATAAAGAATTTATTCAGGTTGGTTTACTTAGAAGTTTGTCACTGACTCGTGTTCCTGAACACATGAATATGTGGGCTAAGAAATAGTTCCTCTTGATAAACAATTAACAAATAAATAAATAAAACTAACCATTTTAAAGTGAACAATTCAGTGACATTTAGTACATTCACACCGTGTTGTACAACCAGCATTTCTAGCTAGTTCTAAAGCATTTTCTTTTTTTTGGGGGGAGACAGGGTCTCACCCCATCGTCCAGGTTGGAGAGCAGTGGTGCCATCTTGGTTCACTGCAACCTCGCTCCACCTCCCGGGTTCAAGTGATCTTCCCACCTCAGCATCCCAAGTAGCTGGCGCTACAGACATGTGCCACCACGCCCAGCTAATTTTTATTTTTATTTTTTTTTGAGACAGAGTCTCACTGTTATGCCCAGGCTGAAGTGCAGTGGTGTGATCTCAGCTCACTGCAGCCTCTGCCTTCCAGGTTCAAGATTCCCAGATTCTCCTGGCTCAGCCTCCTGAGTAGCTGGGATTATAGGCACCTGTCACCACCCCAGCTAATTTTTGTATTTTTAGTAGAGACGGGGTTTCATGGTGTTGGCCAGGCTGGTCTCAAACTCCCAACCTCAGGTGCTCTGCCTGCCTCAGCCTCCCAAAGTGCTGGGATTACAGTCGTGAGCCACCGCGCCTGGCCTGATAACTGGATCTTAAAATTGATAGTTAGAATTTGATTATGGTGAAACAACACAAACACCACATATTCTATGATTCCATTGATATGAAATATTCAGAAGAGGTAAATCCACAGAGACAGAAAACAGACTTACTGGTGGCTGCCAGAAGCTAGGAGAGAGTGTGGGCAGTAACTGCTAAATGAATATGGGTTTCCTTTTGGGTTATTAAAGTATTTTGGAAGTTGGGCGCGGTGGCTCACACCTGTAATCCTAGCACTTTGGGAGGCTGAGGTGGGTGGATTGCTTGAGCTCAGGAGTTGGAGACCAGTCTGGGAAACCTATTGAAACCCCATCTCTATAAAAAATTTAAGGCCAGGTGCGGTGGCTCATGACTGTAATCCCAGGACTTTGGGAGGCTGAGGTGGGCAGATCACATGAGGTCAGGAGTTTGAGACCAGCCTGGCCAACATAGTGAAACCCTGTCTCTACTAAAACTACAAAAATTAGCTGGGTATGGTGGCACATGCCTGTAGTCTCAGCTACTCGGGACTTCAAGCTGGAGAATCGCTTGAACCTGGGAAGTGGAGGTTGCAATGAGCCGAGACCACGATATTGCACTCCAGCCTGGGCGACAGAGCGAGACTCCATCTCTAAAAAAAAAAAAAAACAAGATCCAGTTTATCATCTGTATCACAGGCAGTACTAGTGTTCTGCTGTCTTGTGGTAAAATCTTTTCACTTCATGTTTTAAAATTTGTGGTAATGTACCAAGTATCACAGCCAATTGATTAATTTTCCTTTATTATAAATTATACTATTAGTTTTGCTTCTTTTTTTTTTTTTTTTTTAAAAGACGGAGTTTCACTCACGTTGCCCAGGCTGGAGTGCAATGGTGCAATCTCAGCTCACAGCAATCTCCGCCTTCCAAGTTCAAGTGATTATCCTGCCTCAGCCTCCCAAGTAGCTGGGATTACAGGCATGAGACATCATGCCTGGCAAATTTTTGTATTTTTAGTAGAGTCGGGGTTTCCTCATATTGGTCAGGCTGGTCTCATACTCCTGACCTCAGGTAATCCGCCCACCTCGGCCTCCCAAAGTGCTGGCATTACAGGTGTGAGCCACAATGCCCAGCCTAATTTTTCCTCTTTTTTTTGAGACAGGGTCTCATTCATTTTTTTTTTTTTTTTTTTTGGGGGAGGAGTCTCGCTCTGTCACCCAGGCTGGAGTGCAGTGGCCAGATCTCAGCTCACTGCAAGCTCTGCCTCCCGGGTTTACGCCATTCTCCTGCCTCAGCCTCCCGAGTAGCTGGGACTACAGGCGCCGCCACCTCGCCCGGCTAGTTTTTTGTATTTTTTAGTAGAGACGGGGTTTCACCGTGTTAGCCAGAATGATCTCTATCTCCTGACCTCGTGATCCGCCTGTCTCGGCCTCCCAACAAAGTGCTGGGATTACAGGCTTGAGCCACTGCGCCTGGCCGAGACAGGGTCTCATTCTTTCACCCAGGCTAGAGTGCAGTGGTGCAATCTTGGCTCACTGCGACCTCTGCTACCTGGGCTCAAGCAATTCTCTTGCCTCAGCTTCCTAAGTAGCTGGGACTACAAGCATGAACCACCATGTCCAGCCTAATTTTTATACATATATATTTTTTGTAGAGATGGGGTTTTGCCATGTTGCCCAGGCTGGTCTCAAACTTAGTTTTTCCTTTTAATTTGGGGCATGGCAGTTGCACTCAGTGGTAAACTCTGAAAAGCTTTTCCACTTACAAAAATTGTTCCATTTTTAAATAGTTAATAAGGGTGTGTTTCTAAACATAGAGATAACGTTGGAAAATTTGAAACTCTAGTTTCATTCCTTGAGAGGGTTCTAACTTCTTTTACTAGCAGCTGTGAACCATGCAGGATGTGAGAAATTACACCCTAATCATCTATTTCCTAGCCATGAACAGTTCAACCTAGGAAGATTCTAAGCCCAGGCTCATTAGTAGCCAGTAAAATCTGGATGTTGTATGCATCATGAATAAGACCAGAGAAGAATGAAGAAGTAAGGGTTTACTGTGGATGAATGAAGACAGGGTAGAAATATATCGTTTTTATTTTTTAAGACAGGGTGTCACTGTCCCGCCCAGGCTGGAGTGCAGTGGTGCAATCACTACTCATTGCAACCTTGACCTCCCGGGCTCAGCCCCCCGAGCAGCTGGGACTCTGGGCGTGTGCCACCACTCCTGACAGAATTTTTTTTTTTTTTGGTACAGATGGGGTTTTGCCATGTTGCCCAGGCTGGTCTCAAACTCTTGCCATCCTCCCACCTTGGACTCCCAGAGGTTTGGGACTACAGGTGTGAGCCACCATGCCCAACCCGTTTGCAATTTACAATCCATTGTAAGTTGAGGAGCCATCTGTATTGTAAATCTAATAGCTGGTGCCAGGAACTAAGTGGTCAGGTGTAAGTACTGTTTTGTTTTGAAAAGCTGTTACAGTTAGTGATGCGCTTGAGAGTGGTGAGGAAGCCCACCATACCAGTCATTTTCCTGCTTTAACATACAGTACATCATAACTGTATGTCCACCAGAGCTTACTTTACTTGAATACTAATTTTCAGCAGGGGCTATCTGAGGAAGGGGAAGATGGCACTTGCATAACTTGGAAATGCCTGCAGTTGATTCTGATGTGCCTGTATGTTAGATGGTAGTGATTACAGGATCTGTTTCCTAGGGCTTTTGGTGGGGATGAGCTAGCAGTCGGCACATAGGGCTCAATAAAAATTAGTTAAAACAAATTGCTACCACCACCACCCACCCCCTACACAATATGGATTCGTGAGTACTTTTTATCCTTGTCTGGCCTATAATAGATACTCAGTACACACACACACACACACACACACACACACACACACACACACGCATTTTTATTAGTTTTTCTTTTTTTTTTTTGAGATGGAGTTTCACTCTTGTTGCCCAGGCTGGAGTACAGTGACGTGATCTTGGCTCACTGCAACCTCCACCTCCCGGGATCAAGTGATCCTCCTGCCTCGGCCTCCCGAGTAGCTGGGATTACAGGTGTGCGCCACACTCGGCTAATTTTTTTGCATTTTTAGTAGAGACAGGGTTTTGCCATGTTGGCCAGGCTGGTCTTGAACTCCCGAACTCAAATGATCCCCCCGCCTTGGCCTCCCAAAGTGTTGGGATTACAGGTGTGAGCCACTGTGTCTGACTGATACTCAATACATATTGATAGGATTGAGTTGGAGTAGTTACATAGCAGATGGAGACTGACATTTGTTGAATATGCCAGGAGTTCTTTAACTGACACTAAACAAATTATTCTCCCATTTCCTCCCATAAACCCCTCAACAATCCTCTCAGGTAGATGGTGTATCATTCCCACAATTTCAATGGAATAAATGCATTCACAGCTTGTCATAAGCCAGGAGTCAAGCCTAGGAGTCAGCTTAGTTCCAGGCTTTGAGAGTACCCCATGCTGTCACCTCCTTCTTAGGGTGGCCTGTGAACTTGATTCTCTCAGTACTGCCTGGCTTTCTCTGAAAATTGAGTAATTTTTCCTTACCTTACCCTTAAACTTTTCTTCAAAATGGAAAAGCAAAAAAAGGTTAAATCTGTATTGTGTTTGAAGTACAGTTTCGGTCTCCTTCCAAACCAGGTTCAAATGGGTTTCCCCCCTGTTTGTTAATGTCCTGCTCATCCCACAGCTTGGGGTCATCTTAGACCTTGTACTCTCCCTTTCTCCCACCTCCTGTCAGGTGTAGCCCGCCTGCCCTTCCAGTTGTATTGCTTGGTTGTCCCCATGGCATGCTTTCTTGTAGTGGTGATGTGGGTCTTCCTGCTTGTGGGGTCTTGCCCACTCTAGTTCATGTAGTTTAAGCTGCAAGAAACAGATCTTCCTAAGTGACAATCTGAGCCTGTCACTTAAAAAATAAAAAAGAAAAACAATTTGGTGTGTCCTTTACCTATCAGGGACAGGAAATTACTTTACTCAACATTTGATGCTATTGAAGGTTGGGCCCAAAACACTCTCTCTTGACTCTTAAAGGTATTGATCCTTTCCGGGTAATGATTTTACAGGTTACAAATTCATTATTTTTTCATACTTGCTGTGCATGATTCATATGATTTAATTCTTTGGTGTCTTTTTCTATGGTGGAGATTGTTTAGAGCAGGGGCACGTTCATATTGGAGTATAATTTAGGTTTGTCTGTATCTGACAAACTAAAATCCAAAAAGCAGACTTAGATATTTGGTTATTAGTATGTATTTCTTCCACATCTCTTCCAGTAATGTCATAAATAAATTTGCAGTGTGGCAACTGGAAACTGGATTGTTGCTTGGTCTTAGAGTTCTAGTGTAGGAAAAAACTGGCATCACTGGAATCACCTTTTCTGCAGATGTTTTTTAAGCGGCTTATATGTATTTCAGGACACTATACAAATGTCATTTATCTTACAGGTATCTAATTTATTCAGGAATTTTGATGAGTATGGAATATTAAAATGGGCTAATCACAGGCCGGGCGCGGTGGCTCAAACCTGTAATCCCAGCACTTTGGGAGGCCGAGGTGGGCGGATCACCTGAGGTCAGTAGTTCAAGACCAGCCTGACCAACATGGCAAAACCCCGTCTTTACTAAAAATACAAAATTAGCCAGGCGTGGTGGCATGTGCCTGTAATCCCAGCTATTCAGGAGACTGAGGCAGGAGAATCGCTTGAACCAGGGAGGTGGAGGCTGTGGTAAGCCGAGATGGTGCCATTCATTGCACTCTAGCCTGGACAACAAGAGTGAAACTGAGTCTCAAAAAAAAAAAAAAAAGCTAATCACAGCTTTCTTGGGCTAGCTTACCAAGAGAGAATCATGGGAAGTAGATGTGTATTTGTTGAACACATCTGATCTGTGCTGAGCTGCAGATTACTTTGACAGTATCTGTGAAGAAAAAGTTTATAAAGCAAAT
Organism: Papio anubis; assembly: GCF_008728515.1. Lineage (NCBI taxonomy): Eukaryota > Metazoa > Chordata > Mammalia > Primates > Cercopithecidae > Papio > Papio anubis. The sequence continues at coordinate 62,071,149 of NC_044993.1, forward strand.
CAAAAGAATAAGCATGTTTTTATGAATACATTGAAACTACTGAAAATGTTTCAAAATTAGCTGTAATTAGTAGAATTTTGAAAAGTAGGTTAAGCAGAGACTTCTAATTTGAAGGCCTGAGTTAGCTGCCATTGATCTGGGGTTATTGATTGAGGCTTGTGTTGTGTTATTGAACTTCTGTTTTTACTACATATTAAAAGATAAGTGAAATGGATGGATAAGTATCAATTTTTAACAGAACTTATTTCTGTTAAACAGCACCTGTGGAATCCTCTCAAGAGGAACAGTCATTGTGTGAAGGTAATGATGCTGTCTTTGAAAGTCTACTTGAGAAAACATTAGGTTGTCTATGCTGTATAAAGCTAGATACTGTTTTGTAAATATATATTATATTTCAATCTCTTGTCTAGGTTCAAATTCAGCTGTTAGCATGGAACTTTCAGAACCTATTGGTAAGAAAATTTTTGATCATATTAATACAGTAAATGAAACTCTTTCACTCTCAAGAATTAAGGTGCAAATGTGTTATGATTATTGTAATGCCTACATTTAAGTCATATTGAGTCTTTGCTATTAGTATTTAGAAAGTAGAACAAACTAGGCATTAACACTGTCTTGATAAACTTAGTGATTGCAAATAAAATTGAGTGGAGGAATGGTAAAGTCAATTAAAATACCTGTACATGTTCTGTTTTCTTTTTTTGAGATGGAGTCTTGCTCTGTCGCCCAAGCTGGAGTGCAGTGGTGTGATCTCGGCTCACTGCAACCTCCGCCTCCCGGCTTCAAATGATTCTCCGGCCTCAGCTTCCTGAGTAGCTGGGATTACAAGCGGTGCCACGACGCCTGGCAATTTTTTTATTTTTAGTAGAGATGGGGTTTCACCATCTTGGTCAGGCTGGTCTGGAACTCCTGACCTCGTGATCCGCCCACCTCGGCCTCCCAAAGTGCTGGGATTACAGGTGTGAGCCACCATGCCAGGCCACATGTTCTGTTTTTTTGGTGAAAAATGTTCTTCCTTTTTATAACTTAATTCTTAAGGGTTTCATGTTCCCAGGGTGATTAAAGTTGATGCCAAAGTTTTATTACTTTAAGAGGAAAAAGAAAGTATTTCCTAAATCCTTTCATACTTTTCGTGTGTCACAATTTTAAACTTTACTTTTTTTCTTACTATCAGGGTGTCTCAACACTGGAATAACTAGGCTGTTGGGAATGTTAGGACTCTTGTTTACATTTTGTTTGTCCTCATGAAAATGAAGCTTTGCTAAAATAGCAATCTCAGCCTGTGAGTCAGTGCCCTCTGATCTGATACCAGCAGTGAGTCTGCCTTGAAAGCTGTCACCCATTTCTGTTACGAAAGAGGTTTTCCTGCTTATGTGTCACTAGGCATTAGGAAATGGAACTACATATGCAAAGTCCCATTTGTTGTTTTAAAGCTTGTGTATTTTAAAGTATAGATTATAAATCTTTTTCAGAATACTAAGTTAAAATGTCTTCCTTCAGTAGAAAATGGAGAGACAGAAATGTCTCCAGAAGAATCATGGGAGCACAAAGAAGAAATAAGTGAAGCAGAGCCAGGGGTTGGTTCCTTGGGAGATGGAAGGCCGCCAGAGGAAAGTGCCCATGAAATGATGGAGGAGGAAGAGGAGATCCCAAAACCTAAGTCTGTGGTTGCACCACCAGGTGCTCCTAAGAAAGAGCATGTAAATGTAGTATTCATTGGGCATGTAGGTAAGCTGCTGTCATAGCAATTAAAGTTACTGGATACATGAAACATAGAACATCCTTTTTAGCTACTTGGAGATGTTTAGTGAAACTGAAGCAAATTAATTGAAAATGTCTTGATTTTTAACTTGCTAGAGTTTTTTTAGCTGGCAAAAAAATGCAAGTACTTTTCTTGAAGTTTAGGCAAATGAATAATTCTGTAATAGCATAGATGCTGGAAGAAAAACCTCAGTATATTGTATGTAACATATAATTAGTCTATTGACCATTGATGGTGGTTCAGCATAGATAATATCAATATCTTAGAAAATGTGCCCTTTTTTAATGAACCTCAGTTAACTTTGTTAATTTTAATGTGATTGACCTTACCAGATATCTTAATTTTTTGTGAAGCTGGAAATCAATAATTTGGAGTAACTTCTGGATGCTTGCCAGGTTGCTGGTTTAGCAAAAAACACAAGAACAAATTTATTTAATTTATTCAGATATTATCTGATTATATGACCTATCCCCAGAATTGTGAGAAAAAAATACAGAATTATGTGTCTTTCATTTCTACTGTCTCTGCCTTCCCCCCGAATATGAAACACCATACTCCTTCTTTTAGTAGCAAGAACTCTTTTGAAAGTGTAAAGGAGCGACTGAGCACTGTGGCTCACGCCTGTAATCCCAGCACTTTGGGAGGCCAAGGTGGGTGGATCATGAGGTCAGGAGTTCAAGACCAGCCTGGCCAACATGGTGAAACCCTGTCTCTACTAAAAATACAAAAATTAGCCAGGTATGGCGACATGAGCCTGTAATCCCATCTACTCTGGAGGCTGAGGCAGGAGAATTGCTTGAACCCAGGAGGTGAAGGTTGCAGTGAACCAAGATAGCGCCACTGCATTCCAACTCTGGGCAACGGAGCAAGATTCTGTCTGGGAGGAAAAAAAAAAAAAGTGTAAAGGAGCACATACCTTACTTGCTATAAGTGAAAGCACCTAAATGTAGTTCACAGTTCTTCAGCTGCTTTTGTTCTCTGAAACTCCTCCTGGGGAATTTATAGTCAGTTGCTGCTGTGCCTTCGGAGTAATCTGTTAAAAAATTCTTTCGTTTATCAGTAAAGTATTTATAAATGTTTCTCTTTTTTTTTGAGACGGAGTTTCGCTCTTGTCGCCCAGGCTGGAATGCAATGGTATGATCTCGGCTCACTGCAACCTCTGTTTCCCAAGTTCACACGATTTTTCTGCCTCAGCTTCCCAAGTCGCTGGGATTACAGGTGGCCGCCACCATGCCTAGCTAATTTTTGTATTTTTAGTAGAAATAAGGTTTCACCATGTTGGCCAGGCTGGTCTTGAACTCCTGACCTCAGGTGATCTGCCCTCACTGGCCTCCCAAAGTGCTGGAATTACAGGCGTGAGCCACCGAGCCCAGCCTTGAGCCTCATTTTCAAAAGCAGAAGGGTAATGAACTAGGATTTATGCCACAAATTCATATGGAAGATTTAATTATGTATGTTAAAGGGCACTGTTGCTTGCATATGTAGCCACTGGTTTTTGGTTTTAACCTATGGTTTGCATGTTGATGTTACTTTTAGATGCTGGCAAGTCAACCATTGGAGGACAAATAATGTAAGTCTGTATCTTTTGTTAAATAACAGAGTTAAATTGATTGAATGAATTTTAGGCATTGTAAACTTTCATACAGTCACACAAAGGAGATAAAATGGGTCCCCCCAAGAAAAATTAAAAATAAAATTACTGAGACGTAATACTGATGTTAAGAAGTGATTTTTGGCCTGGTGTGGTGGAACACACCTCTAATCCCAGCATTTTGAGAGGCTAAGGTGGGAGGATCACTTGACTTGAGGTCTAGAGTTTGAAACCAGCCTGGGCCGGCCTGGGCAAGACAGTGACACTCTGTCTCTACTTTAATTTTTTAAAAAAAGTAGTAGTTTTTGTAATGTGACTATTGCTATTGTTAAATGTGTTTCTGAAAGCTTTTTACATTTTTTAAAAATAAAAAATGAACATAAAACTCTAGATTATGGGAAATCTTAGTGTGCTTTGCATATAACATACATGGGAATAATGAAAACCAGCTCTTGAATATGGTGAATGGGAGAACTGTTTTTTCCTCATTCATTAGCTCCTTAAATGTATATGGATTTAATAGACAGGTAGACTAGCTAAAATGCTAAGATAATTTTTTGATCGTATGATAGGAATTTCCTAGGTAGGAAATGACTGGCTGGCTTTTAGTAATGCATTTTAGTATTGACAAATCTTGATAACTAAAAAGTCCTAAATTTTTAATTGCTCCTCTAAATTAGACCCATTTCTTCAAACTGTGTCATCAGAAGACCTAGAGGGCTTGCCATCATCTTGCCTAGTTAAATTTTTTTTTTTTGAGATAGGGTCTCATTCTGTTACCAAGGCTGGAGTGCAGTGGCATGATTTTGGCTCACTGCAGCCTCGACCTCCTGGGCTCAAGCAGTCCTTCCACCTCAGCCTCCTAAGTAGGTGGGATTACAGGTGCATGCGACCAGGCCCAGGCCTGGCTAATTTTTGTGTTTTTTGTAGAGGTGGTGTTTCTTCATATTGCCCAGGCTGGTCTTGACCTCTTGGGGTCAAGTGTTCTGCCCTCCTCTGCCTCCCAAAGTGCTGGGATACAGGTGTGATTAACCACACCTGGCTAATGGTAATTGGTAATCTTGCTAGTTACTTCTGAACGTTTCCACAACAGAGACCCTAAGAGAGGCTGTTAAACAGGGGTCCTTCACCAGGTCTCTGTGGTTGAAGTGTCACAGCCATATAATGTTATGTTTCAGGACAGTGTATATTTTTTGCTGATGGACTGTAAGTTTTGGTGGCATCACACTGGGTTTCTACATGCAAATGCTTATGTGCACTGCACTATAGATGTCTATGTGGAGAACACAGATGAAAGCTATAGGGAAAGGGCTTTGAATTGGAGTGAGTCAAAGGAAGTATGCGTTACTAACGAACTATTTTAAAATTATTATCTCATTTTGACAAGTAATAAGATTTACTTGCCTAGACAACATTGTTGCAATTTTTTCTCTTTTCTATAGTACCTACATTTACATTTACTTGTTATTTTATTTTTAAATTTACTTGGCTAGGCATGGTGGCTCATACCTGTAATCCTAGCACTTTGGGGAGGCCAAGGTGGAAGGATCATTTGAGCCCAGGCTTCAAGAACAACCAGGGCAATATAGTGAGACCCTCATTGCTATAAAAAATAAAAATAAAACTATATTTATTTTAAGAGACAGGGTCTTGCTGTGTTGTCCGGGCTGGAGCGTAGTGGCTATTTATAGGGGGGATCATAGCACACTATAGCTTCAAACTCCTGTGCTCAACTGATCCTCCTACCTCAGCCTCTCAAGTAGCTGGGACTACATGCTTGCACCACCATGCCCACCTTATATTTACTTTAAAAAACAAACAAAAACCTTCTATATTCTGAAATAATTTTAGATTTACGGAATGATTGCAAAAACAGTACAGAAAGTTCCCTTCATTCATCCTGCCCTGATGTTAACATCTTATAACCATAGTCATTCATCAGAACTTCCTTATTACTGGTGAAATTAGTCATAATTACTTGGTTAAGGTGTCATCTGTCAAGATTGTCCACTATAAGGTTAGTTTTTCCTTTTCTTTTCTTTTTTTTTTTTTTTTTTTTTAGACTGAGTCTCACTGTATCCCCCAGGCTGGAGTGCAGTGGCGTGATCTTGGCTCATTGCAACCTCTGCCTCCAGGGTTCAAGCAATTCTCCTGCCTTAGTCTCCCAAGTGGCTGGGATTATAGGCATGCACCACCACGTCTGGCTAATTATTTTGTATTTTTAGTAGAGATGAGGTTTCACTATGTTGGTCAGGCTGGTCTCGAACTCCTGACCTTGTGATCCACCTGCTTTGGCCTCCCAAAGTGCTGGGATTATGGGCGTGAACCACCACACCAGGCCACTTTGTCTGATAATTTGAGACTGTAAATATCCTTTTTCCACTTACACTTTCCATAATTTTAGCATCCACCAGTGGTACCTTTAACTATTTTCTAGCCAGGCATGGTGGCTCTCACACCTGTAATCCCAGCACTTTGGGAGGCCGAGGTGGGCAGATCACTTGAGGTCAGGAGTTCGAGACCAGCCTGACCAACATGGTGAAACCCAGTCTCTACTGAAAATACAAAAACTTAGTCTGGCATGGTGGCACTTGCCTGTAATCCCAGCTGCTTGAGAGACTGAGACAGGAGAATCACTTGGACCCAGGAGGAAGAGGTTGCAGTGAGCTGAGACCACGCCGCTGCACTCTACCCTGGGCAACACAGCGAGACCCTGTCTCAAAAAAAAAAAAAAAAAAATATGGCCAGGCGCAGTGACTCACGCCTGTAATCCCAGCACTTTGGGAGGCCGAGGCGGGTGGATCACCTGAGGTGAGGAGTTTGAGACCAGCCTGGTCAACATAGTGAAACCCTGTCTCTACTACAAGTACAAAAATTAGCCGGGCATGGTGGTGGATGCCTGTAATCCCAGCTACTCGGGAGGCTCAGGCAGGAGAATCACTTGAACCCGGGAGACAGAGGTTGCAGTGAGCCGAGATTGTGCCATTGCACTCCAGCTGGATGACAAGAGCGAAACTCCGTCTCAAAAAAAAAAAAATATATATATATATTTTTTTTTTTTAATATATATTTTTAATACATATATTTTGAGATGGACACACACACACACACATAAAATAACTATTTTCTGGAGTTGAAATTCCCGTCGGCGATTTTCACATTTTCCTAATTCCACTGAGTAATTCGTGAATAATTGTTTACTTTTTTTTTCTTTAAATGTTTTCAGGTATTTGACTGGAATGGTTGACAAAAGGACACTTGAAAAGTATGAAAGAGAAGCTAAAGAGAAAAACAGAGAAACTTGGTATAGTAAACTTTAATGACATTATAAATTACTTTTAAGGAAACGATGCCCACTTACTGCTTTTGGAGCCTGTTAAAATATAAATTGTTGAAGTCTAAAATGGTATCACAACAAAGGAAATTTCCCCTCTCCTCATAATACACAGAAGATGAGTTCCTAATGACTTAATAACTAACACAGAGAAATTTGGAAACAATCCATACATTTGGTGATAGACTTGTTGAAAATATTATAAACCATCCATTTAATTGGGTCATTCTGCAACCGCTGAAAACTTACATTTACATAATTTATAGTAACCATGAATAGAACTTGCATTGTGGTGGCAGTTGGGGGGAAGCAGGAAACATCCTTGTGCTTAAGATATGACCATTATGTAAATAAATGCTGGAAATAAAATGGAATGGAATTATTGACAGTGGTTGCCTTTGAATGGTGAGACAGTCAACTTTTTTCTGTTTTCTAACCTTACTACTTTTATTTTTAAAAAGTTAGCAAGCCTTATCTCAATGGGATATTGGTGGTCATTTAAGAAAAAATAAAATTATATTCCTCTATAATCAGTGGGAAAAATGCTAGTCAGTGTTATAAAAAATTGAGGACATGCTATGAAGTACAGATGATGAGGTAAGCTAAATTAATGCTTACTGTTATGGATGGTTTGAATTTATATAAATTTTTACTTGGCAGTGTAATATTGAAGCAATTTTTAGCAAGTAGCCATTGCTCCCACATGGTGCGTTAGTAGCTTTCACTTTTCAAAAATATCTGAGGACAGTTATTTTTTATTTTATTAAAAAGTTTTAGGCCTGGCACAGTGGTTTACGCCTGTAATCCCAGCACTTTGGGAGGCCGAGGTGGACGGATCACGAGGTCAGGAGATCGAGACCATCGTGGCTAACACGGTGAAACCCCTTCTCTGCTAAAAATCCAAAAAATTAGCTGGGCGAGGTGGCAGGCGCCTGTAGTCCTAGCCACTAGGGAGGCTGAGGCAAGAGAATGGCATGAACCTGGGAGGCGGAGCTTGCAGTGAGCCGAGATCGCGCCACTGCACTCCAGCCTGGGCAACAGAGTAAGACTCCCTGTCAAAAAAAAAAAAAAAAACAACAATTTTTATTGGGCCAGGTGTGGTGACTCACGTCTGTAATCTCAGCACTTTGGGAGGCAAGGCAGGCAGATCACCTGAGGTCGGGAGTTCGAGACCACCCTGGCCAACATGGTGAAACCTTGTCTCTACTAAAACTACAAAAATGGCTGGGTGCAGTGGCTCATGCCTGTAATCCCAGCTCTTTGGGAGGCCGAGGCAGGCGGATCACCTGAGGTCAGGAGTTCGAGACCAGCCTGACCAACATGGAGAAACCCTGTCTCTACTAAAAATACAAAATCAGCTGGGCGTGGTGGCACATGCCTCTAATCCCATCTACTGGGGAGGCTGAGGCAGGAGAATCACTTGAACCCGGGAGGCGGAGGTTGCAGTGAACCGAGATCGGGCTGTTGCACTCCAGGCTGGGCAACAAGAGTGAAACTCCATCTCCAAAAAAAACAAAACGACAAAAATTAGGAAGGTGTGGTGGTGGGCACCTGTAATCCCAGCTACTTGGGAGCCTGAGGCAGGAGAATAGCTGAAACCTGGGAAGCAGAGGTTGCAGTGAGCCGAGATGGTGCCGCTGCACTTCATCCTGGGCCAGAGTGAGACTCCGTCTCAAAAAAAAAAAAAAAGGGGCCAGACATGGCCTGGGCTCTGTCGCCCAGGCTAGAGTGTAGTGGCTCCATCTCCGCTCACTGCAAGCTCTGCCTCCTGAGTTCACACCATTGTCCTGCCTCAGCCTCCCGAGTAGCTCGGACTACAGGTGCCCGCCACCACGCCCGGCTAATTTTTTGTATTTTTAGTAGAGTCGGGGTTTCACTGTGTTAGCTAGGATGGTCTTGATCTCCTGACCTCGTGATCCGCCCACCTTAGCCTCTCAGAGTGCTGAGATTATAGGCGTGAGTCACCGTGCCCATCCAAAAAAGTTGTATTACCCTTTGACTCTCAAGACACCCATTATTTGTGTTGTATTTTGTGCCATGTGAGTATAAAAATGAAGTAATAAGGGAGCTCATTATCACTTAACACACAGTGATACTGGCATTTGTACTTAGTTTTTCTGTGTATGTTGTCAACTTGCCATAAAATAATGTTCTAGACTGTATAATTGACTGTGTTTATATAAAACTTCCAAGGGTTTGAATCAAAATAATACATTTTTTCAGTTTTCTTTTTTTTTGGAGACAGAGTCTCCCTGTGTCACCAGGCTGGAGTGCAGTGGTGCAATCTCAGCTCACTGCAATGTCCGCCTCCTGGGTTCAAGCGATTCTCCTGCCTCAGCCTCCCCAGTAGCTGGGACTACAGGCATGCGCCACCATGCCCAGCTAATTTTTGTATTTTTAGTAGAGACGGGGTCTCACCATGTTGGCCAGAATGGTCTCGATCTCTTGACCTCAGGTGATCCGCCCGCCTCGGCCTCCCAAAGTGCTGGGATTATAGGCGTGAGCCACTGTGCCCAACCCCCCTTTTTTTTTGAGACAGAGTCTCGCTCTGTTGCCCAGCCTGAAGTGCAGTGGCACGATCTCGGCTCACTGCAACCTCTACTTCCCAACTTCAAGCGATTCTCCTGTTTCAGCTTCTGAAATAGCTGTGACTATAGGTATGCACTACTATGCCCAATTTTTGTATTTTTAGTAGAGATGAGGTTTTGTTGTATTGGCCAGGCTGGTCTCAAACTCCTGACCTCAGGTGATCTGCCAGCCTCGCCCTCCCAAAGTGTGGGGATTAAAGGCGTGAGCCACCGCACCCAGCCCTATTCTTTCAATTTCTTCGTTTACTTTTTTTTCTTTTGAGACGGAGCCTCTCCCTGTTGCCCGGGCTGGAGTGCAGTGGCACGATCTTGGCTTACTGCAAGCTCCTGAGTTCAAGCGATTCTCCTGCCTCAGCCTCCTAACTAGGTGGGATTACAGGTGGGCGCCTCCACACCCTGCTAATTTTTGTATTTTCAGTAGAGACGTGGCGTCACCATGTTGGTCAGGCTGGTCTCAAACCCCTGACCTCGTGATCCACCGCCTTGGCCTCCAGAAGTGCTAGGATTACAGGTGTGAGCCACCGTGCCCGGCTCAGTTTTAATTTCACCAGTCTTGTTCATGATTTAGTTGTTGTGTGATGGACATAAAGCTGGATGTTGTCAATTATATCTTTAATGGTGAAGAATATCCTAAAAACTCTGATGTTCTTAGGAATATTATTCTTTTGTAAAAAATTATTTCAGGTACTTGTCTTGGGCCTTAGACACAAATCAGGAAGAACGAGACAAGGGTAAAACAGTAGAAGTGGGTCGTGCCTATTTTGAAACCGAAAAGAAGCATTTCACAATTCTAGATGCCCCTGGCCACAAGAGTTTTGTCCCAAATATGATTGGTGGTGCCTCTCAAGCTGATCTGGCTGTGCTGGTAAGAAGACATTTCCAGTCCGTCTAATTTGTTAGTAGCCCCACTTATGTCTTTAAATTTGAATTTATCTTCTAAAAGCTCAAATTCAGGTTGTAGTGAAATATAATGATGTACACGGTCAGTTTTCATCATACTAATCTCTTCAAGAAATCTTCAAAATTTGATTTACTTCTGAAAGTATATTTTACCTTTTCTCTCCTGTTGCTGTTACCTATTACCATGTCAGATCTTAGTCTCTATTAAATGCCAAGTCCGCCGTTAGGCACCATGGGTAAAAGATGAATAGGAAACCATCTGTTTCATATGGTCTTCAGTCGTTTTGCAATTTTCACAAAATACTGGTAGTAGATCCCTTTTTTTTTGTTTTTTGGTTTTTTTTGTAGTTACAAGGTCTAGAAAGTAAATGTTGGAATTTTAAAATATGCAGGTATACTAGATTTTGGGAATGTGGGGGATTGGAAGCATTTAGACATTGTTTGATTTGTGACATTCAAAAGCAAGTACGTCATAACTCATTTTCTTCTATTTTCTTGCCAAAAAACCTTGTGATATAACTGAAAGGAAAGATGTTTTACTGCCATAAGGGTATGCCTGAAGGCGTAGGAGTAAACTGTTTCCTTTCTTGGAATTAGGTAATCTCAGCCAGGAAAGGAGAGTTTGAAACTGGATTTGAAAAAGGAGGACAGACAAGAGAACATGCAATGTTGGCAAAGACAGCAGGTGTAAAACACCTAATTGTGCTAATTAATAAGATGGATGATCCAACAGTAAATTGGAGCAATGAGAGGTGAGCGTAGATGTCTGGTATTTTATGTTAGTGGGACTAAGGATGGTTTTGTTATTGTACGCCTTTTTCTCTAGGGTTTTTCTAAACCTTAATCTGTTTACTTAGGAAACTAGAGTTCTTGGTTTACATTGTAATTGAGTTATTTTGGTTATATTATAATTGTAGATATGAAGAATGTAAAGAGAAACTAGTGCCATTTTTGAAAAAAGTTGGCTTCAATCCCAAAAAGGACATTCACTTTATGCCCTGCTCAGGACTTACTGGAGCAAATCTCAAAGAGCAGTCGGATTTCTGTCCTTGGTACATGTAAGTAACTGTTTTTTCCTTTTTTTAAAAAGGAAAAGGATGTTACTACTTAAATTACTTATAAAGACATATGCTGAGTAACATGTTAACATATGCTATTGAGCATACATCTTTATAAGTAGTTTAAGAGAATATTAACTGTAACCTTGGTTTTAAAAATACTTAGATCTTTGCCCATTTTTAAACTGGGTTGTCATTTTGTTGCTGAGTCCTAAGAGTTCTTTTTAATACTGGCCACCAGTCCCTTATCAGCTGCAATCTGATTATAGCAAGTATTTTCTCCCACTTTATGAGTTGCCTTTTTTCACTTCTCGATGGTGTCCTTTGAAGCACAAAAGGTTTTATTTTTGAAGCTTTTTACATTTAGGTGTGTATTTTATTTTGAGTTAACTTTTGTGTAAGATGTAAGGTCTATGTCTAGGTTCATTTTGTTTTTGTATATTAATTGTTTACACACAATTTGTTGAAAAGACTATTCTTTTTCCATTGAATTGAATTGGCTCCCTCATTGAAAATCAAATGACCATAAATATGAGTTTATTCTTGGACTCTGTGTTTCTGGTTTTTTTTGTTGTTGTTTATTTGTTTTTTTTTGAAACAGGCTTTCACTCTGTTGCCCAGGCTGGAGTGCGGTGGCATGATCTCAGCTCACTGCAACCTCTACCTCCCAGCTCAAGAGATCCTCCTACCTCAGCCTCCCAAGTCGTAGGGACTATAAGCGCATGCCACCGCACCTGGCTGATTTTTGTATTTTTAGTAGAGATGAGGAGTCACCATGTTGCCCAGGCTGGTCTTGGACTCCTGGGCTCAAGAGATGCACCTGCTTTTCGGCCTCCCAAAGTGCTGGAATTATAGGCATGAGCCACTGCACCCAGCCAGTACTATATGTTTAAAGGGGAAATTATTTTATGGAATCTTGGTTTCAAAACTGGAAAAGTCGATAAAAATTAAGTAATATAGTCAATTTATTACATATAGGTTATTTGCTGTAAAATACTTTTCTAAATTTTAATAAGTTTATGAGGAAGCCTTATACTGAGCAGTTTTGTAATATTTTTAGTTTTCTGTGGAATAAGTGAGATGAAATGGATAATAAATTGGTTGAATGGGAAAAATACATGAGTAGAATGAAAATATTGTTATAACCTGTTTAAAGTTATAGTCATGTTAACTTAACATTTTGATATTTATGTTGACTTTCTTTCCTTTAATGGATATTGTTGTTATGTTCTCAGTGGATTACCGTTTATTCCATATCTGGATAATTTGCCAAACTTCAATAGATCAGTTGATGGACCAATCAGGCTGCCAATTGTGGATAAGTACAAGGTACCCAAAATGTTAAAGAAATTGGGTTTCTTGGGAGGTGAAATCATTGTTGTGCATTTTGTTTCTAATTATGAAAACTTTTTTTCTTTCTTTTTTTTTCTTTTTGAGACAGAGTCTCACACTCTGTTCTCCAGGCTAGAGTGCAGTGGTGTAGTCTGGGCTCACTGCAAGCTTGCAGGTCACGCCTTGCAGGTTCACGCCATTGCCCTGCCTCAGCCTCCTGAGTAGCTAGGACTACAGGTACCCACCACCATGCCTAACTAATTTTTTTGTATTGTTAGTAGAGACAGGGTTTCACCGTGTTAGCTAGGATGGTCTCGATCTCCTGACCTTGTGATCCATTCACCTTGGCCTCCCAAAGTGCCGGGATTACAGGTGTGAGTTACTACACCTGGCCTTTTTTTTTTTTTTTTGAGATGGAGTCTCGTTCTGTCACCCAGGCTAGAGTGCAGTGGTGTGAGCTCACTGCAATCTCTGTCTTCCAGGTTCAGGAGATTCTCCAGCCTCAGCCTCCTAAGTCACTGGGAGTACAGACATGTGCTACTGCATCCGGCTAATTGTTTTTTGTATTTTTAGTAGAGATGGGGTTTCACAATGTTGGCCAGGCTGGTCTCGAACTCCTAAGCTCAGGTGATCTGCCCGCCTTGGCCTTCCAAAGTGCTGGGATTACAGGCATGAGCCACCATGCCTGGTCCAGAAACTTTATTAACAACATAACATTGATGTCTTTTTCTTACTGGCTTTATTTTAGTGATATAGACAGACCATAATTTATTCAACAAGTTTAGTTTATTTTAGCTGTTTCCAGATGAGCCAGGGATCATATCTCAGTGATAAACTCATAGATGTAACTGCTGGGCTCAAAGGATTTTCTCATTAAAGTTGATGCATATTGATACATAGCATCGCAAAAATACTGTGCTAACTTCTGTTACCACTGGCAGCATGAGTGTTCGTTTTACCACAGCCTCACCAGCACTGGATGTTCATCTTAAAATAAACTTCCTTGTTTTTAACTGGATTTCCAACTTGAATTTTTTTTAAGTTTTGCGGTATCAGTGTATGTAATGTTTTCTCCTCCTCAAATACATCATTCTTTAATTAGCTCCATTCTAAATTTCTTTAACAAATACTGTTTTTTCCAATTTTATATATGAGGAAACAGGCCTAGAGATCAGGAGAACCTGAATTGGTACAATCAGTTCAGATCTTCCAACATGAATTTCTTTGTTGTTTTTTGCACCTTTTTTTTTTCTTTTTTCTTTTTTTAGATGGAGTCTCGCTCTTTCGCCAGGCTGGTGTGCAGTGGCATCATCTCAGCTCACTGCAACCTCTGCCTCCTAGGTTTAAGCGATTCTCATGCCTCAGCCTTCTGAGTAGCTGGGATTATAGGCATGCACCATCACACCCAGCTAATTTTTGTATTTTTAGTAGAAATGGGGTTTCACCGTGTTAGCCAGGATGGGCTCGATTTCCTGACCTTGTGAGCCACCGAGCCCAGCCTGTTTTTTGAGACAGAGTCTTGCTCTGTCTCAAGCTAGAGTTGAGTGGTTCAGTCTTGGCTCACGGCAACCTCTGCCTCCCAAGTTCAAGCGATTTTTCTGCTTCAGCCTCTCGAGTAGCTGGGATTACAGGCATTCCACCATGCCTGGCTAATTTTTGTATTTTTAGTAGAGATGGGGTTTCGCCATATTGGCCAGGCTGGTCTCGAACTCCTGACCTCAGGTGGTCCACCCCCTCTGCCTCCCAAAGTGTTGAGATTATAGGCATGAGCCACCGTACCCACCCTGCACCATATTTTCTTTTTAAATCATAGGCATCCTGCATTATTAATATGATCACACAAATGCTTATGACAAATTATTATAGAGTATTTGTTACTGAGTTTAAGATGAACCTAAGCCTTCTACTTAAGCAAATGATTTTCCTTTATGAATAAGCAGTGTAGAATTTCACTTTGGGCTATTGAGCTGTTATACAGCACCAGTAAGTCTGAAACTGGATTTTATTTTACATTTCATCAGGATATGGGCACTGTGGTCCTGGGAAAGCTGGAATCAGGATCTATTTGTAAAGGCCAGCAGCTTGTGATGATGCCAAACAAGGTAAGAATCGGTTATGCTGTTTCCCATCTATTTATTGATTTTTTTTTTTTTTTTTTAAAGATAGGGTCTTGTTCTGTCACTGAGGCAGCAGTGCAATGGCACAGTCATAGCTTATTGCAGCCTCAAACTTTCAAGTAATCCTGCCACCTGAGCCTCCCAAGTAGCTGGGACTATAGGCATGTGCCACTCTGCCTGGCTAATTTTTTTTTTTTTTCTTTAAATAAAAATTGAGATGGGGTCTCACTATGTTGACTAGACTAGTCTCTAACTCCTGGCCTCAAAGAATCCTCCCATCTTGGCCTCCCAAAGTGCTAGGATTACAGGCGTGAGCCACCATACCTGACCTCCTTTGTGTTATTTTTGACTGTTCAATTGCTGATGTTTGCAGATAACCTGAAGCAGAGCTTCTCTAACAGCTCCAAAGATGTTGCTTATGCTGGACCACATACTTGAGTCATCAGTACCTTCAGATGGAGATTTTGCTAGATTTCAGTGAGAATTTATTTACCATGCTAACTCCAGGCAGAGTAAATTAGAAAAAGAATCCATTATCAAATGTAATATTTAGACATAATTGGCACCTTACAAATTGTATTATCTCGCTTCTTGATGCCTTGTGCATTGGAGATTAGAATATATAGTATCTTCTAAAATGTTTCTATTTTAAAGCCTGCTTTTTCCTATTATCTTTGCAACTTGAAGGCTGACATCTGAATGAAAATAATTCTCAGGTTGAGTTCTTAGTTAGTTGTTGTTGTTTTGAGATGGAGTCTAGCCCCATCGCCCAGGCTGGAGTGCAGTGGTGCATTCTCGACTTACTGCAACCTCCGCCAACTGGGTAGCTGGGATTACAGGCATGCATCACTATATCTGGCTAACTTTTGTAGTTTTAGTAGAGACAGGGTTTCACCATGTTGGCCAGGCTGGTCTCGAACTCCTAACCTTGTGATTTGCCCGCCTGGGCCTCCCAAAGTGCTGGGATTACAGGCGTGAGCCACCACACCCAGCCCTTACTGAGTTTTGTCTGTAGAGTTGTCACAAAAATTATGGAGATGAGCCAGGCCGGGTGGCTAACACCTAGCACTTTGGGAGTTTGAGGTGGACAGATAGCTTGAGCCCAGGAATTGGAGACCACACTGGGCAACGTAGGGAGACTCTGTCTCTTTGAAAAATAAAATTAGCCACTTGTGGTGATACATGCCTGTGGTCCCAGCTATTTGGGAGGTTGAGGCAGGAGGATTGCTTAAGCCCAGGAAGTCAAGGCTGCTATGATTTATGATGTCTGATCATACCACTGCACTCCAGGCTGGGCAACAGAGCAAGACCTTTTCTCGGAAAAAAAAAAAAAAAAAAGCTATGGAGGTGTAAGGCAGCTTGGTTGCAAGGGGCTGAAGGAGGGAAAGTAGGGAGTGACTGCTTAATGGGTATAGGATTTCCTTTTTGGGACAATAAAGTTTTAGAATTAGTGGTATTGATTGTACAACATGGTGAATACACTAGATGGCACTGAATTGCAAACTAAATGGTTTAAAAGTTAAATGTTATTATTTATATTTTTCCAGAATAGAAAAAAGTATGATTCTCTAAACATAAGTGAAGTTAGTACCCAGACATATTTGCAAGTGAGGGGCCTTAGTAGCTAGTATAGAGAAAGTGGCTGTTCTCTGTGGAAGCCGTCACTTGATACTAATCACTAGGCAGGTACAGAATGTCCTAGAGTTGAGCAAGTCTCAAAAACTCACTTCAGTTTAGTCCTCCTGAATCTCAGTGGAACAGAGCTAGAATAGTTTAAAAGACATAGACGCGGCTGGCACAGTGGGCCACGCATGTAATTCCAGCACTTTGGGAGGCTGAGGTGGGTGGATCACGAGGTCAGGAGTTCGAGACCAGCTTGGCCAACATAGTGAAACCCCGTCTCTACTAAAAATACAAAAAATTAGCCAAGTGTGTCAGCGGGTGCCTGTAATCCTAGCTATCCAGGAGGCTGAGACAGGAGAATCGCTTGAACCCAGGAGGTGGAGGTTACAGCGAGCCAAGATCACACCACTGCACACCAGCACGGGCAACAGTGCGAGACACCGTCTCAAATATCAAATAAAAAACTGGCAAGACTTTTACAATAAAAAATTCATGGGGTTGGCAACCTATGGAATGAGAGAAAACATTTGCCAATCATATATCTAAATATGGGGTTAATACTAGAATATATGAAGAACTCCTACAAGTCAACAAAAAAACTAAACAACCCAATTCAAAAATGGGCAAAGGACTGCAATAGACATTTTTCCAAAGATGATGTACAAACAGCCAAAACGTACATGAAAAGATGCTTAGCACCACTAACCATTAGGGAAATAGAAATCAAATCCACAGGGCTGGACATGGTGGCTTACGCCTATCATCCCTGCACTTTGGGAGAAGCTGAGGCAGGAGGATCACTTGAATTTTGAGACCAGGCCAGGTCTCTATGTGTAAGATCCCATCTCAGTTAAAAACTTTTTTTGGAAAACAAAGTAACATGTGTTGGCAAGGATGTGGAGAATTTGGAACCCTTGTGCACTGTTGGTAATGTAAAATTGTGCCAAGTGCTGTGAAAAAATATAGCACTTCCTCAAAAAATCAAACATAGATTTCCCACGTAATCCAGCAATACCATTTCTGAGTATATACTCAAAAGAGTTGAAAGCAGAGTCTCAGATATCTGTATAAACATGTTCATAGATGCATTATTCACATTAGCCAGAAGGTGGAAGCAGCCCTGGTGTCCCTAAAGGATGAATGGATAAAGCAAGCGTGTTACATATATGTAATAGAATATTGTACA
Source organism: Papio anubis (assembly GCF_008728515.1). Lineage (NCBI taxonomy): Eukaryota > Metazoa > Chordata > Mammalia > Primates > Cercopithecidae > Papio > Papio anubis. The sequence continues at coordinate 62,088,640 of NC_044993.1, forward strand.
GCCTTCAAAAGGAAGTTCTGACATAGGCCACAACATGAATGAACCTTGAGGACATTATGCTATGTGAAATAAACCAGTCACAAAAAGACAAATACCGTATGATTCTACTTAAATGAGGTACCTCGAATAGTCACATTTGTCAACTGAAAGTAGGATGGTGGTTGCCAGTGTTTGGGGGAATGGGGAGTTTAAGTTTTGCAAGATAACAAGATTTTGGAGTTCTGAATATTGGTTGTACAGTATTTTAATGTATCTAATACTATTGAAACGTACATCTAAAATGGTTATGCTGGTAAATTTTGTTACATGTATTTTAACCACAGTAATTAATGGGTTAAATTAAAAATTGGTTTTTTACTTTGATATTTTATGAAACTGTTCTGAGATACAGATAGTGGTTTTTTTATTTGTTTGTTTGTTTGTTTTTTGAGACGGAGTCTCACTCTGTATGCCAGGCTGGAGTGTAGTGGCACTATCTCAGCTCACTGCAACCTCCACCTCCCGGGTCCCAGTTCAAGCAATGCTCCTGCCTCAGCCTCCCGAGTAGCTGGGATTACAGGAACGTGCCAACATGCCTAGCTCATTTTTGTATTTTTAGTAGAGACGGGGTTTCACCATGTTGGCCAGGCTGGTCTTGAACTTATGACCTCGTGATCCATCTGCCTCGGCCTCCCAAAGTGCTGGGATTACAGGCGTGAGCCACTGCGCCCAGCCAATACAGATTGTTTTTTAGGTGAGTGACTTCTAAACTCTTGTTTCTTTCTTTCTTCTTTTTTTTTTTTGAGACGGAGTCTCCTACTGTGGCCCAGGCTGGAGTACACTGGCGCCATCTTGGCTTACTGCAGCCTCCACCTCCAGGGTTCAAGCAATTCTCTGCCTCGGCCTCCCGAGTAGCTGGGATTACAAGTGCCTGCCACCGCGCCTGGCTAATTTTTGTATTTTTAGTAGAGACAGGATTTCACCATCTTGGCAAGGCTGGCCTTGAACTCCTGACATCATGGTCCACCTGCCTCAGCCCCCCAAAGTGCTGGGATTCCAGGTGTGAGCCACCACGCCTGGCACCCCCCATCCTTTTTTTTTTTCCCTGGAGATGGAGTTTCGCTCTTGTTGCCCAGGCTGGAGTACAGTGACACGATCTTGGCTCACTGCATCCTCTGCATCCTGGGTTCAAGTGATTCTCCTGCCCAGTCCTCCCGAGTAGCTGGGATTACAGGCACCTGCCACCATGCCCCGCTAATTGCTTTTTTTCTTTTGTATTTTTAGTAGAGACAGGGTTTCACCATGTTGGCCAGGCTGGTCTCAAACTCCTGACCTCAGGTGATCCACCCGCCTCAGCCTCCCAAAGTGCTGAGGCATGAGCCACTGCACCCGGCCTGCAGGGCATTGTTAAATGTAGTCAATGTCACTGATGGTAAATTTCATGTGTATCTCCTCTCACATCACTTGTTCTTTTGCTTCACCTTACTGCCACAGCCAGCATTGGAAGTACTGAGGAGCAATACTGGCATCAGAACTGGAGGCTTCCATAACTATTTTATTTTTACATTAAAAACTTTTTTTTTTTTTTTTTTTTTAAAGACAGGGTCTCGCTGTGTCACTCAGGCTACAGTGCGGTGGTGTGATCGTAGCTCACTGCAGCCTTAAACTCCTGGGCTCAGGCAATCCTCATGCCTCAACCTTCCAAGTAGCTGGGCTAAAGGCATGTGGACTACCCAGCTCTATGGACTATTTTGTTAGAAACAAAGAGTTTAGGCTGGGCACAGTGGCTCACGCCTGTAATCTGAGCACTTTGGGAGGCAAAGGTGGGTGGATCACCTGTGGTCAGGAGTTTGAGACCTGCCTGGCCAACATGGTGAAAGCTCGTCACTACTAAAAATACAAAAAATTAGCCGGGCGAGGTGGCGGGTGCCTGTAATCCCAGCTACTTGGGAGGCTGAAGCAGGAGAATGGCTTGAACGCAGGAGGTGGAAGTTGCAGTGAGCCAAGATCACGCCACTGCACTCCAGCCTGGGCAACAAGAGCAAAAGTCCACCTCAAAAAAAAAACAGTCCTATGCAGCCATCATCACTATCTAATTCCAGAGCATTTGATCACACCAAAAGGAAATTATGTATTCATTAAATAGGTGATAGACTTTTAAAGCTTAGTTCAATAACTTTTAAGTAGTGCAGAATTCCGATATTTGGAGATTGATAGGTAATGGAAGACAGGTTTATTAAATCCTTCATAGAATTCCATAATAATAAAAATTATATCCATGAAACTGAAATCCAAATATTGTGTTTTTGATTTTGAAAAAGTAAAAAAGGCAAATGCTAGTGTATACTGTGTTCTATTTGAAAATGATTAGAATGTGATATTTAAAAGGTGACACGTTAATACTTTAATTGGCAGTTATACTTCTAGGATATGATTTTCACCGATCATATCTAGGCTAAGATTTTATGTCCATACAGATATAATAAGTGTTTACAGTCAAATCTTGAAACTCTTTATTGAGCAGACATTCAGATCATTTTATGTCCCATAATGCAGTGAATGTGTCAGAAAACCTCCAGTCTTGTTTTATTTTAAAGCACAACGTGGAAGTTCTTGGAATACTTTCCGATGATGTAGAAACGGATACTGTAGCCCCAGGTGAAAACCTCAAAATCAGACTGAAAGGAATTGAAGAAGAGGAGATTCTTCCCGGATTTATACTTTGTGATCCTAATAATCTTTGTCATTCTGGACGCACATTTGATGCCCAGGTAAACAAATTATTGTCGTTGTAATAGTGGGTTTTAATGTCTAAATGAAATTGGAATATCAGTGCCTTTTGTCCTGATTATTGGTGACATGCCAGTTAACCCATCTTAGTGTATAGAAGGGGAATGGAAATATTATAAGCCACTTATAACCACAATAGGCACCTCATACAAGATCTTCAAGCTGGTACAAGTGCTTACTGGATAAGGAGTATTCTTTGTAAGTTCCTTTTTATGTTTGATCTCCTGATGATACATTTTAGAGTATCTAATATTTACCGGAGCACTGTTACTGTGGAAGTCATGGTTTATGTGCTCATTCACAGCACATGGCTTTCCAGACAAGAAATTACACAAGTTTCCCTGTTATTAACAAGGTAACCTCCCTAGGAGAATGACAGAGTAAGTGACTGGTGTGGTTAACAGAATTTTTTAAAGTTCTGTTCTAAGGTATGACAACTAATCAAGTTAGATTTTGATGCCAGATGTAAAGTTGTTTACTTTACTGGACCTTGGATATTGAGAAATGGATAAAGCTGGATAAGTTTACATCTAGGTAGCTTCTGAGCGGTAAAGATTAGCTTAATTCCTTGGGGAATATGAAGAAAGGCTTCCCAAAGAAGAAGGTTGGCCTGCTGTCTTTTATTTTGTTTGGAGATGGAGTTTTGCTCTGTCACCCAGGCTGGAGTGCAGTGGCACGATCTCGGCTCACTGCAACTTCCACCTCCGGGATTCAAGTGATTGTCCTGCCTCAGCCTCCTGAGTAGCTGGAATTATAGGCGCCCACCACCAGGCCTAGCTGATTGTTTTGTATTTTTAGTAGAGACGGGGTTTCACCATGTTGTCCAGGCTGGTCTCGAACTCCTGGCCTCAAGTGTTCCCCCTGCCCACCACGCCTCGGCCTCCCAAAGTGCTGAGATTACAGGCGTGAGCCACTGTGCCCAGCCAGCCTGCTGTGTTTTGAAAATTGACCAGGGACTCACCAAGAACATTAATAGAGGACAGGATATTGAAATTCGTGCTTTGAGGTCAAGCAGCCTGACCCCATGCTGTGAACAAAATTAGTAAGACAAACCTATCACCTCTAATACAAAAATCACTTTTAGGCCGGGCACGGTGGCTCAAGCCTGTAATCCCAGCACTTTGGGAGGCCGAGACAGGTGGATCACGAGGTCAGGACATAGAGACTATCCTGGCTAATACGGTGAAACCCCGTCTCTACTAAAAAATACAAAAAAACTAGCCGGGCGAGGTGGCGGGCGCCTGTAGTCCCAGCTACTCGGGAGGCTGAGGCAGGAGAATGGCGTAAACCCGGGAGGCGGAGCTTGCAGTGAGGTGAGATCCGGCCACTGCACTTCAGCCTGGGCGACAGAGCGAGACTCCGTCTCAAAAAAAAAAAAACCAACAAAAACAAAACAAAAATCACTTTTAAGTTGGTGTCCTACTGAGATGGTAACACTAATTCTTGGGATTTATATGGCGCTTAAGAACACTGAATTCTTTTTTACCCTAAGGATAAAGATAAGAATGTGTGTGTTTGTTTGTTTGACAGATAGTGATTATAGAGCACAAATCCATCATCTGCCCAGGCTATAATGCGGTGCTGCATATTCATACCTGTATTGAGGAAGTCGAAATAACAGTGAGTTTAAGATAATTGGTTTATTTCGGTTTTAATACCATTTTATCTTCATAATTTCTAATCAGCAACAGTGATGCACTTTTATTTCTATACCTGTTCTTAAAGATTATTTCATTTGGCATTATTCTGATTTTCTCATACTCTTTTCTTGGTTAGGCCTTAATCTGCTTGGTAGACAAAAAATCAGGAGAAAAAAGTAAGACCCGACCCCGTTTTGTGAAACAAGATCAAGTATGCATTGCTCGCTTAAGGACAGCAGGAACCATCTGCCTGGAGACCTTTAAAGACTTCCCTCAGATGGGTCGTTTTACCTTAAGAGATGAGGGTAAGAGTTTTTAAACTGATGTCTAGTAGTATATCCAGGATACCTAGCTTTGGTCATCTTCATCATCTCAGTACAGTACACATTGCAGTGGGTTCACAGAAAACTTCCATTCACATTCTGTATTCATATGAATGTTTTATGAGTTGAATGTATTGAACAGAATTGACCACGTGTTTTAGCAGTAATGCCAAATCTAGTAATGTTCTACGTAAAGAATCTTAATTTTGATGTTTTGTGAGTAGTGGATTTGGAGGGCTGTTTTGTTTACTAAGACATTTCTATGATGTAATCCTTTGTAATATGTCTGGATATTAAAAGGGATATAGAGAATGATTTTTTTTACACCTAATTTTTCAGAGGTCTAATGTTTGTGACCTTTTGTGTGCATCCATTTCTGCCTACCTCTCGGTGACGCAGAACAACTAATATTCCCATCTTGGGGTCATGAACTTCTTTGGCATAAAAACAAAATGATTGTTATGAAACGTTTCCTTATGGTCTGTTAATATTCCTTTTCCTTTCCTTTTTTTGAGATGGAGTCTTGCTCTGTCACCCAGGCTGGAGTACAGTGGCACAATCTTGGCACTGCAAGCTCCACCTCCCAGGTTCACGCCATTCTCCTGCCTCGCCTCCCGAGTAGCTGTGGCTACAGGCGCCGCCACCATGCCCGGCTACTTTTTTGTATTTTAAGTAGAGACAGGGTTTCATCGTGTTAGCCAGGATGGTCTTGATCTCCTGACCTCGCGATCCACCCACCTTGGCCTCCCAAAGTGCTGGGATTACAGACGTGAGCCACCGAGCCTGTCCCGGCTGTTAATATTTCTAACTTAGATAACCATTTTAAGACTATAGAAGACTTTACATAAAACTTTATAGTTCCATTCAAATACAGAATAGTCATTTCACATGTTCATTCCGATTCCATTTAGCAAAAACTACTTTGTATCTACAAAGTCTCAGGAACTGTGCTAAGCTTACCTGGTGATGAATACAGTTCCTGAACCTTACACTGGACAAAATTGTATAAAGACAATGTTTATTTTACTTTAAAGGCCCAGAACTTTTCTGGTTGATAGTAAAACTGGTTATTGTGTTTATCTTATTAATATAACAAAATGATAGTTTTAGTTTACCACTCAGAACCTGATAAAATCAGGAAGACAGAAGAAAAGCAATTAATGTAGCAGGAATTCTTAACCCTAGAATTATTTTTCCCTAAAAGATAACTTGGGTTAAAAAAAAAAAAAAGATAACTTGGCTTTTAGGTTTTCCACAAGACCCAATGGGTTTTGTATTCCTTTCAGTCCACAGGAGTACTACCAGAAGGATGTGTTCACTGCATTGTAGTCAGTGGCGATTGCTGTGTCTTTTCAGTTACTTAAGGATAGGTTTTGGGATTTTTTTAGCAGCTTTATTGAGATACAATTTTCATAATATGAAACTGACCTGTTTTAAATATATAATTCAATGAATTTTAGTACGTTTCCAGAATTTTACAACTTTTACCATATACTAATGTTAGAACATTTGGAACACCTAAAAAGAAACCTTATACTTGTTCATAATCACCCCTTATTCCCGACTCCACCCCTAGGCAACCACTTTTCAATTTGTCTTTTATAGACACTCCATAAATAGAATTATAAAGTATGTGGTCCTTTGTCTAGTTTATTTTACTTAGTATGATTTTGAAGTTCAACCATGTAACATGTTATTTATTCCTTTTTATTGCTGAATAGTATTCCATTGTGTGGATATTCCACAAATACAGATATTCCCCCTGACCCCGCTTTTTTTTTAATCCAGAGGTTTTTGGCCCAGTGTGGTGCCTCACGCCTGTAATCCCAGCACTTTGGGAGGCCAAGGCAGGCAGATCATCTGAGGCCAAGAGTTCAAGACCAGCCTGGCCAACATGGTGAAACCCTTCCTCTACTAAAAATACAAAAATCAGCTGGGCATGGTGGCAGGCACCTATAATCAGCTACTCGGGAGGCTGAGGCAGGAGAATCGCTTGAACCTGGAAGGAGGAGGTTGCAGTCAGCCAAAGTCACGCCACTGCACTCCAGCCTGGGTGGACAGAGTAAGACTCTGTCTTTACTCAGTGGCTCATGCCTGTAATCTCAGCACTTTGGGAGGCTGAGGCGGGTGGATCACCTGAGGTCAGGAGTTGGAGACCAGCCAGGCCAACATGGTGAAACTCCGTCTCTACTAAAAATACAAAAATTAGCTGGGTGTAGTGGCGGGCACCTGTAATCCCAGCTACTCGGGAGGATGAAGCAGGAGAATTGCTTGGTGGGGGGCGGGGGGGAGATAGGTTTTTGATACAGGGAACCATCTCTTTACCAGCTCCCCCAAATAAGACCCACTTATTAAGACTACCTAAATAGAAGTATCATGGGTTTGGCAGTAAAGCTAGTTAATTAGTAACTTACATTGTAAAAAATATTTTTGTGATTTAAAATAATAAGTTTTAGTATCTTATATAGACTTGCTGTTAACTACTGAAAGATTTTTAAAAATTTTCATTTCTAGGTAAGACCATTGCAATTGGAAAAGTTCTGAAACTGGTTCCAGAGAAAGACTAAGCATTTTCTTGATGACCCTGCACAATACTGTGAGGAAAATTGACTGCAAAAGCCTACTTCACACCGCCTTCTCTTATTTTCTGCCCATAAACCTCTCCCCATATTTTGCAAAGAGGAAATTCACAGCAAAAGTCCACATTATGTCAGCTTTCTCATATTGAGAGCTCTGCTATGCCACTGTTGAATTTTTCCCAAGATTCCCATCCCTAGCCCCCTCTTCAAACTCTGCTTCCTTGGACAGATTTGGCAATAGCTTTGTAAGTGATGTGGACATAATTGCCTACAATAATGAAAACCTACAGGAATTTTTTTATTTTACATTTTCCCCTTAGGCATATTTAGTATTTTTTCCCCAGGCAGATCATTCTGAGTGTGCGAGTGTGTGTGCACATGTTACAAAGGCAACTACCATGTTAATAAAATATTCAATTTGAAATCCTTTTCGGTATTTGAATTGCTTTTGAATAATGTTTTTTATCTGGATGTAACATTGTTGCATTAGCTTTTTAACTTTCCCAAGTAATTGAATACATTTTATTACTTGGACTTTTATAAACTCTTTCCCGACCCACTATAAATGAGGCATTCACAGTGTTCAAGTTTGTATTAAAGGAAAGGATTAATTTGACCCCTTCTTTTGATTGTTAATGCATACATGCAGTTAAATCCCTTTATCCAAATGTGACACTGCTTTACTAGGTCTTTCAGTTATTTATTTATTTATTTTTCCAATTATATTGTACCATGATTTCTTAAACACAGTAAGTTGTTTTAAAATGAACAGCATACTGTAGTTTTTGTAAGTAAAGCGTAATGAAATTGTACCCCGAGAGAAAATTCCATTAACTCGTTAAATTAGTGGAATTTACAACAAATAAAGCATGTTTGAGACCTGGCAAAAATTCCTCTTTTAGTATTTATAAAAGCTGCATGCTTCTAGTATGAAAACCGTATCAGTTGCAAGTGCCACTTCTACAAGTTACCCAGTTTACTCTTTTTACCAATAACTTTGAAGTTTGGATGATCCTTGCTGGTTAAAGCTAAATCTCAACCCAGCAACTAAATAAACATATTTCGAATCATCAGAATCTGCACAGACTAAAATTATCATCAATAAGTAGAATCAAGCACAGTGTAAGTTTTATCTCAATCATTTGAAATGCACTGAGTTTTGTTAAGTGTAAAGCTGAAATTTGCTCACCATGTTTTTGATGAACCACAGTGCAGCACTATGGTGGTTTTAGATTGAATGACTTTGTGCTATAATTATCATGACTCTGAAATTTTTCATGAGAAAAATGAGGAATGGAGGCAATTTGTAGGTTTATCCGAAGCCCCCTTGATGTTGAGTGTTGCCATTTATCAAAGAGAGCCTCTTTTAGATTGTGATTTCTGTCTAAATAAGGTACTTTGTAATTGTATATTTAATGACAAGTCCCTTCCCTGTAATTTTGCTCCTCGGAAAAGAAAAGCCTGGACAGACTGTATTTCCAGTCACAGAACATAAAACTTAATCTATTGGGTGTTTTGTTCTGTTTTGAGACAGAGGCTTACTCTGTCACCTGGGCTGGAGTGCAGTGGCTCAATCTCGGCTCACTGCAGCCTCCATCTCCCGGATTCAATTTCCTGCCTCAGCCTCTTGAGTAGCTGGGATTACAGGAGCCCACCACCAGGCCCAGTTAATTTTTGTAGTTTTAGTAGAGACGAGGTTTCACCATATTGGCCAGGCTGCTCTCAAACTCCTGACCTCAAGTGATCCACTCGCTTCAGCCTCTCAAAAGTGCTAGGATTACAGGCGTGAGGCCCTGTGCTTGGCCTAGTGTTTTCTTAACTGTGAAATTCCCATTCATTTCATGAATGAGGCTACATCTTATGGACAGAGCAAAGTTATTGTTCTACAGATTCTTGAAACTATAATTATGGCTATTAAATTGCATGAAATTTAAATAAATTTTATTAGGTCTGCAAATATCTGGGCTTTTATTTTTCTGGAAAATATAGGAGCTTTAATCAAAACATAATAGTTCTTTTTGTAATTCCATGTTAATAAAAACAAATACTAATAATTGCTTGAATTTTAATGAATATTTAAAAGTTCAAGAGCCACTGAAATCATTTCCAGAGATAAGAGTTCCCTTTCTAAATTGAACACATTTTTAAAAAATAAGTTATGTTTGCTACTAAAACATTTGCACTGTTAGAATATTATGTGCATGTTGCCAAGACTCTTAAGTAACTTGGATATCAACTGTGAAAGGCCTACCTCTAAAAAGTAACAGTTCATACAAATACAAATGTAACTGTAAAAATTCCACTGGATTCTTGCATATTTGCAAGATTAGATTATTCAAAAGAAATTTCAATGCTAAAATTAACCAGCAACATAAGTTCTATGGGCTTTGAAAATTGTTCTCATCTTTTTAAAGTTGATGCATTTTCAAATCCTGCTTACACGGGCTATTCATTTGGATAAGAAAGTTAAAATGTCTAAGGTGAACTTGGCATTATGTGGAGACGTTGGACCTTTATAGAGCAATACAAATTCCTGTGCTGTCATTCTGTCTTCTGCAAATGCAAACGTGTTTAGATGGTCGACAGTGCAAAAATAGGGTAGTTGGCTGCATATTTAGGGTATCGCCTAAGCATTTGTTCTCTATCTTTAACGTTGTTCTACTAGAATGATTTTTTTCTTGCATCTTTTCACATTAATGATGTTCTTTATATAACTTTCATGCTCGATTATTTAATTAGTTTTTTAAATTAATAAAGTGAATTTAAGAAATGTTGAAAGAAACATCTAAGTAATTGCCATTTTAAACCCTTGTTTCTTACTGTGGGAGGGGGGAAATACAGCACTCATTTCTTGTTTTTACTTTGCAAAAGTAAGTGAAAATCTATGTAAAATCAAACCAAAAGAGTTGGACTGAGTGTGTATTGTCTTGAGATTAAGTGACAAATAGTAAAGTGTTACTGAATAATTAAGTCCATGTATTTTTTTTGTTTTGAGTTCAAAATCTTTGAAATATGTGATAACTGAATGTCAAAAGTTCCTAAACTCTAACAGTGCAGGTTGTTCACTGTAACAAGAGGTAACTCACATTTGCTGGTTACATAAACTACAAGTACTGCTCTCACAATATGGGACTTTGAACTGTGATGTAGTTCAACAATTGCCGGCATCCTCTCAGCTGATGTGCTGCGAATATTTTGGGTCAGACTTGCAGCCAGATGCAGTTTTGCAACCCAAGAAAAAAGTTGAACCTATGGTCAAAAACTTTTCCCAAGATGAACTCTGGAAAAAAATCAGCTAAACTCCCTTGGCGATCTTCAGGAACACTAGTAACGACTGTAATTACTCCGTGATCTTTGATGACTATTATACATAACAGCACTCTAGCACCTTTCCTTACTGGCATGGACTTCCTCATGGACCGCTACTTCATGGATGATAGCTTAATTGCTTTGGGTAGGGATTTAAGGTAGTCAAGGGGAAAATATGCAGTTTTATTACAGTTCTTACCATCAGGCAACTTTCAACTTTAAAACCCTTTGTGAAAAATCTGGTTATAGCACTATAGCTCTGATTTTAGGATGGTTTAAATGTTATATTCATTGTTGGCCTACCTTATCACAACAAACTGTGCCATTAATCCTCTCACAGACATACGTAAGGTAGAGAGAGCAACCAGTGGTTTTAGGGGACAATTATTTGTCTCCAAATAATAGGCTTTATTTCTTCCAGCTAACTTTTTCAGTGATTCTAGCAGATGCCATCTATACATTCTTGATCTTGTTTCTTTCTTTAGAGATCTCGCCATGGCAGCAACTTGTTAAGTGTAATCACATAGCACAAAAGACTTAACTAGGTTTACATTTATAGCAGTCAGTTGTGGTTAGATTAGGTTTCATAGTAAATGGAATAGGAAGTGTTTTTATTTTCTAGTAGTAATAATGTGGATTCCATTTGACCCAGTTTACTGTCAGAATTCAGTTCAGGTAGATTTGGTTCAACTTTTGGTGGTTTTTGGCTCTAGGATATTCTTGACTTTAATATCCTAGAACTTACTGAGTCTTCCCTTCCCTTCAATAAATACACTTCTCACATACCTCTAATCCTATGCTTCCTTGAAACAATAATGCTAGCTGAGTTGTTTACTAAGGATTATTACAAGGGCCTGAAGGTGCGGGAGTGGAGATTAAAACCTTTATGTTCTCCAATATAAGGGAAAAGCAGATTGGCACTACGTCTGATTAAGCAGAAAACACCAGGATTCCTTAAGTGATCCTTGAAATGGTTATTGTTTTCTGCCTTGTCACATTTGCCACTGTGCCCTTTAAAACGATGTGGAAACCTCAGGTTTGTGGACAGCACAGGTGGAACGACATTTTGTGCTTCCTGAGGCTCCCCTCTACCAGGCACATTAGCTTAGTGCTTCAGATGTCAGCCCAAGTCCTTGCTACCTCCTTTTCCTGCTGCCTGGGGAAGAGTGTGTTGGAGCTGGAGCGCTTGCACTCTTCAGGTGACTATTCTCACCTCCATTTCCTCCACATGCGTTAGGTGAAACTGAGGTCTGAGCCTCCTGCAAGGTCTACATTTTAAGGACTCACACATCGGGCTCTCAGAAATGTACACACCTGTTAGTTCTGTTTGTTCTAAAGGAAATGTAGGTATCTCAGGCCAGGACTTAGTGACTAAGTGACTAGTTTTCGCTAGACAGCAGGTTAATACCTAGATCTCTTTTAAAAAAAAAAAAAAAAAAAAAGGATTAAAGGGAGCTGATCAGGTTTGCGAGTTTTTTAGCCTAATTCCAAAGCATGGAAGAGTGCTCTAGGTAGGAAAGAAATTTTTTTCTTACGATTTGTAGCTACCTACTGTGCCTGACTTGGTGCCTGTGTGAGGATTAAGCCCTTAGTCTGCTCTTGCAATTATTCAAATGACAAGTTAAATTTGCTTTTGTAATAACAATAAAAGTTGTCATCTTCCCTTTTGAAGGATTTGTCGTTCGTAATTACCTGTGTTGTAACAAGCAAAAGCCATCCATGCCCTTTTCTGTACAATCCTTTTATTTTTGTATCAGCTATTGGAACCATCTACCAACAGGTTTGTTGGATGGATCTAATAAGCTCTGTCACATAAGGGATTCACAAACATCATCTGCTTGCATATGGTATGCAAGTCTTTTGTATAATGTATACAACAACCTTAGGAAACAAAAAATAACCCTATAGGAAGTTAGAGATGCTGAATAATAAATAACTAGATCACAGTATGTGGTTTTATGTGAATAGCAGAGTTGGGGGAAACGTCAATTGTCAGAACTATGAACCTCTACATTGAGGATTTTTAATAAAGATCAAGAGACCAAATAGTGCTTGCCCATTTTATTCAATGTGCAAGGGCAAGAAGAAATTAATGATAAAGGTAATATATACAGTGGCTACTTGAATGACAGCAGTTTATTCCTGTGTACTCACTAAGGTCCTGTTTGAACTGTCTTTAGGTGAATCACTTTGAGGTTTTGGCAGTCAGCCTCTAGGTATCTGGCATTAAACCAATCATAGCTTAAAACTTGGGACCAAGCTTGCTATTAAAGTAGGGGTTCAGGTCAGGCACAGTGGCTCATGCCTGTAATCCCAGCACTTTGGGAGGCCGAGACGGGCAAATCACTTAAGAGGTCTGCAATTCCAGACCAGCGTGGCAAACGTGGTGAAAACCCATCTCTACTAAAAAATACAAAAATTAGCTGGGCGTGGAGGCATGCGCCTGTAATCCCAGCTACTTGGGAAGCCGAGGCAGGAGAATTGCTTGAACCCAGGAGGCGAAGGTTGCAGTGAGCCAAGATCGCGCCACGCACCCAGCCTGGCCAACAAGAGCAAGACTCCATCTCAAAAAAAAACCACGAAAAATAGCCATTAATACCTTGGATGCTGTAAATCTGTAGTGAAAGACTGTGTATCTCAATCTAGAATAAAGACCAAATAACAGTAAAATAGAATTTTAAAGCTTACCAAACTTAAAAGTGTCTTAAAACACAAGTTTAGCCTCTTTGGCCATGTGAAAAAAAAATCCTGGAGAATTATTTAACCATTAGTGACAATTTTTAAGCCTTTATCGCCATTTTGATGTTGGATTAAGAACTGTAAAAGTCATGTAACATCCTTTTTTTGTTTACTTATATTTACTTTGTCCTCTTTAGAGTTAATTCAATGTGTTGGTCTTAAAAGTGAAATTTGCCAGCTGGGTGTGGTGGCTCATGCCTGTAATCCCAACACTTTGGGAGCCTGAGGTGGGCAGATCATGAGGTAAAAAGATCGATACAATCCTGGCCAACATGGTGAAACCCTGTCTCTACTGAAAATACAAAAATTAGCCAAGCATGGTGGCACACACCTGTAGTCCCAGCTACTGGGGAGACTGAGGCAGGAGAATCACTTGAACCCAGAAGGCAGAGGTTGCAGTGAGCCGAGATAGCGCCACTGCACTCCAGCCTGTTAACAGGGCGAGACTCTTTTTAAAAAAAAAAAAAAAAAAAGGGGAAATTTGCTAGATGCAGTGACACATGCCTGTACTCCCAGCTACTCCTGAGTTGGGAAGATCACCTGAGCCCAGGAGTTCAAGGCTGCAGTGGGTTATGGTTACGCCTGTGAACTGCCACGCATTCTAGCCTGGGCAACATAATGAGATGCTGGTTTTTTTTGTTTGTTTTGTTTTTAAGTGAAATTCTTGTTACTGTCAATCTTTCCTTCAAATTGCTTCTGAAGGCTTTGTGCACCCATATTACATGCAAGAAATATTTTCATATGTTTTCTGCTAGGAATAAGAGACTGCCTACAACAAGTAAAATTCCTCTAGCTGAGGAGTGTACTTTTTGAATTATTTGGAATATCATCCTTCTGTTAAAAATTATGCCAGGCCGGGCACAGTGGCTCACGCCTGTAATCCTGGCACTTTGGGAGGCCGAGGTGGGTGGATCACCTGAGGTCAGGAGTTCAAGACCAGCATGGCCAACATGGCGAAACCCTGTCTCTGCTAAAAATACTAAAATTAGCCAGGCACAGTAGTACAAGCCTGTAATCCCAGCTACTTGGGAGGCTGAGGAAGAATCGTTTGAACCCGGGAGGTGGAGGTTGCAGTGAGCCGAGATGGCACCACTGCACTCCAGCCTGTGCAATGGGAGTGAGACTCCATCTCAAAAAAAAAAAAAAAAAAAAAAAACGGCCAAAAATTTCCTCTATCTGCAGTGAGTCACATTTAATGTTAGCTGCACATTTTCTTAACATCCCATTGCCCACATGTGATTCCTAAACATTTGCCTTCTATGGAAATGATCATCATCAAACACAGTAATATTAGTTTACATGTTTAAAGCATTTTCACTAAAAGTTCTGTTCTCTGGTTTGAGCTTAGTCAAGAGTCAAGCTACTGGTAAAAATAATTAGGAGGGCATAATGGAAAAAAAAAATTTTGTTTTGTACCTTGTAGTTATATTTAGGTTGAAATTTTTAATGAGGATTTCATCCCACTTAACTGGGCACAGTACTCCCAAACGACTTTGTATTTGCTTATCAACTACACAAGTTCTACATTTCCAAACAGAAGAAATAATTTGAATGTTTCCAGCATGGAGATAAACAGGCGATGGATATCCCAATTACCCTGATTTGATTGGTACACATTATATCAATGTATTATCACATGCACCTTGAAAATTTGTACCTCTATTATGAATCAATTTTTTAAAACTACAGAAGTTACTTAAAAGCAGTCGACAACACTATCTTTGTTAATTCCCTGGCAAATACATCAGGTTTTAGGATAAAAAATGAATCTTCAAGATTTAGATTCTTAGGAGTAATTATGATTTGTAAGGAAGTTCCAGAAGACAGATGTTATATGACAAAGAAGAGGATTTTTTATTACGGTAAAATTTGCATACAGTGAAAAGCACAGATCTTAATTTTACAATGAGTTTGTCAAGTGTATACAACTGTGTAAACACCCCATCAACATGCAGAACACATCACCTCAGAAAGCTCTCTTCTGCTACTTTCCAACCAATCCCCTCTTGCCAAGGCATTCACTGGTTTGCCATTATAATAGTTTTGTCTGTTTTTGAACTCTACATAACTGGAATCACATAGCTTGAACTCAACTTTGTCATCTTTGGCACATTACGTTTCAGAGCTTATGTTGTGTGTATCAGCAGTTCTCTTTTTTTTTTTTTTTTGCTAATACTCCATTTTATGAATACTTTCTAATTCAAATGATCTATCCTTGAAGGGAGATTTGATTTTGCTTTCCAATTAGCATTCTTTGACAGGTTAGTTGCAAATGCAAATACCTTTCTTCTGAATTTCTCTAATGCAAGGAAGTAAAACCAGAGAGAAAAGTCTCACCTCTTCTTCATCTACTTTTATAAAACTCACCAAGGATAAACAGATAACGTAATGATCCTAATAGGTGGTGAAATAACATGAGCTCCCTTCTCATCTCCCTTTCCAATCCTAAAGAGGGTCTTCCCTGTATTGCCTGTGAGGCACCATTTCTTTCCTTTCCTTTTTGTTTTTGAGACACAGTCTCGCTCTGTCGCCCAGGCTGGAGTGCAGTGGCAGGATCTTGGCTCAGTGCAACCTCCACCTCCCAGGTTCAAACAATCAGTGTCCTGAGTAGCTGGGATGACAGGCATGTGCCACCACACCCGGCTAATTTTTAAACTTTTTTTAGTAGAGATGGGGTTTTGCCATGTTGGCCAGGCTGGTCTCTAACTCCTGACCTCAGGTGATCCACCCTCCTCGGCTTCCCAAAGTGCCGGGATTACAGGCATGAGCCACTGTGCCTGGCCTGAGGCGCCATTTCTAAATGATGGGCCAATTCTAAAACTGGATTGTCCCTATGACTTTCATGTTGCTAGAGCTAACTTACAGAACTAACCTGACTTGCACCTCTACTAAATAACTGTTTTTAAACTTCAGGGCTAAATCATTTTCTTTTTCTTTTTTTGGTAGATTTATTCAATTCTGTGTATGAATAACTTATTTTCTCTAAGTCCTTTTATAGATCCTTATTGATGACCTAGCATAATACTTTACAGTATAGTAGCTATTTAAAAGTTTCCTGCCAGGCACGCTGGCTCACCCCTGTAATCCCAGCACTTTGGGAGGCCAAGGCAGGCAGACTGCCTGAGGTTAGGAGTTCTAGACCAGCCTGGCCAGCATGGTGAAACCCTGTCTCTACTAAAAATACAAAAATTAGCCAGGCATCGTGGCACATACCTGTAATCCCAGCTACTCGGAGGCAGAGGTTGCAGTGAGCTGAGATCACGCCACTGCACTCCAGCCTGGGCAATAGAGAGAGGCTCCATCTCAAAAAAAAAAAAAAAAAAAAAAAAAACTTTCCTAATTTGAATAAAGTAGCACTTTGAGTTGTTATAACATTTACCAGTTATGTACTGGGACTGGCTAGAAGACCACAGTCCTGCAAGTTATCAGCTGGTATTGTCATTGATAAAAAGAGACTAATAGTATCCCTTTCAGCAAAAGGAGGAGAAGAGAACTAACCTTATGCTATTTAACCTATTTTTTTTTAAATGTAGAAATTACTTCTAAGATTAGCCTTAATATTCTATTCCTTGGGGAATATAACTCTAAATACAGGTTGACTGGATTAAGAATCTGTTTGTTAATCATGTATTGAGTGGGGTTGGTGTGCACTATGATACCTAGCAGCAAAATAGTGTACTTGTGATACCCACATAGATTGTATGAGGACAAAGAGTTAAAAATAAACAGCAAACTTAAGTTAATAAAGTTAGGTTTTCTATGGAAAACCTCTTTACATTTCTTTCTCCGGTAATATCATTGTTCTCTTGTTTCTCTTTCCCAGCCCTCCGCCCCTTCGCCCCCAAATTAGAATCAAATATCAATTTATTTACTGATTGGCTATTTCTTCCCTGTTTGAATGCAGGTAAGCTGCCTCCTGCCTTCTTTTGGCCCCTAAGATGCACAATTTCATTTTCCAATCCATTTAATAATGATTACATTATTTTCAGCAAAGGGAAGGGGAAGAGAACTAACCTTGTGCTATCATGCACAAGACAGACACTGTGAAGATAGATTCTATTGAATCCGAGGGAACCAGCTTTATTTAACAGATGAAGACATTGAGGCTTGGGAGATTAGCCACCTTGTCTAAGGCTAAACAACTAGTAAATCATGGAGTTGGGATTCAGACTGATCTTTCTGACCCAAAACACTATGTTCTTTGTACCTTCCTTACAATGTCACATTCTACATTTGGGCAATATTGTTTCACCCTTGATTCCATTATGTTTAGGTTAATATTACTTAGCAGATTTCAGTACCAAGAATATGCTGAGTATTAAATTACCTTTAGATAATCCAGACATCACCAATTGACTATGTGGCATTTCTTTTGTTAGTCTGCCATTTGTAACAACTCTGAGTTAACAGTGCTATATAAAAATGGATGTCTAATAGTTTTCTAAGGTTACTAGTTGATTGTAACAATATTTATTTTGAACTAGAATATGAGTTCCATTATTAAGTGTGAAGTTTCTTGAACTTTATGTTTACCATTCAGCAACATATTCAAATGCTCTTTACAATTAGTTGATTTATAAAATCCTTCATAAAATTAACTACAAAAAAGAATTTCAAGAAGTTTGAAGAGACATATCTCAGTACCTTCCAAGAGAAACAACTTAATAGTATTCACGATATCAGTGAGAACTGGGTACTCACTAATTGAAATTAATTACCTTGGTTTTTGTAGAAATGAGGTTTTGCTATGTCATTCAGACTAGCCTAGAACTCCTGGCCTCAAGCAATCCTCCCTCCTCAGCCTCCCAAAGTGCTGGGATTACAGGTGTGAGCCACCGCGCCTGGCCTATTTATTTATTTATTTAATTTTTTCACTCTGTCTTGTGGTGCTGACAATATGGTCTTTTATCAGTATGTATTCTTCTCAACTTCAATATTTAACAGTGTTAACACAGCTTCAGATACCTCCACTCTCTCATGGCTTCTGTAACTTGGCACCCTCTTGGTTTTCATTCTTTTTGGTTTTTTTTTGTTTGTTTGTTTTTTAAGACAGTCTCGCTCTGTCTCCCAGGCTGGAGTGGGAGAGCAGTGGCGCAATCTCAGCTCACTGCCACCTCCACCTCCTGGGTTCAAGCGATTCTCCTGCCTCAGCCTCCTGAGTAGCTGGGACTACAGGTGCCCGCCACCATTCCCGGCTAACTTTTTGTATTTTTAGTAGAGATGGGGTTTCACTGTGTTAGCCAGGATGATCTCAATCTCCTGACCTCGTGATCTGCCCCTCTCGGCCTCCCAAAGTGCTGGGATTACAGGCGTGAGCCACCACGCCCAGCCTTCATTCTTTTTTTTTTTTTTTTTTTAGACAAGGTCTTGCTCTGTTGTCTAGGCTAGAGTGCAGTGGCACAATCGTGGCTCACTGTAGCGTCAACTCCCTGGGCTCAAGCAATCCTCCCATTTCAGCATCACGAGTAGCTGTGACACAGGCATATGCCACCATAACCATCTAATTTTTCTGTTTTTTGTAGAGACAGGATCTTACCATGTTGCCCAGGGCAGTCTTGAACTCCTGAGCTCAAGCAAGCTGGCTGCCTCAGCCTCCTAAATTGGTTTTCTTTTACATCTTCAACTATTTCTGTTTCCTCCTCATTTGTTATTGAAGGTTTCTTTACAACTTTATTCTTCCTCTAGACTTTTTTTTGTAATCTCACCTATTTACAAAGCTTTAATCATCACCTCCATGAAAATAACTTCTAATTTCCTTCTTTTTAGTTCAGGAATGTTCTCCCACATTCCAGATCCATTTAGATGTACCACTGGAACTTCAAACTCAAAATACAGTCATGGGTTGCTTAATGATAAGGATACATCCTGAGAAATGCACCTTTGGGTGACTTTATAGTTGTGGAAGTATCAGTGTACTCACACCAACCTAAATGGTATGGCTTGCTACACGCCAATGCTATGTGATACAGCTTATTGCTCCTGGGGTACAAACCTGTACAGCATATTACTGTACTAAATACTGTAGGCAACTGTACCTAAAAGATACAGTAAAAAAAACAGTATAAAACATTAAAAATGGCACACCTGTATAGGGCACTTATCGTGAATGGAGCTTGCAGGACTGGAAGTTGCTCTGGGTGAATGAGTGAATGAGAAGGCCTAGGACATTACTGTACACCACTGCAGACTTACAAACACTGTACTCTTAGGTAGACTAGATTTATTTTTCTTTCTTTTTTTTTTTCTGAGACAGGGGTCTCACTATGTTGTCCCGACTGAACTTGAACTCCCAGGCTCAAGCAATCCTCCTGCCTCAGCCTCCTGAGTAGTTAAGACAATAGGCACACACCACTGAGCCTGGCTTTAAAAAATTTTTCTTTCTTCAATAATAAATTAACCTTGGCTTACTGTAACATTTTTACTTTATAAACTTTTACATTTTTAAGTTTTTGACTCTTTTGTAGTAACACTTTGCTTAAAACACAAACACATTGTTCAGCTGCACAAAAATGTTTTTCTTTATATACTTATTCTGTAAGCTTTTCTCTATTTTCTCTATTTTTTATTTTTTTCCGTTTTTTTGTTTGTTTGTTTTTTGTTTTTACTGAGACGGAGTCTCGTTCTATCGCCCAGGCTGGAGTGCAGTGGCGTGATCTCGGCTCACTGCAACTTCCACCTACCAGGTTCAAGTGATTCTCCTGCCTTAGCCTCCCAAATAGCTGGGACTACAGGTGCGTGCCACCACACCCAGCTAATTTTTTTTTTTTTGTATTTTTAGTAGAGACGGGGTTTCACCATGTTAGCCACGATGGTCTCAATCTCCTGACCTCGTGATCCACCCAACTCGGCCTCCCAAAGTGCTGGGATTCAGGCGTGAGCCACCATGTCTGGCCTTTTTTTCGTTTTTAAAGTTTTGTTGTTTTTTAGACAGAGTCTTGCTCTGTCACCCAGGCTGGAGTGCGATGGGGCAATCTCGGCTTGCTGCAACCTCTGCCTCCTGGGTTCAAGTGATTCTCCTGCCTCAGCCTCCTCAGTAGCTGGGATTACAGGTACCCGTCACCACTCCCGGCTAAGTTTTGTAATTTTAGTAGAGACAGGGTTTCATCATGTTGGCCAGGCTGGTCTCAGAACTCTTGACCTTAGGTGATCTGCCCACCTCAGCCTCCCAAAGTGCTGGGATTACAGGTATGAGCCACCGTACCTGGCCCTTTTAAAACGTTTTTATTAAAAATGAAAGGCCGGGCGCATTGGCTCATGCCTGTAATCCCAGCACTTTGGGAGGCGGAGGTGGGCGGATCACAAGGCTAGGAGATTGAGACCATCCTGGCTAACACGGTGAAACCCTGCCTCTACTAAAAGTACAAAAAATTAGCCAGGCATGGTGGCATGCTCCTGTAGTCCCAGCTACTCAGGAGGCTGAAGCAGGGGAATCGCTTGAACCTGGAAGGTGGAGGTTGTAGTGAGCCAAGATCGCGCTATTACCTCCAGCCTGAGCCACAGAGCGAAACTCTGTCTCAAAAAAAAAAAAAAAAGAAAAAAAAAAAGAAAACACAGGCTGGGCACAGTGGCTCACACCTGTAATCCCAGCACTTTGGAAGGTCGAGGTGGTAGGATCTCTTGAGCTCAGGAGTTTGAGACCAGCCTGGGCAACAGAATGCGACCTTGTCTCTACTTAAAAAAAAAAGAAAAGAAAAGAAAGAAAGTTAAAATAAAATAAAAAGAAGACACAAACACACACCTAGGTCTATGACTACACAGAGTCAGGATCATCAATATCAACTGTCTTCCACTTCCACATCTTATCTGTCCTACTAGAAGGTGTTCAAGGACACTGACACCTGCAGTTGTCATCTCCTATGATAACTAACAATGCCTTCTTCTGGAATATCTCCTGAAGGACCTGTCTGAGGCTGTTTTACAGTTAACTTTTTTTTTGTTTATAAGTAGAAGAGATATACTCTAAAATAACTATAAAAAGTACAGTATAGGCCAGGCGTGGTGGTTCACGCCTGTAATCCTAGCACTTCGGGAGGTCGAGGCAGGCAGATCACCTGAAGCAAGGAGTTCAAGACCAGCCTGGCCAACAAGGCAAAACTCTGTCTCTATTAAAAATACAAAAATTAGCATGGTAGGGTGGCGAACGCCTGTAATCCCAGCTACTCGGGAGGCTGAGGCAGGAGAATCGCTTGAACCCAGGAGGTGGAAGTTCCAGTGAGCTGATATCATGCCACTGCACTCAAGCTTGGGTGACAGAGTAAGACTCTGTCTCAAAAAAAAAAAAAAAGTACAGTATAGCAGGGCATGGTGGCTCATCCCTGTAATCTCATGCCCAACACTTCAGGAGGCAGGAAGCAGGAGGACCACTTGAGCTCAGGAGTTCAAGAACAGCCTGGGCAATGTAGTAAGATCCCATCTATTAAAAAAAAAAAGGCACAGTATAGTACACACATAAACCAGTAACATAGTTGCTGCTATCAAGTAATTCTGTACTGTACATAACTATATTTGCCATACTTGGGGGCAGTATAGTAGGCTTATTTACACCAACATCACCACAAACATGTGAGGAATGCTCTGACATTATGATGGCTATTACATCACTAGGCGACAGGAATTTTTCAGCTCCATTATGATCTTATGTGACCATGTATGTAGGTCTGTTGTTGAAAGAAACATCATTATGTGGTACATGACTCTATTGAAAAGGAATCTCATGTTTTCCCTCTAAATCTGCTGCTCCTCCTTTCTTCCCCAGTTCTATTAATACCACCCATTTGCCCAGTTTTTCAGGCTCTCAGAATTTGGAAGTAATCTAAACTTCTCTCCTTCTATCTCCAAGCTCAGGTCAAGCAGTATAGGTACCCTGTCCTCACTATCACCCTACCATCAGATCTTGATACCTAAAAAACCACAATAGTTTCCCATGTTCATCTCCTTAAGCCCTGTTTCAGGCCATTCTAATGCATTGCTCATTCTAAAGAAATACTACTTATGTCATTTATAGTAAATAAATAAGGATAAATAGTGAAGATACCATTTATAGTTTTCCTACCATTAATTGGCTCTCTCCTACCCTCTCAGAGCTTATCCTCAAACAGGGGAGAGGCAATTACAGTAGGAAAACCATAAATATTTTGGGGTAAGAGGACAGGATTATCTAAGCTACAATTCTCCTGAAGTAATCTGAAGCAGAAATTAGAAGGATGAGTTAATAAATGTGGGGATGGTATATGGAGGTACAAGGCGATAGTGTTCCAGGAAGAAGTGATAGTACGTTGGAAGGTATGAAGAAAAGTAGAAACTGCAGAGTTGAAACTAGGACTTAAAGATCGAAGGATTGAGTGGCAGGGTATGAAGTTAGGAAGATAAAAAGAAAGGGACCAGATGAAGAGTAACTACCATGTTGAGAATTACCATGTGACTTACATTTTAAAATTTTTTACTTATTTATTTTTTTAGACAGGGTCTCACTCTGTCACCCAAGCTGGAGTACAGTAGCACAATCACAGCTAACTGCAGCTTTGAACTCCTAAGCTCAAGCAATCCTACCTTGACCTCCCAAAGTGCTAGGATTACAGGCATGAGTCACCATGCCCGGTCCATATGATTTACCTTTCAAACTGGAACACTATTTTCTTGGACAAATACTAAACTACATAGGACACCAGACAAGAGATGCAAACTGTGATACATACAAGGCAAATTAAGGAATATACCTCATTCCAATGACAATAATCCAATGAAGGTGATTCAGCATAGTTTGATACAATTAGATTTGAATTTTAACAAGATCACGCCATCTGAAGGGTAGAGAATGGACTGTAAGATGCAAAATTGGGCTGGAAGCGATGGCTCACACCTATAATCCCAACACTTTGGGAGGTCTAGGTGGGAGGATCACTTGAGTCCAGGAGTTCGAGACCAGCCTGGGTAACATAGGGAGAACCCCATCTCTACAAAAAAGTTAAAAAATTACGCAGATGTGGTGGCACACACCTGTAATTTCAGCTACTTGGGAGTCTGAGGTGGGACCATCACTTGAGTCCAGGAGGTTGAGGCTGCAATGAGCTGTGATCACCCCACCATACTCCAGCCTGCATGACAGAGTGAGACCTTGTCCCAAAACTAAAATAAATAAAAATAAAAGATGCAAAAGTGGAGGAGGAACCTAAGTAATCTAGGCAAAAACAAAAAACAAATACATGATAATGTCCTCTACCACCATGTGGCAGGAATTAACAGAATTGGATATATGCAAGAGACATTTAAAAAGAATAAACAAGGGCCTGGTGCAGTGGTTCATGCCTGTAATCGCAGCACTTTGGAAGGCAAAGGCAGGAGAATCACTTGAGGTCAGGAGTTCATGACCAGACTGGCCAACATGGTGAAATCTCGTCATTACTAAAACTACAAAACTTAGCCGGGCATGGTGGCACACGCTTGTAATCCCTCTTACTCGGGAGGCTGAGGCAGGAAAATCACTTGAATCCAGGAGGTGGAGGCTGCAGTGAGATGAGATTGCGCCACTGCACTCCAGCCTGGGCTACCGAGCAAGTCTCCGTCTCGAAAAAAAAGAATAAGCAAGACTTTGTTATTGACTATGTTTGGGGGATAAGAAGGAAAGAGTTAAGAATAACTCCCCTATTCGGCTTGGTGGTACCAATGATGGACACAGAACACACACAAGGGGCCGGGAGCGGTGGCTCACACCTGTAATCCCAGCACTTTGGGAGCCCAAGGCAGGTGGGTCACTTGAGGTCAGGGGCTCGAGACTAGCCTGGCCAGCATGGAGAAAACCCATCTCTACTTAAAACACAAAAATTCGCCAGGCACCATGGCACATGCCCGTAATCCCAGCTACTCAGGAGGTTGAGGCACGAGAATCGCTTGAACCTGGGAAGGAGAGGTTGCAGTGAGCCGAGACTGTGCCAGTGCACTCCAGCCTAAGTGACAGAGCAAGATTCCATCTCAAAACAAAAACAAACAAAAAAAAACCACACACACACACAAGAGGGGCAGGTTTGAGAAGATGATGATTCATGATGGGACTTGCCGAAGATGAGGTCCCAATAGGACTTTTAAGTGAAGACAGGTGAATGTGTCAATGAGTCCAAAGACAGGAAGTCTACTAATCTACACTAGTTATCTACTAATGGGTAACAAATTACCCCAATTTAGTGCCTCAAAAGAACACACATTTATGATATCACAGTTTTTATGGGTCAGGAATCTGGGAGCAGCCTAGCCTGGCTCAGGGCCTCTTGAGTTTGCAGTCATCTCGAGGTTGGACTGAAGGAGGATCCACTTCCAAGCTCACTCGTGTGGCTGCCCAAGTGTCCTCACAACATGGCAGCTGGCTTCCCTTTCTCTAGGGCTGCCTTACAAGTAATGAGGGAGGGAGTAAATGAGAGAGGGAAACAGGGAGAGAAAGAACATCAAAGATTAAACTACAGTCTTTTTATAACCTAATCTCAGAAGTGACATAGTATCACTTCTGCCATATTCTGTTTGACACAAGCAAGCCACTAAGTCCAGTCTACACTCAAGGGGAGGGAAACGAAGCCTCATTAGCTGAGAGGACAGTTATCAAAGAATGAGTAGATAGGACACATCTTTAAAACCACAATATCACAACCACATTATTAACTTACCTAATGCATAAATCATCACTACCTTTTCTTCTCTACTGCCAGTTCAAAAACCTCTTATCTTTACAATTTCTCCAAAGTGAGTATAAACCCTCAGCTTGATAATGAATTCATTCCTTTACCTACTTTCCAACCTGCATCTCCCATTCCTCCCCTCTGCACATTCCTGCTCTAGCTACATACTGCTTCCAAACACTTCCATACTCGTTCACCGGCATTCACACTGTTTCCTTGGCCTACAAGCATGGTTCTCAAACTTAAGTTCAGGTGAAAGAACATCTGACAGTCTCCATACTCTTAATACTACTACAAAACACAGATCCACAAAGCCCAGTGTAACAATTCATTACACTGTGCTAAAAGGAAACCACTCTTACACTAGATTCTAGAATACACAAAGGGAAGCAGGTGCCAATGATTTCAGAACATTTCTTCTATACGTTGATTAAACACAAGGCTATTATTAGAGATTAGCAGAATATCCTTTCATGGAAGGAACACCTTCTGAAAGCAACTGAGGGAAAACCTCTTACTCTCATTCCTCCATCTCTTAAAACTTTACATGACTAGTTGTAAAAAGTCTGAAACCATCCTGAAGGCGCCTAAAAAAGTTCCTATATAAACTGTAGTGTTGCTGCATGGTGGGACGCCATAGAGCCGTTTAAAAAGATGAGGCAGAGCTTTGTGTACTGACTTGGAACTATCTCCAAGGTACATTAAGAAGAAAAAGCAAGGTGTGGAACAATGGGTATACCAGGCTACTATATGTGTTTTTGTAATAAGTAAGTTTGGCCAGGTTCAGTGGTTCATGCATGCAACCCCAGCACTTTGGGAGGCTGAGGTGGGAGGATCCCTTGAAGCCAGGAGTTCGAGACCAGCCTGGGCAACATGGTGAGACTCCTCCCTGTCCTCATCTCTACAAAAAAAACTGTAAAAGATATCAGGACATGGTGACCAGAACCTTTAGTCCTACCTACTCGGGAAGCTGAAGCCGGAGGATCTCTTGAACCCAGGAGTTCCAAACTGCAGTTAAGCTATAGTCACGCCACTACACTCCAGCCTGAGTGACAGAGCCAGTCTCCGTTTCTTTAAAAAAAAAAAAAAAAAAAAAAAAAATGGCTGGGCACAGTGGCTCACTCCTGTCATCCCAGCACTTTGGGAGGCCAAGGCGAGTGGATCACCTGAGGTCAGGAGTTCGAGACCAGCCTGGCCAACATGGACAAACCCCGTCTCTACTAAAAATACAAAATTAGCCAGGCGTGATGGCGCATGCCTGTAATCTCAGCTACTGGGGAGGCTGAGGCAGGAGAGAATAGCTTGAACCGGGAGGCGGAGGTTGCGGTGGGCTGAGATCTCGCCATTGCACTCCAGCCTAGGCAACAAGAGTGAAAGTCCGTCTCGGAAAAAAAAAAAAAAAAAAGGTAGCCGGGCGTGGTGGCGTGCGCCTGTAGTTCCAGCTACTCGGGAGGCTGAGACAAGAGAACTGCTTGAACTGAAAATGGGGAGATTGCAGTGAGACGAGATCACTGCACTCCAGCCTGGGCGACAGAGCGAGACTGTTACACACACACACACAAAAAAAAGGAAAAAAATTAAACCCATCCAAAAAGAGAAAGGAGAAGTATCTCCTAAACATACCTAGAACATCTCTGGAAGGTTCCAGGAGGCACTGGTAAGGGTACCTCTGGGGAGGTGCGTGGAGTGGGAGGAAGACATTACAAAGCAAGCCTGTCCTACCCAAGGGCCGCGTGCGGCCCTAGAGGCCAGGTTTTGAATACAGCCCAACACAATTTCGTAAACTTTCTTAAAGCATTATGAGATTTTTAAAAGATTTTTTTTTTAAAGCTTATCAGCTATCATTAGTGTTAATGTATTTTATATGTGGGCCCAGACAATTCTTCTTCCACTGTGGCCCATGGAAGCCAAAAGATTGGACTCCCCTGTTGTAAGATATTCGATTTGTCAGTTACCCAGCCTCCGCTCTTACTTGCTTCTTTGTTTAGCGACAAGGTCTCGCTCTACTGCCTATGCTGGAGTGCAGTGACGCGGATCAGAACTCACTGAGCCTCCAATTCCTGGGCTCAAGATCCTCCATCCTCCACCTCCCAAGTAGCTGGTACTACTGGCGCGCACCACCACGCCGGCTAATCTTTGTATTTTTTGGAGAGACGGGGTCTCGTATATTGCACGGGCTGGTCTCCAACTCCTGGAATCCCTCGCCTCGGCCTCCCAAAGCGCTAGGATTCCAGGCGCCAGCCACGCGCACGGCCAGCCACGCTTTTTTGTACAGGATCTTACCTCCCGCCTCTCTGAGAGACCAGAAGCTAAGAGATTGGCTCAGACTCATCTTTCAGTCCCTCACGCTGCTTAACGACGCGCCGGGTGGCTCCCGTGCCTTATATTTCATGGACTCCTCACCAGCCTGGGGTTGGCATCGCCTAAAGTCAACCGGCAGGTGGGCAGTAGAGCCAGGATTCCGCTCTCTGCCCACGCCACGCGCGGCCTTCCCGGAGGCGGGGACCGTGGAGTGTGCGGGACCCCACTGGGCCTCCTGACGGGACTCCCGTCTCAAGGTGCTTTCTTGATTTCTATCGTGTAAGATTGAGGGGACACCCAAGCTACTACTCACACCTCATGCAAAGCGGGAGAAGAGCGGAAGAGCAGGTGCCTCCTCAAGGAACTGACTCTGACAGCAGCCACCGCCCTTAAGTGCAAAACCCTACGCTCGCCCGGAAATGACGCACAGAGGCTCGGTTCCCGCCCCCTCGCTTCCGGGTCCGGGCCTCGCTCGCGCGTGCGCAGCAGAAGCCAGCCGCGGGGTTTCACACGCGCGTCTTCACGAGGTGAAAACAAGATGGAGGACTCGGACTCCGCGCCGCCGTCTTCTTCAGCCTCGACTGCAACCTCCGCCTCGACTCCAGGGGCCCCGACAGCACGGAAGCAGCTGGACAAAGAGCAGGTGAGTGGTTCCTGGGGAGGGTGGCTTGGAAGCGTGGTGGCGGTGACGTCGTGAGGCGCAGGGTGCCGGAACCTGAGTGCGTGCTCGGCGCACTTCCCCGAGGCTGTGGGACGGTTGCTTGCGGGCCGTGTGCCTCAGCTGCCTCTCCCCTTTAAACACTTGGGTGGGCGCCTGCTTCCCCCAGTCCTGCGGCCTGGCGCTCTTGAATTGGGTTGCAAGTGTACCGTGGAGCTAGACGAGATCGACCTGGCGACCTGGCTTAGCTTCCCTATCGTTAGCCCTTGACCGAGTCGTTTAGTTTTGCAGGTCTGCTACCCGCTATTTAAAATGGGCCCTTCCATTCCCCGCTATCCAGGATCGGGAGAGGTAATGCGTGTAAAGCGCTTTGACCAAGGGCCTGGCACGTGGTGAGAAGGTACTCAGTAGGCCGGGCACGGTGGCTCACGCCTGTAATCCCAGCATTTTGGGAGGCCGAGGGGGGTGGATCACCTGAGATCAGGAGTTACAGACCAGCCTGGCCGACATGGTGAAACCCCGTCTCTACTAAAAATACAAAAATTAGCTGGGGGTTGGTGGCGGGCGCGTGTATTGTCAGCTACTCGGGAGGCTGAGGCAGGAGAATTGCTGGAACCTGGGAGGCGGAGGTTTCAGTGAGCCGAGATCCTGCCATTTCATTCCAGCTCAGGCGACAACAGCGAGACTGTGTCTCAAAAAAAAAAAACGAGAGTGCTCAGTAAATGCTAAATGGATGACACTTTGCACTTTTCGTGGAATTACTGCTTTCATCGTTGAGGGCAGGAGAGGCACGTTTCCCTCTGGCCCGATATCTTAAGTAGAAGAGGCGTCCTGCAGACAGTGCTGGAAGTGGATACTTAGGCGTGTTTGATGGATTCTTAGATTTTTCTGAATATAAATTGCAAGATCCTCATAGATACGGTTATGGAGGTTACCCCTTGAAATTGAAGTTGGAAGGGAAAAAATAGGTGTGAGAGGGGACAAATGCTAAATTAGATTGAGAACGTTTCACTTATTTGTGTAAGTTATTGTGAGAACATTTCAATTATTTGTCAATCTTCACTTTGCAGGTTAGAAAGGCAGTGGATGCGCTCCTGACGCATTGCAAGTCCAGGAAAAACAATTACGGGTTGCTTTTGAATGAGAGTGAAAATTTATTTTTAATGGTGGTATTATGGAAAATTCCAAGTAAAGAACTGAGGGTCAGATTGTAAGTTGTGATTTTCTACCTTTGCTGTTTTTATCTGCTTGTTCATTCTTTGTAACTCGAACAATTCCATCGTAGTTTCTAATGGAAACTTTGCAAACTTATAATAAAAATCTGACATGAAGTAAAACAATTAGGTCTAAAAGAACCATAGAGGTTTGGCGTGGTGGCTCACACCGGTAATCCTAGTACTTTGGGACGCCGAGGTAGGCGGATCACCTGAGATCAGGAGTTCAAGACCAGCCTGGCCAACATGGTAAAACCCCGTCTCTCCAAAAATACAAAAATTAGCTGTACATGATGGCGAATGCCTGTAATCTCAGCTGCTGGGAAGGCTGAGGCAGGAGAGTCGCTTGAACCTGGGAGGCGGAGGTCACAGCGAACAGAGATCTCTCCATCGCATTCCAGCCTAGGCGACAGAGCAAGAGTCATCTCAAAAAAATAAAAATAAAAGAACCGTAGGAATTCAGATGTGCTAAAATTTTCTAGAAATTTCACCAGTTTTTGACTGGGCGCGGTGGCTCACACCTGTAATCCCAGCACTTTGGGAGGCTGAGGCGGGCGGATCACAAGGTCAGGAGATCGAGACCATCCTGGCTAACACGGTGAAACCCCGTCTCTACTAAACACACACACACACACACACACACACACACACGAGATCGAGACCATCCTGGCTAACACAGTGAAACCCCGTCTCTACTAAACACACACACACACACACACACACACACACACACACACACTATCCGGCCGTGGTGACGGTTGCCTGTAGTCCCAGCTACTCCGGGAGGCTGAGGCAGGAGAATGGCGTGAACCCAGGAAGCGGAGCTTGCAGTGAGCTGAGATCCGGCCACTGCACTCTAGTCTGGACGACAGAGCAAGACTCCATCTAAAAAAAAAAAAAAAATCACCAGTTTTCTTAGAGCTTGGTGAACAGCTAACGTAATCAGGTCTGTTAAATCGAAAACCTGGTGTTTGAAAGAATAAAGGTGGAATAAGTTAAACAGCTTTTTTTTTTTTTTTTTTTTTTTTTTTTAGAAACCGTTATCTTTCTATGTCAAGCAAAAATTCTTTGGGGCTACAATTTATTCCTTTGTACAGAGACTACTAAAAACTCCAGTGAAGTCCTTTCTATGAAAAAATCCATGGTGATTATACAAAATGCTTCTTCAGAACATAGGTTGTAAGCATAAGAAATGAGTTAAACCCTCTTATTTTATTTTCTGTAAGATGTGGCATAATTGTGTTTGCTGGTCCCGCTTGGTTTATTCCATGTTTTTGGTTTCGATTCTTTTATCTCTCTCTTTTTTTTTTTTTTTTTAAGAGACAGGGTCTTGTGCTGTTGCCTAACTGGAGTGCAGTAGTGAGATCTGTGTTCGCTGCAACGTCGACCTCCCTGACCTGACTCAAGTGATCCTCCCATCTCAGCCTCCCAAGTAGCTGGGACTATAGGTGTATGCCACCATGCCCAGCTAATTTTGAAATTTTTTGTAGAGATGAGGGAGATGAGGTTTCACTGTGTTGTCCAGGCTGATCTCAATCTCAAGCTCAAGCAGTTCTCCCTCTCAGTCTCCCAAAGTGTTGAGATTACAGGCTTTAGCCACTGTGCCCAGCCTGTTTCTTTTTTTTGTTTTGTTTTTGAGACGGACTCTCGCTCTGTCGCCCAAGCTGGGGAGCAGTGGCCGGATCTCAGCTCACTGCAAGCTCCGCCTCCCAGGTTCACGCCATTCTCCTGCCTCAGCCTCCCGAGTAGCTGGGACTACAGGCGCCCGCCACCTCGCCCGGCTAGTTTTTTGTATTTTTTAGTAGAGACGGGATTTCACTGTGTTAGCCAGGATGGTCTCAATCTCCTGACCTTGTGACCCGCCCGTCTCAGCCTCCCAAAGTGCTGGGATTACAGGCTTAGCCACCGTGCCTGGCCTGTTTCAATTCTTAAAAGTTATGTTGTGCTGGGCACGGTGGCTCGTCACTGTAATCCCAGCACTTCGGGAGGTAAGGTAGGTGGATCACTTGAGGCCCGGGAGTTTGAGATCAGCCTGACCAACATGGCAAAACCCCATCTCTACTAAAAATACAAAAATTAGCTGGGCATGATGGTGGTCATCTGTAATCCCAGCTGCTTGGGAGGCTGAAGCACAAGTATCATTTGAACCCAGAAGGCAGAGGTTGCAGAGACTCCAGCCTGGGCAACAGTGAGACTCCCATCTTAAAAAAAAAAAAAAAAAAAAAAAAAGTTGGCTGAGCTATGATCTCAGCAGTTTGGGAGGGTGAGGCAGGTGAATTACGTGAGCCCACAAATTCAAGACCAGCGTAGGCTATGCAGCGAAACCCTGTCTCTGCGAAAAATACAAAAGTTAGCTGGGGGCCCAACTGGTAAGCGCCTGGAGTCTCAACTGTGCTGGAGGCTATCGTGAGCTGTGGTCACACCACTGCACTCCAGCCTTGGCGACTGAGCAAAACCCTGTCTCAAAAAAAAAGAAAAGAAGAAAGAGTTATTCTGTTTATGGAGTTGAGTTTTAGAGAAGGTAAAATTCTGAACCAGGCCTGTCCTGATTAAGCTAGGTTATTATAGCACATTAGAGTACGTGTGCACATACAGCAACAGATACATCATAATAATTACATATGCAAGAATTTGGATGTCTTTGAGTATATTTTAATTCTTGCTATATCCCAAGTGTTAATTGATATTTGGGCCTGTGTGTATTTGTCATTTATTTGCCATTGAAAGTGAGTTTTGTTTTTTATTTTGGTTTTTGCTTTTTGAGACGGAGTTTGCCTCTTGTTACCCAGGCTGGAGTCCAGTGGTGCCATCTTGGCTCACTGCAACCTCCACCTCCCAGGTTCAAGCGATTTTCCTGCCTCAGACTCTCAAGTAGCTGGGATTACAGGCGCCCACCACTGCCCCTGGCTAATTTTTTACACTTTTAGTAGAAATGCAGTTTCACCATGTTGGCCGGCTGGTCTTGAACTCCTGACCTCAGGTGATCCATATGCCTTGGCCTCCTAAAGTCCTGGGATTACAGGCTTGAGCCACTACTACTGGCCATAAAATATATTTTTAAATGTTGTTTGTGGTGCAATATTTGCTTAACTAGCATGACTAAAGGTTATTTAAATGACACTAAGTTTATTGTGTATTCTGTGTGATACAAACATGCATAATGTGTGTAATAATGCTTTCCTCGGTTTCTTTTCACATATTTTGTAGGACCTTGCCTCATAGCATTCGATCAGATTCAGAAGATATCTGTTTATTTACAAAGGACGAACCCAATTCAACTCCTGAAAAGACGGAACAGTTTTATAGAAAGCTTTTAAACAAGCATGGAATTAAAACCATTTCTCAGGTAGGAAGCCTGGTTAATATTTTCAAGAGGATTTAATTCAGTCAAAATGATGTCACAAATACATTGCTATATTTCTTAGTATTTTTCTTCTACTTTTCTCTTTTTAACTTAATTTGTGGTGGCGTGTATGTCAGTAGCTTTTGTATCTTGCAAATTATAAAAGAGGTGGCTCGTGTCATTCCTCTGTACTTCCACAGCATCTTGTTTTTCTCTGATTAGCTGTTTTGTAGTTGGTGTACTTATCTTTATTACCTGCTGGATCTAAGGTATCTAAGTTTTTTTTTGTTTGGAGTCTCGCTCTGTCGCCCAGGCTGGAATGCAGTGGCAGGACCTTGGCTGACTGCAACTCTACCTCCTGGGTTCAAGCTATTCTCCTGCCTCAGCCGCCCGAATAGCTGGAATTGCAGGCACCCGCCATCATGCCTGGCTAATTTTTATATTTTTGTAGAGACGAGGTTTCAATATGTTGGCCAGGCTGGTCTTGAACTCCTGACCTCTGGTGATTCGGCCACCTCGGCCTCCCAAAGGGCTGGTGTTACAGGCGTGAGCACATACAGCAATATATGTATAACAATATATATATGTTGCTGACCTGTATCTAAGTTTCTTTAGCTGGGGCCCTTTCTCATTTGTCTCAGTGTCTCCAGCATGTAGCATAGTGCCCGGCACATTTTAGGCACTCATGTGTTCATTAAAGTATAAGAGGCATGGCCGGGCGCGGTGGCTCACGCCTGTAATCCCGGCACTTTGGGAGGCCGAGGCGGGCGGATCACGAGGTCAGGAGATCGAGACCATCCTGGCTAACACGGTGAAACCCCGTCTCTACTAAAACACAAAAAATTAGCCGGGCGCGGTGGCGGGCGCCTGTAGTCCCAGCTACTTGGGAGGCTGAGGCAGGAGAATGGCGCGGACCCGGGAGGCGGAGCTTGCAGTGAGCCGAGATCGCGCCACTGCACTCCAGCCTGGGCGACAGAGTGAAGACTCCGCCTCAAAAAAAAAAAAAAAAAAAAGTATAAGAGGCATAGCTCTAGGACTTTTTTTAATCCAAATACAAATTGTTGCCTAAGTATTTCTTCCCTTGTTTAGATTCCTAACTTTTTGTTTTTATTCTTCTCTATACTTCCTAGATTATCTCCCTCCAAACGCTAAAGAAGGAATATAAATCCTATGAAGCCAAGCTCCGCCTTCTGAGCAGTTTTGACTTCTTCCTTACTGATGCCAGAATTAGGCGGCTCTTACCCTCACTCATTGGGAGACATTTCTATCAAAGAAAGAAGTAAGTTTCTTAGTAATGACGAGACTTCAGCAGCATGAAGTTTCTAGGTGTGTAAGCATTGTGTTCTGAATGCCTGTGTGTTTTTTATAGAGTTCCAGTATCTGTAAACCTTCTGTCCAAGAATTTATCAAGAGAGATCAATGACTGTGTAGGTGGAACGGTCTTAAACATTTCTAAAAGCGGTTCTTGCAGGTAGGTAAAAGGCATTCATATGTGCCTCCTTTAATCTTGTATTTGACAATGATTTTATATACTTTTTAAAAAGATTTTGTTAATGGCTCCAGATCTTTTTTAGAACTAAAATCTGTTCCTCAGAAGTGATCCATTCTCAGGTCAGGTGCAGTGGCTTATGCCTGTAATCCCAGTACTTTGGGAGGCCGAGGCAGGAGGATCACTTGAGCCCAGGAGTTCAAGTCCAGCTTGGGCAACATAGTGAGACCCCCCTCCCCCACTTACAGAAAAATCAAGAACATTAGCCAGGTGTAGTGCTGCATCCATGTGCTCCCAGCTACGTGGGAGGCTGAGGCAGGAAGATCACTTGAGCCCACGAGGTCAAGACTGCAGTGAATCATGTTCTTGTCACTGTCCTCCAGCCTAAATGACAGAGCAAGAGTGTCTTTAAATGAAAAAAGAAAAAAAAGTTCAGTTCTCTAGAACAATGTTGTCTGGTAGAGCTTTCTACTGTGATGGAAATGGTCTGCGTCTGTGCTGTCTCATACAGTAGGCACTACTTGTATGTAGCTATTGAGCACTTGAAATGTGGCTACTGTGCTAGGAACTGAATTTTAAATTTAAAATAGGCACATGTGGCTAGTGGCTGATGGTCACTGCGTTGAACAGGGCAGCTCCAGATACTAAGGGAAGCAAAGAGAGTAAGATGAATGCTTGGAGAACATGACTAGTTCTGGGCTTTCAGCTTGTCCTCTATTTATCGTGCTACTGCACTCTGGTGCAATCACAGTTCACTGCAACCTCCAACTCCTTGGCTCAAGCAATCCTCCCACCTCAGCCTCCTCAGTAGCTGGGACTACAGGCACATGCCACCATACCTGGCTAATTTTTCAATGTTTTGTAGAGGCAGGGTCTCACTATGTTGCCCCGTCTGGACTTAAACCCTTGGACAAAACTAGTCCTCCAGTCCTGGCCTCCAAAAGTGTTGAGATTATAGACGTGAGCCACCATGCCTGGCCTCAGATTGTCCTTTAAAAGCACCATATTACCCCTTAAAGTGAAGATCCACCTCATTCTTGGTTCAACTTCCTATTAAATGAATTCAGCATTTATCCTGTTCATCCGCCTGTTTGGTGTCTGTGTTGTTGTATTGGTTTAACCTTACTCAGGACACTGAGCTAGGCGGAGCCCCCACACCTAGTCTACTAGAACAGATGTTTTAGGTCAGTGATTGCTTCCGACCTCTGGCTGAGCAGAGGATGTGGCTCAGTCTATTTTATTAGGCTGAGAAATGGGTTAAGTTTGTATTCTTGGCAGTGTACCAGCTTGGGGGGTAGGGCAGGTTTTAAATGTATTGAAAATACATTTTATGAAGTACTTCACCTTGCTGACTGCGGTGTGGAGATGGGTAGCTACCAGTAGGACAGAGCTGTAGGCCACTGCCCTTCCACCCAGAGATTCCCCAGGAACCATGCATACCTAGTGGTCACACTCGGCAGAAAACACAGATTTCTTACCTCTGCTCACCAGGGAGGCCTGACCCCAGCAGAGTGTCTCCAGGTAGAGCAGAGCAGGGTGCGGATGGGCAGGACAGGTGGTCTCTGGCGTTGTCTTCTGCGTGCCGCTGGGAAGCCCTTCATCAGGTGTAATGAAGTAGCTGAGAAGAGTTAGCCACGGGGCCTGGACCCCTGTCCTTTTGGTTAAAGGCGGATGTCAAAGCAGTGGCTCATGGAACTGGTTGGCCAGAAGTCAGGCCGTGTTTATGGGCCCCATCAGTACGTGGGAGGAGGAGATGGCACCAGGAAGGCAGGTAAAGGAGTCTCCTACCACTGGGGATCTTCCAAGGCAAAAGCAACAGCTTAAAGAAAGTTGCAGACAACTGAGAAAAAAAGAAATCATTCTTTTATTTCCTCTCTTACCTTTCCCCAGCATAATAATTTATTTTCCTCTTCCACTTCTGTTCCTCTCTCTTCTGACCCCCTCACCATTTTTCTATCTGGGATGCTCAAGTGTGCTTGCAGGCAGGTGGTAACAAGCACAGGGAATGGGCAGTACCCAGTCTTTGGCTGAAAAGAGAGGAGCAACAGCCTGTCTCATCCTCATTCCGCAGACACTGTGCCGACAGTGAGCCTGCCTTTTGGCCCCAGCGCTGAGCCCTCCAGGTTTCTCACTGGGCTTCTGCCTGCACTCTCTTTCACCTGAAGGGATGATCTTGATCTTAGCTGAAAGACACTGTTCCACCAGGGACAAGAACTGTTTATTCTTGAACATGGCAGCTGAGTGGAGCAGTAGAACTATAGAGAGAGCAGGTGACGCTCCTGGAGGTAGCTCCCCTTAGAACAGCTTGAAGGCAGACTCAGCGACATGGGTTTTTCTAAGATAAAGGTAGAACCTGCTCTGCCCCTGCCTCCCAATGCTCCTTAGCCTCACAGTCAGGTGCTACCAGCTCTTTAATCACCCCCTCAGCTGGGCATGGTGGCTCACGCTTATAATCCCAGCACTTTGGGAGACTGAGGTGGGTGGATCACTGGAGGTCAGGTGTTCAAGACCAGCCTGGCCAACACGGTGAAACCCCATCCCTACTAAAATATACAAATTAGGCTGTGCGCAGTGGTTCAAGCCTGTAGTCCCAGCACTTTGGGAGGCCGAGGCAGGTGGATCACCTGAGGTCAGGAGTTTGAGACCAGCCTGACCAACATGGAGAAACTCCGTCTCTACTTAAAAAAGAAAAAAATACAAAAAATTAGCCGGGCGTGGTGGCACATGCCTGTAATCCCAGCTACTCGGGAGGCTAAGGCAGGAGAATCGCTTGAATCCAGGAGGTGGAGGTTGTGGTGAGCCAAGATCACACCATTGCACTCCAGCCTAGGCAACAAGAGCGAAACTCCATCTCAAAAACAGAAAAAGAATTAGCTGTGCGTGGTGGTGTGCGCCTGTAATCTCAGCTACTAGGGAGACTGAGGCAGGAGGATTGCTTGAACCCAGGAGGCGAAGGTTGTAGTGGGCCGAGATCACGTCACTGCACTTCAGCCTGGGCGACAGAGCAAGACTTCATCTCAAAAAAAAATCACCCCCTCATGATGTGACATTTTACTTTAGGTAGAAGGAATTTCTAGTACATGAAAGATGATAATCTTCCTTTAAAATACATTTAGGCCAGGCATGGTGGCTCATGCCTGTAATCCCAGCACTTTGGGAGGCCAAGGCAGGAGGATCACTTGAGCCCAGGAGTTCAAGACCAGCCTGGTGGATCACTTGAGCTCAGGAGTGAGAACCCATCTCTACAAAAAATACAAAAATCCACTGGGCTACCTGTAGTCCCAGCTACTCCGATTAAGTGCAGTACGTTGATTGTGCCACTGCACCTCAGCCTGGGCAACAAGAAAACACTTTCTCAAAAATGAAATAAAATATATTTAGAACCTAAAGATTTTAATGGATTTTTGTTGTTGTTGTTGTTGTTTAGACTGTTTTGCTCTGTTACCCAGGCTGGAGTGCAGTTGCCGGATCTGGGCTCACTAGCCTTGAGCTCCTGGGCTCAGGTGATTTTTCTGCCTTAGCATCCTGAGTAACTGAGATTACAGGCATGTACCACCATGCCCAGTTAATTTTTGTTAGTGTGGTAGAGACAGGATT
The DNA here is from genome assembly GCF_008728515.1 of Papio anubis. Classification (NCBI taxonomy): domain Eukaryota; kingdom Metazoa; phylum Chordata; class Mammalia; order Primates; family Cercopithecidae; genus Papio; species Papio anubis. The sequence goes on from NC_044993.1 coordinate 62,126,264, forward strand.
TTGCCATGTTGCCCAGGCTTAATGTTTCTACCTTTTTAAAAGAAAAAAAAGAAAAAAAACTTGAGAATTATGTATTTATATTTCTCATATACCTGCCTGGTTTATTTTGAAAAATGGTTTTTTAAAATCTTGTCTAATACTCTTAAATTTCAGTGCTATACGTATCGGTCACATTGGAATGCAAATTGAGCACATCATTGAAAACATTGTTGCTGTCACCAAAGGACTTTCAGAAAAATTGCCAGAGGTACAGTATTGCAGGAGCATCAATTGATTGTTCATTTAAAAGAAACAAAGTATATGTAGACGATGTTACTCTTTTCTTTGTTTCAGAAGTGGGAGAGCGTGAAACTCCTGTTTGTGAAAACTGATAAATCGGCTGCGCTTCCCATCTTTTCCTCCTTTGTCAGCAATTGGGATGAAGCCACCAAAAGATCTATGCTTAATAAGCGGAAAAAAGTTAGTAGAATTTTAAATACTTATAGAATGAATAATGAAGGGTGTAAACTCAGTCCCTAGGAGAGAGAAGTAGACCATCATCCCTGCCTGACTTTCCAGTTGTCTTCTGGTTTTCTGGTGGTTATGCTTTTGTCACTTTACATGAAGTAGTTGATATTAGTATCAGTAATGCATGTTAAGATAGAAATATCTTGTATTTATTGATAAATTGGGTGTGTTTTTAACTTTTGTTTGATCCAGTGCTTGCTGGTTTTGTTTAGAGAGACAGTGTCTCACTCTGTGCCCCGGGCTGGAGCACAGTGACACAATCAAGGCTTACTGAAGCCTTGACCTCCTGGGGTCATACAATCCTGTGTCAACCTTCCGAGTAGCTGGGACTACAGGCATGGTCCACCACGCCCAGCTAATTTTTAATTTTTTTTTTTTTTGTACAGACATGGTCTCCCTGTTTCTCAGGCTGATCTTGAATTCTTGTGCTCAAGCAACCGGCCTGCCTTGGCCTCCCAAAATGCTGGGATTACAGGCAAGAGCTACTATGCCTGGCCTAGATTAACTGGCTTTTGAGGGGGCCTGAGTTAAGTTCTTACCACATATTTCCAGTCGTAGATAACATCACCATACGTCTAAATAAAGACCAAAACGCTTAAAACATTGAAATAAATGTGAGATATATACATACATTTGAAACAGTAATAAAAGGGATTGACATAATTATTTACCCAGTTATTCCCATCCAGGGTTGTAGGTGGCTGGAGTTTAATCCTGACAGCTCAGGGAAAAGAGTGACAGGCACGAGCCACCCCTAGAAAAGGCGCTGTTTGATCACAGTACAAACTCGTACACCCGCATTCATGGGGACTGGGCCTAGGGATGATTTCAACACACCAGTTCACCTGATGTGCACGCACATGGGTGTGGGAGATTATGCTCACAGATACCTCCTGGGCTTGGTTTGTAGGTTTTCAGTATTACTTGTACTCTAGCAAAAGAAGCTTTTGGAAGGAAAGAAAATTTAATTTTTGCTATTTGTGAGACTGATCTCCTAGTGTTTCTCTCTTTAGCCATGTTAAGTGTGTCCAATGAATTTTTAATTTTGTTTTTGAGACAGTTTTGCTCTGTCGCCCAGGCTGGAGTGTAGTGGCATGATCTCAGCTCACTACAACCCCTGCCTTCCAAGTTCAGATGATTCTCTGTGCCTCACCCTCCTGAGTAGTTGGGACTACAGGCACGCATCACCATGCCCAACTAATTTTTGTGTTTTTAATAGAGATGGGGTTTCACCATGTTGACCAGGCTGATCTCGAAGTCCTGACCTCAAGTGATCCTCCTGCCTCAGCCTCCCTGAGTGCTGTGATTACAGGCATGAGCCACCACGCCCAGCTGAGGATTATTCTTTACACTCTCTAAACCATACTGTGTTTCACAAAAGTCTCTTAACTATATGCTTTAGATAGTCAGATTCTGAAATACCAGTATATAATTTACTGCGTAAAATGCATGTTTGGCTGTGAGTCAAAAACTGCGGTTGAGGTTCCAGTGCTAGTTAAGGAGTTTGTTCTTTGTACAGATCAAGGTCCATTCAGGGGCTTATGGATAATCAAAACTGCAAGTGGTAAATCTATGCCGTTTCTTAACCAACAGAACTGTTCCTGCTAAAGTGTTTGGTGTTTTTTGGTAGGAGGCAAGGAGAAAACGAAGAGAGAGAAATTTTGAAAAACAAAAGGAGAGGAAAAAGAAGAGGCAGGCTAGGAAGTCTGCATCAGTTCTTAGTAAAGATGATGTGGCACCTGAAAGTGGTGATACTACAGTGAAGAAACCTGAATCAAAGAAGGAACAGACCCCAGAGCATGGGAAGAAAAAACGTGGCAGAGGAAAAGCCCAAGTTAAAGCAACAGATGAATCCGGAGATGAAATTCCACAGCTGGTACCAATAGGAAAGACGACTCCAGCTAATGAAAATGTAGAGGTATTGTTTTAATATTTACTGTTCATAATGGATTGTTTAGTGGCTACTGTGTCAGGCAGGTACTGTGCTGATGAAAAATACTAGAGTGAACCCAAAGAACAATGAAAGTGATTATCATATGATTTATTGTACTTTTTTTCTTTTCTTTTTTTTTTTTTGAGATGAAATCTTGTTATATTGCCCAGACTGGTCTTACACTTCTGGGGTCAAAACAGTCTTCCCACCCCGGCCTGCCAAAGTGCTGGGATTACAAGTGTGAGTCACCACACCTAGCCCCAACCAGTTGGCTTTTTTTTTTTTTTGCTTTGGTTTTTTTTGAAGATGGAGCCTCAATCTGTCACCCAGGCTGGAGTGCAGTAGTGTGATCTCAGCTCACTGCAACCTCTGCCTCCCTGATTCAAGCAATTCTCCTTCCTCAGCCTGCCAAGTAGCTGGGATTATAGGCGTATACCACCACGCCCAGCTAATTTTTGTGTTTTTAGTAGAGACGGGGTTTTGCCACGTTGACTAGGCTTGTCTCGAACTCCTGGCCTCAGGTGATCCGCCCGCCTCAGCCTCCCAGAGTGCTGGGATTACAGGCATGAACCACCGCACCCAGCCACCAGTTGGCTTTTACACAGAGAATTTGGGAACCCCTGCCCTACACCATGTGCCAGGGATGTGCAGCTACAGTTGGAGGACTCAGGATTTGCTCCCATGTGTGTCTGCTGTGCTCCTCATGGTGCTTCCAGGAGTCCCTCCCCTCAGTCGTAGGGAAAGGTGGTTTTCCTCTGACTGGACCAGGAAGACCTCTGGGTCTTCACAATTCTTTTTTTTTTTTTTTTTTTTTTTGAGACAAGGTCTCACTTTGTTGCCCAGGCTGGAGTGCAGTGGCATGATCTCAGCTCACAGCAGCTTCCACCTTTCAGGCCCAAGCAATTCTCATGCCTCAGCCTCTTGAGTAGCTGGGATTACAGGTAAGTGCCACCATGCCCGGCTACTTTTGTATTTTTAGTAGAGACGGGGTTTCACCATGTTGACCAGGCTGCTCTTGAACTCTTGGCCTGAAGTGATCCACCTGCCTCAGCCTCCCATAGTGCTGGGATTACAGACATGAGCCACTGCACCTATCCCTCATTCTTAATAGTGAAATACAGCTTATCTCTGTCATCATACTGAGGTGTACCTTTTGGGGGTTAACTAATAAAAACAGTACCTTGGCCATGTGCTGAAAAAGAGTAACTTGGCCGGGCACAGTGGCTCACGCCTGTAATCATAGCACTTTAGGAGGCCAAGGCAAGTGGATCACCTTAGGTCAGGCGTTCGAGACCAACCTGGCCAACATAGTGAAACCCTGTTTCTACTAAAAATAAAAAAAATGAGCAGGGCGTGGTGGCACGTGCCTATAATCCCAGCTACTCGGGAGGTGGAGGTTGCAGTGAGCTGAGATTGTGCCATTGCACTCTAGCATGGGCAGCAAGAGCGAAACTCCGTCTCAAAAATAATAAAAATAAAAACAGTAACTCCTGGAGTTAGAGTGTCAGGTGTTGTGGCTTTTTCTGTATTAAACTTTCTTTTTTTTTTTCCTAGATTCAAAAACATGCCACAGGAAAGAAGTCTCCAACAAAGAGTCCTAATCCCAGTACACCTCGTGGGAAGAAAAGAAAGGCCTTGCCAGCATCTGAGACCCCAAAAGCTGCAGAGACCCCAGGGAAAGGCCCAGGGAAGAAGCGAAAGATCAAAGAAGAGGCAGTGAAGGAAAAAAATCCTTCACTGGGGAAAAAAGATGCGAGACAGACTCCAAAAAAGCCGGGGGCCAGATTCTTCACCACTCTTAGTAAATCTGTGAGAAAAGCTTCCCACACCCCCAAAAAATGGCCCAAAAAACCCAAAGTACCCCAGTCGGCCTAAAGTCAGTCATTCAGCCGGAAGGAAACTTCAGTGCTGCCTCCAGAGCTTCTTAGAAATACTCAGATCTTGACCCCCTTTATAAGTAACCTTCTGCAAGCGTCAGGCCTGGACTTCAAGATTTTTTAAAACCTCCATAAGTAGTCCAGGCGCGGTGCCTCATGCCTGTAATCCCAGCACTTCAGGTGGTCGAGGCGGGTGGATCATAAGGTCAAGAGATTGAGACCATCCTGGCCAACATGGTGAAACTCCATCTCTACTAAAAATACAAAAATTAATTGGGCGTGGTGGCGAGCGCCTGTAATCCCAGCTACTAGGGAGGCTGAGGCAGGAGAATTGCCTGATCCTGGGAGGCAGAGGTTGCAGTGAGCCGAGATTGAGCCACTGCACTCCAGCCTGATGACAGAACGAGACTGCATCTCAAAAATAAATAAAAATAATAAAACCTCCATAAATAATTCTGACACATGTTCCTGGGTATAATAATATATTTTTAAATTGTCCTTCTGTGTATTTGCTAATACAATAGAGGAAAAATAGAGTGCTTCTCTGTGGTGGTTCAGCACTTTGGGAAGCCAAGGTGGGAGGATTGCTTGAGCCCAGGAGTTTAGGGCTATCCTGGGCAACTTGGTGAAACCCCATCTCTACAAAAGAAAAAAAAAATAGTGTGGCATGGTGGTGTGCACCTGTGCTCTCAGGCTGAGGTGGAAGGATCAAGTGAGCACAAGAGGTCGAGGCTACAGTGAGCCACTATCACCCCACTGTGCTCCAGCCTGGGTGACTGAGATTCCGTCTCAGAAAAAAGTATAACGTTGCTTTGCTTCTGAGTAGACACACTGTTGGCTTTCCAAATCACGTGGGTCTGACTGGAGGTCTATGATGTGACCCATCACATACCTTTGTGGTCATCCCCAAAGTGGCCCAGTGAGGGCCTCGCTGTATGAGAATACAGCTATAGAATTCAGGAGAAGCATGAGTTGCTTGGCTCTCATGCTGAATTGGTCTAAGCTTATGAGTCACTGGATTAGCATCCATATGGGAAGGGAAATTAACATGGAGTCATTTATACAGGCACTGAATTGAATCCTACCTACTGGAGGCAAGAACGTGATTTATCTTCCATAAGCCTTCCCCTCTTCCTCGTTATTCCTCAGTCCATATGGACTTGCTTATATATGACAACTCCAAGGAAACTTGGAAGAGTAGACTACTGAAGTTTCCGCAATTGTCAAGTATATTCTGAGGCGGTAAACTTTTTAGGTATTCGGCCTTTCACTGGTTGTGAATTGGTATGCATCTGTAGTAGTAAGTTACAGATTCACTGCAGTGCAGGAATGTGCTTGCATGCAAAAGACTGAACTGCTTTCAGAGATGATGTGGGTGCCAGGTGCAGTGGCTCATATCTGTAACCCTGTTGGAGTGATCAGACCCAACACCAGGTCGTGGGGGTGATGAAGTCTGGCGGAGTCAAAGGATTGAGAAAAAATTTGAGAGAGAGAAAAGTGGGACCGGGGACCATCGCCATCGTGGAGGCTGCGAAGGCCCTGAGCACTGGGAGCCCATGCTGTTTATTGGTAATCCAACAAAGAAACAAGTGGTGAGAATGTGGAGGTGGAAAGGGCGCGTTGCATTAAGCACATGATTTACAGCTGTGATGGTTTAGCATTTGTTCTGCTACTCGAGATAGTGGAGAGCAGGTTGTTTTAACTCAAGATACAATTGATCCTGGGAGAGCAAGGAGCCAGCAAGTCTAGACACGTTCCAGAGCCACAAGCCCTGGATTCGATCCAAGCCACGAGGGATTTTATGCCCTGGGCTTAGATTATGGCGCCTCAGGGTACCCTTCCACCCTTTAGCACAGAGCTTGGTGTTCCAAAGGCCACAAGGGGTTTTAGACCCTGGACCCCGGACATGTTCCAAGACTCTTACATTGTGTCAGACATGCAAGCCCTGCCTCAGCTTCTCCCAACACTCAGCTTTTCCCAACATAATCCCAGCACTTGGAAGGCTGGGTGGATTGCTTGAGCCTAGGAGTTTGAGACCATCCTGGGCAACATGGCAAAACCACACCTCTACCAAAAATAAGCTGGGTGTATTTGGCACATGCCCGTGGTCCCAGCTACTTGGGAGGCTGAGGTGGGAGGATTGCTTGAACCTGGGAGGTAGAGACTGCAGTGGGCCATGATCACGATCTTGTACTCCAGCCTGGGCAACAGAGACAATCCCTGGCCTGCTGCCCCCTCCCCTGGCCCAGTCTCAAAAAAAAAAAAATTCTGGGCATGGTGGCTCACATCTGTAATCCCAGCCATGGCTGGCAGATCACTTGAGGCCAGGAGATCTGAGATCAGCCTGGTTAACATGGTGAAACCCCATCTCTACTAAAAATACAAAAACTAGCCAGACGTGGTGGGAGGCCTGGGATCCCAGCTACTTGGGAGGCTGAAGCAGGAGAATCACTTTAACCCAGGAGGTGGAGGTTGCAGTGAGCCGAGATCACACCACTGCATTCCAGCCTGGGTGGCAGAGCAAAACGGAGTAAAAAGAAAACAGATCTGTAGCTCTCCCTCAAGTTAGAGGAGTCTAGCCTGCTTTTGTTTTTTTGCGGGGGGTGGGGGGGGGCGGGTGCGGGCAGTGGGGGAGATGGTCTTACTGTTTCCCAGGCTGGAGTGCACTAGTGCCATCACAGTTCCAGCCTCAATCTCCTGGGCTCAAGGCCATCCTCCCACCTCAGCCTCCCAAGTAGCTCAGACTACAGGGGTATGCCATCACACCTGGCCAATTTTTACGTATGTCGTAGAGATGGGTTTTCCCTGTATTCCCGAGGCTGGCCTTGAACTCCTGTCCTCAAGTCCTCCTGCCTCAGCCTCCCGAAATGTTCAGATTACAGGCGTGAGGCGCCATGCCCAACCTGCTTTTGCATTTTAGTAACACGAATTGTAATGTTAACTTTTTAAATTATGAAAGCCTCTAAAATATAAAATTATTTGTAACCCCACTGTCCTTTCAGGCTTCTATAAATGAATATACATTTAAAATGTGGGAGTTTAGCTTAATTGATTTGTTTTCCATAGAAACTAGGTTCTATGGTTAGATAGACTTGTTTCACTTAAAGATCTGATTTGTGTAGGACAAATCCACATACATAATCATGCCAGTCTGTTCTCTGCATGACATAATTTTCCAGCAATAGCTGTGTGGGTTTTGTAATCGTATCCTCTAGCCAGTTCAAGATTTTGCAACACTATGTGATTCTTTGCCCCGTAGTTCAGTCTTGTTGAATATGACACAGGTGTTTACCTTCCTGTTCTTGCATCTAGTTTCATTCTAATAATATTCTCTGTTGAAAAAGCCGGCTTCAATTTATTGAGCAAGATGCTGGTATTATCATCTAACATAAAGCTTATCTTATAATAAAGTGTTGACAAATGTAATGAATACTGTACTAAAAGTAAAAAACAATGGTTATGTGTGTATGGTTTCTACTGATTATGTATCACTTTTATACCATCATAAAGTTGAAAAATCATAAAGTTGAATCATCTTAAGATGAGTACGTTCTGTACTAGGTTTCCAAGGCTTCAGAAGTGTTGCATACACATTCCTAGCCAGCTGATAGTGCTAGGAGCTGATAGTAGTCTCCCCGGGGGCTAAGAGGAGGACCATAAATCTCTACTATGGTATATGATGCTCTTGTGTGCTCTTGTGGGCAAAGTATGAGGCTGATATTTCATTGTTGGCCCTGGGTTTCTGGAATCCATCCTCTTCACCAGGGAGATTTAATGAACGAAATGAGATCTGATGGGAGAAATTCTAGTGTAACATTTTTGTTCTGAAGGAAGTAATTGAGTTTTAGTTCATTTGTTTTTTCAGGAATCATAATAATTAAAATTTCATTTTACATGCCATGAATGTATTTAAGTCAATCCAACTGCTAAACATCACATTGTGGCTGGGCGCGGTGGCTCACGCCTGTAATCCCAGCACTTTGGGAGGCTGAAGTGGGCAGATCACCTGAGGTCGGGAGTTCGAAACCAGCCTGGCCAACATGGCAAAATCTCGTCTGTACTAAAAATACAAAAATTAGCCGATGTGGTAGTGGGCATCTGTAATCCCAGCTACTCAAGAGGCTAAGGCAGGAGAATCGCTTGAACCCAGGAGGCAGAGGTTGCAGTGAGCCAAGATCACGCCACTGAGCCCCAGCCTGGGTGACAGAGTGAGAATCCATCAAAAAAAAAAAAAAAAAAAAAAGGCCGGGCGCGGTGGCTGACGCCTGTAATCCCAGCACTTTGAGAGGCCTAGGCGGGGGAATCATGATGTCAGGAGACTGAGACCATCCTGGCTAATACGGTGAAACCCCGTCTATACCAAAACTACAAAAAATTTGCTGGGCGCAGCAGCGTGCGCCTGTCATCCCAGCTATTCGGGAGGCTGAGGCAGGAGAATGGCATGAACCCGGGAGGTGGAGCTTGCAGTGAGCCAAGATCACGCTGCTGCACTCCAGCCTGGGCGACAGAGCAAGACACCATCTCAAAAAAAAAAAAAAAAAAAAAGGATCACATTGTATTTTGGTCTCCTTGAGAAATACTGAAATGAGGGTACCGAGAAATTGCTCTACTTTCTGTATATGGGTGTTTAAGAGCCAAGAAATCTTACCATTTAGTTAAATATTTGAAAGTTCTGCACTACCTACATTTTTTTTCTGATATTGTCAAGGTTTTCTTGCCTACAGATAGTATTAATATTGAAATACCAAGATTCCCAATTTGGACTGTATGAGCCATGAGAAACCTTCATCAGTCCTTGGATCCTGAGGAAATTAGTGCATCTGATCAAAGACTATGAGTAAAATTTTGGTTGTGGGGATTATTTCAGTATAGTGGTCCTGGAGAGAAAAAATGGCAAATTATTTAGGTGGTTCTATTTAACCCCAGATTATAACATTGCAGTTCAATGCTTAAAATGATTAGTATCTCCTGTTTATGTAACTCTGCTGGGTCCTTTTCTTTTTGTTTCTTTTTCTTTTCTTTTTTTTTTTTTGAGATGGAGTCTTGCTCTTGTCACCCAGGCTGGAGTGCAATGGCGCGATCTCAGCTCACTGCAACCTCTGCCTCCCGGGTTCAAGTGATTCTCATACCTCAGCCTCCTGAGTAGCTGGGATTATAGGCGCATGACACCACGCCCGGCTAATTTTTGTATTTTTAGTAGAGATGGGGGCTTCACCATCTTGGCCAGTCTGGTCTTGAACTCCTGACCTCGTGATTCACCTGCTTCAGTGTCCCAAAGTGCTGGGATTATAGGCATGAGCCACCACACCTGGCCTCAATTTTTAAATAAAATTAAAATAAATTTTTAAAAAATTCCACACTTAAACACTTACAGATTTTACCTGTAAGACAGGTTCTCACTTTTTTGCCCAGGCTGGAGTGCAGTGGCATGATCATGGCTCAGTGCAGCCTTGACCTCCTAGGCTCAAGTGATCCTCCAACCTCAGCCTCCTGAGTAGCTGGGACTACAAGTGGGCACCACTATGACCAGCTAATTTTAAAAAGTATATATATATATATAAGAGATGGAGTATCTCGGGGGCTGGGCATGATGCTCACACCTATAATTCCAGCACTTTGGGAGGCCAAGGTGGGTGGATCACCTAAGGTCAAGAGTTCGAGACCAGCCTGGCCAACGTGATGAAACCTCATCTCTACTAAAAATCAATACAAAATTAGCTGGGTGTGGTGGTGCACACTTGTAGTCCCAGCTACTTTGGGAGTCTGAGACAGGAAAATCACTTGAACCCAGGAGGTGAAGGTTGCAGTGAGCCGAGAAGGTGTCACTGCACTCCAGCCTGGGCGACAGAGGGAGACTCCATCTAAAAAAAAAAAAAAAAAAAAAAAAAATTGAGTATCTCATTATGTCGTCCACTTTGAACTCCTGGCCTCTAGTGATCCTACCACCTCAGCCTGCTAAAGTGCTGGGATTATAGGCATGAGCTACTGTGCCTGACCAGTGCTTATTTTTTATCTCCAAAATGGGATTAGTATCACAAAATATTTTAATGCCTTCTGCACCCTTTAGTCTGTAAATAAAACCTGTAAATAATAATACACAGTTCCACTTCCTAAACATAAGCTCAGTTAATATTTAATATCTTGATTTTTTTACAGTATTTTTTCCTATGCTTATTTTTCTCCCTTTGTTTCCTTCTGGTCTATATTTTCCAAGATTCCTGCAATGGTATGATTTTGTAGTGAACAAATGCCAGCCCTCTTTCAACTCATCCCTCTGAAATGTCTATTATTAAGAGCATGGTAAAAATATTTAAAGATCCCTGGTCGGGGTGGGTGGTGTTTCTGAAAAATGCACACTCCCGGTCCGACTGCAGACCTGCTTAACTGGAATTACTGTATACATGTGGAACTTAGGAATCTGTGTTTTGACCAAGAGGCCAGGTGATTCTTCTGCTCAGTGAGTGCTGGGAAACAGTGCTGTGAAGGATACAGTGGCTAGAAGTCGTCCTGCTTCACAGTAACATCGTTACCAAATTCTCAGCAGGTGAACCAAATGAAATGCTCAACTAAAAACCAACCAGGGTAAAACAGATCTTTTATTTGTTGTTGTTGTTATTATTATTATTATTTTACGTGGGGGCTTTCAAGCGAACTGCTATATGGATTTACCCCCAGTCTCTCCTTGTGAGAAGTGAATTTCTTCAACGTTTATAGAACTGAGGGATTATATTATTGCATGAATTAAGAAAACAATCTAACCTGATGTGTGAAGATTTCTGCTTGTGAGAATTCGTGTTATTTCAATTATCCAATCAAGAGCCTAATTCGTATAAAAGAAACACAGCATCACGTTGCTCATCTTTTTATCTAAGACGGTTTGTCTTGACGGAGGGTGTCCAGCTGTTTGGGGAAACTATTCCTGACCTTATTTTGCTAAAAAGTTGCCTGCCGTAACAGGTGAGAGACGCTATCATTTCTTTTATAAAACTTTTAGCTTGCTCTTTGTTAACTGTGATTGAAAGTCACTTAAAAGGCTGTCTTAAATATTAATGTTGTTGGGCTGCATTTTTTTTTATATTAAGTTAACAATTTATATTTCTTCAGAGATCTAGTCTCTTGTTCATATCCATTGACTATTTTTCTGTCAGGCTGTTGGATTTCTCTTTTTTCTTTTCTTTTCTTTTTTTTTTTTTTTTTTTGAGACAGAGTCTCTGTTGCTCAGGCTGGAGTGCAGTGGCACAATCTCGGCTCACTGCCTCCTAAGTAGCTGGGATTACAGGCGCGTGCCACCATGCTCGGCTAATTTTTGTATTTTTAGTGGAGACAGGAATTTACCATGTTGGCCAGTCTGATTTTGAACTCTTAACCTCAAGTGATCTACCCGCCTTGGCCTTGCAAAGTGTTAGCATTACAGACATGAGCTACTGTGCTTGGCTTTGAAAAAATTTTTAGATTTTTAGTAGAGATGGGTCTCAACTATGTTGCCCAGGCTAATCTCAAACTCCTGACTTCAAGGGATCCTCCCACCTCAGTCTCCCAAAGTGCTGGGGTTATAGGTGTAAGCTCCTGTGCCTGGCCCTAAACTGGTTTTTGAAAAAGGTGGCAGATCAATACATCCCTGCAAAGCAGGGGGGGAAAAAACAAATATTTGCCATTTAATAACCTAGGCAGGAAAGATAAGCTAAAAAAAATCAAAGGGAATTATGCCCATTTCATATCAACATCTTATGTCTAGATAATGGGAACTCAAAAGTTCCCAAAACTGGATGAAGAGACAAAAACCTGAAAACTGGAAGAGAAAAGACAGTGAGATTTAACTTAATAATACTGTGGGCCAGGTGCGCTGGCTTACGCCTGTAGTCCTAGCACTTTGGAAGGCTTGATGTAGGTGGATCACTTGAGCTCAGACCAGCCTGGGTAACATGGCAAACCCCGTCTCTACTCAAAATACAAAAATTAGCTGGGCAAGGTGGCTTAGTCTCAGTCACTCTGGAGGTTGAGGGAGGAGGATTGCTTGAGCATGGGAGGTGGAGGTTGCAGTGAGCCGAGACCACGCCAATGCACTCCAGCCTGGGTAACAGAGAAAGATCCTGTCTCAAAAAATAAAATAATGTCGTGCATACAAATCTTGAGTAGTTGCCGTTATAATTCAAAGCTTCCCAATTCATTTTGCAAAAGTAATATTTTTAGTACTCAAACCTAGTAGTTTTCTTCTCCAGAAAAACTGCTCTCACCTGGTCTTAAGATAAATGTACGCCATGTACTGCTTGACCAGGTTAATAACAGCTTAGGAGAGCTTATCTGAAGAATGTAAGGATGGCTAAACATTAGGGAATCAGAAACAAAATTGTTAGTAAACTAAAGAACACAGCATAGTTAGTCACAAATGCTCAGAAAATTCAGCTACAAAACTTACCAGCAATTTAGGGTTAAAACATCATATGAAATGGCAAATTAATAAAATGGTTCCATTAAAGGTGAATTCAAGCCTAAAAGGCCAAAACCACTAGTATTTGTCATTGTTTTCATTAGTGTTTTTTTTTTTGTGTTCCTACATACCCTAAAATTTTGTGATGAACTCTGTTCCACCTAGTATTTAACCTGACACCTAAAATGTTTAGTGTATACAGTTGCAAAGACATCATTGAAAACACCTGGGCCAGGTGTGGTGGCTCACACCTGTAATCCCAGCAGTTCAGGAGGCCGAGGCAGGAGGATTGCCTGATCCCAGAAGTTTGACACCAGCTTGGGCAACAAGATGAAACCCCCTCTCTACAAAAACACACACAAAAATAAGCCAGGAGTGGTGGCAGGCACTGTAGTCCCAGCTACTTGGGAGGCTGAGATGGGAGGATCGCTTGAGCCTGGGAGGCAGTGGTTGCAGTGAGCTGAGATTGCGCCACTGCACTCCAGCCTGGGGGACAGAGCAAGACCCTGTCTCAAAAACAAAACAAAAAACCGGTTGGGCGCGGTGGCTTACGCCTGTAATCACAGCACTTTGGGAGGCCGAGGCGGGCATATCAGGAGGTCAAGAGATTGAGATCATCTGGCCAACATGGTGAAACCCTGTCTCTACTAAAAATACAAAAATTACCCAGATGTGGTGGCACATGCCTGTAGTCCCAGCTACTCGGGAGGTTGAGGCAGGAGAATCACTTGAACCCAGGAGGTAGAGATTGCAGTGTGCTGAGATCACAGCACTGCACCCCATCCTGGTGACACAGCAAGACTGTCTCAAAAAAAAAAAAAAAAGCAAGGTTTACCATTTTTTCCTCTTCGAATTTCTTTTTCCATTCCAGTTGTCCCCATGATTTTATATGAATGTAGTAGTATTATTTTATTTTATTTTATTTTATTTTTTTGAGGTGGAGTTTTACTCTTGTTGCCCAAGCTGGAGTGCAGTGGTGTGATCTCAGCTCACTGTAACCTCTGCCTCCGGGGTTCAAGCGATTCTCCTGCCTCAGCCGCCCGAGTACCTGGGATTACAGGCATGCATCACATGCCCGGCTACTTTTTTTGTATTTTTAGTAGAAATGGGGTTTTACTATGTTGGCCAGGATGGTCTCGAACTCTTGACCGCAGGTGATCCACCCACCTTGGCCTCCCAGAGTGCTGGGATTACAGGCGTGAGCCACCCCGCCCAGCCATTAATGTATTATCTTTATGCTTAGCTTTCATTCAGTATTCATTTACTGCTTGAAAAACCTAAGACTTCATATTTTGTTGGGCGGAGTTGCTCTTACCACTTATCTCTTCAGGAAAGATCACTGAATAGTAGATGTTCTCAGGTTTTCACTCAGCAAATGACTTTTGCTGGTGTGTTAAGAAAAGCCATTGATTTGGAAGCTGGCTATTAATCCGATTAATTAGAAGCCAAACCTTTTTCGCAGGGGTGCTGATGTGTTGATAAAATGCCACACAACCATTTCTCAGTGAAAATCCCAACCGGGACTTGAGTTAGGTTGGTGGCTATGGAGTTCTGCGATCCACATTTGATGCTCTCTAATAAACAGTAACCTCAGGTGAACTCCTGTCCCCAAGGCAAGAGCAACCACAGCTGCGGGGAGCGTTTGGCAATCACTGTCCCCGCCCAGGCTTCTTCCTTGATAAACTTTGTACCTACTGAGTCCTCCTGCTGGTGAAAAACAAAATACGTTTCCTTTGAGTGACTGTCCCGTCTCCTTCAAGTCCATGTTCTTAATCTTTGACCTTGAGTTTCATTACTTGTCACTTGTTTTTGTTTGTGTCTTCTGGATTTTTTTTTTTTTTTTTTTTTTTTTTTTGAGACAGAGTCTTGCCATGTTGTCCAGGCTGGAGTGCAGTGGTGTGATCTCGGCTCACTGCAACCTCTGCCTCCCGGGTTCAAGAGACTGTCCTGCCTCAAGCCTTCTCAGTAGCTGGAACTACAGGTGTGGGCCATCCATACCTGGCTAATTTTTGTGGGTTTTTTTTTTTGTTGTTGTTGTTTGTTTTTTGAGACAGAGTCTCACTCTCTCACCCAGGCTAGAGTGCAATGGTGTGATCTCCGCTCGCTGCAACCTCCGCTTCCTGGGTTCAAGCAATTCTCCTGCCTTGGCTTCCTGAGTAGCTGGGATTACAGGTGTGTGCCACCACACCCAGCTAATTTTCATATTTTAAGTAGAGATGGGGTTTCACCATGTTGGCCAGGCTGGTCTTAAACTCCTGACCTCAAGTGATCTGCCCGCCTCAGCCTCCAAAAGGGCTGAGACGATGGACGTGAGCCAATGCACCTGGCTTAATTTTTGTATTTTTGGTAGAGAAGGGATTTCACCATGTTGGCCAAGCTGGTCTCAAACTCCTGACCTCAAGTGATTCTCCTGCCTCGGCCTCCCAAAGTGCGGGGGTTCCAAGCATGAGTCACTATGCCTGGCCTTGAATTTCATTACTTGTACCTAAAGTATAAAAACATAAATTTACCTTCAAGTACTAATGGTGCTTCAGGAAGAAGTTAAGCCTACTTCAAGTACCCTTGGCCTTGTACTTCAGTTTCTTCTTCTTCTTCTGAGACGGAGTTTTGCTCTTGTTGCCCAGGCTGGAGTGCAATGGTGTAATCTTGGCTCACCCTACCGGGTTCAAGCAATTCTCCTACCTCAGCCTCCCGAGTAGCTGGGATTACAGCCAGCACATCTGGCTAATTGTTGTATTTTTAGTAGAGATGGGGTTTCTCAATGTTGGTCAGGCTGATCTTGAACTCCCAATCTCAGGTGATCCACCTGCCTCAGCCTTCCAAAGTGCTGGGATCACAGGCATGAGCCACTGCGCCCGGCTATTTTCTTCTTCTTTTTTTTTTTTTTTAAGATGAAGTCTTGTTCTTGTCACCCAGGCTGGAGTGCAGTGGTGTAATCTTGGCTCACTGCCACCTCTGCCTCCCAGGTGCAGGTGATTCTCCTGCCTCAGCCTCCCAAGTAGCTGAGATTACAGGCACATGCCACCACACCTGGCTAATTTTAGTATTTTTAGTAGAGATGGAGTTTCATCATGTTGGCTGGACTGGTCTTGAACCCCTGACCTCAGGCGATCTGCTCGCCTTGGCCTCTCAAAGAGCTGGGATTACAGGCATGAGCCACTGTGCCCAGCCTTCTTTTTTTATAATTGAGATGAGGCCTTGCTGTCTCACAGGTTGGAGTGCAGTGGCACAATCAAGGCTCACTGAAGCCTCAGCTCCCAGGGTATCTGGGACTACAGGCACATGCCACCATGCGGGGCTCATTTTTTGTATTTTATTTTATTTATTTATTTTTGTAGAGACAGGGTTTTGCCACATTCCCCAGGCTGGTCTTGAACTCTTGGGCTCAAGCGATCTACCTGCCTTGGCCTCCCAAGCACAAGGATTCATTTTCAGAAGTAGTCTTTCTGGATGTCTTGAGATAGCTTCATGAAATTTCACTTGTAAACTAGAAGTTTCAGAAGGTCCCAATTCCTGTAGAGGTTTATTTTGGCCAACGTTGAGGACATGCCCAGGAAAAAGAGACAGAAGCCACAAGAGGATCTGGAGCCAGCACTTTTTCCAAACAGGATTTAGAGGGCTTCAATATTTAAGGGGAAACAGTGGGCAGGAGGGGAAAGGTGGACAGAAAAAACAGGGAAGGATAGGGTCACATTGTTTTGAGGCTTTGGGTGCTCACTGAATCCACGTGCTGCATGTGAAAAGGAAGGAGAGGAAGAACAATCATGTATTTCTTGAACTCAAGCAATCTGTACTTGACCTGTAGATAAACATAAAAATCAAATATGCACAGGTCTCGGGGTGGGTGGGTGGGGCGGTTTAAAGTCTCCTCTTGTCTCTTCCCTATGAAGATAAGCTATTAATTTACATTGTTGGGTAAAAAAGTCCCCCTTGTGAGACATGTGGCCTTCTATCTTTTTTAGTCTTTTTTTTTTCCCCCCCGAGACAGAGTCCCGCTCTGTTGCCCAGGCTGGAGTGCAGTGGCATCGTCTCGGCTCCCTGCAAGCTGCACCTCCCAGGTTCACGCCATTCTCCTGCCTCAGCCTCCCAAGTAGCTGGGACTACAGGCGCCTGCCACCACACCCGGCTAATTTTTTGTATTTTTAGTAGAGACGGGGTTTCACCGTGTTAGCCAGGATGGTCTCGATCTCCTGACCTAATGATCTGCCCGCCTCAGCCTCCCAAAGTGCTGGGATTACAGGCATGAGCCACTGGAAGGAGAGGAAGAACAATCATGTATTTCTCGAACTCGGGCAATCTGTACTTGACCTGTAGATAAATATAAAAATCAAATATGCATGGGTGGGTGGGTGGGGCGATTTATAGTCTCTTGTCTCCTCCCTATGAAGATAAGCTACTAATTTACATTGTCAGGTAAAAAAGTCCCCCTTGTGAGACACGTGGCCTTCTATCTTTTTTAGTCTTTTTTTTTCCCCCCGAGACGGAGTCCCGCTCTGTCGCCCAGGCTGGAGTGCAGTGGCATGGTCTCAGCTCACTGCAAGCTCCACCTCCCAGGTTGATGCCATTCTCCTGCCTCAGCCTCCCAAGTAGCTGGGACTACAGGCGCCCGCTACCAGGCCCGGCTAATTTGTATTTTTAGGAGAGATGGGGTTTCACCGTGTTAGCCAGGATGGTCTCAATCTCCTGACCTCATGATCCGCCTGCCTCAGCCTCCCAAAGTGCTGGAATTACAGGCATGAGCTACCGCACCCGGCTGGCCTTCTATCTTATAGTTATCTGTTTAGGAACAAAAGGAAAGGCAGATTTTGTTTTGTTTGTGTGACTTGGTTTCCAAGCTTAACTTTTCCCCTGGGCATAGTGAGTTTGGGGTTGAGATTTTGTTTTCTTTTCACATTGTAAAGATATATCTTCTTATTTCCTTTTTTTAAAAATTTGAGACAGGGTCTCGTCCTGTCACTCAGGCTGGAGTACAGTGGCCTAATCATAGCTCACTGTAGCCTCCATCTCCTGGGTTCAGGTGATTCTCCTGCTTCAGCTTCCCAAGTATATGGGACTACAGGCAGGTACTACCAGAACTGGATAATTTTCTTCAAATTTTTAGTAGAGGCAGGGTCTCAGCTATGTTGCCCAAGCTGGTCTTGAACTTCTGAGCTGAAGCAGTCCTCCCAACTTGGTGTCCAAAAATGTTGGGATTACAGGTGTGAGCCACCGCACCCAGCCAAAAGATATATTTTAAACCGTGAAGAACTCTGACCTCCTGAGAGTCTCCTCAGAGGGGAATTTGAGTGCCTCTTAGAAGCCAGCCCTTTAAATTACCTTCAGGATATTACACAGGGTCAAGGGAGTTCTGATTGAAAATGCATAGTAGGCCCAGTGTGGTGGCTTATGCTTGTAAATCCAGCGTTTGGGGAGGCCAAGGTGGGCATATCACTTGAATTCAGGAGTTTGAGACTAGCCTGGCCAATATGCTGAAACCCTGTCTCTACTACAAATACAAAAATTAGCCAGCTGTGGCGGTGGGCACCTGTAATCCCAGCTACTCAGGAGGCTGAGGCAGGAGAATCCCTTGAACCTGGGAGGTGGAGGTTGCAGTGAGCCTAGATCGTGCCACTACACTCCAGCCTGGGCAACAGAGTGAGACTCTGTCTCATTAAAAAAAAAAAAAGAAAAGAAAAGAAAAGAAAAGAAAAAGGGCCGGGCGCCGTGGGTCCTACCTATAATCCCAGCACTTTGGGAGGCTGAGGCAGGCGGATCAAGAGGTCAAGAGACTGAGACCATTCTGGCCAACGTGGTGAAACCCTGTCTCTACTAAAAATACAACAATTAGCTGGGTGTGGTGGCACACACCTGTAATCCCAGCTACTAGGGAGTCTGAGGCAGGAGAATCACTTGAACCCGAGAGGCAGAGCTTGAAGTGAGCCAAGATCACGCCACTGCACTTGAGCCTGGCAACAGAGCGAGACTCTGTTTAAAAAAACAAAACAAAAAAAAAAACAAAAAAAAAGGAAAATAGAATGCACAGTAGATGCAATTCACAGAAAAAAAGAAAGGATTCTATTTACCCTTTTTATATTTGAGCTTTCATAGACTTTTTCTTCCCTTACCTACTGCAGCAAAAAATCACCATGTACCAACCTATCCAAACTTACCCATGGATGAGTCTATCTGGAAGACAGGAGTTTCGATGCTTGTCTTGTTCTGAATGTCTGCTTGTCACCTGCTTAGGGTTATCGACTGTGATTCTGGGACTCGTTGTTGTTCTACAGGACCCCTCTGACTCTGTGGTTTTCTCTACGGGATTAACAATGATAGCCATAGGTGCTTTTTTCATTGTCCTCACTGGAGTGACAGCCCTGTGTACAGTTACAGTCGACGAGAACTTGCAGAAAACCACGAGACTAAGACTAGGAGTGATACGAAAAAGTGGAAGTCTCCAAGGAACTACAGCGCCTTCCACGACTCACTCAGTCATCGCCAGCACCTCGCTGTAGCTGTACATGGAACCCTGGCCTCTTGGTCTTTGGAGCTAAGTCTCCTGAGCATTGTTTTAAAATAGAAATAAAATCTGGCTTTTAAAAAACTCTTGAAATCCCAGCAGTTTCGGAGGCCGAGGTGGGTGGATCACAAGGTCAGGAGTTCGAGACCAGCCTGGCCAACATGGTGAAACCCCATCTCTACTAAAAATAGAAAAATTAGCCAGGCGTGGTGGCAGCCGCCTGTAATTCCAGCTGCTCTGGAGGCTGAGGCAAGAGAATCGCTTGAACCTGGGAGGCGGAGGTTGCAGTGAGCTGAGATTGTGCCACTGCACTCCAGCCTGGGCAACAGGGTGAGGCTCTGTCTCAAAAAACACTCTTCTAATTTTATAATGTTTTTATTCTCTAAAGCATAAGATTCCCTGTGCAGAAGGACCTTCAGGTCATAATGATGCCTCTCAAATTCATGCCATCTGGCCAGGCATGGTGTCGCTCACCTGTAATCCTAGCACTGTGGGAGGCCAAGGTGGGTGGATCGCTTGAGCCCAGGAGTTTGAAACCAGTATGGGCAACATGGTGAAACCATGTCTCAAAAAAAAAAAAAAAAAATAGCCTGGGCATGGTGGTGGATGTCTATAGTCTCAGGTACTTGGGAGGCTCAGGCAAGAGAATCGCTTGAGCCCAGGAGGCGGAGGTTGCAGTGAGCTGAGATTGTGCCACTGCATTCCAGCTTGGATGACAAAATGAGACTGTCTTCCCCTCCCACTCAACAGAATAATTCCATGTCGTTGCTGGGTACAATGGCTCACACCTGTAATCCCAGCACTTTGGGAGGCCGAGGCGGATGGATCACCTGAGGGCAGGCGTTTGAGACCAGCCTGACCAACATGGTGAAACCCCATCTCTACTAAAAATATAAAAATTAGCTAGGTGTGGTGGTGCATGCCTGTAATCCCAGCTACTTGGGAGGCTGAGACAGAATCACTTGAACCTGGGAGGTGGGGGCTGCAGTGAGCCAAGATCTTGCCATTGCAATCCAGGCTGGGGCACAGAGTAAGACTTGGTCTCAAAAAAAAAAAAAAACAAAACCAAGTCGGCCGGGTGTGGTGGCTCACACCGGTAATCCCAGCATTTTGGGAGGTTGAGATGGGTGGATCACTTGAGGTCAAGAGTTCAAGACCAGTCTGAGCAACATGGTGAAACCACATCTCTACTGAAAATACAAAAACTAGTCGGGTGTGGTGGCACGTACCTGTAGTCTCAGCTACTCGGGAGGCTGAGGTGCAATAATTCTTGAACCTGGGATGCAGAGCTTGCTGTGAGCCGAGACTTCTGAAGCAGGTCTTGGAAAACAACCTTTCTTTCTCCTGCCATTTTTCTCCCCAAGGCAGGAATCTTCTCTTGCCTTCCTTCTTGGAGTTGGCTATGAAGAAGTTCTGTGGCCAGGCACAGTGGCTCATGCCTGTAATCTCAGCACTTTGGGAGGCTGAGGCAGGTGGATCACGAGGTCAAGACCATCCTGGCCAACATGGTGAAACCCCATTTCTACTAAAAACACAAAAATTAGCTAGGCGTGGTGGCATGTGCCTATAGTCCCAGCTACTCGGGAGACAGGCAGGAGAACTGCTTGAACCCAGGAGGAGGAGGTTACAGTGAGCTGAGATCACGCCACTGCGCTCCTGTCTGGTGACAAGAGTGAGACTCCATCTCCCCCCCCCAAAAAAAAGGTAAATTCAGTGACACAGCTTGTCTGACAGTAGGTGATAATACTCCCATTTCAGAATGGGCTCTACCCCATACCCTGGGAGAAGGAATGTTGTCTGACCTACTTTGATTGCGGGTCACAATACCCCCCGCTTCAGAGGAGATCCCGCCATGTACCCTGGAAGAAGGGGCCACAGAGAGCATGAAGAATCGGAGGCCTTGCTCTGTTTCTCCACTTCGTCTGTTAGATCATGGCCAGATCTTTGTGTCCAGTTGCATTTCTGTGTGGTTATTCATCATAACCAGTGCCTAAGAGGACAGGGTTCAGGGAGTTTCCAGAGAGCTGAACATGGGGAGATTCCTGGAGGGTGGCTCACCCAAGAAGGGCAGGGAAGTTCTGAGCCCCTTTCCCCACACCTCACCCTATGAGTCTCTTCATCTGTATCCTTGGTAACATCTTTTTTATTTTTTATTTTTGAGACAGTCTCGCTCTGTCACCCAGGTTGGAGTGCAATGGCACAGTCTCGGCTCACTGCAACCTCTGCTTTCCATATTCAAGTGATTGTGCTGACTTAACCTCCCAAGTAGCTGGGATTCCTTTGCCATTACGCCTGGCTAATTTTTGTATTTTTTAATAGAGACAGAATTTCTCCATGTTAGCCAGGCTGGTCTCGAACTCCTGATCTCAAGTGATCTGCCCACCTCAGCCTCCCAAAGTGCTGGGATTACAGGTGCCTACCACCATGCCCGGCTACTTTTTGGATTTTTAGTAGAGAAGGGTTTTCACCATGTTGGCCAGGCTGGTCTTGAACTCCTGACCTCAAGTGATCTGACACATGTCAGCTCCCAGTGTGAGCCAGTAACATCTCCTTTTTTTTTTTTTTTTTTTTTTTTTTTACATTGGCAATTCTGTAGACCATGCTGGAGTGCAGGCGGAGGCCCGCCATTGTGAGGTTCCGCTCTGCCCATATGGGATTCTGCTTCAGCCTCCTGGGTAGCTGGGATTGCAGGTGTGAGCCACCACACCCGACTACTGTTTGGATTTTTAGTACCGACAAGGTTTTGCCTTGTTGGCCAGGCTGGTCTCAAACTCCTGACCCCTGGCACCCTGGCCTGCCTTTGCCTCCCAAAGGATTACAGGCATGAGCCATCATCCCTTGCCCGGTAACATCCTTTATAATAAACCAGTAAATGTGTTTCCCTGGATTCTGTAAGCTGCATTAGCAAATTAAATGAACCCAAAGAGAGGGTTGTGGGAAGCCCAAGTTGAAACAAGTCAGAAGTTCTGGAGGCTCAGATTTGTGACTGGCGGGAAGGGAGAGGGCTGTTTTGTGGGAGTGAGCCCTCAGTCTGTGGGGCCTGATGCTATATCAAGGTAGATAGTGTCAGAATTGAGGCTGGGCATGGTGCTTCATGCCTGTAATCCCAGCACGTTGGGAGGCCAAGGCAGGTAGATTGCTTAAGTTCAGGAGTTCGAGACTAACCTGGTTAACATGGCAAAAGCCTGTCTCTATAAAAAATACAAAAACAGGCCCGGTGTGGTGGCTCACACCTGCAATCTAGCACTTTAGGAGGCCGAGATGGGTGGATCACCTGAGGTCAGGAGTTTGAGACCAGCCTGGCCAATATGGTGAAACCCTGTCTCTACTAAAAATACAGAAATTATCCAAGCATGGCGGTGTGTCCCTGTAGTCCCGGCTACTCGGGAGGCAGAGGCAAGAGAATCACTTGAATCTGGGAGGCAGAGGCTGCAGTGAGCCTAGACCACGTCATTGCACTCCAGTCTGAGTGACAGAGCAAGACTGTGTCTCAGAAAAAAAAGCCAGGCACGATGGCACTTGCCTGTGGTCCAGCTACTTGGAAAGCTGAGGTGGGAGGATTGATTGAGCCTCAGAGGTTGAGATTGTGCTACTCCACTCCAGCCTGGGCAACAGAGCTAGACCTTGTTTAAAAGGGGGGAAAAAAATGCCGGGTGCAGTCGCTCATGCCTGTAATCCCAGAACTTTTGGAGGCCAAGGAGAGTGGATCACCTGAGGTCAGGAGTTCAAGACCAGCCTGGACAACATGGTGAAACCCTGTCTACTAAAAATACAAAAATTACCCAGGCATGGTGGCAGGCACCTGTATTCCCAGCTATTCAGGAGGCTGAGGCAGGAGAATCACTTGAACTCGGGAGGCGGAAGTTGCAGTGAGCCAAGATTGCACCACTGCACTCCAGCCTGGGCGACACAGACTATGTAAAAATATATATATATATATTGGAGGCCACCCAGCAGATGTCTGATGTAGAATTGATTGATTGCTTGGTGTGTGGGGAGAAATCCCCACACCTTTGGTCACAGAAGTCGTCTGTGGTTACAGAAGTCATCTGTATTCATTGCTGTCGTGGTTAGAGCAGAGAAAAAACAATCGGTGTTTTTTCCCTCGGTGACCATGCTATCCAAAGTCATCTACAGATTCATTTCACTCCCTATCAAAATACCAATGACATTTTCACAGAGACAGAAAAAAAAATCCTAAAATTCATATGGAACCAATATGAGTCCACATATCCAAAGCAATCCTGAGCAAAAGAAGAAAGGCAGGCCAGGTGCGGTGGCTCACACCTGTAATCCCAGCACTTCGGGAGCCTGAGGTGGGTGGATGACCTGAGGTCAGGAGTTCAAGACCAGCCTGACCAACAAGGTGAAACCCTCTTTCTACTAAACATACGAAAAATTAGCCGAGCGTGATGGCAGACACCTGTAATCCCAGCTACTAGGGAGGCTGAGGCGGGAGAATCGCTTGAACCCTGGAGGCGGAGGTTGTGGTGAGCAGAGATCGCGCCATTGTGCTCCAGCCTGGGCAACAAGAGTGAAACTGTCTCACACACACACAAAAAGCTAGAGGTCATATGTGGTCTCTCCCACTGGTAATCCCAGCATTTTGGGAGGCCAAGGCGGCTGGGTCACTTGAGGTCAGGAGTTCAACACCTGCCTGGACAACATGGCAAAAATCCCATCTCTACAAAAAAAAAAGTACAAGAAATTAGTTGGGGGCTGGGTGTGGTGGCTCACGCTTGTAATCCCAGCACTTTGGGAGGCCAAGGCCGGTGGATTTCCTGAAGTCAGGGGTTTGAGACCAGTCTGGTCAACATGGCAAAACCCTGTCTCTACTAAAAATACAAAAAAAAAAAAAAAAAAAAAAAAAATTACATTTGGTGTGCCTGTAGTCCCAGCTGCTCAGGAGGCTGAAGCAAGAGAACTGCTTGAACCTGGGAGGCGGAGACAGTAGTGAGCCATGATCATGCCACTGTACTCCAGACTCCAGCCTGGGTGACAGAGTGAGACCCTGTCTCAAAAAAAAAAAAAATTGGGTGTTGCGTTGTGTGCCTGTAGTTCCAGCCACCCTGGATGCTGAGGTGGGAGGATCACTCGAGCCGTGAGCTGGGAGGTTGAGGCTGCAGTGAGCCAAGATGGCACCACTCCAGGCTGAAACAAGATTTGTTTCAACAAAACTAAGTTGTAGAATGCTGAGATTCATTTTACTTTATCATAAAACTAAGGTAAAATTTCTAGTTGGTCATTGAATTTAATATTATTTCACCACCAAAGAAAGAGATTCTTGTTGGCCTGATGTGTTTTCCTTGATATGTCAAAGTGCTTTTGTCACAAAGGAGAGCAGGTGTAACTGTGAAAACTGCATTAGATCTATAGATTGTACCAATGTCCCTTTCTTGGTTTTGGTATTTAATAGTTAACACTGGGGGAGGCTGAGAAGGGTCTATGGAACTTCCCTATACATTTCTTGGGACCCCCTGATGAATCTATAATCATCTCAAAATGAAAAGTTAAACACATTTTAGTTTCACAAAATTATGTAAATGAAAAAATACCCAATGTTGATTTTTCTAATTTTACATTTGAAAGGGAACCCAAAATGTGGTTGTAATGGTAAGAACTAGCCACAAGGTGTCACCAGTGGTCTATCATAGCCCTCTAAAACTCACAACCCACCCACCCTGTCTGCCACCCCCAAGAAAAGAATTGTTTTGGTGAAGAAAGGACGTGACTTTTTTTTTTTTTGAGACAGTCTCACTGTGTTGCCCAGGCTGGAGTGCAGTGGCACGATCTTGGCTCACTGCAACCTCCGTCTCCCAGGTTCAAGTGATCCTCCGGCCTCAGCCCCCCAGTAGCTGGGATTACTGGCACATGCCACGATGCCCGGCTGATTTTTTTTATTTTTAGCAGAGATGGGGTTTCACCATGTTGGCCAAGCTGGTCTCAAACTCCTGACCTCAGGTGATCCATCCATCTCGGCCTCCCAAAGTGCTGGAATTACAGGCATGAGGCACGATGACCGGCTGGATGTGGCTATTTTAAAACTGCCGTATTTAACTATTGCTGTTTTTCTGATTGGAAGCACTGTAAAATCCCAATATTGTGTATATATATATATATATTTTTTTTTTTTTTTTTTTTGAGACGGAGTCTTGCTCTGTTGCCCATGCTGGAGCGCAGTGGCAAGATGCAAACTCTGCCCCCTGGGTTCAAGTGATTCTCCTGCCTCAGCCTCCCGAGTAGCTGGGATTACAGGTGTCTGCCACCACACCCGGCTAATTTTTGTATTTTTAGTAGAGACAGAGTTTCACCATGTTGGTCAGGCTGGTCTTGAACTCCTGTCCTCAAGCAGTCTATCCGCCTCGGCCTCCTAAAGAGATGGGATTACAAGCATGAGCCACCGTGCCCTGTTTATCTTATTCTTTTATAGGTGCAAATACAGAAACCGTAAGAAAAGGAATAGGGTTTTGTTGTTGTTTTTGAGACGGAGTCTCGTTCTGTCGCCCAGGCTGGAGTGCAGTGGTGTGATCTCAGCTCACTGCAAGCTCCGCCTCCCAGGTTCACGCCATTCTCCTGCCTCAGCCTCTCAAGTAGCTGGGACTACAGGCGCCTGCCACCATGCCCGGCTAATTTTTTTTGTATTTTTTTTAGTAGAGAAGTCGTTTCACTGTGTTAGCCAGGATGGTCTCAATCTCCTGACCTTGTGATCCAGCCAGTCTCGGCCTCCCAAAGTGCTGGGATTACAGGTGTAAGCCACCACAACCGGCCAGATTCTTTACTTTTTTGTTGCTGGTGTTAAAAATTTGATTCTTAACAAAGCTCAGCTGGGTGCCGTGGTTGATGCCTGTAATCCCAGCACTTTGGGAGGCTGAGGCGAATGGATGACCTGAGGTCAGGAGTTTGAGACCAGCCTGGCCAACATGGTGAAACCCCGTCTCTACTAAAAATGCAAAAATTGGCCAGGCTTGGTGGCAGCACCTGTAATTCCAGCTACTCAGAAGGCTGAGGCAGGAGAATTGCTTGAACCCAGGAGGCAGAGGTTGCAGTGAGCCATGGTCTGGCAATTCAGCCTAGGCAATAAAGTGAGACTCCATCTCAAAAAAAAAAAAAAAAAAAAAAAAGAATTTATTTAATTGCCTTCATAAGGCAAATACTTTTCAGAGCTGCTGCTTTTTTACCCCCCTAAACTGTGATTTTAAAAACTGCATACCCAAAATTTACCACCATAACTGCCAGTTTGCAAACACATTTAACTTTGCTTAGCTTTAGCTTCTTTGAGGGAGGTTTTGTTTCCTGGCTGATGACATCTTTTTTGTTTTTTGAGACAGTCTCGCTCTGTGGCCCAGGCTGGAGCTCAGTGGCGCGATCTCAGCTCACTGCAACCTCCGCCTCCTGGGTTCAGCAATTCTTGCCTCAGCCTCCTGTGTAGCTGGGATTACAGACACAAGCCGCTGCGCCCCGCTCCCCCCACACCCCCGATTACATCTTACTGTATATTTTTCGTTCCTTGGCTCTGCATATTGTTTCCTGGCCTCTTCTCTGATCTTATGAGTGATCACTTGTCTTCTGCTTTAGTTTCTCCTCAGCTGATCACATCTCTCACATCTTTATTTTTTTGAGACGGAGTCTTGCTCTGTCACCGAGACTGGAGTGCAGTGGCATGATCTCAGCTCACTGCAAGCTCCGCCTCCCGGGTTCACGCCATTCTCCTGCCTCAGTGTCCTGAGTAGCTGGGACTACAGGCGCCCGCCACCACGCCCGGCTAGTTTTTTTGTATTTTTTAGTAGAGACGGGGTTTCACCATGTTAGCCAGATGGTCTTGATCTCCTGACCTCGTGAGCTCCGCCCACCTCGGCCTCCCAAAGTGCTGGGATTACAGGTGTGAGCCACCGTGCCTGGCCTTACCCTGACATCTTAATCACGACATACATGTTATTCAACAAACACTTGTTTTTCATAACTAAATACAAGATGTCACATGCATTCTTTTTGACTTACATATCGTCCAAAAGCCTTCATGCCACATAGAAATCTTTTTTTTTTTTTTTTTTGAGATGGGGTCTCACTCTGAAACCCAGGCTCAAATGCAGTAGTGCGATCTCGGCTCACTGCAGCCTCTGCCTCTTGGGTTCAAGCGATTCTCCCACCTCAGCCTCCTGACTAGCTGGGACAACAGGGGCAAGACACCATGCCCAGCTAATTTTTGAATTTTTAGTAGAGACGGGGTTTTACCATGTTGGTCAGGTTGGTCTCGAACTCCTGACCTCAGGTGATCTGCCCACCTCGGCCTCCCAAAGTGCTGGAATTACAGGCGTGAGCCACTGCACGCAGCCAACATTTGGTAATCTTTGAGGATTATCTTTCAATTCCCCTTAGTCTCTGTGTTGTAGAACAGCACCTATCAAGGAGCATTGTTCTTTTTTTTTTTTTTTTTTTTCCGGGGCTGGGTCTTTTTGCCCGGGCGGGAATGCAGTGGCCAATCTCAGCTCACTGCAACCTCTGCCTCCTGGGTTCAAGCGATTCTCCTATTTCAGCCTCCTGAGTAGCTGAGGTTATAGGTGCATGCCACCACATCTTGGTAATTTTTGTACTTTTGGTAGAGATGGGGTTTCACCATGTTGGCCAGGCTAGTCTGGAATTTCTGGCCTCAAGTGATCTGCCCACCCCGGCCTCCCAAAGTGCTGAGATTACAGATGTGAGCCACCGCACGCAGCCAACATTTGGTAATCTTTGAGGATTATCTTTCAATTCCCCTTAGTCTCTGTGTTGTAGAACAGCACCTATCAAGGAGCATTGTTCTTTTTTTTTTTTTTTTTGTCCAGAGTCTGGCTCTGTTGCCCAGGCTGGAATGCAGTGGCCAATCTCAGCTCACTGCAACCTCTGCCTCCTGGGTTCAAGCGATTCTCCTATTTCAGCCTCCTGAGTAGCTGAGGTTATAGGTGCATGCCACCACATCTTGGTAATTTTTGTACTTTTGGTAGAGATGGGGTTTCACCATGTTGGCCAGGCTAGTCTGGAATTTCTGGCCTCAAGTGATCTGCCCACCCCGGCCTCCCAAAGTGCTGAGATTACAGATGTGAGCCACCACACCCGGCCTTAACATAACTGTTTACAACAAAACTGTATAACCTGCCCTGCCTGGATGATTGATTCAGGATGGTCATGTTGAGGCAGGAGAATGGGGTCTGGAGGCAGGGAACCTAAAAACTTTCTAGAACTCGGCTGAGCGTGGTGGCTGTCACACCTGTAATCCCAGCACTTTCGGAGGCCGAGGTGGGTGGATCACCTGAGGTCAGGAGTTCGAGGCCACCCTGGCCAACATGGTGAAACTCCATCTCTATTAAAAATAGAAAAATTAGCTTGGTGTGCTGGTGAGCACCTGTAATCCCAGCTACTTGGGAGGCTGAGGCAGGAAAATTGCTTGAACCTGGGAGGCAGAGGCTGCAGTGAGCCAAGAGCCTACCACTGCACTATAGCCTGGGCAACAAAGTGAGACTCTGTCTCAATAAACAAACAAACAAACTTCCTAGAATGAAATAAAAGGGAAAACCCCCCAATTAACTGTCCTTTTTTGTTTTTTGCTTTTTGTTCTAGATGGAGTTCAGTGGCCTGATCTCGGCTCACTGCAACTTCTGCCTCCTGGATTCAAGCGATTCTCCTGCCTCAGCCTCTTGAGTAGCTGGGATTACAGATGCCCGCTACCACATCAGCTAATTTTTGTATTTTTAGTAGAGATGAGGTAACTTCACTTCAGCTATGGCAGGAAACATCCTCTTCATTTGCATAGGGTGTATGCCAAGTAAATAGCTTTGTAACTTCACTTATTCTCTTCATTTACATAATGTATACCCCAAATAACCAATGGGAAACCTCTGAAGGGTATTTAAACCCCAGAAAATTCTGTAACCGGCGTTCTTGAGTCACTTCCTCTAACTTGCTCCCTACTCTGTGCAGTGTTACTTTCGTTTCAATAAATCTGTGCTTTTCTTTCATTGCTTTGTGCGTTTCGTCCAATTCTTTGTTCAAATGTCAAGAAGCTGGACACCCTCCACTGGTGACAGTGTGACACAGTTCTGGCCAGTGAGTCAGGTCCAGGTTTTATGGAAATGTTTGTAAGAGCAAGGCTTTGTGTAAGTTGCTGAGAAAATACCACCTAAGCCTGGAACTGCTGGCAGTTACATTGCCCCAAGGGGTGGGTCTGCCTGAGAATGGAAAGCATAACTGACAGAAGGAGAGTGCGTGCCTGAGTTTCTGATGATACTGACATGAACCTTACCTGGACAATTAAGTTCTGTGAGCTCATAAATTTCCTTTCTTCCCCTTAGCCTTTTTATTTTATTTTTTATTTGTTATTTATTTATTTTTTGAGAGGGAGTCTCACTCTGTTGCCCAGGCTGGAGTGCAGTGGCGCGATCTCTGCTCACTGCAAGCTCCGCCTCCCGGGTTCACGCCATTCTCCTGCCTCAGCCTCCTGAGTAGCTGGGACTACAGGCGCCTGCCACCATGCCCGGCTAATTTTTTTGTATTTTTTAAAGTAGAGATGGAGTTTCACCGTGTTAGCCAGGATGGTCTCGATCTCCTGACCTTGTGATCCGCCCGCCTCGACCTCCCAAAGTGCTGGGATTACAGGTGTGAGCCACCGCATCCGGCCCCCTTAGCCTTTTTAAATTAGGGTTCACTACTTAACAGTCTCTTACAACTAACAAATTCTTTTTGTTTGTTTGTTTTGAGACAGGGTCTTGCTCTGTTGCCCAGGCTGGAGTACAGTGGTACCATCTCAGCTCACTGCAACCTCTGCTTTCTGGGTTTGATTGATTCTTCTGCCTCAGCCTCCCTGGTAGCTGGGATTACAGGTGCCTGCCACTATGCTCAGCTAATTTTTTGTATTTTTAGTAGAGACAGTGTTTTACCATGTTGGGTGGGCTGGTCTCCAACTCCTGACCTCAGGTGACCCACTTGCCTTGGCCTCCCAAACTGCTGGGATTACAGGCGTGAGCCACCACGCCCAGACAAAAAATTCTTGACATATACACTCATAAATCCTTGAAAGAAAATACCAGTGAAGTGCTGAAAGGGAACTGGCACCCAAAGGGTATTTGAATCACTAAGACTTAGGCAAGATTTGAGTGGTTAGATTTGATCTATAATATTCTAGTTTGAATCTGGTTAGAGCAACTTTTTTGCTAGATTTTGACACCCTCCAGCAAAAAAGGTGCCAAACTATTGTCATACATTTTGTGGATAAATTAGCATATTTTATTATCTTTTTTTGAGACAGTCTTGCTCTGTTGCCCAAGCTGGGATGCAGTGGCGTGATCTCGGCTCACTGCAACCTCCGCCTCCCGGGTTTAAGCGATTCTCCTGCCTCAGCCTCCTCAGTAGCTGGGATTACAGGCACACACCACCACACCTGGCTAATTTTTGTATTTTTAGTAGAGAAGGGGTTTCACCATCTTGGTCAGGCTGGTCTTGAACTCCTGACCTCGTGATCCACCCCCCTCGGCCTCCCAAAGTGCTGGGATTACAGGCATGAGCCACGTGCCTGGTGCTAAGTACATTTTATAACAGCTTTGCAGAAGGGAAAGTGGCTTTGGATGTGTTCTTGGAAATATTTGTGTGGTTACTGAACTGAGGACTTACACATTTTTTTATGTTTATGGTTTCTGTGAATTTCCTAATATGCCTTGGCTCCCTGCCAAATGATATAAAAATCTGAGTAAAATGTATGATCCTTGAACATGTTTTTTTTTTAAAAAGCAGTTGCTGGCCGGGCAGGGTGGCTCATGCCGGTAATCCCAGCGCTTTGGGAGGCCGAGGCGGGCAGATCACGAGGTTAGGAGATCGAGACCATCCTGGCTAACACAGTGAAACCCCGTCTCTACTAAAAATACAAAAGATTAGCCAGACACGGTGGCTGGTGCCTGTAGTCCCAGCTACTCGGGAGGCTGAGGGAGGAGAATGGCGTGAACCCGGGAGGCGGAGCTTGTAGTGAGCCGAGATGGCGCCACTGCACTCCAGCCTGGGCGACAGAGCGAGACTCTGCCTCAAAAAAAAAAAAAAAAATAAATAAATAAATAAATAAATAAATAAATAAATAAATTTAAAAAAGCAGTTGCATAATATTGTTGGTTAGTTGAATTAAAGGAGCTCGACAGCAGCTTCCTTTGAGGTGATTCTTATCTTCTAATCTGCGGTGTCGGTGGGGAGTGATCTTCTGATTTTAAGGTTTTAAGTTGTTTCTCACTTGCACATCCTGATATTTTCTTTTTTCTTTTTTTCTTTTTTTTTTTGAGACGGAGTCTCGCTCTGTCGCCCAGGCTGGAGTGTAGTGGCCGGATCTCAGCTCACTGCAAGCTCCGCCTCCCGGGTTCCCGCCATTCTCCTGCCTCAGCCTCCCGAGTAGCTGGGACTACAGGCGCCGCCACCTCGCCCGGCTAGTCTTTTGTATTTTTAGTAGAGACGGGGTTTCACCGTGTTAGCCAGGATGGTCTCGATCTCCTGACCTTGTGATCCGCCCGTCTCGGCCTCCCAAAGTGCTGGGATTACAGGCTTGAGCCACTGCGTCTGGCCACATCCTGATATTTTCACATATTGAATGACAAAGGTCCTGGACCCTGTATCCCAGCATATCAGGTTCCCTTAATCTGTGTTTTTGCTCCTTTCTATTCTGTAATGCATTTCCCAAATCCACATGTTGGGGAATCGTCAAAGAGCATGTTTAATTTTTTTTTTTAATTTAATTTTTTTTTTTTTTTTTTTGAGACAGTTTTGCTCTTCTTGCCCGGGCTGAAGTACAAAGGCGTGATCTTGGCTCACTGTGACCTCTGCCTCCTGAGTTCAAGTGATTCTCCTGTCTCAGCCTCCCGAGTAGCTGGGATTACAGACATGTGTCACCACGCCTGGCTAATTTTGTATTTTCAGTAGAGACAGGTTTTCATCATGTTGGTCAGGCTGGTCTCGAACTCTTGACCTCAGGTGATACGCCCGCCTCAGCCTCCCAAAGTGTTGGGATTACAGGCATGAGCCAACGCACCCGGCCTCACAGTGATTATTCAACAGAAATGTGATATTAAACTTTGCATGGTGCACATTAAGATTCTATCACAGATTTCCAGGAGTACTGACAACACTCAATGCATGTGGTCAGAGTATCCTGGGGCAATTTGGCAAACATGGAGCACATTTTGAGTATTAAATGTTTCTTCTCTAAATGTTTTCCTAAATGTTTCTTTCATATTTTAAGTGCTAGAAATTGGAAGGTACTTCTTTTCTCGTACAGGTCTGTAATATTTGCAAACAGGTCATTTTTGTTATCTGTTCTTATTTGAGGTTGGTCCTGTGGTCAGCTCATTTCAGTAGGTAACATGGTGATAATGGCCCCTAGATGGTGGGTTTTATCTCCTAAGCTCCATTTTTAAGGCAGAGACGCTTGACCATTTTTCCACCTCAGTGCACCTGAGGGATTTGTCACCCTCCATCCTGCCTCTCAGGAACAGTTTTTTCCAAGGCAGTCACTCCCAGGGTGGACGGGGGAGCATGCTTCACAATCTCCTGGGGATGGGGTATGTGCATGTGCAAGTATCCCTTCCCACCCCAAAGATTACTGCTGGAAAGATTACTCCATCATGGTATAATAACTGCTATGCTGGGCACGGTGGCTCACACCTGTAATCCCAGCGCTTCGGGAGGCCGAGGTAGGCAGATTGCTTAAGCCCAGGAGTTCGAGACCAGCCTAGGCAACGTGGTAAAACCCCGTCTCTACCAAAAAATACAAAAATTAGACAGGTGTGGTGGTGTGCATGCCTGTAGTCCCAGCTACTCGGAACGCTGAGGTGGGAGGACCCCTTGAGCTCCGGGAGGCTGAGGTTACAGTGAGCTGTGATCTTGCCACTGAACTCTAGGTGAGAAAAAAAAAAGGATCTGCTGTTTATTGAACAGTCACTGTGCCAGGTGGTTTATATATGTTATTTAATCATCACTGTGCCAGGAGGATCGTTATCCGCATTTAAAGATGAACTCAAGGCTCTGAAAGATACTTGCTTAGGGCCACCCAGATGGGTAAGGAGGACTTGCCTCCATGCTTCCCAGACTCCAAAGCTTCCACAATTGTGCTACCTACTTGTAGCATCTTAAAGTTCACCTTGTATTTATTTGGGAAAGCTTAAATGAGTCAATATATTTATCACAATACAAAGTACTTTTTTCTTTCAGGGGGAACTTAAGTTGTGTGTGTCTGTGTGTGTGTGTATATATATATATATACTTTTTAAAAATTTTTTTGAGATGTAGTCTTGCTCTGTTGCTCAGGCTGGAGTGCAGTGGCACAATCTTGACTCACTGCAACCTCCGCCTTCTGGATTCAAGCAATTCTCCTGCCTCAGCCTCCAAGTAGCTGGGACTACAGGGATCCATCACCATGCCCAGCTAATTTTTGTATTTTTAGTAGAGATGGGGTTTCACCATGTTGGCCAGACTGGTCTTGAACACCTGACCTTAAGTGATCTGCCCACCTCGGCCTCCTAAATGACTGGGATTATAGGCGTGAGACACCGCGCCCGGCCAGTGAATATATTTTTAAAAAGCACATACTGTTATGTGTGCACGCCAGCTCCTGCTGAGAATCTCAGATAACTTTGTACAGAAAGCCGAACTACTACTGCTATTGCTGCTTAGATGTAGAAGCTGGTATTCAGAGACCTCATGGGCCAAGGAGAAGTAACTCCCAATTTTTTAGATGGGTGCTAGGAGATGGGTTATTTTACTGAGACACTTGATTTGGTGCCTAGCTGAAAGGAAAACCAAGGCATCCTGAACTAATCCTATATACTGACTCCTAATACAGCTGAGAACAGGTACAACATGCAGAGGGGTGGAGGATTCAAGGCGAGCAAGAAGGCTGAAATTGCAAACTAATATACTTCAGAAAAGCCAAAAGCATAGGAAATAACAGCCCTTGTTTTCTTTCTTTTTCTTTCTTTTTTTAATTAAAAAGGCTGTGGCATGAGCCTGTAGTCCCAGCTACTTGGGAGGCTGAGGTGGGAGGATTGCTTGAGCCCAGGAGATTGAGGCTGCAGTGAGCTGTGGTTGTGCCACTGCACTCCAGCCTGGGTAACAGAGAGAGGCCCTGTCTTAAAAAAAAAAAAAGAAAAGAAAAAGAGAAGAAAAAAAGAAAAAAAGATCAGGTGTCCAGTCATAACTTTGTCTTCCATTTTTTTTGCCCCCTCCCCCCAAAAACATATATACACAAAAATGTATATTATATATATACACAAATATATTTGTGTGTGTGTATATATATGTATATACCCACAAATATATATACATACAAATATATATATATATATATTTTTTTTTTTTTTTGAGACAAAGTCTTGCTGTGTCACCCAGGCTGGAATACAGTGGGTAGATCTCAGCGCACTGCAACCTCTGCCTCCTGAGTTCAAACAATTCTCTCACCTCAGCCTCCTAAGTAGTTGGAATTACAGGTGCCCACTACCACGCCTGGCTAATTTTTGTATTTTTGGTAGAGATGGCGTTTCACCATGTTTCCCACGCTGGTCTCGAACCTCTGACCTCAAGTGATTCACCTGCCTCGGACTCCCAAAGCGCTGGGATTACAGGTGTGAGCCACCCCGCCTAGCCCCATCTGTATTTTTTATGGCATTCACTACAGTATCTGGTGACTACATCATAACTGCCATTAATGAATCTAGAAGGGTTGTCCTAAGATCTATCTATATCTTTTTTTTTTTTTTGAGACGGAGTCTCGCTCTGTTGCCCGGGCTGGAGTGTAGTGACACGATCTGGGCTCACTGCAAGCTCCACCTCCCGGGTTCATGCCATTCTCCTGCATCAGCCTCCTGAGTGGCTGGGACTACAGGCGCCCGCCACCTCGCCCGGCTAGTTTTTTGTATTTTTTTTAGTAGAGACAGGGTTTCACTGCGTTAGCCAGGATGGTCTCGATCTCCTGACCTCGTGATCCGCCCATCTCGGCCTCCCAAAGTGCTGGGATTACAGGCTTGAGCCACTGCGCCCAGCCAGATCTATCTCTATCTTATTTAGTTTTTAAGACAGATGTTGCAAGTGGGTGGCCCATGGGCTCAATGCTGCCTACGGACATGGCTTATTTGTATTATATAGTGTTTCTTTTCTCTACTTAATTCGCTTTTCAAAATAGGGTGATTTGTTGTAATAAAATCCCAATTTCTAGCTAATCTTGAAATATGCCTGGAGTTTCTGGTAAAGCTGCATTTGTAGACCACATGGCAAGAACAGAGAGGGCTGGGAAGCAGTTGTTAACCTCAGCTAGAGTGGGCAGGGTGTTCATGAGTCTACCCAGTTCCGGTGACCCCTGGGCAGGCTCCTACTGGACCCCTACAGGAATGACTCTGCAACTCCTTTTGTATGACTTGGTTTTCCCACCATCTCCTTCAATTAATTGAAAAATTATTATTTGAGATAGAGTCTCACTCTGTTGCCCAGGCTGGAGTACAGTGGCACAACCTCAGCTCACTGCAACCTCCGCCTTCTGAGTTCAAGCGATTCTCCTGCCTCATCCTCCTGTGTAGCTGGGATTACAGGTGTGCGCCACCTCGCCCGGCTAATTTTTGTATTTTTAGTAGAGACGAGGTTTTGCCATGTTGGCCAGGCTGGTCTCAAACTCCTGACCTCAGGTGATCTGCCTACCTCAGCCTCCTAAAGTGCTGGGATTACAGGTATGAGCCACCATGCCTGGCCAAAATTAAATTTTCCAAAAACAAAACAAAACAGAAAAACCCCTACTCCTTGCAGAGCGGGGCTACCTCACAAGCAGTGTGCCCAGAATAGGCTGTCACCATCTTCTTTATGGTATCTTCATAGCATTCATTGATAACCACCCTACTTCTCAATCTGGCATCTATATCAGTGTCTTTAAGTACTGTTGGTTCTACATCTCCCCCTTCCCCCCACCTTTTTTCTTTGTAGACATGTCTCCTCATGGCGCCCAAAGTAGTTTCGAACTTCTGCCTCAGTCTCCCAAAGTGCTGGGATGACAGGTGGAGCCACTGTGCTCGGCTTCTGCCCACCACCGCTTTTTCTTTAAACATAATACCCAGCATCCTCTAACATACTCTATGATTTACTTATATTGTTTGTCTGTTTCACTCTCTCCTGGAATGTAAACTTCATGAGGATAGTGATCTTTGTTCTGTACTGACACATCCCATGAATTTAGAATAGTATCTGGCACAGAGTAAGTGCTCTGTAAACATTTCTGGAGAGAATGAAGAGGTCACTCCTAGGTGGCTCCACAGACTCCTCTGCCTACCCTGGCCACCCCTGGAATCACTGATGCACAGAGCCTGTCTCCTCAACCTGACTGTAGGTTGGTTGAGGGCAGGAATCCTGTCTTATCCAACTTTGTACCCTCAGGTGCCTTGCACAAGGCATGGGGCACATAATAGGTCCTTAGAGAGTGTACCTGTCAGTGCAATATCCAATGAAGAAACTGAAAATTTCTCTCACCAGAGTGGAAGCCTCAGGAATGACTCCATCTATTTTCCTTAGCACAATAGCGCCCGTGCTATCAGGGGTGGGGGAAAAGGGAGTGTCATCACCTCAACAAGGGCTAGAGATGGGGATCCCAGGAAGCAGGCCCACCCATACACAGATGTCCTTTACTTTGCTCTGTGATAGGCAGACTTACGGTTCCCCAAAGATGTCCACATGCTAACCCCAGTAACCTGTTACCTAGCAAAAGGGAGTCTGCTGTTGTGATTAAATTACAATCTCGAGATGAAGAGACCATCTTGGGTTATCCAGGTGGACCCAATGCAATCACAAGAGCTTTTTTTTCGAGATGGAGTCTTGGTCTGTCGCCCAGGCTGGAGTGCAGTGGCATGAGCGCCTCAGCTTTCCAAGTAGTTGGGATTACAGGCACGTGCCACAACGCCTGGCTAATTTTTGTATTTTTGGTACAGACATGGGTTTGCCATGTTGGCCAGGCAGGTCTTGAACTCCTGGGCTCAAGTGATCTGCCCACCTCGGCCTCCCAAAGTGCTGGGATTGCAGGCGTGAGCCACCGCGTCAGGCTTTTTTCTTTTCTACGTGCACCACTGCATTAGGATATCTCTTATTCACGCTTCTCATCAGATCTTAGCCTCAGGCTTGCTTGAGAAATCCACTCCAGAATTTTTATTTTATTTTTTTGAGACAGAGTCTCGCTCTGTCGCCCAGGCTGGCGTGCAATGGCATGATCTTGGCTCACTGCAACCTCCACCTCCCGGGTTCAAGTGATTCTCCTGCCTCAGCCTCCTGAGTGGCTAGGATTACAGGCGCGCATGCCCGACTAATTTTTGTATTTTTAGTAGAGACGGGGTTTCATCATGTTGGTCAGGCTGGTCTTGAACTCTTGACCTTGTGATCTGCCCGCCTAGGCTTCAAAGTGCTGGGATTACAGGCGTGAGCCACCGCGCCAGGCCCACTCCAGAAGTATTTAAGGGGTGCTACCTACTATCGAGAGGCTGAGAATATAGGACAAAAGAAACCAGTTGGGCCAGGTGTGGTGACTCATGCCTGCAATCCCAATACTTTGGGAGGCTGAGGCGGGTGGATCACCTGAGGTCAGGTAAGACCAGCCTGACCAACACGGAGAAACCCCGTCTATACTAAAAATACAAAAATCAGCCAGGTGTGGTGGCGCACACCTGTAATCTAAGCTATTTGGGAGGCTGAGGCAGGAGAATCGCTTGAACCCGGGAGGCGGAGGTTGCAGTGAGCCAAGATTGCATCATTGCACTCCAGCCTGGGCAACAAGAGCAAAACCCTGTCTCAAAAAGCAAAAAAATAAAAAACAAACCAAAAAAAAGAAGCAGGGTCTCTGCTCTCCTGTAGGGTTGGAGGCAGACCACAAACACGCACCCAAATGCCTGAGACAGGAACAGCACTGGGTGGTCACAGGAGGATGGAAAAACCCAAACAACAGCTAAAACAGGAACTAGGCAAAGAAACCACAGGGTAACAGAAAACCCAAGGGAGAGAATATGGCCAAAACTCTGGTCAGGGTGACATGTCCATGCTTCTTCCAGCAAACCCAAATAAGGGAGAAAGGGGGCAGTAATTAAGGTGGAGGTCCCTGAAATCCCCTCCTTTTCCAGAATGCCTAATGATAATTCCATCCTGTAACTAAAAGAAACACCCATAAAATTAGAAACCCAAACTCCGTTGTGCGAGACTCATTCTCACTGGCACGCCTGCATTTCTCTCTTAAATGTGTATGTTCACTTCACAATAAAGCTTCTTGCAGCTGGGTACAGTATCTTACATCTGTAATTCCAGCACTTTGGGAGGTCACGGTGGGAGGACTGCTTGAGCCCAGAAGTTTGGGACCAGCCTGGGCAACATGGCAAAACCCTGTCTCTACAAAAAAAAAAAAAAAAAAAAAATTAGTCAGTGTGGTGGTGTATGCCTGTAGTCCCAGCTACTCAGGAGGCTGAGGTGGGGGAATCACCTGAGCCTGGGAGATCAAGACTGCAGTGAGCCATGATTGCGCCTCTGTACTTCAGCCTGGGTGACGGAGATCCTGTCTCAAAAAACCAAAAACGACAAAAACCAAAAAACCCTTCTTGCCCTTTGCGTCATTCAACTCATTCTTGAATTCTTTCTCTCCATGGTGTCAAGAACCTGGAAACTGGCTGGGACTGGGGTCTCATCAGTATCCAGAGATCTCCTGAGCCTTCTGGCAACAGGACTAGATGAGGTCATTTCAGATCATGATGATTGCTTGGAAAATAAGATAGGGGGCTGTGTTAGTGAGCAACTTTTAGATGGGCTGTCAGTGAAAGCCTCTCGAAGAAGAGGCTGTTGGAACTGAGGCCTGAATGATGAGCAGTCTCTGGTCACGAGAATAATCCACCCCTTTCTTTTTCTTATTTTGTTTTGAGATGGAGTCTCGCTGTGTCACCCAGGCTGGAGTACAGTGGTGCGATCTCACTACAACCTCCGCCTCCCAGGTTCAAGCGATTCTCCTGCCTCAGCCTCCCCAGTAGCTGGGATTACAGGCACCTGCCACCATGCCCGGCTAATTTTTGTATTTTTAGTAGAGAGACGGTTTCACCATGTTGGCCAGGCTGGTCTTGAACTTCTAACCTTGTGATCTCCCTGCCTCGGCCTCCCAAAGTGCTGGGATTACAGATGTGAGCCACTGCGCCCAGCGTAATCCACCCCTTTCTTAGAGGCGCTTCCCTAAAACCATAGCCCATCAGCTCTCCAGTATTTGTTGCAGCACTTACCTGGTGTTACGGACTGAAACGCTCCCCACTCCTCACATCCCCACCACGCAGTCCATATGTTGAAGCTCTAACACTAACATGACTATTTGAATAGGGCCTTTTAGGCAGTCATTAGGGTTAAATGAAGTCAGAGGGTCCCTAATTTTTTTTTTTTTTCTTTTAAGACAGAATCTCTCTCTCCCCCAGGCTGGAGTGTAATGGCGCGATCTCAGCTCACTGCAACCTCCACCTCCAAAGTCCAAGCAATTCTTCTCACTCAGCCTCCCGAGTAGCTGGGATTACAGGTGCACATCGCCATGCCTGGCTAATTTTTTGTATTTTAGTAGAGAACGGGATTTCATTGTGTTGCCCAGGCTGGTCTCCAACTCCTGAGCTCAGGCAATTCATCTGCCTCGGCTTCCCAAAGTGCTAGAATAACAGGCGTGAGCCACCGCGCCTGGCCTAACATGACTGTTTGAATAGGGCCTTTTAGGCAGTCAATGGGGTTAAATGAAGTCATAGGGTGGGGCCCTAATCTAGTAAAACTGTTGTTCCTGTAAGAAAAAGGAGGACACACCAGGGATTCCTGCTCAGAGAGAAAGGTCATATGAGGACACAGTGAGAAGGCAGCTGTTTGCAAGCCAGGGAGAGAGGCCTCACCAGAAACCAGCCCTTAGACTTGTAGCCTCTAAAATTGTGAGAAAATAAATTCCTGTTGTCTAAGCTGCCTGGTCTGGGGGTATTTTATCATGGCAGCCTGAACTAATACTCTGGTTTGTAAATCTACCTCACCCAGGCCCCTGGAAGAGCTACTGTAGCTAGTGTCCCCACTTCCCCTCTTGTCCCTCCTACATCCCAATCTCTGCACAGTAGCTGGAGAGAACTTTCTAAAATATAAATGAGATTTTGGAACTCCCAATTCAGACTCAATGACCCCCATCCACACAAAACTCCAAATTCCACAGGGCGGGCCCTCTGTGTCACAGATCTTTCTCCCCTCTGGCACACATCAGCCATGCAGGCCTTTCCTGTTATCCAGACACGGAGCTCCAGCTTCAAGGCTTTTGCATCCACCTCCCCTCTACCTGGGGCACACTTCCCCATGGCTGCACGGCTGTCACCTCCTCAGAGGCTTTCCCAAAACCTCCTGTCACACCCTCCTGCTTGAATTTCTTTGGTCTTCACCGTCCAAAATGGTCTTATTTGGGCGCTTGTCGGCCCAGATTTCCGCCCTCCATCCCATGGGGCAGGGACCCTGCCTCGCCCACTGCTGAGCTGAGCGTTTTACAAGAAGCCGTGCCCGCAGCGGGGCACCTGGCCGTAAAATGCATGTGGAAGAGGCGGCACTTGCGCTGGGCCCTAAAGGACAGGGATCCAGGCCTTCCAAGAGCCGGCAGATGGAACTGGAAGGAGGCTGTCTTTGGACCCCCGGCTGCCGCGGGGCTCCGCGCCTCCGTTCCTCATCGGTAGGGATGAGGACAATCACGGTTGTTCTGAGGATGCAGCGTTACTCTTCGCACAGCACGGCGCCCCGGATGAGGACTCGCCAAGCTACGCAGGCTCCAGGGTGGGCTTCCCGATGCCGACTCCGGCTCCTCTACCCGCTGGACGCTGTTCTACCTCCTCGCGCTTCTGATCAGGCCGCGGCCCCGGCGAGGCCCCAGAACACCCAGGTGCTGGTTAATCCGTCTTGAGTCCGAGCGCGTCCAGTGCGCAACGTGGCCTTCCCATTGGCTCCCCCGGTGGGCCGCGCTTCGACGCCGGGGCTCCGGATTGAACGGCGCGCCCAGGTCCCTGCCTCCAGTCAGACGTGGCGCCACCGCCCCCAGCCCGTAGCTCCGGCGCAGCCAATGGCGGCGTCTCTCGGGCGGCAAGTGCGGCCTCCCGCCGCCAGAGGGCGCCGCCGCGGGCGCAGCCGAGCCGCCGCAGCCGCCGCTAACCGAGGGAGAGCTGCGAGCGCGCACCCGGGCCTCGCCGCCGCCGCCACCGCCGCCACCGCCGCCCGCCTGCTGCCGCCCGCCTCCGCCTGCCTTCCGCTGCCCGCCGGCGCGTCGTCCTCACAGGTAGGGGTAGGGGGGCGCCGCTGGGGTGAAGGAAGCGCGCGCCCGCGCCCCCGCGCGCGCGCCGCCGCCGCCTCGTGCCCGCGCGCGGCCGTTAACGGACGGCGGGCGGGGCGGGGGAGGGGCGGCGGGGTCCAGGGCCCGCGGACCCGAGAGGACCCTGAGAGGAGCGGGGCCGGGGCCCTGCGCGCGGAGGGCCAGGTGGGCGCGCCGTCCCCTTCCCCCACCGAGAATAACGTGACCCACTTCTGCCTGCCATTCCTCGGCACAATGTCTCTTTTGGTGATTTCACTAAAAAAACCTTTTTTTTTCGTTATTTCTGTCTGCTCTGGTGATCGCGGGGACCCCGAGTCAGCGTCTTGGGCTTGGGGGCGGGAAGGATGCCGGCGGCGAGCTTGGTGCATTAATTTGGGGGCTCATCCCTCTTTTTTAGCCCCTCTTCTTTTTTTATTTTTTCGCGCGGGGTGCAGCCCTGGGCCGGGCGGGGAGAGGCCGTGGGGTCCGCGGAGGCGGGGGCGCCGCCCGGGAGGACCGGGACCGGGACCTGTCAGTTCCCATTAGCGGGGCTTCCGGTCAGGCCTGGGCAGCGCAGGGGTGGGGCTGCCTGAGGCCTGGCCGGGGCCTCCGAGGTCGCGCCTGCGTGGGGACTGGGTGGATGTGCTCGGAGTTGGGTATTTTCCTGTCCCCACCTGTCTAGGGATGAAAAGGAGTTGTCCGTGTTCGGTATGGAACCACGAAGGACCTTGCCGTGCCCAGTACAGTGGCCACTGACCCCCGGCCGCTTGGGACGATGGAGCCCACGAAATGGGGCCAGTTTGAGTTGTGGTCCCAGCTGTGAAACGTACATCTGATTTTAAAGACTTAGGATGAGAAAGAACGTAAAGGTTGTCATTGGTAATCTCTTACACTTAAATGCATGTTGAGATGGTCATGTTTGGGACAAACTGGATTAACGAAAATCTATCATTAAAATTAATCTTGGCAGGATGCAGTGGCTCATGCTTGTCATCCCAAAACTTTGGGAGGCTGAGGCAGGCGGATCGTTTGATTGCAGGAGTTCAAGACCAGCCTGCTCAACTTAGTGAGGCCCCTGTCTCTACAGAAAATACAAAAAATTAACCGGGCGTGGTGGCACACGCCTGTAGTCAGCTACTCGGGAGGCTAAGGTGGGAGAATCTGCTACTCGGGAGGCTTGGGTGGGAGCATCCCTTGAGCCCAGGAGATTGAGGCTTCGGTGAGCCGAGATTGTGCCAGTGCGCTCCAGCCTGGGTGACAGAGCGAGACACTGTCTCAAAACAAATAAAAAAACAAAAGTTAATCTCACTGCTTTTCTTTTTCCCTTTTTTAGTGTGGCTATTTGGATATTTAAAATGACATGTATGGGCCGGGCGGGGTGACTCACGTCTGTAATCCCAGTACTTTGGGAGGATGAGGTGGGTGCATCACCTGAGGTGAGGAATTCGAGACCAGCCTGGCCAACATGGTGAAACCCGTCTCTAGTAAAAATACAAAAATTAACCAGGCGTGGTGGCAGGCGCCTGTAATCCCAGCTACTGGGGAGGCTGAGGCAGAAGAATCGCTTGAACCGGGAGACAGAGGTTGCAGTGAGCAGAGATTGCACCATTGCACTCCTCCCTGGGCAACAGATGAGACTCCCTCACCACATACATACATACATACATACAATGACATGTATGCCTCATTTTGTATATTTTGTATAGTATTTTGACTGGACAGCGCTCAGCTGGGGCATCTGAAAGGGTGGTGGCCCTGAGAACACATGTCTATCTGCTTATCTTTCCTGCTTCTCTGATGGCATGTGGCCTCCTTCCCTTAAGGCTCTCAAAGAATCCGCTGCCTCTTCCTTCTCATCCTGAGCCAAACTATTGAACTGAATTGCACAATGGGGTCTTGTCCTAATCTGCAGAATAATTCAGGTTAATGGACAGTATTTTCCCTGTTGAAAAATTTTCCCTATCTGCTGTATGCTGGAGGCTACAAATAGTTATATGAGTTTTGGCTCAGAATGAGATCATGAGTTACTGAGGCTGAATATTATCAATATTTGTGTGTGTGTCTGCGTGCGTGTGTGTTTATTCTGCAAAGAGCCCATTGATTTTCTGCCATCCAAATGAAGTGGAGAATTCTTGCGTTTCTTCATGTTACTGTGAATTTCGGGTTTTACACAGACCTACACCCTCTTCCTTTCCCATTCCCCAGGTTCTGTCAGTTTTTGCAAATAAGAATGGTGATTTGTCAGCTACATTGTTCCACAATTCTTAATTCTGACTGATTTTAAAACCTGCCAATTGGGGTGGATTAAATTGTCAATATAAGTGGAAAAGAATCAATTATAGAAACTCTCAATTCTAGGGATGGTGAGAGTGACTATTGGAAAGTTTTGAGCATTTCAGTAAAGGAAGAAAGAAACAAAAGATGTCTGTATCC
This sequence comes from Papio anubis, assembly GCF_008728515.1. Taxonomy (NCBI): domain Eukaryota; kingdom Metazoa; phylum Chordata; class Mammalia; order Primates; family Cercopithecidae; genus Papio; species Papio anubis. The sequence continues at coordinate 62,170,262 of NC_044993.1, forward strand.
TGTTGCCACAGATACCCTAGAAAGTGCTTTCTAGAGACAGTATGATGTGAGCAAACTTTTGTCTTCTAGATAATGTCTTGAAGTGTTTTGTTTTGCCTTTTTTTTTTTTTTGGTAGAAAATATTTTTCTCCAGAATCCTTATGAAAATTAAAGTGAGGTGTTGGCAAATCAAGAAGAAATTTTAGATAATTTTTAAGGAGGAAATATTAAAGTATTAATCTGGAAGTTTAAAAGTTACTGCTAGTGATAACATGTTTTAATTTACATGTACACAGAAGACATATTAAATGAGGTGATTTTCGTTTATGTAAAGCAACGCGGTTACTTTTTCACAAATAGAAAGTGGGAAGCTTTGTGTTTTCTGAAAAGGCCCGAATTTGGAGCAGGACATTAATCTGGCACAGTTGGTAAGAAGGTGAGTGTGTGTTGGGGTTAGGTGTCAGCACTTACTTGGTTGGGAAGACTTCCTTGGGCACATCGTGGTGGTATGAGTGTCCCCAGGCAAATCATTTATCATGAAGATTTTACATGAAATATTCCTGTTGAGTTCTTCCATACAGAGGTCATAGATAAGATGAGAAGTTCCTGGAAACCACCACTTAGCGGGGCTTGGGTGCAGAGGGAGGCTCTTGGGAGGCTTTTTGCCGGGGGAGCCTCTTGACAGGCATTGTATCTTACAGAATCTGAAATCTGACAGCAATTTCAAAGCGAATAGTTCCTGTCGGGGGAAGAACTCCAGCCAAAATGTAACATTACCTTCGTGCTGTTGTTTGGCATACCATCTCTCACAAAGTTTTCCTTTTCAGTAAAAGGGAGAAACTGTTTCACAAAGTATCCAGTAGGAGCTTCAACATCTTTAATGTGTTATCACCTGGGTTTGCAGCCTTCTGAGGCTTGCATTGTACCCCAGGTGCTTTTGTAAGTGTTGCAAGAGCCAGTTAATACACTGTTGCCAAACAAGGATGACAATAAGGATACTTGAACTACTTTGTAGTTACTGTTTTTAAAGCTGTTAATATTACACAGAGAGGCTTCAGTCTGAGGATAGAATTAAATATGGACTATCATTTTTCCTCCCCCCAACTCCCTTTTTTTTGAGACAGGATCTTGCTCTGACACCCAAGCTGGAGTATAGTGGCATAGTCATAGTTTGCTGCGACCTCAAACTCCTGGCCTCAAGCAATCCTTCTACCTCAGTCTCCCGAGTAGCTGGCACTACAGGTCTACACCACCATGCCCATTTAATTTTTAAAAGTTTTTTTGTAGAGATGGGGTCTCCTGTGTTGCCCAGGCTGGTCTCAAACTCCTGTCCTGAAGTGATCCTCCCACCTCAGCCTCCCAAAGTGTTGGGATTACAGGCATGAGCCACTGCACCCAGCCTGTAATTTTTCACTTGAAATGTAGTGATACCTTTTTAGGCAAAAGTACAAATGCTGTGCTAGGTGACCTCTGCACTGCATTCAGTGGGACACTTTGGTCCTGTGTTAGCACGTCTTGTAAGGCTGTTTTAATATTATTTGTATTTAAATACATTATGTTCTGGGTGGAGCATATTGCCTTGAAAGATTTTCCCTGGAGTGATGTCCTGACTCCTGGCCTACTGCATTCCTGTGAAAGCCCTCTGCTTCATCACTTTGTCTGAGTTGCATTAAATGATGTCTGTTGAGCATATCTTTTTGTGTGCACGTGCGCACACGCATGCGTGTGTTTCTTTCATTTCTCCTGAATGGCTTCAAAGTGCCCACCTGTTCATCAGAGCCATATTTGTCTTTCAGAGCCCAGCCCAGGGTCACCCTAGACAGGTGCTCACCCCCCTCCAGGCGTCATTGGCACATAATGTTCAGAAGAGCCAGGTGGATAGGCACTCAGGCTTGGAGCCAGGCTGTCTGCCTTTGAAATCGAGCTCTGCTACTTCCTAGCTGTAATCCTGGGCCAGTTGCGTCACTTATCTATATTTCAGTTTCTTTATAGTACCTGTCACTTAAGGTTAGCAGGAGGATTAAATGACTTAATACGTATAAAGCATGTAGAACAGTGCCTGGCATCCAGTAAGAGCTACTATTTCTGTCTCAGTATGTTGCAGTCACATTTCCCTTACCTTGATGTCTTCTGTTAATGAGAGCTAGTGTCTAAAGTTACCATGTAAGGTCAAAAACTCATGGATGTGGATATATTTGTCTAGTTACCAACATTGTACTAGACTTTGTGATAATGAGTTTAACCTACTAGGCACTGAGTAAATAGTAAGGGAATTCTGAAGATCCAGGATACCTTGAGATCTTACATAACTTCAAGATTAGTAACAAATTTTAAATCAGCTGATCCCAGAGAGATGATATTCCAGTTTGTAAGAGTTCAGTTAATTTAATGAAATTCCTATTTAATTGAGTTTCTTGCTTTAAAATGAACTGTTCAAAGTGTTTCTCCTTGGGCCAGGCATGGGTCACACCTATAATCCTAATACTTTGGGAGGCTAAGGTGGGTGGATTGCTTGAGCCCAGAAGTTTGAGACCAGCCTGGGCAATACAGTGAGACTCTGTCTCTACAAAAAATACAACAGTTATTCAGGTATAGTGGCATGTGCTTGTAGTCCCAGCTACTTGGGAGGCTGAGGTGGGAGGATTGAGCTCTGGAGGTCGAGGCTGCAGTGAGCTGTGATTGTGCCACTGCACTGCAACCTGGGCAACATAGGGAGACACTGTCTCAAAGACAAAACAAAAAAACAAAGTGCCTTCTTCCCTGGAATTCTTTTTTATTTAGGAGGAGAGGGGATCAGTGAAACTTGTCATTGTATAACTTGAGGAGTTGCTTATGGTTTCAGGTTTTTTTCAATCGCTGTCTCCAGCCAGTTCCCACTATATTAATTCACTTCCCACCTTGTTCCCCCAAAGGGTTGGAGGCCGAGCCCCACCATAGCCAGCTCTTTGCAGGCAGTCATTTCCTACCGGGCACCCTCCTTCTTCACACTTGCTTTTTTTTTTGAAGCGAAGTCTTGCTGTGTCGCCCAGGCTGGAGTGCAGTGGGGCCCGATCTCGGCTCACTGCAAGCTCCGCCTCCCCGGTTCACGTCATTCTCCTGCCTCAGCCTCCCGAGTAGCTGGGACCACAGGTGCCTGCCACCACGCCTGGCTAATTTTTTGTAATTTTAGTAGAGACGGGGTTTCACTGTGTTAGCCAGGATGGTCTCGATCTCTTGACTTCGTGATCCGCCCGCCTCAGCCTCCCAGAGTGCTGGGATTACAGGCTTGAGCCACCGCGCCTGGCCCACGCTTGCTTTTTGTGAATAGTTTTACCAGCTTCTATCTCCTGGGTCTCTGAACTTTGTATGAGGCATTCTCTTTACACTGGGCCACTTACTTCATTCTTTCGTTCAAGTATTTGTTGAGCTGCACCCAGATGTTGTTCTTACAATGAAGGCTAAGAAGTACCAGGTACCTGCTGAAGTGAATAAGAGGGGTGAGACTGGGGTGAGGCAGCAGTTTAGGGTGGCAAGGGAAGGTCCCTAACAGTGTTATTTAAGCCCACTTCTGGATGGATGAAAAGGAGCCAGCCCTGTGGAGAGCTGGGAAGTGTATTTTGGGCAGAGGGAGCAACAAACACAGTGACTTAGAAGCATGGAGTGCCTGACTTGTTCTGGGAGCTCTTAAAAGGTCAGTATGACAGGAGCCTCATGTGTGAAACTGGGGGAGGGAGGAGCTGCATGGCTTGGGGAGGGGGATCTGCTAGGTCACCCTACGGAGGCAAGGCTTCATCCAGCGTCCCGAGCAACCGCTGAAGGGTCTTAAGCAGAGTGCAAGAATTAGGGTGTGTGTGTGTGTGTGTGTTTTAAAATTTATTTTTGAAACAGGGTCTCGCTCTGTACCCCAGGCTGGAGTGCAGTGGTGTGATTGTAGCTTGCTGAGCCTTGAACCCCTGGGCTTAAGCGATCTTCCTCCCTCAACCTCTGAGTAGCTGAGACTACATACAGGAAGGTGCCCCCAGTCTGGGCTGATGTTTATTTTTATTTTTTACTTATTTTATTTATTTATTTTTGAGGCAGAATGTCGCTCTGTGGCCCAGACTGGAGTGCAATGGTGTTATCTTGGCTCACTGCACCCTCTGCCTCCTGGGTTCAAGGGATTCTGATGCCTCAGCCTCCGGAGTAGCTGGGATTACAGGCGTTTGCCACCGTGCCCAGCTAATTTTTGTATTTTTAGTAGAGACGGGGTTTCGCTGTGTTGGCCAGGCTCGTCTCGAACTCTTGACTTCAGGTGATCCACCTGCCTTGGCCTCCCAAAGTGTTGGGATTATAGGCGTGAGCCACCGTGCCCGGCCCCTACATCACTCTTTGTAGTAAAATGGTGGGGTAGATTTAAAAAATACTTCAAGATGAAACACGTACTAGAAGAAAATATGAGAGGAGTGAGTATTTTATAATCTCAGAGTGGGGAAAGTATTTCTGAGTATGTCAGAATCTAGGAGCCATAAAAGGAAATACTGATAAATTCAGCTACTTAAAAAAAATTTTTTTAAAAAAGGCCGGGCACGGTGGCTCACGCCTATAATCCCAGCACTTTGAGAGGCTGAGGTGGGAAGATCACCTGAGGTCAGGAGTTCAAGACCAGCCTGACCAACATGGAGAAACCCCGTCTCTACTAAAAATACAAAATTAGCTGGGCATTTTGGCGCATGCCTGTAATCGCAGCTACCTGGGAGGCTGAGGCAGAAGAATCGCTTGAACCTGGGAGGTGGAGGTTGCAATGAGCCGAGATCGTGCCATTGCACTCCAGCCTGGGCAATAAGAGTGAAACTCCATCTCAAAACACAATAACAACAACAATGAAAAACCTTTGCTGTCAAAAATAACCAAAGTCAAAAGATTGACATCAAATTGGAAAAAACACCAACATCAAAAAGGACTATTTTCCTCAACATATAAAGAGCTTCCATAAATAAGTAAAGCTCAGCCTGGAAGAAAAATGAGCAGAGGATATGAGCAAACAATTCACAGACAAGGAAGTACAGATGATTCTTAAATCTGAAAGGACGCTCAGCCTTGATAATGAGAGATTAAAACAAACCAGCCTCATCACATTGCCACACTGTTTCTCACTTTTTTGGTTAACAAGGATTCACACATTTGATAATGCCTGAATGAAGCAGTGAACCAGGAATCCTGTGCATTGTTAGTGGGAGTATCGCTCGGTGTATTGTGGCAATAGCTGGCAAAATAAATACATATGCCCTTTATCCTTTACAAATTCTTTTTTTTTTTCCTGAGATGGAGTCTCGCTCTTAAGTTCAGGTGGAGATCGGCCCGTCTCGGCCTCCCAAAGTGCTGGGATTACAGGCTTGAGCCACCGCGCCCGGCCTAAAAGTTCTTTAAAGGGTTACTTAGATGTGTATGAAATGCCCCGTGCACATGGTGACCTTTAAAGATTGGAAACAACCAGAAGGTCCATCACCAGAGGCCTGGTAAAATTGTGGTACAGGCATATCATAGAACGCTGAGTGTGTATTGAAAACACACTGATTAGATACTCCATGAAGACAGTGGGGTACAGAACTCGCTGGTGGCTCCAGTTTGAATAAAGAAGAACATATACACTGCTGGGCGTGCTGGCTCACGCCTGTAATTCCAGCACTTTGGGAGGCTGAGGCAGGCCGATCACCTGAGGTCAGGAGTTCAAGACCAGCTGGCTGACATGGTGAAACCCTGTCTCTACAGAAATACAAAAATTAGCCAAGCATGGTAGTGTGCGCCTGTAATCCCAGCTACTTGGGAGGCTGAGGCAGAAGAATTGCTTGAACCCGGAAAGCAGAGGTTGCAGTGAGTTGAGATCGTGTCATTGCACTCCAGCCTGGGTGACAGAGTGAGAGTTCATCTCAAAAAAAACATATATACAGAATACTTTTAACTTTTTGTTTTGAAATAATTATAGACTCACAGGAAGTTGCAAAAGTAGTACATAAAGTCCCATGAACCCTTCACCCCTGCTTCCTTGAATGGTGACATATAACTGTAGCACACTGTCAGACAACCAGGAAATTGACATTAGTATAATACTGTTAACCAAACTACAGGCCTCACTGGGTTTTAACCAGCACTCGTGTGTGTGTGTGTGTGTGTGTGTGTGTGTGTGTGTAGTATCACGCAGTTTTATCCCATGCATAAATTCATGTAACCACTCCCACAATCAAGATACAGAATCGTTCTATAGAATATCTTTGTTGGGCCAGGCACGGTGGCTCACGCCTGTAATCCCAGCGCTTTGGGAGGCCAAGGCAGGTAGATCACAAGGTCAGGAGTTTTGAGATCTGCTTGACCAACATGGTGAAACCCCATCTCTATTAAAAATACAAAAATTAGCTGGGTGTGGTGGCGCACACCTGTAATCCCAGCTACTCAGGAGGCTGAGGCAGGATAGTCGCTTGAACTCAGGAGGTGGAGGTAGTAGTGAGCCGAGATCACGCCACTACACTCCAGCTTGGGCGACAAAGCAAGACTCCATCTCAAAAAAAAAAAAAGAAAAAGAAAAGATAGATATATATATTTGTCAGGACTTTTCTGAGACTGGTAACAGTGGTTGGTGGCCCTCCAGGGGGGCAAATGGGTGGCTGAGTGATTGGTTGGGAAGGAGACATTCCTTTTCACTGTCATGTTAAAATGGACAGTTTGGGATGTCTGTGAGAAATTCAAATGGAAGGCCGGGCGCGGTGGCTCACGCCTGTAATCCCAGCACTTTGGGAGGCCGAGGCGGGCGGATCACAAGGTCAGGAGATCGAGACCACGGTGAAACCTCGTCTCTACTAAAAATACAAAAAATTAGCCGGGCGCGGTTGTGGGCGCCTGTAGTCCCAGCTACTCGGGAGGCTGAGGCAGGAGAATGGCGGGAACCCGGGAGGCGGAGCTTGCAGTGAGCTGAGATCCGGCCACTGCACTCCAGCCTGGGCGACAGAGCGAGACTCCGTCTCACACAAAAAAAAAAAAAAAAAAAAAAAGAAATTCAAATGGAACTGTCAAACAGGCCGGAGGGTCTGCCTTGGGATGGATGTGAGAGTTGTCATGGGGCCCTCCATGAGGGCATTTGACATCCATCTGGTGGAGGGAGGCCCTGTATGGGAGAGTATGGCTCCGGGAGATCTCAAGAGTGGGTCCTCAGGGCTCTCAAAGTGAGAGGTCTGTGGAGATGGAGCCTCAGCCTGCAGGAGACGAGTGCCCTGTGAGGTAGGGACAAACCTAGCCAGGGCTGTGAGGTGGAAGTTGAAGGGAGGGGCCCCAAGGAGGGAGTGCTGCTGAGGCTGAGTAAGAAAAGAGACTGTTGGTTTGACTTTGTAAAATTCTTTCTTCCTTTAAAATTGAGGCTAGATTTTAACAGGATCCAAAAATAAGATGGTATATTTTTAAACATCTTTTTTTTCTATTTAAAAAAAGCAGTATGGGGCTGGACAAGGGGGCTCACACCTGTAATCCCTGTGCTTTTTTTTTTTTTTCTTTGGAGACAAAGTCTTGCTCTTGTCCCCCAGGCTGGAGTGCGATGGCATGATTTCAGCTCACTGCAACCGCTGCCTGCCAGGTTCAAACGATTCTCCTACCTCGGCCTTCCGAGTAGCTGGAATTACAGGCATGTACCACCATGCCTGGCTAATTTTTGTATTTTTAGTAGAGACAGGGTTTCACCATGTTGGCAAGCCTAGTCTCAAACTCCTGACCTCAGGTGATCTGCCCGCCTCGGCCTCCCAAAGTACTGGGGTTACAGGCATGAGCCACCCCACCTGGCCAGTCCCTGTGCTTTTAATCCCTGTGGAATTAACACAATTAGCTGGGCATGGTGGCACACTTGTAGTCTCAGCTACTGAAGGGGCTGATGGGGGAGGATCGCTTGAGACCAGAAGTTCGAGGTTGCAATGAGCTGTGATCACACCACTGTACTCCAGCCTGGATGACAGTAAGACCTTGTCTCAAAAAAAAAAAAAAAAACACAAAACCCCAAAACACAAAGGGGTGTGTGTGTGGGGCAGGTTGTTTCACAGGTAGAACTAATAAATGGTGAGGAAAAAAGAAATTACAGTAGTAGTTTGGGGAAGGGGCACGAGGGAATTTTCTCTAGAGTGACAGTTAATGGTCTGTATCTTTTCTTTTTTAAGAGATAAGATCTTGTTCTGTTGCCCAAGTTGAGGTGTAGTGGCGCGGTTGGCAGCTCGCTGCAGCCTCCAACTCCTGGGCTTAATCAGTCCTCTTGCCTTAGCCTCCTGAGTAGCTGGGACTACAGGCACATACCACCATACCTGGCTTATTTTCTTTTTTGTTTCTTTGTAGAGATGGGGTCTCTCTATCTTGCCCAGGCTGTTCTTATACTCCTGGGCTCAAATGATCCTCCTGCCTTGGCCTCCCAAAGTGCTGGTCTATATCCTGATAGGGCTTTGGGTCACATGAGTTTGTCAAAATTCACATTAAGATTTGTGTGTTTTATCTTGAAAAACAAAACTGTAAACAAATATTGATCTCTAGTTACTGAAGTGTGTGCTGAGATGTTTAGGTGTCTGCAGCTCACTTTGAAATTTATTAAAACAGTAAGATGGACTGATGAATGAACAGAAGGATGAGCCGGTAGATAAAGATGGGCAGATGTGATCTCACAAAACATTAATTGTACATTTGGGCATACAGTATTGTAATTTTTTTTTTTTAACTTTACTGTGTGTTTGAGAACTTTCAAAATAAAAGTTTTTGGGGAAACTTAAAAAACGACTGAAGATGAAATCTTCTGTCATGTTATATTTCAATATTCCTGATATTATGATCCTAGATCTTTAAACATATAAAGGGGTGTATTTTGTGCATTAAAAATGTCTGTATCCATTTTCCATTTCTTTTCAATCACTTACTTGTGGTGTCAGCTCTTTGCCACATGCCTTTTGTGTATAAGGTTGAGGTTCGAGGTTCTCTAACACTTTCTGGGGAAAATAGCTTTAAGGCTATAAACTTGGCAGATATCAGTACCCAGGAGTCCATTCTTAACCAGCAGATTAACTTTCTGAGTCAACCTCAAACCAGTTCCCCACCTTGGCTAGACAGAGGCTGAGAGAAAGGTACATCATTCACTGAACAGTATGGCCATCGTCCTGGTTTCGGGCATCCTTTTCTTTGGTTCCCTCCTTCTGGCCTGACTGCTCTGGCACCCTGAAGACTACTCTGGGTTCCTCTGAGCTCTACAGTTCGAACTCTAATTAAATTGCCCTGTTTTAGCTAAAACAAACAAAAGCCCGGTGGTCCCTTAAGTCATCTTTCCAAGGAAGGGCTCAGAGGATACATAAACTTTAAAAAATTTGTTTAATTTTTGTACAGAGGTAATTCGTTTACGTGGCTCCAAATAAAACAAAAGTTTTGAACATATAAATTGAAAAGACCTCGCCCTACCCCTGTTCCAGCCCTCAGTCTTCCACTACTGCTGTAGTCTCCATGATTCCATCTGGAGCTATTTTATGTCCACACAAGCATATGTCAATATATATACCTACCTGCCACTTAAAAAAAAAACAAAATGGCCAGGCACGGTGGCTCACACTTGTAATGCCAGCACTTTGGGAGGCTGAGGCGGGCGGATCACTCACGAGGTCAGGAGATCGAGACCATCCTGGCTAACACAGTGAAACCCCATCTCTACTAAAAATACAAAAAATTAGCTGGGCGTGGTGGCGGGCACCTGTAGTCCCAGCTACTTGGGAGGCTGAGGCAGGAGAATGGCGTGAAGCCACGAGGCGGAGGTTGCAGTGAACAGAGATCGTGCCATTGCACTCCAGCCTGCTTGACAGAGTGAGACTCCGTCTCAAAAAACAAAACAAAACAAAACAGGTCATATCATGGATACTTATATGCCTCATCTTTTTTTTTTTTTTTTCCTATAATTTCTTCAGGCATTTCGTTTTTGATAGACTTTGGGTAAGTTTTTTTAAAAAATACTACTTTTGAGACAGGGTCTCACTTTCTCACCCAGGCAGGAGTGCAGTGGCCCAATCGTAGCTCATTACAGCCTGGACCTCCTGGGTTCAAGCCATCCTCCTGTCTCCATCTTCTGAGTAGCTGGGACTACAGGTACGCACCACAACACCCGGTTACTTTATTTTTATTTATTTATTCTTTTTTTTGAGACAGGGTCTCACTCTGTCACCCAGGCTGGAGTGCAGTGGCATGATTACAGCTCACTGCAACCTCAACCTCACAGGCTCCATCAGTCCTCCCACCTCAGCCTCCTGAGTAGCTAGGACTACAGGTGCATGCCACCATGCCTAGCTAATCTTTATATTTTTTGTTTATTTATTTATTTTGAGACGGAGTTTCACTCTTGTTGCCTAGGCTGGAGTGCCGTGGCACCATCTCAGCTCATCGCAACCTCCACCTCTCGAGTTCAAGCGATTCTCCTGCCCCAGCCTCAACAGTAGCTGGGATTACAGGCATGCACCACCACACCTGGCTAATTTTGTATTTTTAGTAGGTTTCCGCATGTTGATCAGGCTGGTCTGGAACTCCTGACCTCAGGTGATCCACCCGCCTCAGTCTCCCAAAGTGCTGGGATTATAGGCATGAACCACCACGCCCCACCAACTTTTTTTGTTTTTTTGTTTTGTTTTGTTTTGTTTTGAGACGGAGAGTCACTCTTGTTGCCCAGTGGAGTGCAATGGTGCGATCTTGGCTCACTGCAACATCCGCCTACCAGGTTCAAGCGATTCTCCTGCCTCAGCCTCCCAAATAACTGGGATTATAGGCACACACCACCATGCCTGGCTAATTTTGTATTTTCAGTAGAGATGGGGTTTCTCCATGTTGGTCAGGCTGGTCTCGAACTCCTGACCTCAGGTGATCCACCCACCTTGGCCTCTCAAAGTGCTGGATTACAGGTGTGAGCCACTGCTCCTGGCCTCTTTTAAAATTTTTTGTAGAGATGGGGGTCTCCCTGTGTTGCCCAGGTTGGTCTTGAACTCCTAGGCTCAAATGATCTTCCTGCCTTTGCCTCCCAAAGTGCTGGGATTACAGGTATGAGCTACCATGAGTGGCCTGAGTTAGTTTTAAAAATCTTTTTCTTTTACAAATAGTGCTTCCTTAAATTATTTTGTACATATAAATTTTTAAAAAACATTTATACATTTTAAAAAAATATATAAATTAAAAAAAAAACCAAAACACTTCTCATAAGAACATGGGTGGACATGTCCAAGTAGATAGAAGGGCAGAATGAGCTTCCATGTCCCCTCATCCAGCTGGAACCATTATCCGTATTTTTGGCATTCTTGTTTTATTTCCACCCAGCTACCTGCCTTTTGGCTAAACTGTTTTAAAAGCACATCCCAGAAATAGTGTCATTTTACTCTAGTGTCATGGATTTCTTAAACTTCTTATTTTGTAATGTTTCAAACACCTACAAAGTCCAGAGACTAGTACTGAAGAATCCCCTGCACTTCTCCCGTGGTTATCAGCGTTCTGCTGTTTCCTCCCCACCTCACACCCAGCGCCTCCCCCCGCCCCTGCCTTTTTTTGTTGCTGGAGTATTTTAAAGCAAGTCCCCTATGTCATATCCTTTCCCATGTAAACACTTCAGTAAAGTGCCAACTTTATAGGACAAAAATATTGAGAACTGACAATGTTTCAAAGAAGAAAGGGATTAGCACCAGTTACCAGCATTTGGGACATTCCAACCCCCATCTCACCCTTATACTTAAAAAAAAAATGAGATTTAAAAATAAAACTGCAAATGCCAAGCAATAATGAAACTAAAAAATTTCAGCAATGTGTTTGAAACATGAGTGGAATTTCCCTTCCTGTCACCTAGGTCCAAATACATGGTTTATGTGTAAGATGTTGTCTTAACTTGAGGTGTCAGTTGTTCTCAACTGGGGCCGATTGTGCTTTCCCCACCCTGATATTTGACAATATCTGGAGACATTTTTGGTTGTGAGTGGGGTTGGGGTGAGGGGTTACAGGCATAGTGGGTAGAGGCAGAAATACTGCCAACATCCTGCAATCACAAGACAACTACTTAGCTAGCCCAGAATGCCACGCCTGAGAAACTCGTTTGGGCCACTGGGAGATGATGTTTTCTGTCAGATCTCTTCTCTGTGGCTCTCCTTGAACTTGGGGAACTGCTCAGTGAACACTGATTAGTGGAGGTGGGGCCCAAAAGAACGATATGTGTTGACATTTGCAAGTGTTATATTGAAGGTAACATTTTAACATCCAGAACATTCCAATAGAAGTAACTTTATGTATATCATTATTTTATCTGTTGTGTCAACAATAATCATTTTGGAAGTTTGTGGGACAAAATATGTATAAGGTTTAAACTTGGCTTACAAGGAAGTCAGACTCCCTCGGAGGCAAGCGGATGTGAAACCCTTTTATTTCTGGAGAGCTTCCAGAAGCAAAACAAGGCTGGAACTGTTCTAGGGACAGCTTATGCGTGCGTGTAGACAGGGGAAAAACAAAACCTGAAGCCAAAGGAGGGAAGAGGAAAGGAAGGGGAGACATGACTTTTTCCTGGAGACTGCTCAGGAGGGGTATATGAAGTCTGCATAGCCATTCAGCCTTAAAGAACGTGAAAACTGGCCAGGCGCCGTGGCTCAAACCTATAATCCCACACTTTGGGAGGCCGAGGTAGGTGGATCACTTGAGGTCAGGAGTTCGAGTCTAGCTTGACCAACAAGGTGAAATCCCGTCTCTCCTAAAAATACAAAAATTAGCTAGGTGTGGTGGCAGGCGACTGTAGTCCCAGCCACTCAGGAGGCTGAGACAGGAGAATTGCTTGAACCCAGGAGGCGGAAGTTGCAGTGAGCCGAGATCACGCCACTACACTCTAGCCTGGGCAATGGAGTAAGACTCCGTCTCAAAAAAAGAATGTGAAAACGGTGTGCTTATGGTGTGCCAGACCATAGGGGGCCCACAAAGATGACTCCCGTAGGGTCCCTGCTGTCCAGGACCCTGGAGTCAAGTCAGAAATGGACGTGTCCATAGCCGATTGTGTGACAAGGTCTGGATTTATGGGTGTTTTGATTGGAGTCCAGGGGCCCTGGTACCTTATGTGCTTTTTTGCCTTGTTTCTTTCCAGATTGCTCATTTAGAAAGTGGATGTGTGGGATAACATGTCCAGTGTGTCCGAGGAGAGAAGAAAAAGGCAGCAGAACATTAAGGAAGGACTGCAGTTCATACAGTAAGAGCTTCAAGAGTTCTTGTGTTCTTGCCACGTCTTAATTCTTTGATGTGGATGTATGTTTTGTGGAGGGTAAGAACTCTTTAGTCATGTTTAATAGGTCCAGTTAATTTGGGTTAGAAACTCCATATTCTAGCAATATTTTTTTCTCTCGTCCATTTGAACATTCTTGCATTCGGAAGCAAGTCTTACTGTTGCTGGCTTTTAGGGCTATAATTGTTAGTCTCCCCCAAAATGTTAGACTGAGGAATTTGAATTTGTTCTAAGAAGAGTGCTGCTGAGTGGAAAGTGACTGAAAATGAACATCTGGCGGCACAGAGGGCTTCTGTGATCAGACGTGTCTGTTCAGAAGCTCAGTGTTTAATTGGACTTCTTGAAGCATGTCAATGATGAGACAGCTGTGGTTTGGATGGACATGTCCAGACAGAAGGGCCTCTTTGTTCCTTCCTGGGAAGGAGACATTCTCTCTATACTGCAGTAAATTGGATCAAATATTGTTAGTGGTTCTGTACTATTTTTAACCTTTTTTTTGGCATTTGGAGAATTAGGGTTTTTAAAAATAGAAGTAGGTTTGAAAGTAAAGTGTTGTACTTAAAAAATACTAAGTAATAGTTTAGTTTTTTTGTGTGTTTTATTTTTTGTTTTCGTAACTGTAGTCATCTGTGAATAATGGTAGTAAAGGAGGAGGAAGTCTTTAAAATATGCCTTGAACCAGTAGCAAGCTAATGGAACCATAGATTTAAGATGACTTCTGGCTGAACAAGTCCTGATAAGGAGCTTGATAATTACAGTTAATTTGTTTCTTGTTCTTAGGTCGCCGCTGTCATATCCAGGAACACAGGAGCAATATGCGGTAATGACTCCGGGCAGGTCTGCTTGAAAGCTCTGCAACTGGCTTGTAAACTGTAATTTGTAGCAGGGGTTGGTAAATGATGGCCTTGTGGGCCCAATCTGGCCTGCTGTCCTTTTTTAAATTTTATTTCATTTTTTTTTGCAAATAAAGCTTTATTGGAACACAGCCACACTCATTTGTTTATGTATTATCTGTGGCTGTTTTTGCAACATATGGTAGTTTTAACAGAGACCATATGGCCCATGGAGCCTAAAACATGTACTGTCTGGGCATTTGCAGAAGTTTGCCAATCCCTTCTATATAGGTTTTTTTTTTTTTTTTTTTTTTTGCATACTTGCACAGTTGTCCTGTATTTTCTTTCCTCTATTAGTGTGGTTTTGAATTAATTTATCTTTTGAGCCCCTTGAAAATTATTTATCATGTCATTGAAAATAAGTGGGACAGAATTTATTGAGAAAGAGTGTGTGGAACATCTTTTTCTGTTAGGAGATGTTCTGACAGCAGCAAAGGGGAACTGGATACCAAGAGGGAAGAACTAGTGATCTACTAGTTAGGAACAGGGAGAAAGCCCAGTTCATTGGGACTTTGACTGCAGACTCTTGTCTCTACTAACACAGGTTGGTTCACCTGTGTTTTTTATCCTCTGAGGGTTTTGAGGCTTCTAAATGTCACTTTCTTGCTGCCTCTCTCCCTCCTCCCCTTTTCTTCTTTCTTATTCCTTCCCTCTCTACAAACAGATTTAGAATAAAAAAGTATTACAGCCAGAAATAAACTGTAACAGTTGTTTCGTTTTGCACATGTGGAACTGGGGTTTAAAGATGCTAAGTGGCATGTCACGAGTTACACTGATTGTTAATAGTTGATCTGTCCCGTCTTTTAAATGATTTAATCAGCTTAGACAGGAATTCATAAAATGAGACAAAACAAGTTGAATATTTTTCTGATCTTGTGTTGAAAAAGGGCTTTTAAAATACGAAAATATGGCGAGGCATGGTGGCTCATACCTGTAATCCCAGCACTTTTGGAGGCTGAAGAGGGTGGATCACTTGAGGCCAGGAGTTTGAGACTAGCCTGGGCAACATGGCAAAACCCCATCTCTACTAAAGATACAAAAATTAGCCAAGTGTGGTGGCAGGTGCCTGTAATCCCAGCTACGCAGGAGGCTGAGACACCAAGAATCATTTGAACGCAGGAAGTGAAGTTACAGTGAGTTGAGATCGTGCCACTGCACTCCAGCCTGGGTGCCAGAGTGAGACTCAGAACTAAACTAAAGCATGATAGAAATAATGAAGGAAAATGACAAACTTTTGTACATGCTAAAAGAATATATGTACTTACTTGATAAGAAAAAAGTTTAACATTCCCCTCCCCCCAAATCAGTAAATGACCTGAGCAATTTACAGAAAAAGAAATACAAGGGGTCCATAAAAATGTGGAATAGTTCAATTTCACTGGTAAAGACATGCAAATACAAAGAGGATACCATTAAAAAAAAAAAAAACCATAAAAACACAAAATAATACCATTTTCCACCTAGAAATTGGTAGATTTTACATACATGTGCATGTGTAACCACACGTGTACACATGCACACACACTACCCAGGTGGGTGGATCATGAGGTCAGGAGTTCGAGACCAGCCTGACCAATATGGAGTGTAAAGAAAACCACTAGAACCATTTTTCATCGTGGCCTTTTTCGAAGGCAGTTTGGAAACACTGCTCAAAAGCCTTAAGCTATTCACTCTCTTTGACCTGGGGCTTCCACTTCGTTTCTCTAGTAGGAACAGAATTGGAGATGTGAACAAATATTTATAGGGTACTTTTGCTATTTCTTAATAGTGAGAAATTGAATTTCCCCTTGAAAAAGCAAGCAAGATACAATACCTAGCTGAGATAGCAGTGACTCGGGCATCTCACAATTTCTTAGAGCAATGCTGCTGTTCTGTCACATTGTTTCCTGTGAAGTTTTAGGTATAAAAATTAAAAATTACTTATGCCTTATCTTGTTTGATAGAAGACTTCAAGTGGTAACTTTCTCTTTTTTAGGTATATTTGCATGCTCTCGTGAGAAATCTTTTTAATGAAGGAAATGACGTTTATCGGGAACGTGATTGGAACAACTCGATAAGCCAGTACACGGAAGCTTTGAATATAGCTGATTATGCAAAATCTGAAGAAATTTTAATCCCCAAAGAAATAATTGAAAAACTATATATAAATCGTATTGCCTGCTATTCTAATATGGTGAGTTGTAATTTTTTTTTTTTTTTTGAGACAGAGTCTCGCTCTGTCGCCCAGGCTGGAGTGCAGTGGCGTGATCTCGGCGCACTGCAAGCTCCGCCTCCCAGGTTCACGCCATTCTCCTGCCTCAGCCTCCTGAGTAGCTGGGACTACAGGCGCCCTTCACCGCGCCCGGCTAATTTTTTGTATTTTTAGTGGAGACGGGGTTTCACCGTGGTCTCGATCTCCTGACCTTGTGATCCGCCCGCCTCGGCCTCCCAAAGTGCTGGGATTACAGGCGTGAGCCACCGCGCCCGGCGGAGTTGTAATTTTTAAAGTGATGTTTCTAGAGTGAAAAGAATTTTTTCAATGACTTAGTACATTAATAAAAAGTCAATTTCTTTTTTTTTTTTTTTTGAGACAGAGTCTCGCTCAGTCACTCAGGCTGGAGTGCAGTGGTGTGATCTCGGCTCACTGCAACCTCCACCTCCTGGGTTCAAGCACTTCTCTGCCTCAGCCTCCTGAGTAGCTGGGATTATAGGTGCCTGCCACCACGCCCAGCTAATTTTTGTATTTTTATTAGAGACAGGGTTTCACCATTTTGGCCAGGCTGGTCTTGAACTCCTGACCTTGTGATCCACCCGCCTCGGCCTCCCAAAGTGTTGGGATTACAGGTGTGAGCCACTGCACCCGGCCCAATAAAAAGTCAGTTTCTTAAACTAAGTTTTTAAGAAAGTCGTATTACCTGCTTTTGGAGTGACGTGAGGCTTTTAAAAGTTAGCTTTGGATTGGCTGGGTGCGGTGGCTCACGCCTGTAATCCCAGCACTTTGGGAGGCCAGGGTGGGTAGATCATGAGGTCAGGAGTTCGAGACCAGCCTGGCCAATATGGTGAAACCCCGTCTCTACTAAAAATACGAAAATCAGCTGGGCACAGTGGCACGTGCCTGTAGTCCCAGCTACTCAGGAGGCTGAGGCAGGAGAACCACTTGAACCCGTGAGGCGGAGGTTGCAGTGAGCCGAGATTACACCACTGCACTCCAGCCTGGGCGACAGAGCAAGACTTCATCTCAAAAAATAAAGTAAAATAAAAAAATAAAAATTAATTTTGGACAAAAACTTAGGGATTTAAGAAATAATTTGTTTCTTAGTTACTGGTCCTTGACAATTCCCATTTGAGTATGGCTTTTGAGGGTGTGTCTGTTTATAAAAAAGTCATCCTGGGAAGATACAGGTCTTCACAAGTCAAATGTGTCTTTCAGGTATCCATGTTCCCATTTAACATCTTAGTCAAAATCCAGTAGATGTTATAAAATACTCTTTGTAAAAAAACACTCTTACGAGTGTTTTTTGTTCTTAGTCACGAAATAGTAATTAGTCTTCAAAGGAATTCACACTAGCTTTTCACATTTTTAAGCTTAAAAAGCTTTTGAAGTGCTTTTTTTTTTCTTTTCTTTTCTTTTTTTTTCCTTTTAAAACTTTTTTTTTTTTTTTTTTTTTGAGACAGAGTTTCACTCTTGTTGCCCAGGCTGGAGTACAGTGGCACAGTCTTGGCTCACGGTAACCTCCGCCTTCTGGGTTCAAGCGATTCTCCTGCCTCAGCCTCCTGAGTAGCTGAGATTACAGGCATGTACCACCACGCCCGGCTAATTTTGTATTTTTAGTAGAGACGGAGGTTCTCCATGTTGGTCAGGCTGGTCTCGAACTCCTGACCTCAGGTAATCTGCCTGTCTCAGCCTCCCACAAGTGCTGGGATTACAGGCATGAACCACCATGCCCAGACACCTTTTTAAAATTTTTGAGATGGAGTCTCACTGTGTTGCCCAGGCTGGAATACAGTGGCACAATCTTGGCTTACTCTATCCTCCACCTCCCGGGCTCAGGTAATTTTCCTGCTTCAGCCTCCCAAGTAGCTGGGATTACAGATGCCCACCATCTTGCCTGGCTAATTTTTGTATTTTTAGTAGAGATGGGGTTTCACCATGTTGGCTAGGCTGGTGTCGAACTCCTGACCTCAGGTGATCCACCCACTTCTGCCTCCCACAGTGCTGAGACTATAGCCATGAGCCACTGTGCCCAGCCCAAAGTGCTTTTAATTTTCACTGTGGACATTCAGTAAAATATAACCCTGAATTTAAGAAAAATATCCAGCCGGGCGCGGTGGCTCACGCCTGTAATCCCAGCACTCTGGGAGGCCGAGGTGGGTGGATCACGAGGTCAGGAGATCAAGACCATCCTGGCTAATACAGTGAAACCCTGTCTCTACTAAAAATACAAAAAATTAGCCGGGCATGGTGGTAGGCGCCTGTAGTCCCAGCTACTCGGGAGGCTGAGGCAGGAGAATGGTAGGAATCCGGGAGGCGGAGCTTGCAGTGAGCCGAGAGCCCGCCATTGCACTCCAGCCTGGGTGACAAAGTGAGACTCCGTCTCAAAAAAAAAAAAAAAAAAAGGACAAATATCATGTTGTCACCTAGCTCTTTGTTAAAGAGCATTCATTGTTTATTTTGTTTTTAGTAATATATTCCTTATCAGTTAGCTGTTTGGAGTTACGTTTCTCTTTGACATCTTAATGTGCTCCAGAAAAGGGTAACTACAGAGTTGAGAATAGAAGAGGGACACCTGGGGACATCAGTTAGGTCTGGAAAGCTTTATTTCTTGAAGATCTGGGGACTTTCTGGCCAAATATTAGCATTTGTCTGACCTGGATGGTGGGTACATGGGTATTCATGATATTCTTTTCTACTTCTGTGTATTTGAAATTTAATAAAATAATTTTAAAAATAAAAGTAATACTGCTAACTTGGAGTTTAGAGGGAGGGTGATAGGAAGGGGTATTAATTTGTTTACATTCCAGGAAGTCTTCAGTGCAAGAAATGAATTGTTTGATTGCTGACTTTATTCTTTGGTTTTACACCCCAGGGTTTCCATGATAAAGTTTTGGAGGACTGCAATATAGTACTCAGTTTTAATGCCAGTAACTGCAAAGCTTTGTATCGGAAATCTAAGGCTTTAAGTGATTTAGGAAGATACAAAAAGGCTTATGATGCTGTAGCAAAGTGCTCCTTAGCAGTGCCTCAGGTATGGAATTTATAGTTTATTTGTTTACATCATAACCATTTACATCATAATAAATGGCATTTAAAGAGTTACATTTTCCAGGCATCCATCAACCTGCTTCAGTTGGGTATAATTGTTAATGAAGCAAGTGTCTTGATGGGAAACTTCACTGTTTTGTCTATTCTTCTTGACAGTTAGGAAATATAACCTTTTGTGAATTATATATACTTATTTTTTTCAGGATGAGCATGTAATAAAACTAACTCAAGAACTAGCTCAGAAATTGGGATTTAAAATAAGAAAAGCATATGTCAGAGCTGAGGTAAGCAGGTGTTCTCTCCATAAGGTGTTTTCATTTTGTTTTATAACTTGGAGTCAGTTCTGTTTTTAAATTAGTGTCTTTATTTTATTTCAGCTCTCATTAAAATCAGTTCCTGGGGATGGGGCTACCAAGGTAAAGTTATTTTTTCTGTCAAAATTATAATTTGTTTTTTAAAGGGAAGGATGGGAGCAATTCTGCTTTTAGTATTTTTGGTGTGTGTTTATTTTGGGAACCTTTTTAATTCTTCAAACATGAAATTGGCCATAGCTTCCTGTCACTTCATTTATTTATTTTTTTGAGACAGAGTCTTGCTCTGTTGCCCAGGCTGGAGGGCAGTGTCCTGATCTTGGCTCACTGCAAGCTCCACCTCCTTGGGCTCAAGTGATCCTCCCACCTCAGCCTCCCGAGTAGCTGGGACCACAGGCACATACCACCATGCCTGGCAAATTTTTGTATTTTTTGTAGCGATGGGGTTTCACCATGTTGCCCAGGCTGGCCTCAAACTCCTGAGCTCAAGTATTCCTCCTGCCTTGGCCTCCGAAAACGCTGGGATTACAGGCGTGAGCCACCTCTTCTGGCCACTTGCAGTCACTTTACAAAAGAACATCTCCAACTCAAGTAATATATTTTAGGTGTAACCAGCATTTCCTGAATGCTCCAGTGGGGCATTTTATAGGATGTTCATAGATGTTAGGTTTCAGTGCGATAAGAGTGGTTCAGGGCCAAATACTAGTTTTGGGAGTCATTTGTGATAAAATTAACAAAGGTTTTTGTGGGTTTTTGTTTTTATTTCTCTTTTGTTTTTAATTTTAAAGTAAGTCTTCTTGGGGCTATTAGGATGCTAATGGCTATTGTGAGTTGGACAGTGAATGGTGGCCAAATTAGTCCCTGGTATTCTGCTGAATAGCCTTTGAGAAATGCTGGTCCACAAGAAATAAGTGGCAGCACTGCTAGACCAGCACCTCATCTAACACCACGTGTATACAGGTTTGTGTGTTCCATTCATTTCTTGGATCCTAATTGGGAGTTGAATTTCTGTGGAAACATGCATTGCTCTCAGGGTGAGTTTTTTTTTCTTTTTTTTTTTTTTTTTCCGAGACACAGTCTTACTCTGTCACCTAGGCTGGAGTGCAGTGGCACTATCTCAGCTCACTGCAGCCTCCAACTCCCGGGTTCAAGCAGTTCTCCTGCCTCAGCCTCCTGAGTAGCTGGGATTACAGACACCCAGCACCACACCTGGCTAATTTTTGTAATTTTAGTAGAGACGGGGTTTCACCATGTTGGCCAGGCTGGTCTCAAACTCCTGATCTCGTGATCTGCCTGTGTGGGCCTCCCCAGGTGCTGGGATTCCAGGCGTGAGCCACTGTGCCCGGCTTAGGGTGAGTTTTACCAATTGTTTTATGCCTTAGAGTCCTGAAAATATTATGACCTATTGTTGTTTAATTTCTAGGCTTTGAACCATTCTGTGGAAGATATTGAGCCAGGTATGTTTTCACATATCATCTTAACAATTTGAAGAGTGCCAGCTTTGTACCTGATGTCTTTGTGTGTGATGTATTGTTGTCAAATAATATTGCTGTGTGGTTATATTCATATTAATGTATTAATATTAAAGTGAGAATGATTTCCAACGCTCCCTTTATGCCTTTGGATGTGCCAGTGAGTGACTGATAAGCGTTGGATGTTAGTAAGCAACCACTGACACCCCCGGTGGCCTTGCTGCTGTCTGACAGCTGTGCCCAAAAAGAGGTACAGGCATTTTGTGAAAGAAGGATAAGTTTTCACAAGTGACTGTATCTATTTGGAATTGCTTTAGTATACTGTCAATTTTATTATTTTTATAATTGCTTTCATATTTTCATCTTCATATCTCTACTATTGGGGATTAATGCTATTATTATGTAAGTACAATGAAAGTGACTGAGTACATTTCCATCTGTGTTACAGATTTATTAACTCCAAGGCAAGAAGCAGTTCCTGTTGTCTCTTTACCCGCACCCAGTTTCTCTCATGAAGTTGGAAGTGAGCTGGCCTCAGTTCCTGTTATGCCCTTAACTTCTATTCTGCCACTGCAAGTGGAAGAGAGCACTCTGCCATCTGCAGTGCTGGCAAATGGAGGAAAGATGCCCTTCACTATGCCGGAAGCTTTTCTAGATGATGGAGATATGGTCCTTGGAGATGAACTAGATGACCTCCTTGATTCTGCACCTGAAACTAATGAAACTGTTATGGTAAGTTTCAGTGTTACTCAAGTTTCTTCCGAAGACAGGGTTGACTTTTTTAAAATTGTAATATAACTTGATAGACTTTTTCAGTATTGCATATAGGCTGAATTTGGGGTTTGTTCTAACCTTGAAAGTTACTTTTATTCTTGTCTAATGGAACTGGTTAATTTGATCATTTTGAAGTAAAAGAAATAATGCTATCTAGTAATTAGCCAATTTTTTTCCAATTCATATTGGGATCACATATTATAGAAAGGGCAAATAAAACATTCTGATAAATAATAGGCATTTTGTATTTAAGAAAAAATGAATTATATAGATTAAGGACTTCTTATTCTTTTTTATTTATTTATTTATTTGAGACGGAGTCTCGCTCTGTTGCCCAGGCTGGAGTGCAGTGGTGCAATCTCGCTTCACTGCAAGCTCCACCTCCTGGGTTCACACCATTCTCCTGCCTCAGCTTCCTGAGTAGCTGGGACTACAGGCACCCGCCACCACGCCCGGCTAATTTTTTTGTATTTTTAGTAGAGATGGGGTTTCACCGTGTTAGCCAGAATGGTCTTGATCTCCTGACCTTGTGATCCACCCACCTCGGGCTCCCGAAGTGCTGGGATTACAGGTGTGAGCCACCGTGCCTGGCCTCAGGACTTCTTATTCTTAAAGATAATACGCTAGCAACCACATATGTTAAAGCAGGGTTCAGCCAACTATAGCCCACAGGCTCAATCTGGCCTATTGCCTGTTTTTGTGTGGCTTGCAAACTAAGAATATTTTTTACAATTCTTAAATGGTTTAGAGAAGAACAAAAAAAGAGAATAATATTTTGTGACGTGGAAATTATTTGAAACTAGCCTGGGTAACCATAGCAAGGCCACGTCTCTACAAAAAATTAAAAACAGCCTGGCATGGTGGTGCGTGCCTATGGTCCCACTGCTTGGAAGGCTGAGAGGAGAGGATCACTTGCGCCCAGGATGTTTAGGCTGTAGTGAGCACTGATTGTGCCATGCACTCTAGCCTGGGCAACACAGTGAGGCCCTGTCTCAGTCAGTCAATAAAATTACATGACATTCCAATTTCAGGGTCCATAAGTAAAGTTTTACTGTAACACATCAGTGACTACTCATTTTATGTGCTGTCTGTGGCTGCTTTTGCACTGCAACAGCATAGTTGAGTCCTTGCAAGAGGGACCGTGTGGCCTACAGAGCCTAAAATACTTAGTATCCATCCCTGTATAGAAAGACTTTTTTGCTGGGTGCAGTGGTGCATGCCTGTAATCACAGCACTTTGGGAGGCTGAGGCGGGCAGATCACCAGGAGTTTGAGAACAGCCTGGCCAACATGGCAAAACTCTACCTCCACTAAAAATTATAGAAATTAGCTGGGCATGGTGGTGCACATCTGTAATCCCAGCTACTTGGGTGGTTGAGGCAAGAGAATCACTTGAGCCCGGGAGGCGGAGGTTGCAGTGAGCCAAGATCGCACCACTGCACTCCACCCTGGGTGACAGAGCAAGACTCTGTCTCAAAAAAAAAAAAAAAAAAAAGACTTTTCTGACCCCTTCTATAAAGTATAATAATTTAGTAGCAGCAGTGGTAGGATGATAGTGATGAGAGGGAGACATTCCAAGCTGGTTTCCAGGGCTGGTGAAATAGATGGTGTCAGTGTGCAAAAGGCTGACAGAGCTGGGTTTGATTCTTACCAGCTCTGCGGTACTGGGCAAGTTACTTCACCATAGTACATCATTTCCCTCATCTGTATGATGGTTATCACAGTAGGATGTATCTGAGAGAGCTGTTTTAAGAACCAAATAGATAGCCTATGATACCATAATGTAAGGTGCGTGGAAGCTCTCAGTGAGTTGCAGCTTTGATGGGGCCTGGAGAGGTTAGAGTTGTATGTTCTTGTCCAGTTGTAAGTTCACACCTCCAGAGAGGTTGTCCCAATCTTCATGGGCTTCTCCAGCTCCCGTCTCTGGATCACCTGTCCTCCTGCTGCACCACATATATCCCACAATTCCTCTTTAATGATGCAAAATTTTTTTTTTTTTTTTGAGATGGAGTCTCACTCTGTCGCTCAGGCTGGATTGCAGTGGCGCGATCTTGGCTTACTGCAACCTCCACCTCCCAGGTTCAAGCAATTACCTGCCTCAGCCTCCCGAGCAGCTGAGATTACAGGCAGCCGCTACCACGCCCGGCTAATTTTTTGTGTATTTTTAGTAGAGATGGGGTTTCACTATCTTGGCCAGGTTGGTCTTGAACTCCTGACCTCGTGATCCACCCACCTCGGCCTCCCAAAGTGCTGGGATTACAGGTGTGAGCCATCATGCCCAACCTCATATGATGCAAATTCTTATGAGTCCTATAGTCAGGTAAGGGTAGGGAAGCATAGGGAAGTTTTGCAGATGAAACATGAATGTAACATTTGAATTAAAATGTTAGACATCTGGCCTGGTGCAGTGGCTCATGCTTGTAATCCCAGCACTTTGGGAGTCCTAGGTGGGTGAATCACTTGAGGTCGGGAGTTTGAGACCAGCCTGGCCAACATGGCGAAACCCTGTCTCTATTAAAAATACAAAAATGAGCCGGGCGTGGTGGCACATGCCTGTAATCCCAGCTACACAGGAGGCTGAGGCAGGAGAATCGCTTGAACTGGGAAGGCAGAGGTTGCAGTGAGCCGAGGTTGTGCCACTGTACTCCAGCCTGGGTGACAGAGTGAGCCTGTATCTCAAAAAAAAAAAGTTAGATATCCCACCTTGATTTTTTTAAAAAAATTGTTCTTGAAAAGAAGTTCTGTAGGTAAAATAGTTTTAAACGAATCTTGATTCTGATTTAAACTTTGTTTTTCTTGGAGATGGAGTCTTGCTCGGTTGCCCAGGCTGTAGTGCAGTTGTATGATCTTGGCTCACTACAAGCTCCGCCTCCTGGGTTCAAACAATTCTCCTGCCTCAGCCTCCCAAGTAGCTGGGACTACAGGCACACGCTGCCATGCACAGCCAACTTTTTGTATTTTAGTAGAGATGGGGTTTCACCGTGTTGCCCAGGCTGGTCTCGAACTCCTGAGCTCAGGCAATCCTCCTGCCTTGGCCTCCCAAAGTGTTAGGATTACAGGCCACCGTGCCTGGCCTAAACATGATCTCCCAGTGTAATAATGCTTTTATTTGCTGGTGTTGAAAGTAGTTCAGTCAAACCCATGACAGCTTCATGAATTTTAATCACATCTTTTTTTCTTCCACAGCCGTCAGCTTTAGTCAGAGGACCCCTTCAGACGGCCAGTGTCTCTCCTAGCATGCCCTTTTCGGCATCTCTGTTAGGAACCTTACCCATTGGTGCGAGGTATGCTCCTCCACCCTCCTTCTCAGAATTTTATCCACCTTTGACTTCATCCTTAGAAGATTTTTGTTCTTCTTTAAATTCATTTTCAATGAGTGAATCCAAACGAGGTAAGAACCAAATGTAAATTGTAAACAATTGCAGTTAATTTTCTCAAAATGAAAATGTTTGTTTGGCCATTATTTAACTGACTCTAGGTAGCAGAGACATGAATTATTTTCATTGTAGCTAAAAATAGAAAGACTAAGCCTTCAGTTTTGAATTGACCTTGACTTAGCTATGCCATTCTGGAGACCCAGGAGCAAAGGCATGAGAAGAGAAATGTGTGTGGCACTGGTGTTTCTGTAGGATAGTTTGTTAAGCTGGGAGTGTATTGTTTTGGGGGTGAAATGACTATTAGTGTATTCTCCCATAAAGGTGTATCTCATCTTAAAGGGTCTTAGAGACAGGCTATGCCATTAAATTTTGATCTAGGCAAACACTAATTTAAGATCAGTGTTTAGAATGATAGCAGTTAGATGTGTCTATTTTAGGTTTCATCTGTGGAGCTCAGCAAACCGTGGCTGCTGCTTTAACTTTCCAGGAGATTGCTGAGCTTGGGGTCTGACTCCTGTTTCTGTCATCGTAGGTTTAACATATATACAAACAATCACTAGAAAAATATTTTTTTGAAGGCGTTGTTACATGGCTAAAACGGCAAATATCTTACATAATTGACTTAAAGATTTACAATGGAAGAAATTAAAATATATGGGAGACAGAAGGGCAGAGAGAAAATAATTGAGTGCTAGACTAAGAAAAAGAAAGCAGGCCAGGCGCGGTGGCTCACACCTGTAATCCCAGCACTTTGGGAGGCCGAGGCAGGAGGATCCCTTGAGCTCAGGGGTTTGAGACCAGCCTGAGTAGTTTGAGACCAGTCTGGGCAACATGGTGAAACCCTGTCTCTACAAAAAATATAAAAATTAGCTGGATGTGGTATGTGCCGGTGATCCCAGTTACTCGGGAGGTGGAGGTGGGAGGATTCCTTGAGCCCAGGAGGTTGAGGCTGCAGTGAGCCAAGATCACGCCCTTGCACTCTAGCATGGGTGACAGAATGCGACCCTGTCTCAAAAAAAAACAAAAAACAAAAAAGAGAAAGTAATTGAAAATCTTACTGATTTTTTTTTTTTTTTTTTTAAATATTAGGTCAGTTCCTGCTTCATTTTTTTTGAGACAGTCTCACTCTGTTGCCCAGGCTGGAGTGCAGTGGTGAGATCTTGGCTCACTGCAACCTCTGCCTCTTGGGTTCAAGCGAGTCTCCTGCCTTAGCCTCCCGAGTAGCTGGGATTACAGGTGCCTGCCATCACACCTGGCAATTTTTTTTTGTATTTTCAGTAGAGAAGGGGTTTCACCATGTTGGCCAGGCTGGTCTCAAACTCCTGACCTCCTGTGATCTGCCCACTTCGGCCTCCCAAAGTGCTGGGATTGCCAGATGTGAGCCACTGCACCCAGCCCCATATTTTCAAAAGGTTCCCATTTTTGAATATGAAGAATTTTCTTGGTGTTTTTAGTAGTTGTAGTTGGTGGGCCCTGCCTTAGCTTATTTCTCTGAAAATAGGTTTTTATTTAAATTTGTTTGACTATGCCCTTGGTTTCTAGAGGAAAGCAAAGACTCTAGAGCCCTCTTTGGGTGTCAACACTGAGCAAGAAAATTTCTAGAAATTGGGATGGGAGAATAGCGTGGGAGGCCATAGCCAGTAAGCTACTAAGCCCTGATGTTCTTATTACATGATCAGAATGAAAAGGTCTGTTGAAGTTTTTTTATTATTTTAGATCTGTCCACCTCAACTTCTAGAGAGGGAACACCGCTTAACAACAGTAATTCTTCCCTTTTACTTGTAAGTGCCACTTCCTCTTTTGTAAATACATCGCTTGAATTGAAGATAGTTACTTAAGTAACTGAGTTATTTGAATGAACATGACAGTCTCCCTTAAATTTTGTGTGTGCTGTAGGAAATTGTGTTAAAGTAAGACTTCTGGAACATCTAGTAATAATGGCTTTGTGTTTAAGACTTGATCTGTCATAGCAAATTAATCAGTATTGCAGACAGTGTAAGAGGCTTTAGTACAGCATAAACAAATCAAGGAAATATAAGATCAGGGCATGTAAAGCGTGTGTACTTTTGCAGTAGAACTTACTATAATATGGAGGATCAAAAAAGGGGGGGTGTGCCTAGAAACCAAAAGAGAGAAAAATGTAGAAAGAGACAGTTTTTAAGATAGAAGAGCATTAAGGATGGAGTAGTACTGACCTCAGTTTATGAAGATTATCTTATTTTTTCAGATGTATTCAGTTCCTTTCTTCAGTGATAATGCAATATTTGTTGGGTTTTTTTTTTTTTTTTTTCTTCTTATTTTTCTTGCAGATGAATGGACCAGGTAGTTTGTTTGCCTCGGAGAATTTCCTGGGAATTTCAAGTCAGCCTAGAAATGACTTCGGAAACTTTTTTGGAAGTGCAGTTACCAAACCATCTTCATCAGTGACTCCAAGACATCCCCTCGAAGGAACCCATGAATTGAGACAAGCTTGCCAGATCTGTTTTGTAAAATCAGGTCAGGACCAAACAAACATGCAGAGAGTATTAAACTGCTTGTTCGTAACCTTGAAAGTTCTTAGGAATTTGTAAATACATGTGAACAACATCAGTTATTATGGTTCTTCAATCCCTATTTTGAATTCTTCCTAAACAAGTAGCAGTTACTGACTGAGTGCCTTTGGAGGGCAATAGGATAAATCTCTGCTTTTACTTGATGTAATTTTATTTATAGAATCATGTAGAATAGAATATTTACCTATTTTTGGAAGCTTATTAAAATTTTAATGAAACTCCTTATGTTCTCAGTATATGCTTAAGAAGTTGATTATTTTCAAATAGAGCAAGGACTAGAAAACAGCATTGTAAGACCAGAATACAATACCGTGTATATGAAAATTAAATACTTTGTTAGATTGTTTCATATCTTTACCTTAAATCAAGTGATATAAACACAGTTTATTCTGATTGGAGTCAACTTCATTTTCTTTCTTAGTTTAACAGTGTTCTTTACTTTTACAAGCCGTCAAAATTCCTCTCCAGATTATTTCCCTAAAGTTAAGTAAGGGTATTTTTTTTGGCAGGAGTGGAGTTGAATAGAACATTGTGTTGTCTGATAAAATATAAAAGGCAAAAATCTACCTTAGTAGCCTGCTTACATTTTAGGGTTGTGGAAGTGGGATTTCTGTGGGAATTTAATAAATGATGTTCATCTGTTCATGCCTGCTTGTAAATTTACCTGTAAAATGAAATGATATTTTTTGTGCATATGAGCAATCCTCTTTACATCTTTTTCAGGCCCTAAGTTAATGGATTTCACTTACCATGCTAATATAGATCATAAGTGTAAGAAAGATATTTTAATCGGTAGGATAAAGAATGTTGAAGATAAATCATGGAAAAAAATACGTCCAAGACCAACAAAAACAAATTATGAAGGACCATATTATATATGTAAAGGTATATACTGTAATTAATTAGTATACATTACATAAGTGATGAACTACAGTCATGCTTAGCTTAATGACAGGGATACATTCTGAGAAATGTATTTGTGTAAGGTTTACTTACACAAACCTCAACGGTGTAGCCGACAATGCACCTAGCCTATCCATGACATAGTCAATGGCTCCTAAACTACAGACTTGTACAGCATGTTACTGTACTGAATACTGAGGCTACTGTAACGCAACAGTATCTGTGTATCTAAACATAGAAAAGGTACAGAAAAAACGCAGTATTAATCTTATGGGACCACCATTATATATACAGTCTGTAGTTGACTGAAATGTCAGTATGTGGTATAGGACTGTGCTTGCTACATTTATTATAACATCTATTAATATATAATTTATTCCATTATGTTATTATAGTGGTATTGACTGTTATAAAAAATGTTTAGAGCTAATAGCAAGTTCCTTGGATTGAGATGTTAATATGTTTTATATTATTTTTACTGTTGTTTTTAGCTTTTTCTTTTTTGAGACAGTCTCACTCTGTCATCCAGGCTGGAGTGCAGTGGCGCAATATCAACTCACTGCAACCTCTGCCTTCTGGGTTCAAGCAATTCTCCTGCCTCAGCCTCCCGAGTAGCTGGGATTACAGGCATCCGCCGATACACCTGGCTAATTTTTGTATTTTTGGTAGAGACAGGGTTTCGCAATGTTGCCTAGGCTGGTTTCAAATTCCTGGCCTCAAGTTATCTGCCCACCTGGGCTTCCCAGAGTGTTAGGATCACAGGCGTCAGCCACTGTACTGGCCAAGGTTTTATTTTATTTATTTATTTCTTAATTTTTTGTGACAGAGTCTCGCTGTCTCCCAGGCTGGCGTGCACAGGCGCAATCTCGGCTCCCTGCAACCTCTGCTTCCCAGGTTCAAGCAATTTTCTCATGACTCAGCTACCGAATAGCTGGAATTACAGGCGTGTGCCACCCTGCCCCACTAATTTTTGTATTTTTTGGTAGAGATGGGTTTCATCATGTTGGTTAGGCTCGTTTTGAAGTCCTGGCCTCAAATGATCTGCCTGCCTCGGCCTCCCAAAATATTGGGATTACAGGTGTGAGCCACCATACCTCGCCTATGACCAGGTTTTAAATAGATGACTGTCTCAAACCTTAAGTTCTCTCTAAACAGAATGAAAACACTGAGCTAAGGCTTTGAAAAGTGTTTAAGATGCTTTTGAGAGAACTTGGTATTTTCATGTTTGTCAAACAAGTTTGTGTGAGTGAGCTTAGAATGTCCCTAAGTGAATTTTTTTTTTTTCAACTGAGGTGTATTCCATGAGAGTATCAAGGCTCTTCTCACAGTCTGTAATAAAAATAATTAAGGCTTGTGGTACTTCTCTTTTTTAGAGTTGATACCATCCATCCCCTGATAATAATATGCATATCATTGTTTGAGACTGTCCATGAATTGTTATACAAGTTCAAATGATGCCCTAAATGTTACTTATATTCATTGACTTTAAGGAAACAATTAACATCATTTTTTTTGTTTGTTTTGACACTGGGACTTGCTCTGTTGCCCAGGCTGGAGTGCAGTGGCAAGATCATTGCTCACCGCAGCCTTGAACTCCTGGGCTCAAGGGATCCACCTCAGCCTCCCAAGTAACTGGGAGTACAGGCCAATTGCCATGTTTTCATTGTCTTTCCATTCCCTGTTTTTCTAGATGTTGCTGCTGAGGAGGAATGTAGATATTCAGGCCACTGCACGTTTGCTTATTGCCAAGAGGAGATAGATGTGTGGACACTGGAGCGGAAAGGGGCATTCAGCCGCGAGGCTTTCTTTGGCGGCAATGGAAAGATTAACCTTACTGTGTTCAAACTTCTCCAGGAGCATCTTGGAGAATTTATATTCCTTTGTGAGGTGCGTTCTCCAAAACTTATTTTCTATTGTAAAGTTGAATTTGCAAGCCCAGTGGTATTGTCCTGCCATGTGATAAAACATTCACTCAGTAAATGAATAAATATTCACTTATTTATATGATAAATAATATCTCATTTGTGAATAAAATATTCCTCTGGTCCTGCCATGTGATAAAACATTCATTCAGTAAATGATAGCTACTACTGTTACCAAAAAGAATATTAAAACTTCATATTGAGTATTAATTTTGTAATGATATTGAAACTAGGACAATATTCTGGGTACAAAATTTATATTTTCTATTTTTTTTGATAATCTTTCTCTCTCTATTCCAGAAATGTTTTGATCATAAGCCTAGAATGATAAGTAAAAGAAATAAAGATAATTCTACTGCTTGTTCTCACCCGGTTACAAAGCATGAGTTTGAAGACAATAAGTATGTTGATAGTTTCTAATTTCTGTAATGACAAAATAGATTCTTTTTCTAGATCTGAATAAAAACTAGTAGTAGTGTCTGTCCAGGCATTGCTCTTTCATCATTTGTTGTTGTTCTGAAGAACAATGACGAAATTTTAAAATGTCTTTTAGTAGATTTGGCTGGGAAGTGAATAATTAACTAAATATATTATGTAAAACAGAAAAGCCTTATTGATGTATAGTTTCTCATGACATGGATTTAGGTTTTTATGGCTTAAAATATAAGTCCCCCCCCCCCCAATTAATCCAACAATTGCATGTAGTGATTTGGTTTTTTTGTTCGTTTTTTTTGAGAGAGAGTCTTTTTTTTTTTTTTTGAGACGGAGTCTGGCTCTGTCGCCCGGGCTGGAGTGCAGTGGCCGGATCTCAGCTCACTGCAAGCTCCGCCCCCCGGGTTTACGCCATTCTCCTGCCTCAGCCTCCCGAGTAGCTGGGACTACAGGCGCCCGCCGCCTCGCCCGGCTAGTTTTTTTGTATTTTTTAGTAGAGACGGGGTTTCACTGTGTTCGCCAGGATGGTCTCGATCTCCTGACCTCGTGATCCGCCCGTCTCGGCCTCCCAAAGTGCTGGGATTACAGGCTTGAGCCACCGCGCCCGGCCAAGAGAGAGTCTTGCTCTGTCACCGAGGCTGAAGTGCAGTGGCATGATCTTGGCTCACAGCAAGTTCTGCCTCCCAGATTCAAGAGATTCTCCTGCCTCAGCCTCTCGAGTAGCTGGGATTATAGACACCCACCACCAGGCCTGGCTAATTTTTTGTATTTTTTTTTTTTTTTTTGAGACGAAATCTTGTTCTGTTTCCAAGGCTGGAGTGCAGTGGTGCGATCTCAGCTCACTGCAACCTCCGCCTCCCGGGTTCAAGCGATTCTCCTGCCTCAGCCTCTCCAGTAGCTGGGATTACAGGTGCGTGCCACCACACCCAGCTAATTTTTGCATTTTTAGTAGAGACAGGGTTTTACCATGTTGGCCGGGCTGGTCTTAAACTCCTGACCTCAAGTTATCCACCCGTTTTGGCCTCCCAAAGTGCTGGGATTACAGGAGTGAGCCTTCACGCCTGGCCAATTTTTTGTATTTTTAGTAGTGACAGGGTTTCAACATTTTGGCCAGGCTGGTTTCGAACTCCTGACCTCAGGTGATCCACCCACGTTGGCCTCCCAAAGTGCTGGGATTACAGGTGTGAGCCACTGTACCCGGCCCCACTGATTTTTTTTTTTTTTTTCTGATAAAAATTTAAAATGTAGGGCCGGGTGCGGTGGCTTACGCCTGTAATCCCAGCACTTGGGAGGCCGAGGCAGGCAGATCACAAGGTAAGAAGATCGAGACCATCCTGGCTAACACGGTGAAACCCCGTCTCTACTAAAAATACAAAAAATTAGCCGGGCATGGTGGCGGGCGCCTGTAGTCCATGCCACTGCACTCCAGCCTGGGCGACAGAGCAAGACTCTGCCTCGAAAAAAACAAAATTTTTTTTAAATGCATTGTCAGTGTAGAACTTATATATGTATTTGAAAAATCTGTGGCAGAACAATATTAAAATGTCACTGTTTTCATCTTAGGTGCCTTGTCCACATTTTGCGAGAGACAACAGTAAAATACTCCAAAATACGTTCTTTTCATGGTCAGTGTCAGCTTGATTTATGTCGACATGAGGTTCGGTATGGCTGTTTAAGGGAAGATGAGTGCTTTTATGCCCATAGTCTTGTGGAACTGAAAGTGTGGATAATGCAAAATGAAACAGGTAGGTTTGTGTGTGACTGAGAAGTATGTCTCCTCAAAAGCAGACAGGGTTTAATGAAACAGTAATTTGGGCCTGGCGTGGTGGCTCATGACTGTAATCCCACTACTTTGGGAGGCTGAGGCAGATGGATCACTTGAGGCCAGGAGTTCAAGACCAGCCTGACCAGTACTGTGAAATCCCCATCTCTACAAAAAATACAAAAATTAATCGGGCGTGGTGGCGGGCGCCTGTAATCCCAGCTACCTGGGAGGCTGAGGCATGAGAACTGCTTGAACCTGGGAGGCAGAGATTGCAGTAGGCCAAGATCATGCCACTACACCCCAGCCTGGGTGATAAAGTGAGACTGTCTCCAAAAAAGAAAAAAGAAAAAAAAAAAAAAAGGAATTTGGAAATTTGGAGACCTACCCTTCTCCATCAACAAGATGTGGCGACACTATTGATTTTGTCCTGAGCTTTAAACTTTTGATTTTTAGAGTTGCCTATTTTGAGTGTGTTCTCATGTCATTAATTACTGATACGAGTTGATACATGCAGTTGTTGGGAGGAAAGATTCCTCAGGAGGCACAAAGAGCTATATTTGTGTATATTCCATTTCCAAAAAGAGTAAGGTGGTCTTCATCCTTGCTGATGGATTAGGATGTATGAGAATAGTTTGGAAGCTGAAGGTTCTCCACGTCTAACTGCACCCAGATTGGTGGGCTGTTGCTCTTATAGATACAATTTAAAGTAAGGCTTGTACATTCCCCAGGTATCTCACATGATGCTATTGCTCAAGAATCTAAACGATATTGGCAGAATTTGGAAGCAAATGTACCTGGAGCGCAGGTATTTTTCTCTTGTGTACTTTCTGCATTTGGTGTCCTTTCTGGAATTGCCTAATAGATGTTGGTTGTTGGTGGATGCAGTTAACACTTACAGTCCAGTTACTTTCTTAATGTTCATTCAGGTGAGTCATTCTTATGAGAAAAAACAATTTGCATTTTAGTTGATTATAATAAAAAAATTATGCATCCCACAATGCCTGCCAAGAGTGGAGGACACTGTTTTCTTATTTAGTTTAATTGACAAAACACCTGGAGTTCTGGGCTTTATGGATTCTTGGAGTAAGGGGGCGGTAGATTATTTTTATAGGTTAGCTTTCCACCTGGCATCTCTCGTTTTTCCATTGCTCTCCCCTCAACACCCCTGACCCAGATAAAACAATTCTAGTCATCAATTTCAAAGATGGGTTTCATAAATTAAAGTTTGGCATCTATAATCTACTTTTATGATATTCTCTTACATTTGGGGGAAGAATTGGAGATGTAGTTATCAGATATAATGGTCAAGTCATCACGTCAGATAAAAATGGGAAATTGTATATTGTTGTGAAAAAAATGCATGTTGATTTAGTATTTTGTCATCAGAAAACTGGTTTTCTGTAAAAAAAAAAAAAAATTAAAACGAATCTTTTAATTGTTTAAGGTACTTGGTAATCAAATGATGCCTGGATTTCTTAATATGAAGATAAAGTTTGTGTGCGCCCAGTGTCTGAGAAACGGTCAAGTCATTGAACCAGACAAAAACAGAAAATATTGTAGTGCAAAAGCAAGGCATTCGTAAGTATTGTGTGTGGAAACAATTCCTATTTTGTAATTTTCTGTTTCATAGGTATAAAATCATACACATAAGAAAAAAGTTTAAGGCTTTGAAGAGAGGAGAGAAAAATAGATAATTTACGGTAATTACAAACACAAGGGAAGAGATTTTTAGGACCTAGTAGATAGTAATTCAAAAGTAGTGTTTTTTTCCTATATTTTATCAATTCTTTGTTTAGGGAATAGGGAATGTTTGTAAATGATAATAGGAAGTGAAAATATAGAATCATAAGGTATTTATAGAATCATTGAGAAAAAAATTCTCTGGTTCCTCAGGTACAAACTTTGTGCCTCTCCCTTTGTGTTATGTCTTTTGCTCGTGTGTCTTTGTTTTTTTCTGAACTCCATTTTTCTTAGGTGGACCAAAGACCGGCGTGCGATGAGAGTGATGTCTATTGAACGTAAGAAGTGGATGAACATCCGTCCTCTCCCCACAAAGAAACAAATGCCTTTACAGTTTGATGTACATACGTAATTTTTAAGCCACTTTTTTTTTAATTAGGCATTTCAAATCATTAGAAAATAGTAGTAATTCAGATTGAAACTCAAGCCCTTTAAATAGTATTCGTCAGTAATAATGCTATTTAAATGGTTCCTCTTTGGTTTTCCTTCCCCTTTAGTATATGTATGATTCCATAGCAGTTTTCATATTGATTGGAATTTTATTAGTTATTTGGAAAAAGTAAATAGATAGTGGATCTGAGGAAGAGTTATGGGGACAATGTAACTTATTTTTTAGATGAATTACTTTGGGGAGGGAATGAGAGCAAATTTTACTTAATTGTGATTTCTTTGGTTTGATACCAGACCCAAGGTTTTCAGTATTATGAATGCTGTTGATGAGTTTGTTTTTATCATGCCTTGTCTCTTTCACTGCAGCAAGAGATATGTAGCTACAAGACACCTCACTTTATAGGACTTTCTAAAAGTAACCCAAAGGAAAATGTTCAATGTTAGAGGAACATGTTCTTCAAAAACTAGAAAATACTAGACTAACTTAAAGTTAGGATAGTATTTCATTCACATATTTCATCTTGGTACACTGTAGCACCTTACCTGATCTTGAAGATGATTGTCTGAGCAAATCACTTGAGTTGTCCTGGACTTTCTTCTTCAGGAGAGAGAGGGTCTGGAGAGCGTCCAGAGGCACTTCACATGTGCATTAGCAAACAGGGACACTTGGAGCATCCACAGGTAGTAAGCTCTCTACCCGGATTGAGGAAATATGGAGGGAACCTTTTGCCCATAGAAGCAGGGCAGATGGACTGTAGAGTCCTCTTGTAAATGAGGCCTCTCTCTGAACTGCAAGAAAGAGTTGAAGAAGAGGTAGATGCATTTTTCACCACCTACAGTACCTTGCAGTTTTGTAAAACTTACACAAGTAACACAGCCAGTCTTTTTGAGGGGTTGGTGGGTTTGTGTGTGTGTGTTTTTTTTTTTTTTTTTTTTTTTTTGAGACGGAGTCTCGCTCTGCCGCCCAGGCTGGAGTGCAGTGGCCGGATCTCAGCTCACTGCAAGCTCAGCCTCCCGGGTTCACGCCATTCTCCTGCCTCAGCCTCCCAAGTAGCTGGGACTACTGGCGCCCGCCACTGCGCCCGGCTAGTTTTTTTTTGTATTTTTTAATAGAGACGGGGTTTCACCGTGTTAGCCAGGATGGTCTCGATCTCCTGACCTCGTGATCCGCCGTCTCGGCCTCCCAAAGTGCTGGGATTACAGGCTTGAGCCACTGCGCCCTGCCGGGTTTGTGTTTTATCCAGAGTAGTTTTAGACTCTGCTGGGTTTGTGTTTTATCCAGAGTAGTTTTAGACTCAGATTTTATCAATGGGTTATGTAGGAGGGGGAAAGAAGTTTATTTGGAACACTGATTTCTTGTGGTTTAAAGGATGATGGAGATAATATGTATATCAAGTACCTTGTTAAAATGAGTACAACTGAGAACAACCCTGGTTCCTGAGGCAGCAGCTTAGAGTGTTGGTTATTCTTTAATCTTGAACATGGTGTAGTACTGTGCAACATTACAGTAGCTTATTTCCTCTCTTTTTTTTTTTTTTTTTTTTTTTTTTTTTGTTTGCATTTTTTCTTGCTTTGTCACCCAGGCTGGAGTGCAATGGTGCGATCTCCACTCACCACAGCCTCCGCCTCCTGGGTTCAGGCCATTCTCCTGCCTCAGCCTCCCAAGTAGCTGGGATTACAGGCATGTGCCACCACGCTCAGCTAATTTTTGTATTTTTTTTTAGTAGAGATGAGGCTTCATCATGTTGGCCAGGCTGTTCTCGAACTCCTGACCTCAAGTGACCCACCTGCCTCGGCCTCCTAAAGTGTTGGGATTACAGGCTGAGTCACCGTGCCCGGCCTGGGACCTTTTTTCTTATAGAAGAAATTATACTGTGTGTGTGTATGTGTGTAGATAGTGTGGTGAGGCTTAAAGACAATGGGCTTCAAAGTCTGCCAGAAGGGCCCCAGTCAAGTTATTCAGCCTCAGTTTACTCATGTGTAATTGGAAATAATTATGTGCAATGGTGTTATGTAAACACCTGGCATGGTGCCCAGCCTTCTCCTTTACCTGCTCTTCTTCCTGCTTCTTATCATTGAGCTTTGAAAGACTATGGTAAATGTTTCCCTAGTAATATAACTAAGTACTTACTGGGGTTTGATGGGGGAAAGAATATGACTGTTTTATCCAGTACTGACTTTATGCAGAAGATTTTAAGGGTGGGGTCACTGACATTGGTCCAAGGGAGGAAATGTGCAGTGTTAAGGGGGGTGACCAAGTTTTAGCCAAAACTCTGAAAAATGTGACAGATGCTAAGCATTTAATGTCACGTAAGCTAAATAATACAGGGCCAGCTCCCGCTGAAGCACAAACTAAGATAAGCTAATAATTAGTTGTACTAGGATTTATACCTCATACAGACAAGTAGGTTGATGGTATTCAAGAATGCGATCTCGGTGATGGAGGTTTTCTTGGTTCCTGGTTCATGATTCTTAGGGAAGTCTGCGTTCTGCTCATCACGATCACTCTATTTTCCTACCAGTATCACTGTATTTACTTTGTTAAATAAAAATACAAATAACCTGAAGAGGTATTATTTGAAAGCTGTGTAACTCCATGGTATGGCTAGTGTGATAACTGTCTTCTGATAATGCATATATCATGAATTATGGCCTTGGTTAGCTTCCAGTACTGGTTATAAGTAAGTTAAATTTCTGAAATGTTTTGGCACTGTTCAGTACCCTTTGGAGTAGCCTGCAGTTTCTTTACTGCTTTCAAGTGCTTGATGTGGAGGAATCATTAGTGTTGGGCAGGGGAAACAGGAGCTGTCAGACTGAGAGGGCCAGGGATGCTCATTGTGGAGATTAAATGTTCTGAGTAAGTGAGTTTGTAGACATTTTCTTGTTAGAAAATGTTCTATGCTTTACTCTGTTTTGGACATTTTCTTTTGAAAAATTTTGAGATAGAAACCTTAATATCATCTCATATATTTAGGGCATATAGTTAATTTGAATAGAATCAAATTAATCTTTAGAACTTGATTACTAAGTATTAGCATGGATAATAATGCTTCTTTTGAAAAATGTAAAAATTAGGCAGTTTTACTATGTGTACTTTGTCTTAATCATATTCCTATTTTTTTATACAGCTGTGCAACCATATTGCTTCTGGGAAAAAATGTCAATATGTTGGAAACTGTTCCTTTGCTCATAGTCCTGAGGAAAGAGAAGTTTGGACTTACATGAAGGAGAATGGGAGTAAGTTAATCTTTTGAGCTGTGTCCTTGAGCTAGCTTGCCTGAAAGTTCCTTTCCTCTCTATAAATATGCCAGCTTCCTGTGAACGCAGAAAGCAGTTTGCATTCTAAACGGTTGCCCCGTTTCTTCAGTAGCTCTGTTGGTGGCGATGCCTGGAAAATGTGGGCACAGCCTCAGTGGGGTAGGATCTGGCATCTGATCTGTGTTTGGTTAGGTCAGATTTGGATATAAATATATAGGTCTGCATCCTTACGTGTAATAGATGTATTCCTAAAAAATGGCCCTGGGAAGTTCAGTACTCCCTTGACTGTTTCAATCAGATCATCTGCTCATATTGGAAATAGTTTGCCTTCTGAATTAACCAGGTTAAAATTGGGGTTTCTTCAGGGAGGCATTAGTAATCAAACAGGCTCAGAATCAGAGGTCCAAGGGAAGAATGTTTATTCTGGTCAAATTCCAAGTTTATTGTGGGAGCCTTTGAGAGGAGCCGCAGACAGCCTTTCACTTTTGACCATAAAATGTTTTACTACAAGGGTCATTATTCTTTAATCTTAAGTAAACTGATGAAAGGTATACTGACTGCAGTCTCCGGATTATAAGAACCAACCAGATTTGACTATTGCCTGCCGTGTTTCAACCACATAGATTGTTAGTGGTATGTGGAGGGGATTCCCTCTAGCTGTCTTGCTAGGAGTGAGGCCATGCAGTCTGGCCTCACTGAAGATGCCCTTGCATACCAGGCTTTTGCAGTGACCCCTGCCACCACTGGTCTTAAGGAAGAAGAATTTCTAGTTTATCTCTAATCTTTGCCTGATGATACATTGTTAGAAACCATTAGGCAGACAACAAAGCCAAGTTTTGACCAGATCCTCATCACCAGAATTTTTAGCACAGCGGTTCTCAACTGGGAACAAATTTTGCCACTCCCCTTCCTTGGGGACATTTGGCAATGTCTGGAGACATTTTCATTGTCATGACTGGCAGAAGTTGCTCAGGCATCTAGTGGGTAGAGGTCAGGGATGCTGCTCACCATCCTGTAACGCACAGGGCATGCCCCCAGCAAAGAATTCTCTAGCCAGAATGTCAACCGCATGGAGGTTGAGAAACCTCGGCTTTAGCACTTGGCAATAATGCAGAATACACCTGTTCTTACCATAGGAAGCAACTGGCAGCCGCTGTCCAGGACTTGGTCATGGTTGTCTTGTCAGTTACAGCCCAGCATGTCCACCCTCTGGGACTGTGGCTTGACTGATGGACTCCCATCAGGGTCAGGATCTTGGTCCAGTAGTAGTATGTTTCTCATCTTTCTCAGTAAGCAGTGAGGAGTGTATCAGCTCCAAGTCCCCCAAGCCACGTAAGTAGCCTTGTGTGGTTCTAGCTCTGACACTGAGTGTGAAATGCAGGGCGATAGGCAGTGGTGAGGCTTTGGTGACAATGCCGTTTATAATGGTTTCTGAGTTTTAAACATCCCCAAAGTGTCGTGCAAATGCAAGGAGGGGTTCATTAATCTTGAGAACTAATATTTGCCATCTAAGAGTCCTGAAAGTAGTTCTTATGCATGAGAGTTTACCTGCTGCTTGAACTGGGTGATCTCTCCATGTCTAATACAATAGTCTCCTTCAGCCCCTTCGAGTTTCTTTTGAAATGTATGCTGACTGATACAAAATGTGCGCACAGTTGTGTGTATTTAAGTGGTGTTTAGTTGGTGCTGCTGAAAGTAATTCATTTTTCTTTAGTACAAGATATGGAGCAATTTTACGAACTATGGCTAAAGAGTCAAAAAAATGAAAAAAGTGAAGATGTAGCCAGTCAGTCAAACAAGGAAAATGGAAAACAAATTCACATGCCAACAGATTATGCTGAAGTTACAGTGAGTACCATGGGTCATTCCCCCCTTTGCTGAGCCATTGATGGAGCCTTTTTTTCCATTTTTGTTTGTTTGTTTGTTTTGAGACAGAGTCTTGCTCTGTCGCCAGGCTGGAGTGCAGTGGTGTGATTTTGGCTCACTGCAAACTCTGCTTCCCTGGTTCAAGCGATTCTACTGCCTCAGCCTCCCAAGTAGCTGGGATTACAGGCTCATACCACCACGCCCAGCAATTATTTTGTAAAAATACAAAATAATTTTTGTATTTTTAGTAGAGATGGGTTTCACCATGTTGGCCAGGATGGTCTCGATCTCCTGACCTGGTGATCTGCCTGCCTTAGCCTCCCAAAGTGCTGGGATTACAGGTGTGAGCCACCATGCCCGGCCTTTCTTTTCTTTCCCATCTTCTCCAAAACCTGGCACCATCACTCACTGCCTGCCCTTCTCTGTCCTGTGTCTTCATCTTCTCTCTCTAGTGGTTTCCTGCCACTAGCTTAAGTCTCCTCATGTGAAAAAATCCTTTCTTCAATCCTTCTGACTTTGGAGCCAGAGAATTGTAAGTCCAAGTCCTGGTTTCTCTCCTTACTTGCCTGGCACCCTGGGCAGATTATTTATGTCTCCGAGTGGGGTTCTCCTGATGGATTAGTGAAGTATGAGGAGTCTGTGACTCTTCCCTAGTGGGAGGCCCCAGGAGGTGGCTCAGCGATGTGGGCTGTCTACCCCGCTGGACCTTACATTCCCTGCTTACCGCCTGCAGTCTGGCCTCTCTCTCTATGGTTCTTGGGGACATTAAGTTACCAGTGGTCTGTTAACTGTTTTGGTTTTCCTTTAAAATTTTCAAAAAACTGAAGAGGATAATATAACAAATATCTGAGCCCACCATCACAAGTTAACTGATGTTAACAATTTGTTGTAATTACTACTGTAAAATAAAATGCTACAGATAAAGTTGGAGCCCCATATGTTACCCTTCCCAGAGGAACAATCCAGTGTGTATTTTTCCAGGCCATGTTTACCTATGGATGACACATTTATTCTTTTTTTTTTTTTTTTTGAGATGGAGTCTCGCTGTCACCCAGGCTGGAGTGCAGTGGCACGGTCTTGGCTCACTGCAACCTCCGCCTCCCAGGTTCAAGCAATTCTCCTGCCTTAGCCTCCCGTGTAGCTGGGACTATAGGCGCCGGCCACCACGCACGGCTAATTTTTGTATTTTCAGTAGAGATGGAGTTTCACCATGTTGGTCAGGCTGGTCTTGAACTCCCGACCTCAGGTGATCCGCCTGCCTCAGCCTCCCAAAGTGCTGGGATTACAGGCGTGAGCCACCATGCCTGGCTGCATTTATTCTTAAATAATCTATAGTTCTGCTTGATGTGGTTTTAAAAGTTTACATAAGCATATGTGTTACTGCCCTTATTTCTTGTTTTTTGGCACCTCAGTCTCTCTGTTGATTCAGTCGGATCCAGTTTCACCGCCCATTACAGGGCTTGTGTGTGGCCTGGCCTTGCGCAGCGTCTCTCTGCTTGTGACATGCCCTGTGAATTTCTACCTTTGTCACATTGATTCCCTTGCTACCTTTACTTAAGTGCTCCTTAGTGTTTATTATATATATGTATTTTTTTCTTCCTTCCTTTCTTTCTTTTTTTTTTTTTTTTGAGACAGGGTCTCACTCTGTCATCTAGGCTGGAGTACAGTGGCATGATTATGGCTCACTGCAGCCACTGCCTCCTGGGCTCAGGTGATCCTCCAACCTCAGCCTCCCGAGTAGCTAGAACTACAGGTGCTCACTGCCACGCCTGGCTAATTTTTGTATTTTTTGTAGAGATGGGGATTTTGCCATGTTGCCCACGCTAGTCTCAAACTCCTGTGCTCAAGCACTTCTCCTGCCTCGGCCTCCCAAAGTGCTGTGATTATAGGCGTGAGCCATTGTGCCTGGCTGCTCCTTGGTGTTTCTAGAGCAGGTCACCTCGACTTGCTAGATCATAAGGCTTACCTGGGGCCGGGCATGGTGGTTCATGCCTGTAATCCCAGCACTTTGGGAGACTGAGGTGGGTGGATCACCTAAGATTAGGAGTTCGAGACCAGCCTGGCCAACTTGGTGAAACCCCTTCTCCACTAAAAATGCAAACAATTAGCTGGGCATGGTGGCAGGTGCCTGTAATCCCAGCTACTTAGGAGGCTGAGGCAGGAGAATTGCTTAAACCTGGGAGATGGAGGTTGCAGTGAGCCAAGATCGCATCACTCCACTCCAGCCTAGGTGACAGAGTGAGACTCTGTCTCAAAAATAAACACATAAATAAATAAGGCTTACTTGGGGTGTTTCATAATAAAGAGTCTTGGAACTGGGCGTGGTGGCTTGCACCTGTAATCCTAGCAACTCAGGAGGCTGAAGTGGGAGGATCACTTGAGCCCAGGAATTTGAGACTACAGTGAGCTATGATCACACCACCTTACTGTAGCCTGGATGACAGCGAGACCATGTCTCTAAAAAAATAAAGTAATAAAAAGTCTTCATTTATACCCTACACTGAATGAGTTCAAATCTGGTTTTATCCAGTGTTGCAGATATTTATTGCCCAGGACATTTGGGAAATACTATCCAACACTTAACAGTTTGCATCTGTTGTAACACTTAAATCCCACCATCACAGTTCCTTTTGCATAGGTCTGTTCCCCACAGGGGCAGTGTCTTTACATTCCTGATGCCATAGCAGAGGCTCAGTTCACATACACTGAGTGGAGCTGCTGCTCGTCCTTTTGGAGTTGGCATGTCCTAGTCTTTCCCATCCTCTCTGAGTTTCCTCATGGTGTTAATTCTTCCCTGAATCCTTGTTTGCACCTGCCTCTTGTTCTCCCAGCAAACATCCTTGTTTGCACACCAGCTCCTATTGCCTCTTGACCCGCGATTTCCTGGGCAGGTGGCAGCATTTGTCACCCTTCTTCTCTGTGTCCTGAGTGCTGGCTTGCATCCCCATGCTGCGGTCCTTTCCTTGTCCCTATTTCTAACCTGAGTTGTATGTCTTGCCTGGCTCTCCCACCAGCCTGGGCTCCCTGGAATTGCGTCTGGGTCTTAGATCAGGTGACTGATGGGACATGTGTCTTTGCTGCACATTAGGTGGACTTTCACTGCTGGATGTGTGGGAAAAACTGCAACAGTGAGAAGCAGTGGCAGGGCCACATCTCCTCCGAGAAGCACAAAGAGAAGGTTTTCCACACCGAGGACGACCAGTACTGCTGGCAG
This sequence comes from Papio anubis, assembly GCF_008728515.1. NCBI lineage: Eukaryota > Metazoa > Chordata > Mammalia > Primates > Cercopithecidae > Papio > Papio anubis. The sequence goes on from NC_044993.1 coordinate 62,213,585, forward strand.
CACCGCTTCCCAACAGGCTATTTCAGTATTTGTGATAGGTATGTAGGTTTCTACAGTTTTCCATGTCAGAATTGCTGATCTCAAATTTTCATGGACATGTCAGCTGACACGGAATACCTGGGTGTTAAAGTTCTAATGTTGCTGTGCTCTGACAGACCCTGAAAAATTCTTGGGTTTTGGCCTCAAAGTGTTTCATTGCTCATCAAACCATTCCTTTCACTCTTCTTAGATTATATGAAAAGATTTAATAGTCTTCCAATACTAATTTGAAATGTCTTAGGATAATTGAATAGAGAAGCATGTTCATTCCAATTTGCCCAAATGACCTTTGTGTTCACAGCTGTGATTCTCAAACCCTTTGCCACAACCTTTGCTCACAGTAAATGTTCATCAGATTTGAGATGGCTTTTACATTATATTTAAAATCTAGAACTTAGATCAAAGGAAGATGTTGGTATGTATCACTCCTTTGTTCGATTTTCTTAGAAAGTTTTTCAACGCGGCCGGGCATGGTGGCTCACATCTGTAATCCCAGCACTTCGGGAGGCTGAGGTGGTTGGGTCACTTGAGGCCAGGAGTTTGAGACCATCCTGGCCAACATGGTGAAACCCTGTCTCTACTAAAACTGCAAAAATTAACCGGGCGTGGTGGCAGGTGCCTGTAATCCCAGCTACTCAGGAGGCTGAGGCAGGACAATCACTTGAACCCAGGAGGCGGAGGTTGTAGTCAGCTGAGGTTGCACCACTGTACTCCAGCCTGGGCAACAGAGTGAGACTCTGTCTCAAAAAAAAAAAAAAAAAAAAAAGTTTTTCAGTGAAAAACTAAGTAATTCTGAATTGCTCATTTTATTAAATCACTGTTAATATTTAATTCCCTAATTTAGATGCATGTGATCCTTAAAACTATTGAAGACATTTTTTTCCTTGATGCCACCTCTGATTTCTTTCTACTACATCAGGAACAACTATAGTCTTTTTTCTCCTGTCAGTCAGTACTTTTCATAGAGTACATTTAAATAAAGTACTGATTTTTCTATTGTAGATGTCATGGCTATAAAATAATTACCTTTCTAGGCTTGAGATTCCTAACTAAAAGTTGCATGCAAATCATAAAGCTAGTGAAGTATACAGTTTCAAGAATCATGACACGATTTTTAGAAACAACTTGTGGACACTGAGCACCTGACTTGTCCTCACAGGTATATGAATGGCACCTGCCCAGAAGGAAACAGCTGTAAATTTGCACACGGAAACGCCGAACTTCATGAATGGGAAGAAAGAAGAGATGCCCTAAAGATGAAGCTCAACAAAGCACGAAAAGATCACTTAATTGGCCCAAATGATAATGACTTTGGAAAATATAGTTTTTTGTTTAAAGATTTAAACTAATATGCTGGCTTTTATGTATGATACCTAATCAGAGCATTGACCAGAAAAATTGAAAGTGTTCTAAGGCACATAGCAGAGGAGCTGCAGATTTTCTGCTTGTATTGGCGTATATCGTTCCTCCTGAGCAGCAACCCACAGTAGGTAGGAAAATGGGCTGTTTCACAGGCCTGGCCACGCTCTCACGGAACCATTGGCATCAGATGGTGAAGTGACTGCTACCCGGTTGCCATCTGTTGAACAGACTTTTGGATGAAGTATGTTGGGGAAGAGGATAAGGTTATATCTAGGACAACTCTTTGAGTTGGTCCTTCATATAAGAATCATGACGGTAAGAGAATAAATACTTGTACTGGGGTCAGAATACATGATCGATGAAATTCTTTACATGTTTTAGCAGAATGAATTTGTTTAATATAATAAAGTTTGCTACTTATCTGTATGTAGGTTGCTAAAAAGGATTTTCTTAACTCAGATTTTAAGCCAAATAACCATTTAACACTAGTATTTGTTAAATGGGGTATTTTTCTGTATTTGTATGTTTCACTATAATAAGGGAATTAAGGATAATGTGCATTGAGAATATTTTGAAAAATAATTAATTGACTCAAATTTTATTTCTTGGTCTTTTGCTGTTTAAATGATGATTTTGAAAGATTAAACTTGTACTGTTGGTATTGTGTTAGTGTATGGACCAATACTGCCTGTAATAAAGATTTTATATATAGATGCCTTTCATTTTTTTCCTGTGGTCCTTTCCCACAAAGAATTGTTGAAACTGGGTACAAAAATCAAGTTGATTTTTTCAAAAACATTTTCATTTAGGCAGTGACTGACAGAATGCAAATTGGGACATGAAAGCAGCTTTTGACTTTGCCCTCCTCTCCTCTGAATTTGGGCTGTGGGACTCTCACTGATCGATTCGTCTAGGTAGCTCTTCCTGGGGCTCCCGTGTTCCATTCAAATGAGCTACATGAGCAGGGAGAAAAATGGTCAGCTGGTAAGACTTGGGCTGTGGAATACCACCAAGATGGCTGTTTGGCATAACACCTTTGATAGGGCTCAGAGACTTTAAAGACAGGATCTACTGGGCTGTGATGTAGCAAGCCTTTAAACCCTTAAGCAAAGTCACTTCCTCATGGGAACGTTGAACGTGTGGGATGTGGGGAAATAGAAAAGGGTCTTTTTTCTGTGTGAGCCGACCAATGGAGAGGAGGGCATGGCTGCAAGGCGTTAGAGAAGTAGAGTGACATGGGATGCCATCTGTGACTCTTCAAAAATACTAGGAGAGTCTCTGGTTCCCTCCATGTGTCAGGGGGCAGTGGAGGCCAGTCACTGAACAAGAGGCATCAGGAGTGCATCTTTTTTAAAATTTTATTTTATTATTATTTTTTATTTTTTAGACAGAGTCTGGCTCTGTCGCCCAGGGTGGAGTGCAGTGGCATAATCTCAGCTCACTGCAAGCTCCGCCTCCCAGATTCACGCCATTCTCCTGACTCAGCCTCCTGAGTAACTGGAACTACAGGCGCCTGCCACCACGCCCGGCTAATTTTTTGTATTTTTAGTAGAGACGGGGTTTCACCACGTTAGCCAGGATGGTCTCGATCTCCTGACCTCATGATCTACCCGGCTTGGCCTCCCAAAGTGCTGGGATTACGCTCTGTTGCCCAAGCTGGAGCGGCAGTGGGGCGATCTTGGCTCACTGCAAGCTCCGCCTCCCGGGTTTACGCCATTCTCCTGCGATCTCGGCTCACTGCAAGCTCCGCCTCCCGGGTTCACGCCATTCTCCTGCCTCCCGAGTAGCTGGGACTACGTTGAGCCACGGCGCCTGACCTCAGGATTGCATCTTAACTAAAAAATAATCGTGTGTTAGGGTGATGTTTTCTGTAGAATGAAATAGTATGTTATTCTGCTGAGTTTCCCTAAGTCTGCTGATGGTTGTTACGTTTTTTTCCTTCCGTGTACTTTCTCCCAAACTCCTTATGTCCTCTTTTTCCAGGGGGAATAGATAATAAAAAGTTGTCTCTGGGCCAGGCACAATAGCTCACACCTGTAATCCCAGCATTTTGGGAGGCCGAGAAGGGAGGATCACTTGAGGTCAGGAGTTCAAGAATACCTTGGTCAACATGGTGAAACCCCGTCTCTACTAAAAATACAAAAAGTCGCCGGGTGTGGCGACGGGTGCCTGTAATCCCAGTTATTTGGGAGGCTGAGGCAGGAGAATCACTTGAACCTGGGAGGTGGAGGTTACTGAGATCAGACAGTATCTCACTCTGTAGCCCAGGCTGGAGTACAGTGTCACGATCTCAGCTCACTGCAACCTTCACCTACCAGGCTCAAGCGATCCTCCCACCTCAGTCTTCTGAGTAGCCGGGATTACAGGCACACACCCCCATGCCTGGCTAATTTTTGTATTTGTGGTAGAGATGGGGGCTTCATCAGGTAGGTCTCGAATTCCTGGTCTCAAGTGATTCCCCCACCTCAGTTTCCTGAGTAGCCGGGATTACAAGCATACGCCACCATGCCTGGCTAATTTTTGTATTTGTGGTAGAGATGGGGGCTTCACTAGATAGGTCTCGAATTCCTGGTCTCAAGTGATTCCCCCACCTCAGTCTCCCAAAGTGCTAGGATTACAGGTGTGAGTCACCGCACCCAGCCTGTTTAATGACTAAAAAGCCAGTTGCTTTACCCTTTGGAATCTAGGCTAAAAACAACCTTTGACGATCCTATGAGTGTTGAGATTTTTTCCCCAAACTCCCCCTACATTTTCTGTGCTTCAGCTTTCCACCTTCTCAGCAATTCTCTAAGCTCTGAACCATCTTTTTGGTAAATTCCATTTCTGCTAACTCAGCCAGTTTCATGCTCTGGTTTGCAGCTAAGAACCCTGCCTGCCACACAGCCTTGGTCTCAGCATTAGGAAGTCAATGTTAATTACTCCGGTGAGATCACACCCCATCCTACAAGTGCGGGGTTTACTGCAGCAGGTTTGGAGAAGAATGTGGTGCACAGTGGGGGATAAAAAGAAAGGGGAAAAAAAGTGAACAAGCAAACTCCAATCCCATTTTATTAGTAGAGGAAAGTAATAACTAGTGTGTCAACTTAGGCATGTTATCTCATTTTTTTTTTAATGTTTAAAAAATGATTGAGATACAATTCAGTTGACAAACCACCATTTGTAAGCATATGATTCAGTGGTGTTTAGCATATTCACAATGTTGTGCTATAACCACCACAATCAATTTTAGAGTATTTTCATTACCTAAATAAAACCCACATGCCTTAGCCATCACTCCCAGAATCTATACACTCGTCCTGCCTCTCAAGCTAACCTGCCTTCTGTCTCCAGGGATTCTCTTGTTCTAGACATTTCGTATAAATGGAATCATATAATATGTGGCCTTTTACGACTGGCTTCTTTCTTTAGCATAATTCTCCAAGGCTCACCTGTGTCGTGGCATGTATCAGTACTTCATTACTTTTTTTTTTTGAGATGGAGTTTCGCTCGTCACCCAGGCTAAAGTGCAATGGCGCAATCTTGGCTCACTGCAACCTCTATCTCCTGGGTTCAAGCAATTCTCCTGCCTCAGCCTCCTGAGTAGCTGGGATTACAGGCATACACCACCACGCCCAGCTAATTTTTTTTGTATTTTTTGTAGAGACGGGGGTTTCACCATGTTGGTCAGGTTGGTCTTGAACTCCTGACCTCAGGTGATCCACCAGCCTCGGCCTCCCGAAGTGCTGGGATTACAGGCATGAGCCACGGTGTCCAGTGGTACGTCATTACTTTTTATAGCCACATAATACTCCACTATTTGGATGGACCACATTTTTTAAAAATCCATTTGTCGGTTGATGGACATTTGGGTTGTTTCTGATTTTTGGCTATTGTGAATATCAACAGTGTTGTGCAAGAGTTGTGACTTCAGTTTTGTTTGGCTGTAGTGAGCTATCTCATCTGCCCTGAAGGTGTGGAGGCTGTAGGTGAATCTTTCCTACCCTCAGGGACCCCTTCTCTGCACAGTGCTCCCACTCTGTGACCGAGGCATCCTGGACAGGGGGGCCACTGCCCAGAGGTGCCCACCCCTCTCCATCACTCACCCTTCCTGGAGCTTCCTATCCTGTGAGGACTGTTTGCACAGAGCCCCCAGCCTTTGTTTTGATTTAGCTCCAGGGACCTGCACCAATTGGGAAATTGAAGGAGGGCAGTTAGGGCAGGTTTCAAATACTCTTTTGTTTTTTTTCGAGACAGTCTTGCTCTGTCCCTAGGCTGGAGTGCAGTGGCAAAACCTTAGCTCACTGTATCACTGTAGCCTCAACCTTCTGGGCGCAAGTGATCTCCTGCCTCAGCCCCCCGAGTAGCTAGGACTACAGGCATGCACCACCGTGCCCAGCTAATGTTTTTTGTATTTTATTTTTTGTAGAGTTGGCGTCTCACTATGTTGCCCAGGCTGATCTCCAGCTCCTGGGCTTAAGCAATCCTTTCACCTTGGCCTCCCAAAGTGCTGGGATTACAGGTGAGAACCACCATGCCTGATGCCTCAGACACTTTAGTTGGCCTGGGGAGATGAGAATACGCACTGCTTTATTTGATGCAAGGGATGAATGCCCATTTCTAGAAAACCCATTCTGTGGTGATGATACAAAGTCTCCAAGAACACAAACACCATTGTCCAGAGTACCCAGGCCAAGGGCCTGCCCTTTTCTTCTGCATAATCTGATGTCTTGTGTTGTTAGGCATTCCAAGTAAAGGCTTGGAAGCTTTCAAAATTAATAAGCACTGCCAACATGGTGAAACCCCATCTCTAGTAAAAATACAAAAATTAGGCCGGGTGTGGTGGCTCATGCCTGTAATCCCAGCACTTTGGGAGGCTGAGGTGGGCAGATCACCTGAGGTCAGGAGTTTGAGACCAGCCTGATCAACATGGAGACACCCCGTCTCTACTAAAAATACAAAATTAGTGGTGGCGTGTGCCTGTAATCTCACCTACTCGGGAGGCTGAGGCAGGAGAATCGCTTGAACCTAGGAAGCGGAGGTTGCGGTGAGTCGAGATCGTGCCATTGCACTCCAGCCTGGGTAACAAGAGTGAAACTCCGTCTCAAGAAACAAAAAAAATACAAAAATTAGCTGGGCATGGTGGTATATGCCTGTAGTCCCAGCTACTCGGGAGACTGAGGCAGGAGAATCTTTTGAACCTGGGAGGCAGAGGTTGCAGTGAGCTGAGGTTGCACCACTGCACTCCAGCCTGGGCGACACAGCGAGACTGTCTTGAAAAAAACAAAATCAAAATTAATAAGCATTAGTTCTCTCTGGCTACAAGGAAGGATTAATATGGAGGAAATACATGGCCATGCATGACAGGGACATGTTCTGAGAAACATATTGTTAGGGGATATCAGTGGTGTGTCAATATCCATAGAGTACACGCACACAAACCTAGACAATATAGCCTACTACATGCCTAGGCTATTGCTATATACTATGTGCTCTAGGCTACAAACCAGTACAGCATGTTACTATACTAAATATCTTAGACAACTGTAACACAGTGGTATTTGTGTATCTAAATTTACCCAAACATAGAAAAGGTATAGTGGGCTGGGCCTGGTGGCACACGCCTTTAATCTCAGCACTTTGGGAGGCCAAGGCAGGCAGATCACTTGAGGTCAGGAGTTCACCAGCCTGGCCACCATGGCAAAACCCCATCACTATAAAACATACAAAAATTAGCCAGACATGGTGGCACACGCCTGTAATCCCAACTACTTGGGAGGCAGAGGCATGAGAATTGTTTGAACCCAGGAGGTGGAGGTTGTAGTGAAGCAAGATGGTGCCACTGCACTCCAGCCTGGTTGACAGAGCAAGACTCTGTCAAAGAAAAGAAAAGGTACAATAAAAACAGTATCATAATTTTCTGGGACCACTGTTACAGCACATGACACGTATATTCCTCTGCCCCATTCCCTCCTCAAACCCCCAGCAACTTGATCTTGGTATAAAAAGTAGCCAAGAGGCTGGGAGCGGTGGCTCATACCTGTAATCCCAGCACTTTGGGAGGCCAAGGCGGGTGGATCACCTGAGGTCAGGAGTTTGAGACCAGTCTGGCCAACATGGTGAAACCCTGTCTCTACTAAAAATATAAAAATTACCCAGGCGTGGTGGTGGGTACCTATAATTCCAGCTACTCGGGACGCTGAGGCAGGAGAATTGCTTGAACCCAGGAGACAGAGGTTGCAGTAAGCCGATACGGTGCCACTGCACTCCAGCCTGGTCGATAGAGTGAGACTCCATCTCAGAAAAATACATAAATAAATTAAAAAAAAAAAAAGTGGCTAGGAAAAGCTCAGATACAAGTTGGTGTGGACAAGTTAGGGCTAACCTAACCTTTGAAAAGCAGTACAGCCTGACCCCAAAGGCCTAGTGTATTTTGAAACAAATTTATAATTGTTTCGGAAAAACATTCTGGGCCAGCTGCAGTGGCTCATACTTGAGATCCCAGAACTCTGGGAGTCCAGAGCAGGAGGATCACTGGAGGCCAGGAGTTCAAGACCAGCCTGGGCAACACAGTGAGATCCCATCTCTACAAAAAATAAAAAAGAACGTTCTGCTGCCAGAGCAGCGCCCCAGTTGCTCAGAAAGTGAAGAGGAAAGGAGGCATTCTTTTATTAATCCAGGGTGGTTTTCCGGCCAGTAAGACACTGCCTTGCATTTGCTCACAAAGGACTGTGGGTTTTGTGAGACAAACCACAGACAACAAAAGTACTTTGGACCTTACGAAGCCCTGTGCAAATGTCAGATGTCTTACGGAAGTGTAGGGTAAATTCTGTTCCAGCAACCTACAGTGAATGAGGACACTGGTGACTTTTGACCATATTTATTTTCTTTAGCAATAAATTGTGTAATTCTAATCTACACAACGGAATCAACAGAAGTATAAATGGCGTATTAGAAGGTTAAAAAAACTCTATATTTTTTCTCTTAGCTTTTTAAAACAAGATTAACACTGTATGGTTGGGTTTGTAACATAGATAATAAGGGTAATAATAACAAAGGGGATGAGGGACAAGTTAAAAATAATTAAAGGAATTAATGTTATACTAGAAAATAGCTACTTTCTGCAAAATAAGGCAGTAAAGAAGGAACAAAAAGATGCGACAGGTGGGTGAAGTGGCTCATGCTTTTACATAATCCTAACGCTTTGAGAGGCCGAGGTAGGAGGATCGCTTGAGCCCAGGAGTTCAAGACCAGCCTAGGCAACATGGAGAGACCTTGTCTCTACAAAAAACTAAAAAAAAAAAAAAAAAAAAAAAAGGCTGGGCGTAGCGGCACACATCTGTGTTGCCTACTACTTGGGAGTCTGAGGGGGGTGGATCGCTTGAGCTGGGGTTGTCAAGCCTGCAGTGAGCTATGATTGCGCCACTGCACTCCAGCCTAGGTGACACCAGACCCTGTATCAAAAAACAACCAAAAAAAAAGGAGATACAGAAAACAAGTAGGAAAATGGTTGGTATACATGAACTCCCAACATGTTGGGCCTGGGTGGTTGACACATTAAATGGCCAACCGAGCAAGACAGCCATTGATTGCCCCATTCTACACCCACAGAAGCAGAACCAGACAGGAAGTGATGAGATTTGCACCTGGGTCACATAGCTGACCTGTGGCAGCGGTGGCGTCTCAACTACTGGCTGTTTGCTGTGCCTTTTGTTTGTGGCATAACACCATATTGTCTTAATGCCCTCGAAAGTTTGTCTAGTTTGTAGTTATTGACATTGGAGGACAAGTCTTTTTTTTTTTTTTTTTTTTTGAGACAGAGTCTCTCTCTCTCTCTCTTGCCCAGGCGGGAGTGCAATGGCGCGATCTCCGCTCACTGCCAACCTCCGCCTCCCGGGTTCGAGCAATTCTCTGCCTCAGCAGCTGGGATTACAGGCGCCCGCCACCACGCCCGGCTAATAGTTTTGTATTTTCAGCAGAGACGAGGTTTCACCATGTTGGCCAGGCTGGTCTCGAACTCCTGGTCCCATATAATCTGCCCGCCTTGGCTTCCCAAAGTGCTGCGATTACAGGCTCGAGCCACTGCGCTCGGCCGTGTTTTTTTTTTTTTTTTCCTTCAGTTAAGTGGGGATAAAAAATGGCACCTACGTGCTTCGGGGCCTGTAGTGAGAATGGACACGATTGCTGCTGTCGTTACGGCTCCTAAAACCCAGCGCGGCGAGACGAGACTACAGTGGTGTCAAAGTTCCAAATGTCCCCCGCGGGCCTGATCCCAAAGCCGCAGTTTCTCCACGTCCCGCGACGGCGCCTGCGCAGACGGGTCGCGGCCGGTGAGACGAAGGCGGGGCTGCGGGCGGGGCAGGCTTCCGCGCATTTACGTAGTGTGTAGGGCGTGGCCCGTTGGGGGCGGGGATTTGGGCAGTGTCGGCGCCCGCGCGGACTCCGTGAGCGGTGGGAGGAGCCGTGTGCTCTGGGGTGTGAGCTGGGGCGGACCCTGAGGCGGCGGCGAAGCTGACGTGGAGTGTCCGGGTTAGCGGGCGCGGCGAGCTGCGGGATTGGGGAGCGACGGGCCGGGCCGGGCCTTCGGGCCCGAGGCGGCGGCATAAAGCCGGCGACGGGGAGCATGTAATGTCGGAATGCGGAGGCCGCGGCGGCGGCGGCAGCAGCAGCAGCGAGGACGCCGAGGACGAGGGAGGGGGTGGCGGCGGCCCCGCGGGCTCCGACTGCCTCAGCCCGAGCCCGGCCCCGGCCACAGCGTCCTCGGCGGGGCGACTCCGTCGCGGGCTGCGTGGCGCCTCCCTCATGGCGCGCCAGCGGCCCGAGCTGCTCTGCGGGGCCGTGGCGCTCGGCTGCGCGCTGCTCCTCGCCCTCAAGTTCACCTGCAGGTGAGGCGGCCCGGACCCCGGGGCCCCGGTGCGGCGCTCCCCCTGCTCTGCCGCCTGGACCCTGCAGGGTCGGGTCGCAGCGGCCTCCGCCGGGGAAGTCGGGCCTGACGTTGCCCAGGACTGCTGGCCCCTCCTGGAGCCTGCAGCCACGGCCTCCCACCTTCCCCTTGCCCCGGCCCGCCCGCGGACATTATAGCCAGGCTTCCGGGTGCAGCCCCGCGCCCCGTCGTCCCGCTTTAGTGCCGAGGGAGGAGGGTCGGGGTGCTCCTCACCTGTGGGAGTCTCTAGGGGTGGACCTGTCACTTCGGCCCAGGCTGTAGGACCCTCATTTCTCACCGATTTTATTCCCCTTAAGCTTCCGGTGTAAGAGATCCACAACCGTCTGAGAGTTCCAGACCGCTTTTAGAATTCCCGCTCTCATTGATCTAACGATCATTATTATTTTGAGACGGAGTCACGCTCTGTCGCCCAGGCAGGAGTGCAGTGGTGCGATCTCGGCTCACTGCAACCTCCGCCTCCCGGGTTCAAGGGGTTCTCCTGCCTCAGCCTCCCGAGTAGCTCGGATCACAGGCTCGCGCCACGATGCCTGGCTAATTTTTGTGTTTTTAGTAGAGACAGGGTTTCACCATGTTGGCCAGGCTGGTCTCGAACTCCTAACGTCACGTGATCCACCCGCCTTGGCCTCCCAAAATGCTGAGATTTACAGCCTAGAGCCCCGGCACCCGGCCTGATCTAACGATTATTTATCTGCACCTACTATGTGCCGGACACTTGTCCAGGCGAACTCTTTGCTCCCTTGAGTGGGTGGGACAGTGAGCAAGTAAACATAATATAATTTTTTAAAGCTTCAGTGCTATGCAGGGCATAGAAACGATGGCGGTGAGGAAAGACTTCCTAAGGAAGTGACATTTGAAGCTTATACAAAAAGGAGAAGGGACCAGCGCTGGGAAGATCTGGGGGGAGCGTGTCCAAGGTAGAGCGAACAGCAAATGTGGAGGTTCTGAGGCTGGACAAGCTTGGTGTTTCCCTGGAATTGATAAAAAGACCTGACAGTAGGCTGGGGTGTAGGGAGTAGGTAAATGAAAGCTCATGTGTGTGTTTTCAGGAATGTACACACATACAAAATTGACTTTGTATTTCAGGTGTACTTCTGGTCTCCCAAATCAACGGTGGGTCTTTTGGGATCCCAATTTGTGAGATCTGTATTGCTGCTATGATCATAATCTGTGATTTCACGTTGGAACATTTTTTAGTTTATTTAGCACGATATGCGGCTGGTTGTCAAAGAGGTGTCAAAAGATTGGGGATTTTAGTGGAAAGATAAATTATAGTAACTCTCAGCATTTTCCATGGGCCAGGTACTGTACTGTCAGCAGGGTTTCTCAGTCTTGGCACTGTTGATATTTTGGGTCAGATAGTTCTGTGTTGTGGGGGCTGCCCTGTGCACTGTAGGATGTTTAGCAGCATCCCTGGCCTCTACCCACTAGATACCAGTAGCACACCCCACAAGATGTAACAACCCCCAATGGCTTCAGACATTGTTAGATGTCCCCTGGGAGCAGAACTGCCTGCTTGGGAACCACTGTTTCCATGAATGCATTTATTCATTTAATACATAATTGAGAGCCTAGTATGGGTGTCATTTAAATCTCACAGAACCCATTAAAGTTCGAATATACTGTTATCTTTCCCAATGCACAGATGAAGGAGTCCAGCCTTGGTGATGTTTCAGAACCTGCCCCAAATCACACCCACATGTTAAGTGACTGAGCTGGAATTTGAATCATTTATTGTCAGGACCTAGATTCTTAACCTTGTACTTTATTATTGTCTCCCACAAGGACAATGTACAAAGTATTTTAGAAGGTAGAGTGTTGCGAGGTGATATTTAGGTTCAAATTAGGAAGAGAGGTTCCCCACTCCAGGGGTGTGGAGTTTATTTACATCGGTTTGTTAAAGTATGGAAATAATGGTTAATGTTTGTTCTGAGACAGCATGACTTAATTGATACGGAAGTCCTTTGAGATTCAGAAGGAAGAGAGTAAATCCATTTACTAGAGTAGGCAAAATGAAATCCTTTCTTGCTTCAGACAAGGAGCGTGAACCAGTAAATGGCTGCTGCTTCATCTTTCTGTGTCACTGGCAAATTTGACCATCTTTGAATAGACTCAGATTAATTTTTTTAGGGTCATCTTTGAATGATGTGATGATACTATTTATTGATGTACAACTGGCTAACATTTCTACCTCCCTTTTCCTCTTTCACTTTTAAGATCTTTCCTTTAATAAGGCTTAAGGGAGAATAGGATTTTTTTAAATCTCAGCTCACCGCAACCTCCACCTCCTGGGATCAAGTGATTCTCCTGCCTCAGCCTCCCGAGTAGCTGGGATTACAGGTGCGCACCACCACACCCAGCTAATTTTTGTATTTTTAGTAGAGATGAGGTTTCACCATGTTGACCAGGCTAGTCTCGAACTCCTGACCTCAGGTGATCCTCCTACCTCAGCCTGCCAAAGTGCTGGGATTACAGGCGTGAGCCACCGCTCCTGGCCTAGGAATTTTTTTTTTTTTTTAATTTTTACGAACAGCTCCAGGCTTGAAATAAATGACTGCTCTCTTCAATGTCTGTGGCTCGGCTGAGTTCAAACCAGATAATATGGAAAAGGTTGATTTGAGGTTGAGCCACAGTGAATAATTGTGCATTTCTGGGCATCTAATCTTTACTTACCTCTGTCTCTTCATCCTGCTCACCTTTCTTTTACCTTGATTTAGAGGCAAAAAAAAATTGTGTGTAGATACGTATATACGTATACATGTATTTATTTTGCTTTATTCCATTTTGTAATTTCAAACCTGCCTCAAATGGTCTTTGCAAGGAAGTGATGTAAGGTATGAATTTCGTATGAAAATTGGGGTTTCAACAGGCTTTTTTTTTTTTTATGTTGCCCAGGCTGGAGTGCAGTGGCTATTCATAGGTGCAGTTATGGCATGCTACAGCCTCAGACTGCGGGGCTCAAGTAATTCTCCTGCCTCAGCCTCCAGAGTATAGTAGTAGCTGAGACTATAGGCACATGCCACTGGCTCAGCAACAACAGGCCGCCTTATTTGCAACCAACTCTTGAGTTTTTTGTACACGAGACATAACCCTCATCGCTGCAGGAAATCTTTGCTCTAGGTATAGTTTCTCTAAAACATGAAGCAGATTGATGAGTTAAATAGAAACTCACCAGTGTTTCTGATGGAATTGAGGCCAGTGTTTCTTCTCCCTGGCTAATATTTGATTTTTGATTGGCCTTGTACTTTCTCTGGCCCATTTGGGAATGCTTCTGAATATGCAGAGCAAAATTACTGAGTTGCTCTTTATCCTTTCTTCTGCTGTCAGACCTACATTTTTCCTCAGATTGCGTTATCTGATGCTTACATCGTGTTTTTTTTTGTTTTTTTGTTTTTTTTTCTTTTGAGATGGAGTTTTGCTCTTGTTTCCCAGTCTGGAGTGCAATGGAGTGATCTTGGCTTACGGCAACCTCTGCCTCCCGTGTTTAAGCGATTCTTCTGCCTCGGCCTCCCAAGTGGCTGGGATTACAGGTGTGCACCACCATGCCCGGCTAATTTTGTATTTTTAGTAGAAATGGGGTTTCACTGTGTTGGTCAGGCTGGTCTCAAACTCCTGACCTCATGTGATCCACCCGCCTCAGCCTCCCAAAGTGCTGGGATTACAGGCCTGAGCCACCACGCTTGGCCATATGCAGTTTGAATGGTAGAAAAATAATTTCTCCAAAGAGTAGAATTTTGGATCTCTTGAAAACATGTCCCTTTTTTTTTTTTTTTTTCCTGTAGTGCTTTCCTCACCTCTTACATGGCTATCTTCTTGTCATTCAGGTCTCAGAGCTTAAATTATAGCACCTCCCAAACCACCACGCCATCAGAGTAGCTGCCGTGTCCTTCTGTATATTACTTTGTTAAATTTTTCACATAGCAGCGAGCATGTTGTATATTTTTATTTTTTACACATTTGATGTTTTTCTTGTCTTCCTCCCCTAGAAAGTGATCTCCTCGACAACACACAGTGCTAGCTGCTGCAGCCTCAGTGCTCATTCCCAAAGCATAGTCACAGCTGCTCAGTAAAGAATTTTTGAATAATTGTGTAAGTGATTGAGTTTTTCGGGTTATGAAGGCATTCTGCGTAGACTGAAAGCTCTCTGATTGAAAGTTAAAATATTTGAGTGAATAAATAGGTGACTTGCTCCGTTGAAGACTTCTGCCTGTTCTGGAATTTCATATAAATGCAGTCATAGTGCATGTACTCTTTAGCACCTTTTTCACTCAGCATAATCATTTTGAGACTCATCCCAGTTATAATATATATGAGTAGGTTTTGTTTTTCGTTTTTATTGTGGAGTAACAATTAAGTAAACTGGGGTAAGAATATACCCCAGTTTATCATTTTACCTCATGAGTCATGCCAGCTTTCTTATGCTTACTGTTTACATAGTTTTTCTTTTCTTATCCTTATGCCTTTATCCTACCTACATCTTTATATTTAAACTATATCTCGTTTAGATAGTGCATAATTGGGTCTTGCTTTATCCTGTCTGGCAGTCTGTTCCTCCCAATTAGGTTGCTTCCTTTTTTTTTTTTTTTTTTTTTTTTGAGAGGCGTAGTCTTGCTCTGTTGCCCAGGCTGAGTGCAGTGGTGTGATCTCAGTTTACTGCAACGTACACGATTCTCCTGCCTCAGCCTTCCAAGTAGCTGGAACTACAGGCCCCAGCCACCACGCCCAGCTAATTTTTTGTATTTTTTTAGTAGAGACCGGGCTTCACCGTGTTACCTAGGATAGTCTCCATCTTCTGACCTCGTGATCTGCCCAGCTTGGCTTCCCAAAGTGCTGTGATTACAGGCGTGAGCCACTGCACCTGGCCCCTCCTTTTATATGTAACGTAATTGTTGATGTAGTTGGGTTTAAGTGTACCTTTGTGCTCCTCGTTTTCCATTTGTACCATCTGGCTTCTTTTCTTGTTCCTTCCTTTCTTTTTTTTTTTAGATGGAGTTTTGCTCTTGTCACGTAGGCTGGAGTGCAATGGTGCAATCTCGGCTCTCTGCAACCTCTGCCTCCTGGGTTCAAGCGATTACGGGCACCTATCACCACATCCAGCTACTTTTTTATTTTGAGTAGAGATGGGGTTTCACCATGGCCAGGCTGGTCTTGAACTCCTGACCTCAGGAGATCTGCCTGCCTCAGCCTCCCAAAGTGCTGGGATTACAGGTGTGAGTCAACCGCGCCTGGCCTCCTTTACTTTCTTTGGGGTTAATCTAATCGTTTTTTAGGTTTCCATGTTTATATTCTCTATTTATCTCGTTTAGATAGTGCATAATTGGGTCTCCATTGTTTCTTAGCAAACCTGCTATAATCGTTTTATGGTATGTGAGTGCAGCTACATGGACAGCTCAGGGTGTTTACTAGGGCCCTTCTACTTGGTGGAATGCAGCCTGGGCCTAGACCTTTAGGTCTTGATGAGGAAAGTTACTTCTGACCTCTTGTTTGTCCAGTGTTATTTTCTTTTTCCTCCTGATCTCTTTCTTGTGGGAAACTCAAGTGTTCAAAAAGCCCATTTTCCAGTTAAATAGGCTGTTGCTTTGTTACTCATCTTCATTAGTCTTAGGATTATGATATATATCTGGAGGAATGTATATTATTGTTTAATTGTTACTGTTAGCTGAATGTCCTGGATAAGTACAAGCCAACTCCAGCTAATAAGCTTAATGTTTTCTCAAAGTTGAGTTGACTGTGAGCATCTCCCATGGAAATCATTAGTAGTAGTGTACATGCTCCCTCACCGTAATTCTGAGCTCGCATGCTGGTGGTTCTAAACCCTTGGAGATAAGTGGCTTCTTTGGAGAGCCAGGCTGCAGAAAAAGGAGGATGAAGTCTTTGAGGTATGGGGGGCAGGCATATGGATTATTCAAAGACATCCTCCTCTGCTCTCCACTGCCCTTCCAGCCTATACCTAGGGGACAGAATCTCAGAGAATTGTTTCCAACATATTATTCATGTCTTGCATTTGCTTAGCCAGATGTTGCCTTTCTAGGGCAGTGATTTTGGGACTCCATTTTCTTATTCAAAAGAGGATTTTTCTTTTAAGCTTCGTTCTGTTTCCACAGAGCTATTTTTAGAAGGAGATAAACTAAGCAATCTTTTCTGTGTTTGCTCTTTTTTAGTCGAGCAAAAGATGTGATAATACCAGCAAAGCCACCTGTCAGCTTTTTCTCCCCGAGGTCTCCAGTGCTTGACCTCTTCCAGGGACAGCTGGACTATGCAGAGTACATTCGCCGGGACTCAGAGGTGGTACTGCTGTTCTTCTATGCCCCTTGGTGTGGACAGTCCATCGCTGCCAGGGCAGAAATTCAGCAAGCAGCAAGTCGGCTTTCAGACCAGGTAATGCTCACATTCAGCTTAAGAATCAAATGACTTTCAGTCCTGTATGTAGGGCAGGATGTCCCCATAGAGACACCTTGCCCAATGGGCAGACTTTGCCAAGGTGAACTCTGAGAGTCCTTTCTAAGTTACAGAGCCTTCTGTAAAGCAAAAGAAAGGATTTCCAAATGTGGTGACTGTAGTCCGAGGCAAGTGTGGGAGCAGATTCTGAATCTCATAACACAGGCCAGTGCTCATCCTGGGGTGCCATACTGTTTGGTTTAAGCATTAAAAAAGGTAGAGGGACTAAAAATCCTAGTTCTTGCATATCCATTTGATACTTGCTAGTTAGGTTTATTTATTTATTTATATTATATTTTATTATTTTTTTTTTGAGACGGAGTGTCGCTCTGTCACTGGAGTGCAGTGGCGCGATCTCAGCTCACTGCAAGCTCCGCCTCCCAAGTTCACACCATTCTTCCGACTGAGCCTCCTGAGTAGCTGGGACTACAGGCACCCGCCACCACACCCAGCTAATTTTTTGTATTTTTAGTAGAGACGGGGTTTCACTGTGTTAGCCAGGAGGTCTCCATCTCCTGACCTTGTGATCCACCCACGTTGGCCTCCCAGAGTGCTGGGATTACAGGCTTAAGCTACCATGCTCAGCCGCTAGTTAGGTATTTCAGGTAAGAAAATTTATGTATGATATGACTACATTGTAACAAGGCCGACCTTTTTAATATTTGGACCAGAACTATATTCAACAGATAAGGAATGCCACCTTTGGGCTAGGTAAGAAAGATATATAGGCAAATAAGTCACCTGTTATGGCAGTGGTTTTCAGCCCAGTGGACCCCAGTTGCACTTTAGAAAATAAGTATTTTTTGATGTCCCCTTTTCTTCCTGAAAAGGAATTCATAGATGATAAATTTTTCCTATACATGTAATTTCAAAATAATCTAATGCACTGACTGGAACATAAAGTTGGGGGGGAAAAAGTAATTTGTAACTAAATTGTATATATTTTAGTATATAAGTGCACAGTCAGAACGGGTCCATATACCTTTATGTAGAACCGCTGTGAGTGGGATAGTTACAAATGTAGACTGATAAAGGTGATATGTTGGTGACTTACCTGCCATAGGGACAGTGCTCTTAGTAGTTGATTATCCTAAATGGTGAACAATCTTGGTAAAATCCTGAACCACACAAAGCCCTTTCTGCTCTCAGTTTACATAGAAGTTGCTTTCCTGAAAAATCCAGTGAACACAAAAAGCATGCTTTAGATTCACATGTAAAATGGAGCTAGGTTCTGGGCTTGGATAATAACAGTTTTTCCCCAACATCAGTGTTTGGCAGGCATTTTGAACTCCTTTGAAGTGCTATGGATGATTCTTCTGTGTGCAAAGCAGGTTTGAGTGTAGCAGGACATCTACCAATGGCCCTGCCCTACATATGTACTGTAGCTTCCCCCAGTCATTGCAGCAAGCAAAAAGCGTCCCACAGATTTCTGAGACTCTCCTGCTCAGAACCACTGATCTGAAGTAACGTGTGTAGGCAGCCGAGTTCCAGAAGTTCATTTGGAACTCTCAGTTGGTTTTTCTTAGAAACTGTGGAGCCTTCCAAATTTAGAGAACAAAGTTCATGTTGCCCATGTTGGGCACAAGAGGGAAATCTATTGTGTTTTATTAATAAGTGTGAATTGGCTACCTTACTGTCAACCTAAGCAGTATGTCCTTCTGAGTGATGGCATTAGTATAATAATAATGATACTCTGGTGCGCCAGGCCCTGTGCTAATTCTCAACCACTTGCAAGCCGATGCTGTTAGCCCTGTTTTTCTGAAGCAGGACCGCAGGCGTAAGGGGTGAAGCAGTTTGTTTACGATCACATAGTGACAGGTTGTGGGGGTTATAGTGCAATCCAGCGACTGCTGCTGCTTTTTTTAAAAAAAGATTTCAGCTTCTTCCAAATTGAGAGCTTACTATTCCATGTACTCAGTAGGGAAAAAAGTGGGTTTATTTTTGGAAACACATAAAAATCTTTTGAACTTTACTGCATGGTAAGATTGGTAAACATGGTCCAAGTCCTGGCTGGACATCATAGATAAGAGTATGTCTTTCTTTTTTATTTTAGTGATAAATGATGACCTTTGAAAACTCAAAACAGTTTTTTTTTCGTACTTTCTGTTTCAGTGAGAGAGGAATACTTCCATTTTTAATTTCATCTTTTAAATCTTGGTAACTTTTCAGTTGTTATTCACAGTCATTTGAAACCCTTTTTTGGCTCTGCAGGTGTTGTTTGTGGCAATTAACTGTTGGTGGAACCAGGGGAAATGCAGAAAACAGAAACACTTCTTTTATTTTCCTGTAATATATCTATATCATCGGAGGTAAGAACTTTTTAAATAGGTTTCTCATTCCAGTTTGGTTTGCCAGTTTATAAATGAATTTTGCATTTTTTCTATATTAAAATATTAGATACTCAGTACAGAAAATTTAGATAATACAGATAAGCAAAAATAAAAGAGCTGGATAATCCACCACCCTTTTTAAAGCTAAACGTGGGATCAGGCAGTAATACTCTTTCCTAAACTGCTTTTCTCACTTTTTTGAGCATCTTTTCATGTCATTACACATTTTACAGCATTGTTTTTCAAAGTACCAATTACTCCAATGTATTTCAGATATTGTAAGAGTGTTTTGTAATGTAAAAATCCACCAAGTGTCTTATCCTTTCACCTGGAGGCATAGCAGAGTCCAGAGTGTATCTTACCATCTTTTCTATTGGGAAGAAAATTACTACAGGTACACAGTCCCATGTCCACAATTCTGAAGTCACAAAGAGGGCTGAAAAATGGAAAGCGTTTTATTTTATCTTATTTAATTTTTTTTTGAGACAGAGTTTAGCTTTTGTTGCCCAGGCTGGAGTGCAATGGTGCAATCTCGGCTCACTGCAGCCTCCGCCTCCGGGTTCAAGCAGTTTTCCTGCCTTAGCCTCCCGAGTAGCTGGGATTATAGGCGCCTGCCACCATGCCTGGCTCATTTTTGTATTTTTAGTAGAGACGGGGTTTTACCATGTTGGCCAGGCTGGTCTCAACCTGGGCTGTACTAGAGTATAGCCCAGACCCTGCTGTGAATGATAAGTAATGTCTAAAAATCTGACTTGAAGGGTTTTGGAGATAGGAGATAGGACTTTGGACTTTGTTCAGGGTAATTGGCTTGAAGTTTGTTGAAGGTAAAATGGGTAAAGGAGATTTGATTAATAGAGAGCTTTGCTTTTTCCTTCTAAACTTCTTGGGCCATAATCACTGGGGATTTATAGCAGACATCAACAAACAATGATTTGTGGGTTATCTGTCACATTCCATCCCATTTCTGTGTCTGTAACATAAGCTGTTGTCTGGCACACAGTATTGACTCCCAGGAACTATTAGATGGTATTTGGGCAAAAACACACTTTCTTACTCCATCTCTACCCCCACGTTTTCCTCTGGATATTAGAAGTTTGTATTTTAATATTTGTAGTAACAAGCCAGTGTTTGCTTAGGGACCACTAAGATGATTTTCAGATTTCTTCCCCACTTTTTGGCCAGTAACTTAGAGGTTCTGCCTTTATGTGGAAGGTTCAAGTACAGGTGTTTTCGGATACAGGAATACTTTCTCAGAGTTACTCTTTTTGTTTTAAAGGTAAGTGTAAGGTGGTGTACTTAACTCTGTGCTCTGTAATGGGATGATGAGCTTGCCCTGCTGAAGTCCTTGCATTTCTTTTTGGCTTTGAAAAAGGGCATGGAAGCCTAGTAGGGGGGTATAGTCCTTTCAGGCTGCTCAGGGGTGGACTTAATGTGATGTGACATTAAAATCAGAAGAGTTCCACGGAATCAAGTACAAATGTCATTTTGGGATATGTGGGTATACAGTATTGTCATATATGTATGTATATTTGTTTGCTTAGCTTTTGCAGAAAGATTGAAGGGACCTCCAAGGAACTTTAGAAATATGTCCAACGTTCTTATTTTACAGATGAGGAATTTGAGGTGGCATGCACCTTGAAATGCCTGCCTCCACACCCCTGTCTTTGCGTTGTTGGGTTTTATAAGTCACTAGGACCCTTGTAACATCACACCAGGAAAACTCAGCAAAGCCTCTTGGCCTGAGTAGTTGAGGTTTCCAGATTGGTGGCTCCTTTTTCTGGAATGAGTTAGATGCTTTTTTGATTTCTTCCTTTAAATTAAAAATTATTGGTGGTTGATGGGGTTGGTGGTGGTGGTAATTTTTAGACTGAACTAATTTGTAGTAAGTCTTGATTTGGTCGAATTCTTAACTGTCTCCCAGCTGTACATGTAGAGAATGCTGTTTTCACTTTTTTTCATGCTAATATTCCTTTGACATCATTCTGCAGTGTATATTGAAGAATTGTGTTTATCTCATCACTGTGTGTGTGTGTGTGTGTGTGTGTCTATGTGAATTTCTGTAACCATGTATTCTGGTATTATAATCACAACCTTTATAAAATTCTTAACTGGGCTCTATTGTTACTGTTAACAGTAAGCTTAATGTCAATTTCTGTTTAGAGAAAAGAATGATTATGCAGTTGTTGAATTTCACCATAACCCCCCACCCTTGCCACCTACCATCCAATTATATATGGGCAGTGTCTGTATTGCGTGAGATTGAAGAGAGGCACATGAGAATTCTGATTAGCTTAGAAGGATAACTGAATGGTGGTGGTATTACTTGGTGGCACTGAATCAAATTGTGTGTGTTCCCAGGCACAACTGGAGGGGAAAGGAAGACAGATCATTTATACTGGTCACTGACTTCAGACCTTCACATAATTTGTTGTTGTTGTAATAAAGCTTCAAATGAGTTTAAGGTTCATTCAGTGATCCTTTGTCCGCCTATTTCTTTTTAGTAGGGCAAGGGCCAACTGTTCAACCTGTCCCTTACCTTACAGTGACTAGTAGAAGGAAAATCTGCCCGCCTACATTGAATTGTATAGTTAAATCCTGGAATCCCTTAGCATGAGGTCAATTTCCAGGGTTGTCTTTCTGTTTTGTTTTTAAAAGAAATATTGTGGGAATTAATTTTTTTTTAAGAGACAAGAATAAATGTTTTTTGTTTGGCAATTCAGTTTGCAGTTGAATTCAAGATCATAGAAGGATAGGGGCTGCTTCCGCCTCTCCTCACCTAAAATGCTTATTCTTAATTCTCTGGTCACCTCCTGAGCAAAGCAGGCTACTGATCTGTGACTTGGTTGGATCCCAAAGCAAGACATTTTCATTTTGTGGTGGTGATGATTTTAGTTCTACATTACAGGCTTAATGCATGGTGTATTATTTTTATTTTTATTTTTATTTTTTGGTACTAGTTTTGGACCAATCGAATACAAAGGCCCCATGAGTGCTGTTTACATTGAGAAGTTTGTCCGCCGGGTGATGAAACCACTTCTCTACATCCCATCTCAATCAGAATTACTAGATTTTCTCTCAAACTACGAGGTACTTGTCTTTCATATCTCCTCCTCCATACTCAAGGCCTTTCACTGGGTTGTATTGGATTGTTTGTATTAAAGGGGTTTTAAAAAAAACCTCCTGAATTGCAGCAAGTCGAAGGTCATGTGATGCATCAGCCCCAGTTAAATGCTTTCTGAGATATGACTGTAAGGATGGTTTGTCCAAGAGAGTTTTAAGAGAATAGAGTACTAGCAAAATCTTTGTTTTTTTGTTAGGGAATTTTCAACAGATTTTCATCTTGCCTCACAATTAACTTAGAGTAGATGAGAATTAACTTACAATTTCTGTGCAGCTGCAAATTTCTAAGAATATTATTTGACACTTCTCATAGCATTGTACTATGAGATACCTGGTTTTTCTTGTTAGTTGTAGTTTGATTTTTTTGAAAACTGGAAATATGTTTCCTTCCATGTTATGAAGTATATAACTATTTCAAGGTCTTATTTACAGAAAGTTTTCTAACTTTACTAATGTAGCTTCTTTCCTGCTTCCCCATTGCCAACTTCAGCCCTTGGTAAATTATTTTTATAGTTTTGTTTTTTTTTTTTTTTTTGAGACAGAGTCTTGCTCTGACACCCAGGCTGGAGTGTGATCTCAGCTCACTGCAGCCTCCCCTCCCGGGTTCAAATGCTTCTTGTGCCTCAGCCACCCAAGTAGTTGGGATTACAGGCATGTGCCACCACGCCCAGCTAATTTTTGTATATTTACTAAAGAGGGTTTCGCCGTGTTGGCCAGGCTGGTCTTGAACTCTGGGCCTCAAGTGATCCTCCCGTGTTGGCCTCCCAAAGTGTTGGGATTACAGATATGAGCCACCATGCCCAGCCCTATAGGATCTTTAATGCTGGTTAAGAATGACTTCTTATTGTGAGGCCAGTATTGGGATTATTAAAATATGTAACCTCAAAAATTGTAAAAGTAGTTCTGTGGCCGGGCGCGGTGGCTCAAGCCTGTAATCCCAGCACTTTGGGAGGCCGAGGCGGGTGGGTCACGAGGTCAGGAGATCGAGACTATCCTGGCTAACATGGTGAAACCCCGTCTCTACCAAAAATACAAAAAAAAAAACTAGCCGGGCGTGGTGGCGGGCGCCTGTAGTCTCAGCTACTTGGGAGGCTGAGGCGGGAGAATGGTGTGAACCCGGGAGGCGGAGCTTGCAGTGAGCTGAGATCACGCCACTGCACTCCAGCCTGGGAGACACAGCGAGACTCCGTCTCAAAAAAAAAAAAAAAAAAAAGTAGTTGCAAAAAATTCACTGGAGCAAGTATAAAATCATACTTGAGTACAAGTAAAAAGATACTTAGGTACGACAAAATCAAGACCGTAAATATCTGACAGAGATAAAAAACCATGTAAATCCAGACCTTCCCGACAGTTTAGAATTGTGGCTAGTTGAATTTTACTGTTCGCACTATTTATATTCTGTGTAGATTGGATACAAATTTTTTCACCAGAACATCAGTATAGCTTTTTTCAATCGTGTTAGAAACTCTACATATGTGTAAAATGTTAGCAGAGATTCCCCAAGCAGCAGTATGAATATCTAGTTATTCTGCTTATAGTTCTTAGCTATGCATCAGAATAAATATTCCTTAATTACATAGATAGCAGATGGATGTCTGTGCACCTCAGAGGCCTGCCTCTCGTTTGCCCTGGGCAGGCTGGTGGGTGAGGGCTGTATGAAGAGACAGGGTACTGGGGCCTGATCCCTTTGGCACACTCACTGGGTCTGTGACTTGGGGCGGGTTACTTACTTCCTGGGCATCAGGGGCCTGGGCCAGGGTGTCCTTGGGATTCCTTCTAATAGTAAAGTTGTGATAAGTGGGTTTTGACATGGATTTGCAGTGGGTTACAGCCAGAGCGACTCGAGATGGCACAGCAAAATGGTGAAGAATCAGGAGTCAGACAGACCTGCTTTTAGCAGTACTCTATTTTATTTATTTATTTATTTATTTATTTATTTATTTAGAGATGGTCTCACTCTGTTACCCAGGCTGGAGTGCAGTGGCGTGATCTTGGCTCACTGTAACCTCCATCTCTTGAGTTCAAGTGATTCTTCTGCCTCAGTCTCCTAAGTAGCTGGGATTACAGGCATGCACCATCATACCTGGCTAATTTTTTGTATTTTTAGTAGAGATGGGGTTTCAATTTGTTGGCCAGGCTGGATTATTTTATTTTTTTGAGATAGGGTTTCACTCTGTCACCTAGGCTGGAGTGCGGTGGTGCCATCTTGGCTCAAGCGATCCTTCTGCTTCAGCCTCACAAAGTGCTGGGATTACAGGCATGAGCCACCGTGCCCAGCCCAGCAGTACTTTAAAAGACTGTGCTCCAAGTATTGATTTGGAGTTCATGTTAGACTCACTAATCTGATTATATTACTGCTGATGACATTTAAAACATTACATTAAAGTTTTTTGGCAGCCCACTGAATTAGAGTGATGTACAACAGTGATTAAGCTGGACTGCCTTTAAAATGGGAACCACAAGAGTGCTACCAAGATGGGGTCCCTCGATCACTTCTGTCAGCCTTTAAAATGACTTCCTCCCAAAAGCTGTGGCTTTTATCGGGTTAGTGTCATCTTTTGCTGGGCTTCTCACTGAGATGAGATTGTCTCATTAGCAAGAGATAGATAGTACTTGATTAATTGTGAAATAACTCACTAGTCAAGCCCAGCATGACACTTGTGAAACCATTTGTCTTGCAAAATATACCAAATAGCACAGCCTAGAAAATGTGTCAGTTTCACACACATTGCCTATAACATAGACACAGAATTCTCGATCGGGAAATGAAGCCACTGTCGTGGTTTTGACGGTTGAATGATTAGGAAAGTTAAGGAATTTTTGGAGTCCCTGGAGTAGAGTACAATCAGCTTTTGAATATTCTGCTAAGTTTGGGTTTCTCAACCTTGGCACAGTTGACATTGGAGGTCAGATAATTCTGTGGTTTGGGGGACTGTCCTGTTCTTGGCAGGATATTTAGCAGTATCCCTGGCCTCCACCCACTGCATGTTGGTAGCACCCTTTTCTCCCCTCAGTTGTGACAACCAAAAATATCTGCAGACCTTGCCAAATACCCCTTAGGGGGCAAAATTCCCCCAGTTAAGAACTACTGCTCTGAATAATTGAGTTTTCCCAATTAAGGCCTTAAGAGGAAGAAAACACATCTTTTTTCATGTGGCTCTCAGAAGGCCTTAATTTAATAATTAAAAGTTTATCTGCTTATAATGGTGACAGTAGAGAGAAGATGAAAACTAAACAGTGCCTTGACTAGAGAATGCTGGAAAGTTATCGGGGGGGAATTATAGCTAGGGGTGAGTTAGATTGTCATCACTAGAGCTATCTCTGATACTCAACTTTTTACTCATTTTTTTTTCCTTATTTTTTCCAAAAAACAAACAAAAAACCCTATACAGTTTAAATATGTGAAGGAGCTTGCTAATTTAAAGACATCTTACTAAGAAAGATACTTGTTTTGGTCAAGAGCCTTATCTCAGTTTACGTTTTTTATCAATATGGATTTCAGTATCAAGTGTGTTTAAATTTAAGTATATCAAAATTGGGTCAAAATAATTAATGTTTTCATGGCATTTCTAAGGTTTGACATAATGAAGGATTGTGTTTTTTTGCTTGACTTAATGTCTATTAGATGTGTTTGTAACATCTTGTAGGAGTGTGTGTGATAATTTCCTGCTTGTTTAAAAAAAAAATTTCTTGTGTAGGATCTGGATTTTAAGGAAGGAAAAAAAATATTGGTTAGTTATAAATTTGTCTCTAATTCAGACATTTGTGAGCATTTTGGACCATTAGAAAATAATATAATTAGCATTATTTGGGAAGCAACGATGTCTTGAAATAAATAATATTCTCTACTGACATAAACTTTTTTTTGAGACAGAGTCTCGCTCTGTCTCCCAGTGTGGTGGCACAATCTCATCTCACTGCAACCTCCACTTCCTGGGTTCAAGCGATTCTCGTGCCTCAGCCTCCTGAGTAGCTGGGATTACAGGCATGTGCCACCGCGCCCAGCTGTTTTTGTATTTTTAGTAGAGACGGGGTTTCACCATTTGACCAGGCTGGTCTTGAACTCCTAGCCTCAAGCGGTCCACCCACCTCAGCCTTCCAAAATGCTAGGATTGCAGGTGTAAGCCACTGTGCCCGGCTGACGTAAACTGTTGTTATATGTATATGGAACTCTATTCATATATGCTTATTCTATTGTTAGAAAAAGGAATGTTCTAATTGTATCTTTATTTATTTATTTTTTTAGAAATCCTATAGTTGAATTGTTTCAAAGGCCTATTCAGATGATTTGATACTGAATTACTTAGAGTGGAATTTTTTTTTTTTTTTTGAGATGGAGTCTCTCTCTTGTCCAGGCTGGAGCGTAGTGGCGTGATCTCGGCTCACTAGAACCTCCACCTCCCAGGTTCAAGCGATTCTCCTGCCTCAGCCTCATGAGTAGCTGGGACTACAGGCATGTGCCGCCGTGCCTGGCTAATTTTTTGTATTTTTAGTAGAGACGGAGTTTCATCGTGTTAGCTAGGATGGTCTCGATCTCCTGACCTCGTGATCCGCCTGCCTCAGCCTCCCAAAGTGCTGGGATTACAGGCGTGAGTCACCGCACCCGGCCGAAGAGTGGACGTTTTTAACCAATGGAAAATATTTTATTTCGCTTAGATATCTCAAACCTACCAATATCAGATTGCTAATCATCAACCACGGTTTTATGTTCGTAAAATATGACTCTAAGAGGTCCGGCGAGGTGCCTCAGGCCTGTAATCCCAGCACTTTGGGAGGCCAAGGTGGGAAGATTGCTTGAAAACAGGAATTCAAGACCAGCCTGGGCAACAAAATAAGACCCTGTCTCTCTAACAAAATGTTAAAAATTAGCCAGACATGGTGGCACATGCCTGTAGTCCCAGCTACTTGGGAGGCTGAGGCTGGAGAATTGCTTGAGCCCAGGAGTTTGGGGTTACAATGAGCTATGATGGCACCACTGCACTCCAGCCTGGGTGACAGAGTGAGACCCCATCTCAAAACAAAACAAAGACAAGACTCTGAGCCCAGAAACAATTTCTAGGACAACAGTTTTGCCTTTAATTTACTTCAACATCGTAGAAAGACATGAAAGGGTGAATACTAAAAATTCTTAACTTTGTAAACCCTGAAATACTTTAGTTGTTATTAGCAAAGAAGTAAAGCATAAACTATGCATTGTCAAGTGCTCTTTAGTTTTCAAGTGCTTATTTCTAATGTTCCAAACAGCCGTGTGAGGTAGATGGAAATTGTAGATCCTTCGAACAGATTAAGAAGCTAAGGTACAGGGAGGCTGTGATTTACCTACGTGGAGACTGGATGATAGCCCAGCCTTGTGGCTCCCCAAATTCTTGTCTATCATGTTCCTTCCTCAAAGCGATATTTAAGGTTCCTGAATTGAAACTTCAGTATCTACCTAGGGCTTACAACTTCAAACATTTAACTATTTAATGTCATTTTTTGAAACTTTTTTCTTTCATGATAGAACATTTTAAAGATATTGGCTCCTTAATTTGGCTGTAGCTTTTTTTTTTTTAAATGAATACTTAAAAGAATAAATATGGATAAAGGATGATGCCATGGCTCTGAAGCAGCAGAGTTTTGCCCTTTCCTGTTATTAATTGGGTCATTCACATTTATTCTGCAGAACTGGGATTATTCTGTGTATGATAGTCACAATATTGAGGCAGGATAGGGTCTAGAATTTTCTATCCAGGTAAGCACTACAATATTTACCTTATAAATGATGAATGTAGCTAAAAAACTGAAATGAACTTGCCAGGAGATCCCATAAAGGGAGATTAAGAGCTCTATGTCATTTCCTTGCAAACCATGTTAAGAAATTCTACCGGGCCCCATGGCTCACGCCTGTAATCCCAGCGATTTGGGAGGCCGAGGCGAGCAGATCATGAGATCAGGGTTCACGACCAGCCTGGCCAACATGGTGAAACCCCGTCTCTACTAAAAATACAAAAAATTAGCCGGACATGGTGGCAGGCGCCTGTAATCCCAGCTACTTGGGAGACTGAGGCAGGAGAATTGCTTTAACCCGGGAGGCAGAGATTGCAGTGAGCCGAGATCGCGCCACTGCACTCCAGCCTTGGCGACAGAGAAAGACTCTGTCTCAAAAAAAGAAAAAAGAAATTCTGCTTACTTCAGTTACTCCAATTGTGGAATCCCTCTTCCTCGAATGTTCTTCCTGCCAATTTAAATACAGAGAGGAAAATGAAGTCGATTACTGTGAACAACGTATTCTAACAGAACCAGTGTCATTTTTATTTTTACTTTGTAGAGATGAGATCTTGCCATATTGCCCAGGCTGGTCTTGAACTCCTGAGGTCAGGTGATCCTCCCATCTCAGCCCCCAGAAGTCCTGGGATTACAGACATAAGCCACCACACCTGGCCAGTGTCATTTTAATTTCAGTGGATATTAAGTTGATTGGAAAGGGAATAGGACTGAGCAATGGTAATTTAATTTTCAGTGACTGATTTTCTGGCTCCTCTAATTTCAGTATTGTTTGGACATCATTGTGTTAGGTATTGGTAGCTTCTACATCAATAGTGGTTGCTTTCTTATTTATTTATTTGGTTTTTTGAGACAGAGTCTCACTCTCTTCCACAGTCTGGAGTTCAGTGGTGTGATCTCTGCTCACTGCAACCTCCACCTCCCAGGTTCAAGCAATTCTCCTGCCTCAGCCTCCCAAGTAGCTGCAACTACAGGCACCCACTATCATGCTCGGCTAATTTTTGTATTTTTAGTAGAGCGGGGTTTCACCAGGCTGGCCAGGGTGGCCTCAAACTCCTGGCCTCAAGTGATCTGAAGGGATTACAGGCATGAGCCAGCGCTGCTGGCCTCTTTTTTATTTTTTAAAGCACTTGACAGATTCGTTTGACTTGTGCCGTATAATTTACTCACCAAATGCTAACAGTATTATTATTTCAAACTCTTATCTTCTATCTGCAGGCAAAATATTTTAAGAATCTTTTTGTGAATTTCTGTATCCATTTAAGAACACTTATTTAGCATACATTCATTCATTTATTCCTAACAGCTTGGTAACAAAATTGTTTTAAATTTAAATGGGATGGGGAAAGGCTCAGGAATCTTTTAGGGGGAAGAAGAGAGTTAAGTAAAATTGCCAGATGACAGAAAACTTGAGCATTTTGACAGAATTGTAGAATGCTGGTACCCGACATTGTCATATTGTTTGTAAAATTCTACTCTGAATGTTGCGCACTGTTTCTCTTAGTTCATAGTTTTGTGTTTGTTTGTTTGAGACAGAGTCTTTCTCTGTTGCCCAGGCCGGAATGCAGTGGCACGATCTTGGCTCACTGCAATCTCCACCTCCCTGGTTCAAGCAATTCTCATGCCTCAGCCTCTCGAGTAGCTGGATTACAGGCATGCACCACCAAGCCTGGCTAATTTTTGTATTTTCAATAGAGATGGGGTTCCACCATGAGGGCCAGGCTGGTCTTGAACTGACCACAAGTGATCCTCCCGCCTCAGCCTCCCAAAGTGCTGGGATTACAGGTTTGAGCCTGGGCAACAGAGTGAGACTCTGTTTCTTTTTTTTTTCTTTTCCTTTTTTTTTTTTTTTTTTTGAGATGGAGTCTTGCTCTGTCCCCCACCGGTCGGAGTGCAGGGGCATGATCTCAGCTCGCTGCAACCTCCGCCCCCAGGGTTCAAGGGATTCTCTTGCCTCAGCTTCCTGAGTATTTGCGACTACAGGCACGTACCACCACACCTGGCTAATTTTTGTATTTTTTAATAGAGACGGGGTTTCGCCATGTTGACCAGGCTGGTCTCGAACTCCTGACCTCAAATGATCCTCCCACCTAGGTCTCCCAAAGTGCTGGGATTACAAGTGTGAGCCACTGCACCCAGCCTAGATGTTAAGTTTCTATCAGAATGAAAACCAGTTGATTCATTTACAGTTGAATCTTAGAACAAGCAAGTGGTTTAGATTGGAAAGATAGTATATTCCACTACAGATCAGAAATTTCCTCTTTTTTTTTTTTTCCTTTTTTTTTTGAGACAGAGTTTCACTCTTGCTGCCCAGGCTGGAGTGCAATGGTACAATCTCAGCTCACCGCCACAACCTCCACCTCCCAGGTTCGAGAGATTTTCCTGCCTCAGCCTCCCTAGTAGCTGGGATTACAGGCATGTGCCACCACGCCCAGCTAATTTTGTATTTGTAATAGAGACAGGGTTTTTCCATGTTGGTCAGGCTGGTCTCGAACTCCCAACCTCAGGTGCTGCCTTGGCCTCCCAGAGTGCTGGGATTATGGGCGTGAGCCACTGCACCCGGCCAGAAGTTTCCTCTTTTATATAGCATACTGATTTTAAATTTTACCAACAGATTAAATTTCTACCCTAAGTTTTGGATGCAATTTTGTTTCAGTGATCAAGTTCGCTTCCGCAATGACTTACTAATATAGAGTGTGGTGCCAAGTGCTTTTGGGCTTAAAAGGATTCTTTTCATTTGCCTAGTGCTTTACGGTTCATCAGGCTTGCTCTTTGCCTAACCCTGTGAAGAATTGTTCCTATTTCCACATCAGGCAACTGAGGGTTCATATTGAAGGGTTCTCCTGAGGCTGTTCTTTCAGCCACTAGATCTCAGTCTTGAGCTTAGGTCTTCTGACTCCAAGTCCAGCACTCTTTCCTCAGGGATCTCACAGTTTGACTTTTAAGGCAGATATGATTATTACAGAACAAAACCTGACTGAATGAGTGCCATAGGGCCTTCAAAGAAGGAAGAAGTGATTGTAAACAGGAAGGCAGAACGTATCTGGTAGGGGACAGTTAATTGGTTTGGCAGAATGAAGGAGAGTTCTACGCCCAGCTTAGAGGAATGGAATGAGCAGGTGGAAATGAGTATGTAGGGTGGAGGAGCCCAGAGGGCTGGAGGTAGGTCCTCTGCAGACCTGAGGGAAAGGAGAGTTGCCACTGTGGAATGCTGGGTTTTGAGGGGGGCGGTTCTATGGTTTGTTTCCCATTGAAGGGGCTTGATTACAGGTGAAGATTAACCCTGATTTCCAGCAAAGTGTGAAGGTATGTTTGGAGTCAATGAGAGAAAGCAATTCAAGAAGAAACTTAAGAAAGGTTAAAAGAAAATTATTGCCACTGCTTGTCTGGAGTTGTTAAAAGCGATTGAGGACATAACTTACTGATGAAGTTTTGAGTCTGGGAGAATTGTACTGTCAACAGGGTGTGGAAAGACCTACTCGTGGGGACAGAAGGAAGTTTCAGCTTTGAATGCCCCTGAATGACCACTGTACAATCCTGTCAAAGCTGCTGCAACTCCATCCCTTACCCTGTTTGTTGTTTAAATGGAGGGGATGTTCAACCCCAACCTGAAATTTTTCTCATGTGCTTAGGCTTTTTGAAAAAAGGAAATGCAACAAGATGCATTAATTGTTAAATTATAATATGTCTTTCTTGCTTTAAAATATCCTCCATTACACTGTGGCTGACAGTGCCTCACTTACCTAATTCTGCTCTTTTTCCTGCAGCCTGGAGTACTCGGGTACTTTGAGTTCAGCGGCTCACCCCAGCCTCCTGGTTATTTGACCTTCTTCACCTCAGCATTACATTCATTAAAGAAAGGTAAAAAATGATTCATATTAAGACATTGGTACTTCAGTAGAATTGATATTTACATCTTTTCCATGTATTATTATTAATATATATTCTACTTTGCTTGATTCCTTTTCTCAATGTATTTTTATTTATTTTATTTATTTTTAGATGGAGTCTTACTCTGTCGCCCAGGCTGCAGTGCAGTGGCATGATCTTGGCTCACTGGAATCTGTGTCCCGGGTTCAAGTGATTCTCCTGCCTCAGACTCCTGAGTAGCTGGAACTACAGGCACCTGCCACCATGCCTGGCTAATTTTTGTATTTTCAGTAGATATGGGGTTTTACCATGTTGGCCAGGCTGGTCTCAGACTCCTGACCTCAGGTGATCCACCTGCCTCGGTTCCCAAAGTGCTGGGATTACAGGCATGAGCCACTGCGCTTGGCCGTCACTGTATTTTTAATAATTACATTGTTTAATGTTCCATCATTAGCAAACAGGAAATACTGTTCTATTTCACATATAGTCTCTCAAATGTTTAGCTTTCTAATAATATAGCTTGAGGCTGGGCGCAGTGGCTCATGCCTGTAGTCCCAGCACTTTGGGAGGCTGAGGCAGGTGGATTACTTGAGTCCAGGAGATTGAGATCAGCCTGGCCAACATGACAAAACCCCATCTCTACAAAGAATACAAAAATTAGGCAGGTGTGGTGGTGCACACCTGTAATCCCAGCTACTCAGGAGGCTGAGGTGGGAGAATCGCTTCAACCCAGGAGGCAGAGGTTGCAGTGAGCCGAGATCGTACCACTGCACTGCAACCTGGGGAAAAGAGTAATATCCTGTCTCAAATATATATATATATATATTTGTTTATTTATATTTATATTTCTATATGCTGGGTGCAGTGGCTCACACCTGTAATCCCAGCACTTTGGAAGGCCAAGGCGGGCGGATCACCTGAGGTCAGGGGTTCGAGAACAGCCTGGCCAACATGACAAAACCCTGTCTCTACTAAAAATACAAAAATTAGCCAGGCGTGGTCGCACACGCCTGTAGTCCCAGCTGCTTAGGAGGCTGAGGCAGGAGAATCCCTTGAACCCGGGAGGCGGAGGTTGCAGTGAGCCGCGATCACACCATTGCACTCCAGCCTGAGTGACAGAGCAAGACTCTGTCTCAAAAAAAAAAAAAAAAACCTAAAAACAAAACAAAACAAAAATATAGAGAGAGAGAGAGAGAAAGAGAGAAAGAGAACTTCACGTTGTATCTGTAATTATATATTTTGTACTTTAAAATTTGTTATATCATAATCTTTTTCTGTATGTATAGTTAAAGGTTTTTGTCAGCATTTTTAGTGGTTATTTTGTCTGTCAGTTAGATAGGTTGTAATTTAGCAATGCATTTCTTTTGAGAAGTATTTTTCCAGGTATAAAACTCATGTCACTTTACAGCATGGGATACTGCCAGCTTCTCATATCTGTATTTTTCTTTGGACTTAGTTGAATTGTATATTGTTTGGTGTCCTGGTTTTTAAGTGAAAGGTCATATTCTCCCAATTGTTTTATGTTGTTCTATGCTCTCTCTCAGTCCTAACTCTACAGCCTGTCAGTTCTGTGTCAGATCCATTCTCATCTGCTCGCTTGTCTCCATCCCCTTTGTTACCACTCTAGTCTGCGCCCCTTCACCCACACCTAGACCAGACCAGTGGACACGTAACTGGTATCCACTCACTCCTCCTTCCTCGGACTGTGGCCTTTGCACATGCTAGTCCTTCTTCCTGGAATGTGCCTCCACCCCTAGGTCCCAGTTCTCCACCTGTCAGGGCCCAGCTCAAATATCACTTCCACAATTAAATAACTGAAACCTCTACCCCAGTCTAACTTGGGTACCCTGTTGTTTCTTTTGTAACAGTTAACACAGATTGCATTTATATATGTGGTTACAAGATGATTTATTTAATGTCTTTTTCCCTAGACTGTAAGATTTCTGAGGGTAGGGACCATGTTCCTCATGTTAGAGTTCTTTCTGTATAGCCTGGCATAAAGCAGGGGCTCAGTCAGTCTTTGCCAAGCAAGTGATCACATTAATGGCCCTATCATCTTCCCCCAGGAGATCAACCAAAAATATGTAATTATTCTTTTATTATTTTTATTTTTGGAATATTAAAACAGTATTTATGATACAATTATATGACTGGCCATTTAAATATATACCTTGAAGGTTTTATTTAAAAGCACAGAGAATCTACTATATTCACATTGTCTGGGAGACATAGGGGGAGAAAATCAAGCTGTCATATAAGTATGTCTGTCTAATTGAAAGACTTTGAGCTGCACAGTTTCAAGTGACTAAGAAGACTTAGCAAATAAAAGTTTGAACTTTGAAAACAAAATACTGCCAACTTAAATAAGCTTAAGATAAGCAACTTAAATAAGCATTCAAAGATCTTCATGGAAAATTAAATAAAGCCCTTCACAGAAGAAGACAGACCTTAATGAAGATTATATAAAAGGGTAACCTAGAGTCAGTCACTAAAGTGATGGTAGCATTCAAGTTTGTAAGCTGAAGAGGCCATTTCAAGGTCGTAGAAGCATGTTTTGTTATTTGATTGGCTTGTATTATGTGCTGCTATGCCATATTAGAAATACATTACTCATTTTAAATTATTTTTTCATTCAGAGGTTTCTAAAATGGTGCTCCTTTTAGGAATACCCTTCTAATACGAGACAGTAGCTTTTTTCTCCTTTCTTTAAGCAAAAGAAGGGTAAATAGTGATAAATAAAACAAGGTTGAAAGAGATAAATGGTTAAAAATTACTCAGAGGTACAAAATGAACCTCCTTGGTCAAATCACTAATTTTGACAAATTTATACCTGGCCGGGCATGGTGGCTCACACCTGTAATCCCAGCACTTTGGGAGGCCGAGATGGGCGGATCACCTGAGGTCAGGAGTTCGAGACCAGCCTAACCAACATGGAGAAACCGTCTCTACTAAAAATACAAAATTAACCAGGCGTGGTGGTCCATGCCTGTAATCTCAGCTACTTGGGATGATGAGGCAGAAGAATCGCTTGAATCCAGGAGGCAGAGGTTGTGGTGAGCCAAGATCGTGCCATTGCACTCCAGCCTGGACAACAAGAGCGAGACTCCGTCTCAAAAACAAAAATTTTTTTTTGACAAATTTATATGCAAGTTGTTTTCATAATAAATGTGGTCTGATTTACCTTCTCTGCGTCTCTTCCCTATCCTGTGATTCTAGTTGGATCTTGTAAAATTCTGTTGCATATGCAAGTTTGCAGGAGCCGAGATGAATTCTGATTAATCCTTTTCACCCCATTTTTTTGTGGCTAAATTCACACATTTGGAAATGATTATTTTCTGTAATATGTGCACTATGAAGGATTCCCTAAAGTAAATCTTGTCTTGGGCATGTGGGGTTTTTCTCCCTTTCTTCTACCCTGAAGTCAAATGGTATTTTCCTTAACAGCAGATGTGCAGTAGGAGGTAGGAGAAACACACATGCACGCTTAAAAAAAAAAAGATACAGTTTCGAATTAAATTCTAGGTCAATGTCATGTTTAGATTGTGTATACAGATCAAGGCTGGAGAAACATTTGACACATCTAACATTTAGTTATAGAGAGCTGAACTGAAGAAGTGTTTAGACTGTTGTAGCAGAAAGCAGATACCTTGGTTCAGCAGGCCACAAGCATTTATACAATGCACATGCCTTTGCCCTGCCTTAATGATTTTTTTTTTAATTGTCTTAGAAATAGCCAGGCCACTTGCAAGTTCTACATTTGTTTTTTGAAGCTAGCTGGTCATCAGTGCATAAATAATTTGTGAGTGTACCACGTCTGAAGCATCACAGGGCTGTAGGGTGTGCTGTGAGGAGAGCTTATTCCTGCCCCTCAGCATGCGAGGCTTGGGTTGTAAGATCAGGTTCTGTGGTCCTTTACCCCCCACTTAACAAAACTTGTCTAACATTTGCTATTTTTACACAGTAAAAGAAAGGAAATTCACTTCCCACCTCAGCACTGTAACAGTAACTGCCTTCTCTTGTTGTTTTAACTGTTTCCTTTTTTCTCCAAGGCTCGGCCTTAGTGCTCGTCTGTCAGTTTACCTTGGCCCAGCTGTTAGGTGCTGTGGACAGGAACTCTTGCACATATTTCTGTCCATTATTGTGTTAGCCTTTTTTTTTTTCTTTTCTTTTTTTTTTTTTTTTTTTTGAGTTGGAGTCTCTCTCTTTTGCCCAGGCTGGAGTGCAGTGGCGTGATCTCAGCTCACTGCAACCTCGGCTCAGGTTCAAGGGATTCTGATGCCTCAGCCTCCTAAGTAGCTAGGACTACAGGCACCCACCACCATCCCACCTAATTTTTGTATTTTTAGTTGAGACAGTTTTTTGCCATGTTGGCCAGGCTGATCTCAAACTCATGACCTCAAGTGATCCACCCACCTCAGCTTCCCAAAGTGCTGGGATTACAGGCATGAGCCACTGTGCCCAGCCTTCTGGTTAGTTTTCCTTTTTTCTTTTTTCCTGAAAATCTGATGACTATATTTGTTTTTTTTTTTTTTTTTTTTTTTTTTTATTTTACTTTTTAAATGGTTTTATTTTACATACAAATAATGAACATACGTTATACCCATAAATTCTACCTTCCAAAATCAGCAGCTTTTTAAAAGAAAACCACATAATAACTTTTAAAAGGCGCTGGGATTCCTCTGCTTCTAGATCACTGCTGGGCTAGAAAAATAAAGTTTGTTCTACCAGGAATCACAAGTGAGAACTGAATATTCTCCAAAGTGGAAATTCTAGAGTGTAGTGTCACTCCAGGCAAAGATTATTCAGATCTCATCCCCAACATCCACAACTACCTATCAGAAGGGTTAAACCAGGTCAAAACAGTCCAGCATAATTTAGGTTTCATCAAACAATGTCATTATGCTCTTCTAAGATGCAAATAAACCAAAACAGGAAATACTAAAACAAAAATAATATCTGATACTGCCATACAAATTGTTAGTTCCTTTTTGTATCCCCCCTTCTATAACATTAACAAAGGGAATATTTTACCGCAAAGAATATTTTATTTTATACATCACTAGCCATGAATTTTTGCCATTAGTTACTATACAAATGCTGCCTAGTGCCATTACCCAAATGGCATAACCATTTTACATCCACAATTCACTTCTATAGTTATAAGCAGAATTTTCATGATTTACTTAAGTACATCTATCAGTGAAGATTTAACACTGAGATGCAATCTAACATCCATAATATCTGATGTTATGTAGAAGGCAATGTAGGAAAGATGTATTTTAATCACCTTTCATTTAAGTGACCTTATGTAAAAAATAAGATAATTTAGCAGTTCCAAGTATCCAAAGGGTCTTTTCAAATGTACACAAAAGAAATGGTTACAGAGATTTTTAAGGAGCATCTTCCATGTCCACATCCTCTTGTAACTGCTGTACCATTTTCTCTTCCAACTGCTTCCCTTTGCCTGCAAGAGGGGCTCGGATAAGATGGATGTTTTGCTTGACTTCTTTGATATCCTGAACTTTCTGTAGCTCTTTATTTTTCTTCAATCTGTTCATCATAAATTTAGCTTGGCATTTCTGTTTGATCTCTTCAACTCTCTTCATTGCATCAATAGTTTTATTCCATAGCTCTCGCTGGTATTTGATAGGTTCATTTCTACGTTTTTCAAATTCAAATGAATTATCCACTGTAAGCTCTTTACCAGCTGCTTTCCGGAATGCCTTGGTCCACCTAACTTTGCGAGGATTGCGCTTCTTTTTAAAGTTTTTATGACATTTAGATTTGCAAAATCTGAACACCTTGCAATCGTTGCGGACGAACATCATGCCGTGTCCAGGGTAGATGGGCCCCGAACAGAAATAACACTTCTCGATACGCATGTTGAACCCGCGTGGGACCCCACCAAACAAACGCCAAGCTTGAGAGGAAGTCTATTTTCTTCTTTTTTAAATTTAAAAATTATTTAGCACTTTATGCTCCCTGGCTTTACTTTGGCTTAAAATATAGAGCACAGTTGATTTTTTTCCCCCTCTCATTTATAAAATGATGTTTCCTTTCTCTCTAACCTTGATGATTTCTGCTTTACTACAGAACATATTTTTCCATGCATTTGGGTCTATTTCTGTGATTTATTTTGGTCTAGATACCTATTTTTGTCTGAGTAAACAATCTAAGTTCTTGCTTTGTAAATTGCTATTACTTGGTCAAGTCTGGACTTCTTCTAGTTCTTGTGTTTTGTGGAATATTCTTTTATGTCCATCCTTGCCTTTGGCTGGAATTTTGTTGAAATTATGTTAAATATATAAATTGACTTGAAGATAATTGACATGTTCATAACATTTAGCTTTCCTTTCTAGGTTCACAGCATGATTATTCATTTATTCAAAACTTCCTTTTAATTTTTTATAGTAGGTTTTACATATCTCTCATTAATGTTTAATCGTTTCACGGTGCTAGATGATTAATTGTGAGCTGGCAATCTTTGTGTATGTTTGAAAAGCCTGGAGGAAATCAGCTCTCTTATACTTCTGTATTCTTCCAGGACTGCAAAGGCTGTTCCTCTTGGAACATTTTTACATTTGATCTTGGCAGAGAGGCTACTTTATTGCCAAAAGAAAATTTGGTAGAGGGGTCATATTCTGAAGTTGCTTGCTTGATTTTTAAAAATCTGATGATTATTTCATTATTTGCTGTAAAAATGTGTTCTGGCAAAATGTTGTTATATTCTACTATAATTCAGTGGCTTTTTTAAAAGAGAAGATTTGCAGCAAATTCTGACCCTGTTTTTCATCCAATCTACAAAAGGGCTTGCAGTGCAGTTTAGGGAGAAAAACAGTGGGCTGGGAGCAAGGAGTGCCTGGTCCTTACCCTTTGTCTGCTCCTGGTGGGGTCTGTAAACTTGGAACAAAATATTTAACCTTTCTGTGTTTGAGTTTGTTTATCTGTAAATTTGGGGAGGATTAGAGGTAAGTATATAAATCTTTATTTTATAAGGTCAAATCATGTGAAATATTTTGTGTGTGAGTAAAGTGATTAAGTAAAGAAATACTTTGTGTGTAAGTTAAATAATAGTCTTTATACCTTAATTAGAAACGAAGCCATCTGGCTGAAAGCACCTCAGATAAGTATTTTACCTATTCTAGTAAAAACATCCACACAAGAAATGATGTCATTGACTGACCAGCAGGCACAGTCTCTCTCTTCCCCTTTCCTGTGCACCTCCTACCTGCTTCTGTTTGTAACACATGGGTTTCTCCCTGTCTAATGGACTGAATCTCTCTCCCACCAGAATAGGATCTAATTTGTTCAGATAATATTTACTAAGGACCTTGATGGCAGAGTTTTGTTTTATTGCTCCTATAACTCCATACCCTGCCTGAGCATAGTTGTAGCTAAGAGGGTGAATGAATGACTGGTAAAGGACACGTGAGAAAGATTTTAGCTACGGGATTTTAAACATCACTTTGGATCCCCTCTCACCACTTTCTCCACTTCTTGTGCCCGTCCCTTCAGGCTCCATAGACCATAGTGTAGGAATTTCCCTGCCTGGTTCTTTTTTTTTTTTTTTTTTGCCAAGACAGGGTCTCACTTTGTTGCCCAGGCTGGAATGCAGTGGTGGTCTCTGTAACCTTGAACTCCTGGGCTCAAGCAATCCTTCTGCCTCAGCCTTCTGAGTAGCTAGAACTACAGGTATGCACCACCACATCAGCAAGTTAAAACAATTTTTTTTTTTTTGGTAGAGATCAAATTGAATTCACATGGTACCTAAATGTCATCTTGGAAATGCACTAAATTTTTTTGTTTTGTTTTGTTTTTGAGACGCACGTTCTCTGCTCACTGCAACCTCCGCCTCCCGGGTTCAAGCAATTCTCCTGCCTCAGCTTCCCGAGTAGCTGGGACTACAGGCACACGCTACTATGCCTGGCCAATTTTTTTGTATTTTAGTAGACATGGGGTTTCACTGTGTTGCCCAGGGTGGTCTCAAGCTCCTGAGCTCAGGCAATCCTCCCAAAGAGCTGGGATTACAGGAGTGAGCCACTGCTCCCGGCCACACTAAACTGTTAACTAAAGATACTATTTCCACTCCTTTCTTTCACCTTTGGGAATTCCTAAACTCAGTTGATGAGGAAATCTTGTAGCATTAGTTTTCTGAGGAACTCCCTCTGTGAAATAGTGTTTTAGAGGAAATGTATTAAATGGAGGAAGAACTTTGATTCCGGCGTAGTGTCCCTTTAGTCCACCAGGTGGCGTCTGATGCTGCTGAGATTTGCTTGTGGAACTGAGTCAGTACACACAAAAAGTGCCCTCCTCCAAGACCTTATGCATGAAGAAAGCTTTTCTGGAGCACTATTCTGTCAGATTGTGAGATTTTATACAGCATCAAGAGATCTTGGCGGGGCGTGGTGGCTCACACCTGTAATCCTAGCACTTTGTGAGACTGAGGCAGGTGGATCCCTTGAGCTCAGGAGTTTGAGACCCGCCTTTCACAGTGTGGTGAAACCCCATCGCTACAAAAAATACAAAAAGTAGCCTGTAGTTGCAGGTACGTAGGGGCTGAGGTGGGAGGATCGCTTGAACCTAGGAGGTCAGGGCTGCAGTGAGCTGAGATCATGCCACTGCTTTCTGGCCCGGGTGACAAAAGTGAGACCCTGTCTCAAAAAAAAAAAAAAAAAGAGAGAGAGAGAGAGAGAGCTGAAGGCTAGGGTTTTCTTACTCTGTATGTGACATTTTAAAAGGCATTAGAAAAACAAGGGACTGACAAGCAAGCCTGGCTTGGAGATTGCTTTATTTTCTCAGGTTTTTGGACCTAACTCTTGGGTCTTTGGACCAGACATTGAGTCTAACAGTTCTCAGCAAGTGGAATGGGTTCTAGGATCGTTTTGTTTTCTTGGGTAATTTCATTTGTTGTCACTATACCCACTCATGGGGGGAATCTTTTTCTAACTATCTGCCTGCATTGAGACCCTTCTAGGTACTGACTAAATCAGATTAGAATAAATATATTAAAAATTTCATACTTTGGGCCGGGCGCTGTGGCTCGTGCCTGTAATCCCAGCACTTTCGGAGGCCAAGGCGGGTGGATCACCTGAGGTCAGGAGTTTGAGACCAACCTGGCCAACATGGAGAAACCTGGTCTTTATTAAAAATACAAAAATATCTGGGCATGGTGGCACATGCCTGTAATCCTAGCTGCTCGGGACGCTGAGACAGGAGGATCGCTTGAACCTGGGAGGCGGAGGTTGTGGTGAGCTGAAGTCATGCCATTGCACTCCAGCCTGGGCAACAAGAGCAAAACTCTGTCAAAAAAACAAAAACAAACCAACAACAACAAAAAAACCTGACTTTTTAAGTCAGTTGCCATTATTTTAGCAAAGGAATCCTTGTGTATTTTATGGGAGATGCTTTTATTTCCGTTATGATTTCTTTTCTTTTCTTTTTTTTTTTTTGAGACAGAGTCTTGCTCTGTTGCCCAGGCTGGAGTGCCAATCATGGCTCACTGCAGCCTCAACCTCCCCAGGCTCAGGTGATCCTCCCACCTCAGCCCCCCAGGGAGCTGGGACTATAGGCATGCACCACCACGCCTGGCAATTTTTTCCCCCCCGAGACAGAGTTTCACTCTTGTTGCCCAGGCTAGAGTGCAATGGCACGATCTTGGCTTACTGCAACCTCCGCCTCCTGGGTTCAAGTGATTCTCCTGCCTCCCGAGTAGCTGGGATTTACAGGCATGTGCCATCACGCCCAACTAATTTTTTTTTTTTTTTTTTTTTTTTAGTAGAAATGGGGTTTCTCCATGTTGGTCAGGCTGGTTTCGAACTCCTGACCTCAGGTGATCCGACCACCTCAGCCTCCCAAAGTGCTGGCATTATAGGCGGCGTCCACCCCGCCTGGCCAAATTTTTCTATTTTTTTGTAGAGACGTGGTTTCATCATGTTGCCCTGGCTGATCTTGAACTCCTGGGCTGAAGCAGTCCAGCCACCTCAGCCTCAAAAAGTGCTATGGTTAAAGGCGTAAGCCACTGTGCCCCTCCATGACTTATTTCTTAAGTCTTGTAAATAAGAACTAAGGCCAAAAAAGGTCCTTCCAGCACTTGAGGTTAGAATCAGAACTATGATTTCTTATTAAATAATTCAACAACCATTTGAGGATCTGGTGTGTGATATAGCTGTAATGATGAATGCACCTCATTTCCTGCCATCAGCAGGAGCCACCAGCCAGTGTGGCCAAGAAGTAGGGTTGCTCACAATGAGAATTTGGTGATGGGTCTGTGACAGCCTTCCTTACTCAGTGGAGATGGGAAGATGACTCAGTGGAGATGGGTGCTTGGGGGTGGGAGGGTCAGCCTGCAGGTAAGGGTGGAAGAAACCACATGCAGAGTGGAAGATTGATGGGGCGGGGGAAAGCAACAGGTGTGTTCACTTGTGCTTTGGCTTCAGGAAGCTCAGAGCCAAATTTCGTGTTCATTTAGAGAGATTTTGATTCCTCGATCCCAGGTATTTGAAAAATTGCACCTTAACTTTCTAATTATTTAGTGATATTTTCTACCCTTTTAAACTTGTCCTCTTTTAAAAGAGTATGGGTGTGGGTGTTGATCCTATTTCTCCAAGTTTGTTTTTTTCATATTTGGAAGTTGATAAGACTCCTAGATAAAGAACCAGAAGCATTACAATCTTAGAGAAGAATCTTAGGGATCACATAATAAAGTCAGAAACTTACAGTCACACAACTCCATGCAGAAAGGCCCAGTTCTAGTCTGTCCTTGGCCACCTTTTATATACAGTTGAACCAGATAAGCTGATACTTGACTGAGCACTTCCATAGCCAGTCACTTTACCTGAATGACAGTCTTCACTGTCACCCTTTGAAGTAGGAACTGTTTATTATTCCAGTTTCACAGATGAAGAAACTGAAGCTTCGAGGAGGTTGTTAACTTGGGGGTTAATGTAGTAGGCAGGGCTCCTAAGGGCTCCTTAAAAAGCTCCACTTCTTACTTACTAGAACCTGTGAATAGGTTAGATACATGGCAAGGAGGAATTAAGGTAGCAAAGAGAATTAGATTGCTCATCAGCTGGCCCTGAGGTTATCCTGTGTTACTGGGGTGGGCTCAGTGTAATCAGAAGGATTCTTAAGAATGAAAATTGGAGGTAAAATAACAGAGTGTAATGTGAGACCGACAGTCCAGTTGTCACTGGCTTTGAAGGAGGAAAGGGCCACAAACCAAGGGATGTGGGTGACCTCTGGAGCTGGAAAAGTCAAGGAAATGGATTCTCTCCTAGAGCCTCCCAAAGGAACATGACTTGCTAACAGGCCAGGGTTGATTTTAGCCCAGTGAGACTCATTTTGGACTTTTGACATCCAGAATTTTAAAATACATTTGTGTCTGCCGTTATTTTTTACAGCAGCAACAGGAAGCCGGTACCGTCACATGCCGGTAAATACGGGAGCTGAAATGAGAACCCTGGTGCAGAGCTCACTTACTCCACCCTTACTCTGTTTTCTCTGCAGCTCCTCTGCTTTACTGAGGTGCAGCAGGTGGTATGATACGGTGATTCCCTCTTGGCTTTGCCTGTGATACTGCTTTAAATGTCATGTGTTTCCCTGGCTAACGTCTGCCTTCCTAATTTTTCAAGGCCTAGGGGAAGTTCTGTGGATTGATAACTCTTGACTACCTAGCGTGACGTCCGGCACACTGGACGTCCTGTGATTCTCATTACCCCAGCTTCTTTC
Organism: Papio anubis; assembly: GCF_008728515.1. Lineage (NCBI taxonomy): Eukaryota > Metazoa > Chordata > Mammalia > Primates > Cercopithecidae > Papio > Papio anubis. The sequence goes on from NC_044993.1 coordinate 62,257,151, forward strand.
TTGGAGCTCCTGTTGCACTAATAGACAAATAGGCTGTGTCTTCTGCTTAGCAGCCTGTCTTGGTTTCTAGTTTTCCCTGGGCTTTAGTGGTATCTTCCTAACAATAAGCATAGATAGGCAGGGGCCAGTGAGTCCTGAAGTCGTTTTATCTTATTTAATGTTTATTTATTTATTCGACAGGGTCTCACTCTGTTGCCCAAGCTAGAGTGCAGTGGCACAGTCATGACTCATTACAGCTTCCAACTTCCCAGGCTCAGGTGATCTTCCTGCAGGCTCATGCCATCACACTCAGCTAATTTTTGTAGAGATGAGGTTTTGCCATGTTGCCTTGGCTGCTCTTGAATTCCTGGGCTCAAGCAGTCCACCCACCTTGGCCTCCCAAAGTGCTGGGATTACAGGCATGAGCCACTGCGCCTGGCCCTGTAGTCATTTTAATAGCAAGTATCCTGGTGTAATCATGGCCCAGCGGCGTTTTCTCACTGGCCTTCAGGTTTCAGGTTTCCCATCTGTAAAATAAGGGAGCTTTGCCCTAGTTACCTGTAAGGGACACGTCATCTTGAAAAAGCAATGGCCCTTGGCCTATTTTTGTAGGCCTGGGAGCTAAGAATGTTTTTTACATTTTTAAAGCATTGTTTGGAGGGGAAAAAGAGAACATGTGACAGAGACCTCATCTAGCTGACTCCTGTGTTAGACCTTAAGAACAGCCTGAAATGGGGTGGAGGAGGTTTCTCAGTGGATATATTTAGTTTGCAGAGTCCTTCCTTCCCCTGAGGGCTACCAAAAAAAAAAAAAAATTTTATTGAGGTGCATACAAGGGAAGTTTTTCAATTGATCATTTTATTTTTTATTTTATTTTATTTTTTCTTTTGAGATGGAGTCTCGCTCTGTCACTGAGTCTAGAGTGCAGTGGTGTGATCATGGCTCACTGCAGTCTCCGTCTCCCGGGTTCAAGCGATTCTCCTGCCTCAGCCTCCCGAGTAGCTGGGATTATAGGCATGCGCCACCACGTCTGTCTAATGTTTGTACTTTCGGTAGAGTCGGGGTTTCACCGTGGTGGTGTGAGCCACTGTGCCCAGCCTGAATTGATCATTTTAATATGGTTCTTTAGACTTACTAAATGAGAACAGCTGATGTGAGGGTGTTTATTTTACTGTCAGGTTAAGTATATGTAACAATGCGTATTTAGTACTATAGTTTATTCCCTCCTAAAATCATGTATTTGGAACTGCATTTCTCTTTCCTTCCTGCCTAGCTCACACACAAAAAGAATCACAGCTGTTGGGCGCGGTGGCTCACTCCTGTAATCCCAGCACTTTGGGAGGCTGAAGCGGGCAGATCACAAGGTCAGGAGTTCGAGACCAGCCTTACCAATATAGTGAAACCTCATCTCTACTAAAAATACAAAAAATTAGCTGGGCGTGGTGGTGGACACCTGTAATCTCAGCTACTCGGGAGGCTGAAGCAGGAGAATTACTTGAACCTGGGAGGCAGAGGTTGCAGTGAGCCGAGATCACGCCATTGTACTCCAGCCTGGGGGACAGTATGAGACTCCATCTCAAAAAAAAAAAAAAAAAAGAGAGAAAAAAAAAAAAGAATCACAGCTTATAAGTTACGTGTTAGTTTAGTAATATCTTGGCAAACACCACAGTGTGTCTGTGATGTCCAAATGCCAGATTTTTTTTTTCTAGATAATTGCTTTGTGCTTTATATTAAGAATTTTGAAGGCGGGCGCGGTGGCTCAAGCCTGTAATCCGTGCACTTTGGGAGAGCAGGCCAGGCGGATCCGCGAGGTCAGGAGATCCAGGGCCATCCTGGCTAACCATTGAAACCCCGTCTCTACTAAAGAAGCTAAAAAACTAGCGGTGGTGGCTGAGGCGCCTGTAGTCCAGCTACTCGGGAGGCTGAGGCAGGAGAATGGCGTGAAGCCTGGGAGGCCCGGAGCTTTGTGGGAGATCCGGCCCTGCCTCCAGCCTGGGGCACAAGCGAGACTCTGTCTCAAAAAAAAGAATTTTGAAACTATGCACATTTCACTGTCTCATTTCTAGGGGGAAAATCCAAGTAATGATAGTTTATACATTGAAAACAAGCATTTCTGTAATGTTACATTTCTTCGAAGGTTTTTTCGTTTTAATGGACACTTTATTGGAAATGTATGACATCACTGTCTAGTAAATGGTTATGAAGAATTTGAGAAGTGAATCACTCTGTAAAGATTAAAATTAGAGGGGTTATTTAAATCCCTTTTAAAATAATCCTATTGTTCTCCTTATTCTGACTTTGGAAAGAAGAGTGGGAAAGTAAAAGTTAAAATTAACAGACTAAAATGAGAGTTGTTTCCCAACAGATGGAAGGTAGCATGATACAGGTTTGCCTTTTGGGATATCACTGTTTTCCAGTTTAAAGAAATGGGAAGAATTTCCCCATGGAGTCAATGACTTCTTAGCCATGCTGATTAAATGCCATGTGACTTAATCCAGTGGTATTTTGTTTTGAAGTGTATGTTGGTTTGTTAGCAGTTACCTTTATGAGCATTTTTCTTGACCTGATACTCTATTTTGTTCCATGATGCCTTAGAGGTGAGCTCACACAGAAGTCTCCATGATAGCAGATGACATTCCCTAATGTAAGGAATTCCACATTGTTCAGATCTGTAGTTTCTGTCTGTTCTTTCAGTGTATCCTTGGGTACTTTGTAGTACACCAAGTGCTATTTACTGTAGGCCTGTGAGAGAGAATTAACTTCAGAAGCTCAGGCTAGAGTCATAGGTCTAGAGCCCCACTTTTTCCTTTTTGAAGAAAAGGGGACACGTTCTTAAAGATAATTATTATTTGCTGTTGGAGGGATTTTCATGAAAAAAATTCAAGAAACATTGTCTCATGTGATCTTACCGGATAAGTGCCAATTACTAAGACTTGCTGGCTGCTGGATTTATCATCTCAGCCTAATTTTCTTCCTGAGATACATGAACCTTGCTTTTTCATCATTACCACTCTGGCATAATCCAGTGGAAATACAATATGAACCACATAGCTAATTTAAAATTTTCTTTTTTTAATTTTGTTTTTTGAGACAGGGTCTCACATTGTTGTCCAGGCTGGAGTGCAGTGGTGCAATTATAACTCACTGCAGCCTCGACCTCCTGGGCTCAAGCAGTCCTCCTGCATCAGCCTCCTGAGTAGCTAGGACTATAGGCTTACATCATCACGCTCAGCTAATTTTTAAAAATTTTTTTAGAGCTAGGGTCTCACTCTCTCGCCCAGGCTGGTCTTGGACTTCTGGCCTCAAGTGATCCTCCTGCCTCAACCTCTCAAAACTGTTGAGATTATAGATGTGAGCTACCATTCCCAGCCTAATTTAAAATTTTCTAGTAGCTTCACTAAATATTAAAAAGAAGTAGGTGAGTCTGGGTGCAGTGGCTCAGGTCTGTAATCCCAGCACTTTGGGAGGCTGAGGTAGGCAGATCACTTGAGGTCAGGAGTTCGAGACCAGCCTGGCCAACATGGTGAAACTCTGTCTCTACTAACAATACAGAAATTAGCCGGGCATGGTGGCGCACACCTGCAATCTCAGCTACTCAGGAGGCTGAGGCAGGAGAATCGCTTGAACCTGGGAGGCAGAGGTTGCAGTGAGCCAAGATCGGGCCACTTTACTCCAGGCTAGGTGACAACATGAGACTGTCCTTAAAAAAAAAAAAAAAAAAGGTCGGGGGGGGGCAAATCAAAGAAACAGGTGAAATTAATGTTTAACCCAGTGTATCCAAATTATTTCAACATATAATCAGTATAAAAATGATGAATTTTTTTTTTCCACCTCCCACATTAAAGTGATTCTCCTGCCTCAGCATCCCGAATAGCTGGGACTACAGGCGCCTGCCACTAAGCCTGGCTAATTTTGAGTAGAGATGGGATTTCACCAGGTTGGCCAGGCTGGTCTCGAACTCCTGACCTCAGTTGATCCACCCACCTCGGCCTCCCAAAGTGCTGGGATTACAGGCGTGAGCTACCATGTCCAGCCCTAAACTGACATTTTAATATTTAAAATTAAATTTAAGTCATATGATACTAAACTAAAATACAGTTGTCCCTTGTTATAGATTGGGGATTAGTTCTAAGATCCCCAAATATACCAGAATTTGCATACTCGAGTCCCACAGTTGGCTCTTCAGAACCTGCATGTATGAAAAGTGGCTCTCCATATAGGTGGGTTTTTAATTCTGCAAATACTGTATTTTGGATCTGTGTTTGATTAAAAAAAAATCTGCATGTAAGTGGACCCATGCAGTTCAAACCCATGTTGTTCAAGGGTCAGCTGTAGTTGTGTATTAAAACCTTGTCCAAAACCAAAAAGCTTCTATTCAAACTAGAGGAGAGTGAGCCAGATGAATGTGAGTGGAAACCAGATGGAGTTTCAGGCCTTTCAGGGCACCCTTGGTAGCTGCCATGAGGTGAATGGTGACAGCGGTGCATGGGAGGCACAAGAAGGGCAGCCAAAGCTATACCTGGGGAGGGTGTGGGAAGTAAGAGGGGAGCATTCTGTTAGGGGCAGAGAAGAATCCCACTCACAAGAGATGACCAGGAGTAAACCTGCCTGCCTGCCAAAAGTAGGCAAGATTTGATGGGTCAAAGCACAAGACCATTTCTACTCAAAGCACAGCAAACAGTATTAGCATCAACATAATAGTGCTGGTTCCCCAGCCCATGCCCACGGGAGATGTGCTGTGATGGGTCTAGATGGTGCCTGTGTGCACGGCCTTGTAGCCGATGATCACGGGGCCCAGGGCTCAGTACCCTCTGTAGCAAGCAGCAAAGGAGCACCCTCCCTCCCTGAGAAGTTAGTGGTGCCAAGAGACATGCTATGGTCACCTTGACCTTCTTAGCCACCTGCTTGAGCAGCTGTGGAAACTGCTTAGTAACTAATTCTTTTACCCAAATGTTTCTTCAAGATCTCATTACATCTTGCAGTGATCATTGACACCAGTTGTCACTGTGTGGTTAACACAGATCTTGAACTGGCCAATTATCAGGCTAATGGAGAATTTTTTTTTTTTTAATCGAATGGGATACTGCAGTTGTTAGACCTTTTTGGGTAGAGGAGGGGAGAGTATGAGTCTTAGTTTATTTTTAATTGTCCAACAGATTCCAGGTTCTTAATTAAAATATTGAAACTTCGTGACTTTTAGGACAAAATAATTCATTTTATAAATGATTAAGACCTCTATGGTAGAAAGCCCTGGAGCTCTGCTTATCAGAGAACACTCTGGATAAGATGTGACATGCGGTTTTTTTGTGTCATCTTTACGCTATAAACTTCCTCTGCTAATCTAAGTATTCTTTGTTCACGTGAGACTGCAAATTTAAGCTGCTTCTTCCAGCAAGTTTTCCACCATATGCTAGAACTTAAATAGAAGTGTGATTTTTGTAAATTTCTCTATGTGTGAAAAATGCAGTTTTGAAATTGTAATATGTTTGACCATGTTAGAATTTGTTCTGTGTGGGCAGACTGTCCATTCTTATTAATGCAGTTAAACAGGTTTTTGAATGGCCCCTTTTAACTTTGGGGTCAGGCTGTCACTTCTTGTTCCTCTGCTCTAATAAATTGCGATGGTGACTTTGGCAGGCTATCAAATGAATTTCCTTACTGGCTGCTTTTCCTTCTCTTCTTTTAACTGTGACTGTCCGCCAAGATCAGTTGCCTCTGAGAGAGTGGTGTTTTGGTCCTGCTAATTCACATCCTCTCTTTGGTCTGTTTCTTCTGACAGCTTTGGGATCTGGACTTATATGCCATGCCCTTTAAACAAAGTTCTTAAAAATCTTTAATTCTATACTTAGAGAAAAGATGCAAAAATAGAACAGAGAGTTCCATAATTACCTGCCTTTAGCCAGTTTCCCCTGTTGTTAACATCTTACATAACCAATTGTTAGGTGGTTTTGTACAAAATAAGAAATTAATATTACTGTTGGGCGTGGTGGCTCACACCTGTAATCCCAGCACTTTAGGAGGCTGAGGCCAGGTGGACCGCTTGAGGTCAGGAGTTAGAGACCATCCTGGCCAACATGATGAAACCCTTATCTACTAAAAATACAGAAAAATTAGCCAGACGTGGGGGTGCATGGCTGTAATCCCAGCTACTCGGGAGGCTGAGGCAGGAGAATCACTTAAGGTTGCAGTGAGCCGAGATGCACCACTGCACTCCAGCCTGGGTGACAGAGCAAGAATCTGTCTCTCAAAAAAAAAAAAAAAAAAAAAAAAAGAAAGAAAGAAAGAAAGAAAGACAAAGAAAAGAAAAAGAAATTAACATTGGTACAGTCCTATTCACTAAATTGCAGACCTCATTTGAATTGTCTGAGTGTTTCCACTAGTGCCTGTTTTTGTTTCAGGATCCAGTCTGGGATCCCATATCGCAACGGGTTGTTTTTTTCTGTTTCCTTCAGCCTATGACAAATCCTCTGTCTTTCCTTGTCCTTTATAACCTTGACACTTCTGAAGATACTTCTCAGGCATTTTGTAGAAAATCACTCAATTTTGTCTGTTTTCTTGTTATTGGAATAGGTCATGTCTTTTGACAACAATACCATAGAAATAGGTCCTTCTCAGCACTTCTTATCGGGGGGTTCATAGGATGTCAGTGTGTCTCCTACTGGTCACATTAACTGTGATCATTTGGTTAAAGTAGTGTCTGCTGTGTTTCTCCACTGAAAAGTTACTATCTCTTCCTTTGTAATTAGTAAATAAATAACCTTGGGGGAAGATCATTTGTTACTATATAAATATATCCTCAAACTTTTGCTCAAGAATTTTAGCCGCCATAGGTGGATCTTGCCTGCAACAATTACTCTGGTGTTCAAATGGTTATTTTCTGTTTCCTTCATTCATTTTTCATTATTAGTGGAATTCTCCTATAAAGAAGAGCTGACTGTTCTCATTAATATTATTATGGAGTCATGGGTATTTATCTTATTCTGTGTACTGTCATTGTTTATTTTGTTGCTCAAATTGTTCCAGCTTTGGCTACTAGGAGGGCTTCCACTTGGCTCCTGGGTCCTTTGGACAAACCCCCATCCTTTTATGAGCACTTCTTTACTTCATTTATTTATTTTTTTTGAGACAGAGTTTCACTCTTGTCGCCCAGGCTGGAGTGCAATGGCGAAATCTCAGCTCACTGCAACCTGCACCTCCTGGGTTCAAGCGGTTCTGCTGCCTCAGCCTCGCAGATAGCTGGAATTACAGGCGTGTGCCACCATGCCAGGCTAAATTTTGTATTTTTAGTAGAGATGGGGTTTCACTATGTTGGCCAGGCTGGTCTCGAGCTCGTGACCTCAGGTGATTCGCCCGCCTTGGCCTCCCAAAGTGCTGGGATTACAGGTGTGAGCCACCATGCCCACTTCTTTACTTCTGATACAAGGTATTTCAGGCTTATCTTGTACTTTCTTTGCCCTAGCTCTGGAATCAACCTCTTCTCCAAGGGCCTTGGTTTCTTTTACTGGAGAATGGCATTTAGAAACCAAGATCTACATGCTAGGTGTGCTCTTTGGTATCAGGATGTCATAACTTCTAGGTCTTCTCAGTAGATAGAACTAGGAAGTGTATTATATCCACACATATGCATATATCTGTATTTCTCTATCCATCCTCTCTCTCTCCCTCTGTGTGTGTGTGTGTGTGTGTATGTATGTATCAAAAACCATAAGTTTATATTCATTCTCTCTGATTTCAATTTAACATTACAGAGTTTATTTTAGCCTTCTCTTATTAGTATATAACTTCTTACTGCGACAGTGAGAGTCCTGGCTATAATTATCTATGATGTATTTACTACAAAGAAGTAAATAAGTTCGTAGTTTCAGAATTGCTAACTTATACCTCCTTAAGAAACACATTTACTACCAGATTTACAGCATTTATGTACAATTCTTTTTGCCTTTAGTTTTACAGCATCCAGTCAAGATACTGTTTTCCAGTTACTTAGGTTAGTTCTTTCTTCCTATCCCATTCACCATGGTGTTAACCCATTTGCAATAGTTAGGGTTATTTGTACATACTGTATTCCACTTTGGGTTTGCCACATCTCGCTTGGTTTTAACTAATGGTTTAATTTTGGAGTGTGTGAAGGGTGTGTGATACATCACTGTGGCCCTAGGAGTCAGATACAAAAAGACCTACTCAGTGCCAGGCCTCCTCAGCCCTGCTTTCCCGTTCCCATTCCCCTTTTCCCCAGCCACCCCATAAGTTATCAGTCTGTTTAATTTCTGGCTTATTTGTCCTGTATTTCTTTTGTTTTGTGCCATTTTAAACTTACCAGGTTTGTATGAAAAATTATTGACTCTCGCAGTAGGGACATATTCACTCCCACCTCATCAACCACTCCTTACCTGAGGGAGAGAGAACCACACCACTGAAAGGTGGGGGTCGTGGGATAAAACTAGAAACTTTATGGGTTTAGCACCTCAATATTTTTATATCTTAGCTACCTGTATATAATTTGGTAACATTTGATGTTTAACTGATTTTTTTTTAAAGTTTACTTATTTATTTATTTTGGAGACAGAGTCTCACTCTGTCGCCCAGGCTGGAGTGCAGTGGCACGATCTTGGGATCTCAGCTCACAGCAACCTCTGCCTCCTGGGTTCACATGATTCTCATGCCTCAGCCTCCCAAGTAGCTGGGATTACAGGTGCCCACCACAACACACCCAGCTAATTTTTATATTTTTAGTAGAGACAGGGTTTCACTGTGTTGGCCACGCTGGTCTTAAACTTCTGAGCTCAGGCAATCCACCCACCTTGGCCTCCCAAAGTGCTAGGATTAAAGGCATGAGCCACTGCACCTGGCCTAAAGTTTAACTGATGTTTTATTTAGCATGTGCTAATAAAGCAATAGGGGATAGGAAAGAATGTACCTTTTTCTGCAGTATCTTATTCACCCTCCTTTAACACTAAATACTTTATAATCACACAAATATTTTACTCCATGAAAAAAAATGAAAGCTTCACACATAAGGATAAGGTCCCTGTTGATGTTTGTTCTCCAACATCAGACCACTTTTATTATCCTTTTAGATTCTTTGTACATTTCTAAACATATGTGCCCGTAGGAGGGGAAATATATATATATAAAAAACAATTTATAAGTGTGAGTTCTTTTTTTCCTTTTTTTTTTTTTTTTTGGTTAACATCAAAGTTCTACTGTAACTTTTTCAGCTTCTGTTTCTGCTGTATAGTCCTGCCTCATTGTTTTTAACATTTGCAGAGTGTTTCTTGGTGAATGTCCTTGCGTGTGGCTCCAACACACATGTGGATGCTCAGCAGTGGAAATCCCAGCTGTGTCCATTCTTCTTCTAGTCAGTACAGCAGCTGCTCTCCTGAGTGGCTGTGCCGTTTTGCCTTTTTCCACCAGCATCACATCAAATACTCATTTCTCTACTGTTCAATACCTGATGTTTCCTATGTCTTAAATTCTGGGCAATTTGAGGGTCAAAAATAGTCTTTTGTTTTAATTTGCTTTCTTTCGGGATAGTGAGGTTGAGTTTATTTCCAGTAATTATTAGCCATGTATACACATTTCCTTTTCTGTGGTTTGCCCATTTTAACAATTTTTCATTTCTTGTTGATGTGTATAAGACTTTATATATGCTAGATTTGTTCATTTAATAAATATTTTTTGATCTCTTAACTATACATCCCGGCACTTCTGTAGGTCCTGGGATACATCTAGCATGAAACAAAATCTCTAATTTCACAGAAATTACCGTCAGAAGAGGAAATTGGGCCAAGCGTGGTGGCTCACACCTGTAATTCTGGCACTTTGGGAGGCAGAGGCGGGCAGATCACTTGCGGTCAGGAGTTCGAGACCAGCCTGGCCAACATGGTGAAACCCCGTCTCTACTAAAAATACAAAAATTAGCTGAGTGTGGTGGTGCACGCCTGTAATTGCAGCTACTCGGGAGGCTGAGGCAGGAGAATTGCTTGAGCCCACGACGAGACAGTGGTTGCAGTGAGCCGAGATCGCACCACTGCACTCCAACCTGGGCCACAGAGCGAGACTCCATCTCAAAAAAAAAAAAGAGGACATTGGACCAAAGGAAATCTAAATAAATGAATGAGATTATGCAAATGTTAATAAGTGCTATCAAAAATAGGGTAACAGTAAAGAGAGTACCTGAATGGGTCGGGAGCCCAGTTTCCCTTTGTAAACTCTGTCCCCTGTATATTAGGTGTTAGGTGGGGTGGTCAGGGAAGGCTTCTCAGAGAAAGTAGGAGCTGAGATGAGTAATAAGAAGGAACCAGCCACAAGAAGTGTCCAGACAGAGAACATAGTGTGCCTCAGCCTGTGATCAAGGGGGACAAGTCAGACCATCATAGGTGGACACAGGGGACTCCTCAACACAAGTGATTGTCAGAGGCGTTAGAGACATCCTCTCAGGAGCAGGCTTGACATCTGAGAGGCTGAGGTCGGTTTCAGGGGGAGAGGTTCCTCAACTCCTCTTCCTTCCCTCTCTAGGCTAGGTTACCAGAAGGAGCTTTGCTCCTGGGGTTTGTGCTTCAAGACTTGATCGTTGGGTTTTGTGGTTGTTTTAAGGCACAGGCCTTTTCTTTAATAAAGGAAAATTTTCTGTTTCAGATTACCTAGGAACAGTACGATTTGGGGTTATCACAAATAAACATCTTGCGAAACTGGTATCCTTAGTACACTCTGGAAGTGTGTATTTACATAGACATTTCAACACATCACTTGTAAGTATTTTGAAATCACGTTTATATTAGCGCAGTGGTTCTTAACCTTGTTTAGGTCACGGACTCCTTTGAGAATTGGATAAAATCTATGGACACTCTCTAGAAAAGCGCACATGATTTTATATATGAATGGAGAGTTCTTCCAGCCCCACCCTAGAGCCCAGGCCCCAGATTAAGAACCCATGCATTAGAGGGCTCTTGAAATTAATGTGCAGAAATTCTTTATTTGTATTCTTAGATTTTGGTACAGACTTGAAAGTTTTTCTTCCTGGATAAAATTACAGAGTTACTCTCTTGGAGAATTGTTACTCTGAGCCTGTGTTTTCAGAAGCTAGGCTTCCACTAAGTGATGTTCTCTGTTTATCTGTTTCTTTTATGATGAGTAGTAATGTGACATGCTTTTCTCCTTAGCTGATGTAATGGGTTTTTGATGTTCTTGTCAAGTCACAGTGAGAAGTTGATGGCTTCTCATCCCAGAGAGCCTCAGTTTTCCATTGTCGCCTTTGTTCCCCAATTTCATTTGCTTTCTGTGGAGCAGCCTGAACTCAGCTGCTTCTGAGCATTGACCTGTGTCCTGCTCAGTCCTGTGCTTCTACTCTGTTGCTGCTTCCTCAGTCACATCACTGAGCTGACTTTCCTGAAGTAGTCTGTCTCTCTTGCATCATTGTCAGTAACTTGCATGTCATATACAGATAAATTTCCCTGCACCCAGCGTACCCAGCCTTTAAAACCTGTGCCCCCCTTGGCACAATGTCTGAGTCTTGTGCCTTCGGAGGGACTGTTGGGCCCATTCCAAGGGTGCCCCCTTGCTTGCCAGTCGCCCTGGCTTCTGCATATCTTCGTAGCCCAGATGTTGTGCTTTACTTCTTGCAGTTTATATTCCAAAAGTCAAATGTATTTTTGTGTTTTCCAAATAGAAATGTTTGAGTGTAGTTTGAGTATGGTTTTTCAAACTCCCACTGTTCCACCTTGACAATCACTGCTGTAGTTGTTTCTCTGCTGCCCACCTACGCTCCTTGTGCCTCTGCCTAAGCTGCTTTGACATCATCTACTTTTGCTATCTGTCATTTTCCTACATCCTTCATTTTTAGCATGTTACACAGCCTCCATATATTTATTTATAGTAAAGGGCACTGAGAAAGAAATTAAAAGTAGATGGGGAAAAAAAGGGAGGACTGTGAGATGGAAAAATATATCAGGTTTACTGCTTCGATTTGGTAGTGTTTAAGGTTGGTTGGTTTGTGTAGCAGTAGAATTCCTTTTATCAAATGCAAGAATACTGGGATACCATTATTTTTAAAAACACAAGCAGTGGTTATCTTCGTTATGAGTCAATTTAAATCTTCGTTTTGAGGAGTTTTAAATATCTCATTTTGTAAAACCCTCTGAAGCACCCCTTTGGTAGTTCTGTTTGAAGCCAGTGATTTATATTTTTAGAATTTCAAAACTCATTTTATGTTCACATACATTGGTTATTTATAGCAAAACAAAGCAAAAAATCTAAGTGTCTCTTTTGTTTATTTGTGCACATAAAATATGATCCGTGGCCTTGTGCAAGTTTAGGTCATTTTTGATTGATGAAGACATGTGTTGAGTTCCTGCTCTGTGCCTGGTGTTGGTCTAGTCCCAGAGGATACAAGTGAACAGCACAGACAGCCTGTGCCGCACAGAGGCTCCATTCTGCCCTTGGGGGGCAGCATTTGAAGGACCAAGGTCAAAATCGAAGTGATCCTTGACTCCATAATTTCTGTTCCCTTAAATATGTCTTGGTCCTTTTATAAATACCCAGTGACGTTTAATACCTGTCCTTGGACAGGGTGATAGAGGTTGTTACCGCCACCAGCTGGCAGGGAGAATTATTTGTTGATAGGTAGATCTGTCTCAAGACAGAAAGATGAATCACACAATATGGAAGTCACCTCCTGCAACCACTTTTGTTTTTTCAACCACTCGTGAGGAAATGCTGTCTCTGGAGAAGCAGGTGTTGGCTGCACAGTGGGGCCAGGCCCCACTCCGAGCCTGGGTTTTCTCACCTGCAGTGGTGGGGTTGGGACAGCACTGATGTGCCTTGAGCTTGCCCTACCTCACTGAGCTCTCCTTTTTCCTCTGTGCCTTTGTCCTTCACAGGTCTTCCCTAGGGAGGTCCTGAACTACACAGCTGAGAACATCTGTAAGTGGGCCTTAGAAAACCAGGAGACGCTCTTTCGGTGGCTGCAGCCACACGGAGGCAAGAGTCTCTTGCTGAATAACGAGCTGAAGAAAGGACCAGCACTGTTTCTGTTCATACCTTTTAATCCCCTGGCCGAAAGTCATCCTTTAATAGACGAGGTAAGAGCTGTGATAGAAAAGCACCTCATGAGGAGTCGGGAAGCCTCATCTACCTGGCCCCTCTCATCCCGCACTCAGTCGTTTACTCTGGCAGCTATGGCTCTGAGCATTGCTCTTTGCCCCTCCATATGGGCAGGAGAGAGCCGTGTCTAGGACAGGGATTGCCGCAGCCTCTGTGGCCGTGTTCATTGACAGCTGTTAGTGTCTGGAGTGAGTGGGAAGAGGCAGGGAAGCCATACTGTGCCCCTCTAGAGAAGGACCAAATGCCCTCTTCTGATGTGACTGCTGTTGAGCCTCCGGTTTGGGAGGTGAAATAGGGAGTGGTAGGAACACAGGCCGAGCTTAGTGAGGCCTAGGAGGTGCCATTGTCTTGGGGTTTGGCCAGACTGCCAGCCCTGGCCATCCTCAGGACAGCAGAGGAGAGCAAGCAGCAGCAGTGATGTTGGGACACCTTGCTTCTCTGAACCTTCCTTGTCGTGCAGAAGCCAGAGTGGTTTTCAGAGGCAGCGCCATTGGAGCCTGCTGTTCCTGCCTGTCTTCGGCTTCATCTGGTGCGCTCTCTCTGGGTGTGAGTTTATTTTCTACACGGAGCATTTGGAGGCACTTAGAGACAGCAGGCATAGTATGCAGAGCGAGCCTGGGGTGGCAAAATTGCATTTACTGAGGGTTTTATTTTTTCTCTCCCTCAAGGATCCCTTAATTGGCCAAAACCAATTTCAGACAGCCAGCGTACCACTGGCCAGCTAAGCAGATGCTGCCTGTCCCTGAGGCCCTCAGTGCTGGCCTGGCCCCCTGCCTGGAGGGACAGGGAGGCAGGACTTCTCGCCCAGCTGGATCCCTCCCTTTGCTGTGCTGGAGTCTTTTTGTTCAAGTTAGGATTCCCCCGGGGAGTATTCTGAATGAATGCTGCTCTTTGGCTTAGAGGAAGAAAGAAGAAAGAAATGAAATAGCTTTGTTTCTTCCCCTCTAATTAGGGAGGACTCAAAGTAATAAAACTATTTCTTTAGAAAATTTTCACTACATGGATCTTTTGTGAACTGTGACACCATTTCAAATGACTAGGCCTTTACTGTATCTAATATTAATAGCCTTAAAGCTCGTTGTAGGAAAGGAAGGTTTTCAATCAAGGTGGTTTGGCTATGGTTGTGGATTTGGAGAGTTCTCTCCTGTCTGGTTTGGCTGGGTAGTGGTCCTGGCGGGGTTGTCTACCCAGAGGGTTGTGGCTGGATTTAGGCACCTGGTGGGAAGACTCTTACTTTCTCGCCTGTTGTTTCTCAATGAGTGTCCCCTCCAGCAGTCCGCAAATCCTCTACCTACCAACAGGCCTCCTTGTTATCATGGTTTTGCCTGTGACTCCTTTCTTTGGGGCTCCCATTGTCTCTGTGCGGTAAGTGCATTCCCTTAACCTCAGCATGTGGGTGAGATAACCGAACACCACGCGGCATCTCACTGTATTATGAACTACTAGACAAGCAAAGTGCCTGTCCAGCACATTCCCCTTTTTGTTTCAGGTCAGTTTGGCAAATGTTTACTGAGCACTGCGATGGGAAGCTCCAGGGGAGAAAGGGTGGATGCAACACCATCTTGCCCTGTGGTCTTAGAGGCTTGTCCAGTATAGGGAGTGAAAGCCTGCCTATAATTCACAGTAGAGGACGATCAGGCCCAGGGTCAGGAGGAACCGAAGGAGGGAGGGTGCCATCTCAGAAAGCGGGGTCCTGGACAGGGGAGGGGTTAGCAGAGGCTTTGGATGGGTGAAGTATTCTAGACAGTCTTGTAGGGGCAGCCAGGATCTTCATGGGTTGAGAAAAACTTATGGGAAGGAGGACCCTGAGCAGAGGCATGAGGGATGGGAGTTGCCGCAGGTTTGGGTGTTAGGAAGGAGGCTGGAGTTTGTGGTCTGCAGGAAGGGCTAACTGGGGAGAGATCTTGAAAAAGCCTTTGGAGGAGAGGGCCTTGCAGAATTCTCTGAGGATTTCAAGATTAATCATAGTCATCCAAGTCTTTGTCTTCTGTTTTTTTTTTTTTTTTTTGAGTTAGGGTCTGCCTTTGTTGCCCAGGTTGGAGTACAGTGGTACGATCTCAGCTCACTGCCTCCTGAGCTCAAGTGATCCTGCCACCTCAGCCTCCCAAGTAGCTGGGACTACAGGTGCACGCCTCTACGCCTGGCTAATTTTTGTATTGTTTTGTAGAGATGGAGTTTCGCCATGTTACCCAGGCAGGTTTCAAAAGCCCTGGGCTCAAGCGATTGGCCTTCCTTGGCCTCCTAAAGTGTTGGGATTACAGGCATGAGCCACTGCCCTCGGCCCATACAAGTCTTACTGACAGTGAAGAGATGCAGCCAGAGCTGTGCATTATCATTATGAAAGTTTTTCTGGCAGCAGGGTTCCAGAAAACTGCGAAGTAGTAAGAACCTGAACTTGGGTGGTAGAGGTGGAGGATGGAAAGTAGGGTCTATGATCCGGGAAATTGTGACACAGTGACTAGAGATGAAGAAGCCTTTGGGCATTCAGGTAAGGTGGGAAGGATGAACGCTGTACTTACGCAAGATGAGTTGTAAATTCATTAGCTTGTTGACCGTGAAAGAGTTAGGTGGCTTTATTTTTCCATTAGTACCTTAGGCCTTATATTGGGCAGAAAGTTGAGGATGCTTCCATTGTTGAGAAGAGAGAGGTCATCTTAGAGTGAGTGGAATAAAGTTGCGGGCATACCAAGCACCAACATTCTAGATAATTGTGCTGTGGTGCGTGTAGGATGCCAGTCAGGAGTGACCATTTGGTGGCCGTACCAAGCCCATACTGGGTAGCTGCTTCTGCACACATGCGTACCTGCATGCATACCCAGACACATGCCTGTGTGTACACACACACGCAAAA